>NC_135861.1:15382386-16104886 GCF_031162955.1 Sander vitreus | reverse complement strand
GGACATCTGCATGTCCGTAGGTGATCACTGTTCAGTTAGAGACTCACTCTTACTTGTTCATAATTTATTTGCTGTATTCTCAAGCCAGCCTCATTCATAATTGATTCAAGAGGACACTCTTTTGGTGTTACAGAAAAGGGACAGAACCACAGTCCAGTCTGCAGTTGTCTCTAATGGAGGGAAAATAATCAAGACTATTTTAGAAATGTAATCTACCTTATTTGGTCTTGTAAATCTGGATTGAGTGCCAAAATATCTTTGTCCCCTCAGATCAACTTTTGAGTATTTTCCGGAAGTTAAGTGTCAGAAACATAATTTTACATATTGAACAAATATCCTAGCCTTCTCTAACATTACACCTAAAAGTAAGATGAAGCACAACAAAAAGTGCCGATAACGTTACTGACAAAAGGCATAGCTTAACGTTACACGAAAATGAAAGAGGAAGTTTCCTTTCATTCAGAATATGTCAGTGTATTACCTCTTTTAGCGGCTCTAGAAATCAAATATTTGACAGATGATTGAAACCTCGCAGTCAATCTCACAAATGACACCGATATGCTACTGAAAGGTGAATATTATATGATTTCTAGATCTCAAAAATGCCGCCACTTACCTAAATATAACGAGCAGCTATCGTCCACACCTGTTTCTTTTCAGTTTCTTACAGTTGTCGAACTGGAGTTTTGAACGAAGCAGGATACAGCAGTTGGGTGGCATCCCGGCTTTTCCTTTGAACCCAACAGGTGCCATTTGTTGAAATGATTAGCTGGAGTGAGTCCCCTGCTGGTTGCGTGCGTCCTAAACTGAATTATTACTGAATTATTGTTAAAGGCAACAAAGGCGGCATTCGTCGAAAACAGAGCACGCGTTCCTGTATTGACATGTCACAGAAATCTGTAAGCAACCAAATGCGGAAGAAGAAACTAAAAAGTAAAAAAAAAAAAAGAAACTACAAAATACATAAATACACTTAAAATAAATCAATTAAAAAAACAAACAAAAAATAAATTTTGGTAAAAATCTTATATATATATATATATATATATATATATATATATATATATATATATATATATATATATATATACAATAATCACAGTGTAAAAAAACAAACTTGTATACTAGTGTGTAGCCTATTACAGACACATTAGAAGTCGTTGTATCATGAGCCTGTTATAGTAACATTAGTGCTTTTTCATCAGGGATTAGGAGGAATTTATGTTGCTTAATTAATGTTCAGCATAGAGTGCTGTGAGTGAACACTGCCATTACCTCAACAGAAATGCATTATTTATGTGCAAGCAATTAAATACTCTCTCCTGTATCATCCTCTTGAAACTGTAGACTGATTTATTCAGAAAAGGAGAAGGAGGCGTCTCTCAGGTTACTGTCACAGGGAGAAATCTTGATTGCAGACTGCTGATTGACATGAGAGCTAAATTAAAACACAAACAAATAAGCAAACTAAAGCTGTGTTGTGAAATAAACGGGGCAGTCGTTTTTAGTGACAGAAAGAATACATTTGCTTAATAAGAACAAATTGAAGGTAGGTGGTGCACTAGTTCTCTTTTGTAAAATTAATTTTACTAAAGTCATTTCTACTGCAGAGATCTAAGAGCCTGAACCAAATAAACACAATCAATGCAAAAACAGCCATTTATTAGTTTCTTATCCAAGGAGAAAGGAAACAAATCAATCATTGCACTATTTCTAACTCTGCCACTTCTTAAAGGAAAATGCAACCGTTTTTAGTTGACCTATCATTTTAAGGACAGAGAGGGATAAGCAAAAGTGAGGATCTTTTTTGTAGCCTTTGAAGGCAGCATTTCTTTTTTGGCTGAGACAGAAAATTGATCATATCAACACCAGGTGTAAAGCTAATCTAAAAATAAAATACACCTTGACTTTTCAGCAAATGTGATGTCCAATCAATTTGACCTCTAGTATAATGATTATTTATACTTCCTTAGTGCCAAAGGCACTGTAAAGAGTGGTTTCCTTTAGCAGTAGTTTCATTGTGGACAACAATAGTCATTATTACATACATTCATATAATAGTTTTGAACGACTTATTTTGTGGGGTTACAAGCCTCCATGTGCGAAATACAACCAGATAGGGTCAAATACTGTTGTGTGAAGTTGTGAATATTGGTCCATGAAGTATGCGGACCTTGGAATGGCATAATCTCAAGGCAATACTTGTGAGCAGAAGAAGAATTCCTGCATACAGTTAATCCTGAAGCCGTCAGGAAACCAGTTTACGTTCACACATTGTAACGCAATCCAAAATATACATCTCGTAGGCTTTTGCTTATTTGGGTTGTAATGAAATCAATCAAAATCACAGTCTAGTAAAAGGCGCAGTAGACATACAGTAATTCTCTACAAATTATCATTTTGACACGAGAAATCAGGAATGGACACACAACTCCGAGGAATAATAATTTTAAAAAAAACATGCCTTGCAGCAACCAGTTTGGCAAGAAAGCATTGTCATACAGTATCATAAAAACCTCACAGTGAAAAGATACAGTATGCCCCTTTTATAGATAAAGATCAGCATTCAGCTATGTGTGCTCATACCCACACACACACACACACACACACACACACACACACACACACACACACACACACACACACACACACACACACACACACACACGGTACTCTCTCATATACACACACACACACACACACACACACACACACACACACACACACACACACACACACACTAAAAAACATTACATTACAGTTTCAGAATCTCTCTTCAGTACTGGGATACTAATGCAACTGTTCTTCCTTCATTTCATACTTCTTGTTTTGTCTTGAACCAAAAATACATTGCAGGGAGGAGCGAGTAATCAATCGTACATTTCAGTGAACCACAAACAGCCTTGTATCCAGACTGTGGCTAATCACAGGCTAGAAGAAACAAAGAAAGCCCTGATAAGAAACACAGATGTCCGAGCCAAGGTTATTGTGAGTGTTGTCTATCTGCGTATGTGTGCATGTGTGTGTGTTTTCCTTCATGAATAAGTCGACAACAACAAAAGTGTTCGTCCCTATCACCGACAGTGACGTTACCGTGGCCTTTGCTGACAAAAGATGAATAAATTACTTAAGCTTACTGTACTTTTGAATAGAATCAGTGTGTTTCATATCAAACATTTGTTCTTTGGTCATTTTCATCCTTCATGTTGTCCTTGCATATTTTCTTTTAAGTAACAGTTTAGTTTTTTTGTATATATATATATATATATATATATATATATATATATATATATATATATATATACACAGTATACTTTATTCTTTTTTGTACAAGGTCATCACAAAAATCCATCCGCACGAAAATAAATAACGATTCCAGATGAAATACTTGTACTATTGCTCATAAACACAAGCGTAGCCATTTTCGTCCTAAGGCAAATGGGCTTCATGATCTCTCGAGCAGCTTGGGAAAAAGCCTTCAAACATGAACGCCCTACATGTTTGCATCTGAGTACGTGACAACATACAAGACAGGCCGAGCTCGTCTCTGTTGGCTGTCTTCTGTCCCCAGTGTGTTCGCACTGTGCTTCGGTGCTCATCGCCGAGCTGACCACTCTGTCTCTCTGCAGTCTCTGTCTTGTCAGTGCAGTGGGAGTCAAGCTGTGGTCGGCCTGCCTGTCGTTAACTGCCCTGAGGACCGCTGGTGAGGAAGTAAGTGGTCATCTCCCCCTTTCCCTTCACCTTGACAACACCTCGACAGTCCAGCTGGTATCCGTTGTTGACCAGCACGTGGTATAAGTCTGTGGTCACCTAAGAGAGGACACGGACATTTGACACCCAGGACGTGAGACACTCAACCCTTCCCAAGAGAAACACTGTCGGCAGTCCCAGTTTCACTCCCTAAAGTGACTGTGATAAGGAATATTAGATATACTGTAGATAGATAGATATTGTATGTACATTTTTGTTTTTATTTCACATTTGCTTTGGCAATTTAAACATCTGTTTCCCACGCCAATAAAGCCCCTTTAAATTGAATAAATAGATAGATAGATAGATAGACAGATATTTTGTCCCTGACATTTCATAGACTTAACAAAGAATCAATTAAACATGAAAATAATGAAGAGTCTAGTTGATGATGTCTGTAGAAGGGATTTTAATTTGCAGTAACTCATACTGTTCAACAGATGGCAGCATTGTTCTAACTCTAATCTTTGTAGCAACCAATTTATGGATTTGATTTGGGGCAGGAAAATCTCACCTCATCTCTTAGCCAGGCTGATGTTCTTCACACATTTCAAAATGAGTATTAACATCAACTATATATCCATGAATGAGATGATAAATATGACCTAACTGACACTGCTCCTTTGACAAACATACAATGGCTGTTCACATCTCTTTAAGACTTCAAGAATTTAGTAATGCAGGGAATTCCAATTTACCTTTTTTGCCCTTCTCCAGAAGGACATTAGAGCACCACTTCTGCTAGAGATCAGCATGTTGGGCTGACAAGGATTCTTGCTCAAGGGAACTTCTGCAGAGCAGATGTCTAAACTTAAATCCTGAAGCTGAAGGACTTTGCACGGATTCTATCTGCTATGATACTTTTAGTGTATAGGCAGATGACTTTGTCCCTTTCAGATGCAACAAACAATATAACTTTCAAATGTACATGCCTTGGAGTGCTAAACATCTCTCGGTTAGAGGAAATATGTCTGCGGTGTGGCCATTTTTTGATTTTGGTATGAATAAACACACTTTAATGTTGGAATGACTAATGGCAAAAGCATAATGACTAATTCCATCAGTAACTGGATTAGTATTCTGCCCTGGCCGAATTACTTAACACTAACACCAAGCCCTTCTAGGGACAGGTGTTGCGAATTAGCCATGGCTATAAACACTGTGATACAGGCATCGGATTGTTCTTTGTGTAATAATCTATGTTTTTTTGTATCTGTCCCTATTCAAATAAACAGAAATTAAAAAAAAACTAAAACTGCAAAAAGTCGTAGAAGAGCTTGGGTGCAGTACCTGGATGCAGTCTGGTACTCCTGTGCTGTCCATCCGGCTAGCCACATTGACTGTGTTCCCCCAGATATCATACTGGGGTTTCCTGGCTCCAATCACCCCTGCTACCACTGGCCCCATGTTCAACCCTGAGAACAAATCGCCTGGCTTTGTCAATCATACTACTTACATCATATAAACTCAATTATAATGCTGTTTCTAAGGAAGTAGATAACTGTAGTTCTCCTTGGACTGGGAAAAGGATGCCAAAGAAGATTTATCAGATAATGTCAAGTGCAATCCTTACTACCTTGCAGGCTTACCTATCTTCATCTGGAAGTTGTTGAAGGAGTGCTCGTTGATGTATTTCATTTGCTCCCTCAGCCTCATGGCGTAGTCAGCCAGAGCCAGGATGTGTGAACGGCCCTCTTTGTCATAGGTGGAGTCGTTGAGGCCAGAGGCTGCCATGTAGGTGGAGCCGATGGTCTTGATTTTCTCCAGCTGACGGAACTTCTCCTCACTGATGATCTAGAGATTGTTAAAGTGACAGAACAACACAGACAACCAGGAAAAGGTGATTGTAAGCAGCATAAAACAAATATATAATTGCCACACCTTGCAGATCTTATCTAATAAATGTTTTCTACACTAATTTAATTTGCATTCATCTCTCATATTTTCCCTCTCGTCTCACCTCGTCAAAATCAGCAATGATCTCGTTGAGCAGCCTGAGACACTCCACCCCTTCGTTGTTAGCCTCCAGCTCCACGTAAAACTCAGAAAAGTTGCTGATGGAGGCAAACATGACAGCGACGCACTCACATGACTGGTAGTATAACTCGTCATTCCGACGCTCCCGTGCAAGAAAGTGGGCGGCTACGTCCTTGGGCAGGATGTTGTGGAGCAGGCGCCGGTTGTACGCCTGCAGCTCCTCCATCTCCTCCTTCTCTTCTGTGGCCTGAGGAGGGGGGAGAGATGTAGTTGCTTAGTCTCAATATGTGACAATATGTGGATTCCTGAAGCAGTCACAGGTGTTGATAGAGGCCTTTTTCATGGAAGCTATTTGACATGTCATAGTAGGAAAAGCACTGGTGTAAAACATCAAATGAATGATGGCTAAATTCCATTTAGCTGCTTCAGTTTCAGGGTCCTGGTATTGTGCATGCTGGCTCACTGTCACACTGTCGTGACTTAGTGGGACACTTGAAGAGTACAAAGCCATTGTTAATGTTATTACTGTGCTTTTCCTTCTATGACATGTCAATATGTGCTGTTAAAAAGGCCTTTTGGTAAGTTTAAAGTGCTCATATTATGCTTTTTGGCTTTTTCCCTTTCCTTTATTGTGTTATATATCTTTTTTGTGCACATTATAGGTTTACAAAGTGAAAAAGCCCAAAGTCCACCCCAAAGGCACTTACCTTCTCCAACAGAAAACACTATTCACAAACTGCTCCAAACAGCTCTATTGTAGTCCAGCCTTTACTTCCGTGACGAACGTGCGTCACTTTGTAACACATGTTATAATGCTCGCCTAGCTGCTAGCATGACACGCCTTCATACTCTGCTTCTGACTGGCTGGTAGTCCTTACCTAGCTACGGCGCATGTGCAACTCCCAACAAAGATGGAAAAGAAGTGAGATGTCTCACTCTGTAGCTAAAACAGAGAGCTCAACACACAGGCTGAAAAGAGGAGCTGCAGCAATGTGCAGTACAACAAAAATATGGTGTTTTTTGAAAATTAAACCATGTAAACCTATTCTGATATAAACTCTAAATACAATTATGAACCTGAAGATGAGCATAATATGAGCATATAGTATCTTCAGTTTTGTTACTGTTATTCACAGGATACTGTTTCATTTACCTGCAGCTTCCAGAGGAAGTCAAGGCGTGCGGTGGACTCAACCTGCTGGCCGTGCAAGTAGAGAGCCAGAACAAACACCGTCAGGATTACAGGGGTCATGACCTTTAAGGATACCTTGGTCACGCTCTCCAGGCTGAGGGGGAAAAGAAGAGTTGACAAGAGTCATGAATTAGTATCTTGCATGGAGGCATGGGAATGTGTGCAACCTGACACATACTAAAACACACAACAAGTGAAAGCTACTCACCACTGTTCTGCAGTTTCATTGAAACCAGGCCTATAAAAGACAAGAGAAAGTCATGTCTACTGTGCATATAAATCACTGAAATGATGCAGTACAAAATAAAGAGAAAACAACTTACTGTTGCAGAGAATCATTAATAGGTGATAATTGCCTGAGGAAAGAAATTAGAACATATTCAAAAAATAGGAATAGAGCCCAACTTGTAAAGGAGAAAGTAGGTCTTTTACAATCTAAACCTTATTGTGTTAAAGTAGGCCATGTCCAACATAAACCACAGTATTGTGACACAGGAGCTGAACTGTTCAGGTTGAAAATTGGAAAAGTGCGAGTGTACTGAATATGTTTGTATATATAAGTGTGTGTGTGTGCGTGCGTGTGTGCGTGCATATGTGCATGCGTGTGTGTGTGTTCCTAGCAGGGGACTCACATGGCGTTGGCAATGACCAGCAGGTCTGCGTTGTCAAACAGGGCCACCTGAGGCCACTCAACCAGCAGGAGGAAAGTGAGCTGGATGAGCAGCATCAGAGCCAGTTTCCCTATGCTGCTGATGTGGAGGAACACAGAGCAGGCCAGCAGGGTCAGCAGTACACTGTAGCTGAAATACTGCAGCAGAGAGGAGACAGCGAGGAAAGAGGAGGAGGAGGAAGGTTAGGTGAATATTCTAACATACTTTTCATGCACACAGAAAAATGCACACAGGCATTTATATGAACACAAAGACAATATACACACATGCTAAAATGTTATGGGACTGACCTCTGGGAAATGGCAGGGCATGGCCTGGCTGGAACACAGAGTCAAACCGTCCTCTGCTGTCTTGGTCAGGTTGTGCAGCAGGCAGAGAGTCACTGATGTGTTCAGCTCGTTGGCCACACACTCCTGCAGTTTCTCTCTGCTGCAGGTAAACTGGCAAGAAAGGATGACACAGTCTGTAATTTAACCGTCAGCCAATAAAGGTGAAACAACAAGAGACACAAACACAAATGTAATGCTGAAAACAGAAAGCCAACAATATATCCTAGAAATATTTTAAAAGTTTTGACACAAAATTTGAAATACCTTCAGTTTTGCTTGAAAATAATTTCTGCACCATACTGTAGGTACTGATATAATATCATTTTACAAATGTATAATGTATCAAAATTACGGTGGCCCTGAAGTGCAACTCACAACAGCAAATAGAAAAACGCAACAGCAAATCATAAAACACGACAGCAAACAGGAAAACACGACGGCAAATAGGAAAACACGACAGCAAATATGAAAACACGACAGCAAATATGAAAACACGACAGCAAATACGAAAACAAAACGGCATTAACTTCTACCGGAAAAGGTAGGGCCTATCTAGCAGAGGACGGAGCCTCCTGAAAGGACAGACTATTTGCTGTCGTGTTTTCATGTTTGCTGTCGTGTTTTCATATTTGCTGTCGTGTTTTCCCATTTGCTGTCGTGTTTTCCTATTTGCCGTCGTTTTTTCCTATTTGCCGTTGTGTTTTATGATTTGCTGTTGCGTTTTTCTATTTGCTGTTGTGATTTGCACTTCAGGGCCACCGTACAAATACAATAAAAGTAAAACAAAGAATGAGCAAATGAGCAGACTAATTAATGCTCAGTGCAGAAATAGAGAAAGTAGCTACTGAACTAAACAAGCAAGCTACTGAATAAGTCCTTAGATGTTGGAGCATGACACTGAGCAACCAATCACAGGCTGAAACAACCCTGCAGACATCCAATCTTAAAAGTGTAGCAAAAAGCTACAGCTGCAAAGCCACAACCACGCCTTATGTTGTTACTTAAACTGTTTACAATGCAAACCAGGTATAGTACATCATCTTTGCTAAACCGTTGTCACAACATAGCTTCTGTGGGTGACGTTTTTTTATGTTACCATTGCTTAAAAAGCACATTTGATGTTGATGATGTATGAAGTTTAGGTATTGATAAACCTTCCATGACTTCTAACACTTTTCTTGGCCATAGCATTTGTCATTTTGCATAAATAATGGTGCTAGCAATAAGCATGTTTTAATCCATGCATACACAAATGCAATGCTATATAGATCTACATGTTGGTCCACATGATAAAACATGATTTAAAAAATGACCAGCAACATCTGAGATGAATTGATTAATGGAAGGACAGACAAATGGAACTGCGGCAGATATGTAAGCCCCTTCCCTGATTTCATTGTGGGGGACAACTTGAAACATCGGTCCCAACTGTTACATGATACAGAAAATGACAAAATGAAGAGTTGTCGTCCCTACCATGTTAGCAAAGGAGGAAATGAAGAGGAGGAGGATGGTGAAGACGCCCACCATTGTGCTGTTTGCACGGGACTGGACTATTTTCTTGGTTACAGTCTGCAATGCAGCTGGGAAGAGCTTGAATACAGACAGCAAGGAGAAGATCAGATAGGATAGAGTTAATACCATTAGTGAGGCTGGCTGAAGACATATGGTAATGATTCTTATCTAAAGATATCTGCGAGATAAATCATATGAGTGGAGAAGGCCTTTGTTTCTCACTTTGATGCAGGAGTATATGGCACAGATGAAGAGGATGTTGATAAGGATGATGAAGATGCTGATGTAAAGACCGAGCATAAGTGTTGTTCTGTGGAAGAGAAGAAAACTCATTAGGATGTATAACTCTCATTAATTCCTCATAAACTAATCAAGGCCACATTTCCTATCCACAATTAGGTATAAAGTATAACTTTGAAACTGGGAAAGGCAACTTATTGGAGAGAGCTACTTACTTTGGAAAAATGATAATCTGAATGAAACAGATGCAACAGAAAACAAGTAGTGTGCAGGCCACATATCCCCCAAAACGATCATCGACCTTTTTAGAGTACTGAAAATAGAAAATCAATGTGAAATACGTTTCCTCGTAGCTCAATTAAAGACGAAAATAATCAATTCAGTTTATTTACCAGGGAATTATGGTGAATTTCAAACCAACTCCAATCAAATACCAACCTTTTTCTCGAGTTCGACGGTCTGAAAGGTGAGTAGGAACTTCTTGACGTGATCCTTCCTCAGCTGGTCGATGCTGCGTGCGTCGATGGCCCGTCCAAGAAACTCATCCACCTCATCCTCAGGGTTCAGCGCCTCCTGAGCGCAGCGGCTATGAGGTAGATGGAACAATAGGTCACTGTGTGGTGTGTGTTTGTAACTGTGTGAGTGTGTATGAGGGAGTTGGTCTATGCTGTGACAGGCAGGATGACTCAGAGCTAATATGGTATTAGTGCTGGGTTGGATCTGACTGTATAAAACCAACAACAGGCTCAAAAGTTAGACTGCTACAGTGACAGTCTGCAAGTCAACCGCTAATAACGAAAGCCACCCCAATAACAAAAACTGGGGCCAAAACACTCACTTGTCTTTGCTGGATGCTTCATCGATGCCCTGAGAAAAACAAAAAACAGAGAGTTGAAATGAGACCAAAAATCTGATATAGTGCAGATAAGAGAAAGGGAGATTGTTCTGTAGCCACAGTACAACTGAAAAATAGACAGAGACCCAGACATCTGCACAGCTAATCCCTGAGAGCCAGACTGATGTTTTAATTAATGCTCAGAGGCTTCAAATTACACCCTCTTTGCCCCTAGGGCTCAAACCCTCTGAGAAGAAGACAAAAAGGAGGAGGAGAGGGGGAAAATGTAGGAAAGACAAGGAAATGAGACTTGTAGAATAAAGAGAGGGAGGAAATGGGAGAGAGTGAGAAAGAAAAATATCTGCAGCTGTAGCCTGATCAGATTAGCTGCAGTAGTAGATGCACTGGGAATCCCTGGGAGCCCTGGGAAATAATTTTGTGGCCGTGAATATTGAATAGTTGTTGTATATTGAGAAGAATGCTACATAAACCTAACAGGATCACCAAAGTTATTACAGTTCATCTTGTGGGGGACATGAATGTCTGTACCAAATTTTAGACAGATACTCATATATCTCGAGCCATGCATGACAAAAAAATAAATACAAATGAAGATAGCATAAGGTATGTTACAGTAATAGAAAGGACATAATTAGAAAGGCCTAATTTGACTTTAGAGAGTGGAGATGATGACACAGGAAATCAGATATAGAAATATCTAAATGCTCCCTGCATGTATCTCACCATCTGCCTGAAAACTTTGGACTCCTTGGTTCTGGAGAAGGATCTGTCAGGCACCCAGCGTGGCATCAACCCCTCCACAGAATTTGCACGTGCTCGCTGCATCTTAGCCATCATCGCTTTCTCCTCTTTCTGGAAGTGAAAAAACCCACCAGAGTAAATGCTTTGACAAACAAGGTCTTCTATGCCAGGTGACAAGCTATTATATTGTTTGTGTGAAATATGGCACTAGTGTGAAGTTCTGAAGAGGTCAAGCAGGTAATCAAGGATGTGTGTGTGTGTGTGTGTGTGTGTGTGTGTGTGTGTGTGTTTGTGTGAACTAACCCTCTTCTGGCTGCAGCCCAGCACCAAGAAGGTTTCAATGTTGTTCTCCTTCACGTAAGCATTCCTCTCTCCTCCAAATCCTGGCTCCACCTCGTAGTCCCCGTTCAGATACTGTAGTGTGGCTTTAGTGATGTGGATACGCCTACACGCACACACACAAAATACAGTGTGTAAGAAACAAAACGGGAGAGAACACATCAGTGCAGTAGCAGGTGGAATAGGGGGGACTTACCCAGCCTTCCCCCCGGCCTCCATTTGGTTGGCGAGCGTCACGTCGTTGGACCAGACGTCAAACTGCCACTTGCGCAGACCCAGCACCCCACAGTGAACCCGCCCACTGTGGATGCCCACTCGCATGTTCACATTAACGCCTGTCACCTCTCTCACCAGCCTGCAAATGCACACGCATGCACACACTATTGTCAAAAATGTAGTGTCACCTTCAGGTTCACAGTGTCCCTTCTATACCCCGTGCAGCATAAACAAAGCAAGAAATCTTAACTTAACCTTCACTGGAATATTACTATATGACTGTAAGGGTACATGTTGTCGTTTTGAGTGTGTGAATCTTTGTGTTTCAGTGCATTAGTGTGTTTGACTCACGAGATGGCCTCAATCATGTCTACTCCCATCTCCACACAGCAGTGGGCATGGTCAGCTCGGGGTTCAGGCAGTCCTGACACACAGTAGTAACAGTCCCCTAGAATTTTAATACGCAGGCAGTGGTTCTCCTGTACAGCAAGGAGACATATACACACACACACACACACACACACACACACACACACACACACACACACAATATATTCAATTACAGCCAATACACAGCATGCTCATGTCAAATATAGAGCTGTTTATGCATAATTTAGATGACTTATCAGTCTCAGCATAGTCTAATTGATGTTTAACACAATGCTTAAGTACCCCCCCCTCCTTAACAAGTACATCATGTTGGCTTTGTCAAGGCTACACTCAGCAACAGTGGCTCAAAGTTCTGCTAAGAAAATGGCAGGAGCAGGTTGTCAGCTCTTACCCAGGCCAGCTTGTCAAAGCGAGCGAACAGTTCGTTCAGCGTCATGACCAGCTCCTGGGCCGTGCACTGAGAGGCCAGGCTGGTGAAGCCTTCAATGTCTGCAAACAGTATGCTGCAGGAGAGGCGATTTTGGTAGGTAGTAAGGGAGAGGGTGAGGGTCACCAAAACCGACAGAGAGGAAAAGAAAGACAAAAGGAGAAAGAGAATGAGATCAATCAATACAGTATAGAGTTAGTTAGCATGGTCTAGTGCCTCCCTCCCTCCTCACTGTCCAGCTGCCATGTGAGTAGGGGAGAGAGAGCGGCAGACATTTGTTCAGCTCTGGCTCTCATCATCTAGGCCAATGTAGGTCACCTCCTTTTGATAGTAATGAAAGGCAAGGATAAACAATACCACTGACATTCTGAATTTGAGTTAAAGTCGACAGATGGCGCTGTTGGTCCCATGAGGTCATCCACTCAGGGAGAATTGGCCCTTATTTACAGCAGTCCAGAGCCTGTCTGCATCTCCCACCCTGACCAAGGCTGTGAGCCATAACGCAATCATAGTCAGTTCATACAAATTACAAACAAACATATTTGCTCACATACCCCTAGTATTATCTAGCCATGCAGTGGATGTAGTTTTTGGCATGCAGTTTTTGTTCTATTTATCAAAGTTTTGAGATATCAGTTTCTGCTGTCACAGTGAACAGTTTATACTGGAACTACTTTCTACTGTATAAATAGTCCCAAAAAACGTATAGCATGATCAGTGGATGCTACTGAGTGACTGGTAAATTGTTTTGTAGAGAAAGATGTAGAATTTTATTGCAGCTATAAAAAAATGTATGTGATCACCAAAAACAAATGATTCACTTCACCTTCATTGTGTTGGGTGGCAGCAGAGGACAAAAGAGACTCTGGGCAAATACAACCAAAACTTCCTGCATGGCCAGATATTACTCGGAGTAAAGTGAAAATATTCAAATTTTAAAATAAAAACAGGCCGACAAAGGTCGACGGTGTGGGACACACCGCACAAACTGGGCAACGGTTGGTCGCCGTCGGCCCAACTAAGACCGACGGCCTAATTTTTTGACCATGTAAATTAGTATAGTCACACCCATAATAAACATGTTTACGTAACTTATAGATAATATTGATGAGCATTTCGAGGGTATATGGACTGACCATAATATATACAGAATATAGGCATTAGTGATGCAAACAACATAATCGGAAAACAATAACTCAGTTGTTGTCTGGTGTTGGAGCTTTCACAAAATTACCTGTGCATAATTTAAAACTTGGATAATGGAGTGTTCCTGTAAGTTTACACTTTAGTAGAGCATCGGCCTTGCAACAGATTATTCTAATAAGTGCATCACCTGCACCTATTTGGGTCACCTCTAACAGGAGATGGCTGCTGCATCCTCGTTTCATTGTCCCCTACCACCATCCCCACCATCCCCACCACAACCTCAACAGCACCGACTGGGCTCAACGGTAGGCCAATGGATGGAGAGTTTCAACCACCTGTTTAGTTTAGTAGTTATTCCCACTTGGGAGGTGAAATCCAGTAGTGAGGGCTGAGACAGTGTGCCAGCAAACTTGAGGTCTGCCCCCCATAATTTGCTACGGAAAGCACAGCAGTGTGCCTAAGTCAATATCGTTACTGCAGCTAGTGCTGTCAGTGTCAGTAAACAACAACATGCATAATACATGCTGTCAGGGAAATAGTTGTTGGAGTGACTCTGTAACTGACACATCAGTCAGCAGAGTGAGGTCAAATCCACTGGTGCTAGCTGTGATAGCAAAGTAGATAAGCTCTCCAACATTTTCCTGAGTGGATGTTAGTGCAGTTGTGTGAAAGCATGTATGTGTGTATCTATCTGTATTTACCTAACATTGTCGTGTTTTTGAATGTAGATCTTGTGGAACATCATATTTTCCTTCTTGGCATTGATATCCGCCTTCATCTCCATGGCAACGTGTCTTGGCAGCACTGACAGAAGTAGGCGCTCCTGAGAGAGAGAGAGAGAGAGAGAGAGAGAGAGAGAGAGAGAGAGAGAGAGAGAGAGAGAGAGAGAGAGAGAGATACTTGAATAGCTTTGTCTCATATTAATTTGATTATTACCTTTGGTATATTGTTATTATTGTTACTTTGGTGTTGAATTTGTATTTGTATTAATTTTGCATGATGCTTTGGCAATATTGCTTTTGTTACATTCATGCTAATAATTGAATTTAATTGAGTTGAATTGAATTGAGAGAGAGAGAGAGAGAGAGAGAAAGAGAGAGAGAGAGAGAGAGAGAGAGAGAGAGAGAGAGCGAGAGAGAGTGAGAGAGAGAGAGCGAGAGAGAGAGAGAGAGAGAGAGAGAGAGAGAGAGAGAGAGAGGGAAATTAGAGAAAGAAAGACACAGAAGGAGCCCATTCATTTTCATCGGTTTCTCCTGTTAAGAATGCTCAATGAGTCACTCTGCCTCGTTGGCATCTGCGTGGGAATGTGTTAGTCAAATAGAGAGGAGTGGAGATACGTGTTATACTTCAGAGCATATTGCTGACCTAAAAAAAGAGACAAAAAAAATTAGACTGGAAAATGGAGAAACCGCTTGTTGCTCTTTTGCATTTGTACACGTGTTTAGATTTCCTCCAGGACATGGGCACGACTGCCTCCCTCAATTATTTGCTTGAACATGCATGTGTTTGTGTGTGTCTATGAACTTGTGCATAATATGTGTACCTGCTGCTGGTTTTCCCTCTGCAAGTACAGTCTGGCCTGGATGTATCCTCTGGTTTCCTGGAAGGCTTGTCGCTGGGAAACCTCAGCAGGGTAGTGGGTACAGATCCCGATCATGTTAGTGCACAGGAAGATCAGCACGTTGGCACTGATCTGGAAAACACACACAAAGACGACAGAGAGAGTGAAATGCATGCAGATGTCACATCACAGTAATACAATGAACTCTGCCTGACCTGGGTGAGGTCAATAAACAAAATCAATAACACTCTGTGTCGTAGGATTTACTGCAAGGAGAACAATTCCTCAAATGTCTGAGGGGCCATTAGATGTGATCTCGTTAGAGATGATGAGCGTGGCCTCGTGGATGCTCCGTAAGAGGACATTCTCCTCACGTCACGCTCTGAATGGTAGATAGGAAGCCCAGAGGGTTCACTATGATGTGTGACTGGGGACATGTGACATGTCATATTTGACAACAACTTTAGATAGTAGTGAGAAACAGAAGCAGCCATTAATGTAACTTTCTTGTGTGTACCTAGTGCAGCGGAATATGAAGGTTGAACAGTAAGGCACTAAGAATGCAGAGGAACAAACTGTAAAACAGCATTATCTGTGGCTTGAGTAAATGAAGTTTAGATATAGTGTACAGTCAGCTTCGTGGGGTCATCGACCTTAAAAACATTCCTCTGCTGCAGCCGCTTTCTGTGTGTGTTTTTGAATGTGTGTTGTGAGTCTGTGTAAGTCTGTTAGTAATTTCTCTTCTCACTAGTCCACAGCCAAGACTGAACATCAGAAACAGAGCCTTGAGTTCTGGACTTCCCCTCTGTTCAGAGAAACACATGTGCATGTGCACACACGCATGTGCACACACTCGTCCTCTTCGTGCTCAGAAACACACTCCAGCCTGGGAAAGTCACTTGACCCATGACCAGAGCACAGAGTGCTTCCTCTGAAGATGATATCATCAATAATGAGAAAAAGAAATGCAGGCAAAGCACACACATGAAGGCTGAATTTCAATCAGTCTTACTAACAACATGAAGATTAAACTGGAGGACATGAAAAATCTCATCTCCAGTATCAGCATTTCTGAGCCATGGTATGGCCATGGCTGGTATGTTGCCAAACCAGTGTGTTTGCATGAGTGTTTTTAAGTTGTGTTTATGAGAAAGACCACAGAGTAGAGATGGAGAACTATAGATAGATAATTATCAATGTACATGCATACACTGCATATTTTCATGAATGTTTCCTTGTCTAGGGCTGGGTACCCAACTTTGATACTTTTAGGCACTGACCTATATAGTATACATGTATATATATATATATATATATATATATATATAAAATTACCTCTATAGTATCGAAAAATGCCTTGTCATTCAATACCAAATTTCAATACCTAAGGAGTAAATCTCATCAGCGTCAGTGAGACAATAATCAGAAGCTGAAAAGAAAAAAAATGTGTATCATAATGTGCAATGTTGTAATTTCTTTTTGTTAAAATGGAATATAAAAAATTGGTATTGGAAAAAGTGTCGTTCAGGACCCGGTATCAAATTGATGGCATTGGTGCTGGTATTGGTATTGAACATTTTTTAACAATACCCAGCCTAATCCTTAACAGAAGTATTAAACTACTAACTAGCATCCACACATTGGTTAAAACAAAAGTAGACTAAAACAAACTTGTAAAGTGATGGCAGGCTTTGTGCAGTGTTCTTGAGATGAGGTTTGCACTGTATATATAAGAACTCGCCCTTTGTTGTCACAACAACACAGAGACAATCTAACAATCTGTGCTTGAAATGCAACACCATTACCACAGGACAGTGGCAGACAAATGCCACAGTTTATTTGAAGAGAGAGTTGTTGGTAGCTTCCTATTCCATCTGAAAACAAATGGCCAGACTAGATTAGAAGCACAGTAATAAGCACAAATAAGCACACTGATGGTTCGCAGGTGCAGAAGCAAACATACTTCTGATGTATTGGGTAAATACCAACACCTAATGTAGCTGATGCAGGCAGAGAGCAAGGGCATTATTCAAGAACTAGCAACAGAGCATCCAAAATGTATCCTCATGTTTTATTTCTCAGGAATAGAGATACAGCGAGGTTCCTTCAAACAGGTTTCTGGAAAGAACAAGAAGCACTTTTCCCTGAACTCCTTGATGCAGGATGACAGAGAATGGTTGATGCCAACTGTCAGTCAACTTTCAAAGATTCAGATCAAAGCTGCCAAGAAGTGTAAGACACCTCATCATCAGGCTATTGAAGATCAGGTGTGAGGACCTACAAAGACTGTCCACTCTTGTTCTTTACATGACTGGTTGAGCAATTGTTCTCCAAGTGCAAAATTGAATTTGTGCCGCACCGTCGCTCAATTAGCGATTAGCCTGTTGTGTTCATAAAGCATTGACAGGCCAGGGCTTTCTGATAAGCCCTGCATCGTAATGTTAAAGACCACCAATGGAGACCTGACACTCCAGTCTATAAGGGCCCTGATAAAACCCTAATGGTATTAATCCCAAACAGATGGCCAGAAAACTAAGTTAGCTAAGGGGCCTGTCTGAGATACAGGGCCACCTGCAGTTCCCAGGACCATGCTTCTCAGCAATGCACTCAATTTACATCCAGCCAATTCAGCTTCCCATGTGAGCACACTCGGATTTCAATCCAAGTAAAGACATTCCTATCAAATTGATTTTGATAGTTTGGCAACAAACATACAGTGTGCTTGAACGCAGCTTAGGAGGTCCCACATTCAGGATGTTCTGTATTATCTGTTGAACAGGAAAACACACAGTAGTGCAGTGATAGCATGAATACACATTTATTTGCAAATGCGATGCAAATGCAAGAGCAGCATCTTTTGAAACATCGCAAAGACCCAAAATATCAGCAGGTACAGTGCATTCAGAGTGAGCATATTAGAGCTGAACAACAACTGACTGACTACATGTTGAATGATAGCTCAATATAACAGCCTGATAGCTCTGAATAGGTGAAACTAAAGTGTGGGGAAACATGATGAACAACGCTTGAGTTAATGCCAAGTTATGCTTAGTCACTACACGGTCTGGAGATTAGAGGCAAAAACAGAGGCTTTTGAATAAATCTTGGGTGAGCTATGCATGCATGTATGTGTGTGTGTGTGTGTGTGTGTGTGTGTGTGTGTGTGTGTGTGTGTGTGTGTGTGTGTGTGTGTGTGTGTGTGTGTTGTTGCTGCACTTATATCTCCTAGGCCTGAAATCCAGCACAGACCCACGGCCACTCTGACACTTCCCTCTCCAAACAGTAATGTGGTGTAAAGAGAGCAGTATACGTTTTTCTTCATTAGCACACTGCCACTCTCTTTATAACCACTGAGCTGGACTTTAGAGTATCTTCCCCTGATGTCTCCTGACTATTCTTCCTCCAGACTTTTGGCTCTCAAAGATGAGCCTCGCTCGACATTTACTTAAGCAGGAACCTCTTGGCGATTAAGTTAAAAGAAGTCCAAACATTGGCTTATAAGGCGCGGCTCGTGGGCAAGGCAGACGGATAACATGTTAATGAACGAATGAAGGAAGGGGATGGAAAAGATTTTGTCTTGGCAAACACACAGAAAATCCAGTCTGTCTTTAATAATATCCCCCTGGACAATTCCCTCACGAGAAGGCATGCTGGAATGTGCACAAATTAGATTTTCACACCACATTCATTCAGAGACAAAACTTATACTTCAACGGATGTGATCTATTGATCAAAAAGGGATATTTCAATGACATTCTGCAGCACTGTGGTAACTGTACAATCGTTTTTTTTTTTTTCTTAAGAAGGTTCAGCGATGGCAACTGTAGACGTCTTGTCTGTAAGCAGAGCTGAGGTGGCCACATGTTGATAAATTTGTCACTTATATTAACTCCTATGACAATACAGTGAGTGGAAATAAACTAAGAACTGATAACCACAAATACGACTTACTGACAATGCCTTTATTGAATAAAGGCATTGTCCACCTAATCAATGTTTGGATTCATCCAGGAGTATTTGAAAAGGCCTGCCCTGCAGTGAAAGATAAGTTCTGATATCCCACCAACCCTGAGCTCCACTAAAGCTGAAGTTTAAACTTTAAAAGGCCAGAGTGCTACATCCCATAAGTCAACACACTGGCTCTGGGGACCCTGACTGCTGTTGACAGGGGGCTACTCTCCAGTACACGACCTTTGATAGGCATCTGGAGCTTTTAAAATGTCTTACAGAGACGAAGCCCAGTCACACACTGCTGATCATAGCCTGAAAAGATAACATGTGGTAACAGAGTGGTAAAAATAGACAATACTCTGAGACTTTGTTGCACTACTCCATATCTAATCAGGGGTTACTATAATGTGTAATTACTGACATAAGAAAGAAGCCATTACTTATAAAGATAAATGTTGCTGAGGAGTTGGGGTGCCTGTCTTTGCCATCTTGGGTCCCTGCCATCTGGAATCAGAGCTTTGTTTTCGTCATGGCTCGGGCTAAACCAAAATTGGTCTCAGGTGACCAGTGAGGCCTCGGAGTAATCTTTGTGAAACGCTGAAGCAAATTCCGTGAAGCTAAATAGAGCTGGACCCAGGCCGCACATCTGTCAGAAAAACAGACCCTGAATTAATAGTTAAACGTTGTCCAAACATGAGGAAAAAAATCTCCCAGCGATCCTGGAATTACTGACTAAAACAAACTGCAACCACCAGCTAAAACTACCCACTCCACTAATTTGACCAACAATTTTTTCCTCAAATCAAAAGATTATAATGCTTATTTATCCTTCTAGGGTAATATCTCGGCCTTCAATTTACTCTTGACTGGCTAACGTTCTACAGTTGGCTGGCGCTGATTTTCCCACTTTTCTTCTGACACTGTATCTGTCCCTGTAGAGCTGTACTCCAACCTTTTTTCCTCTGACAACTAATTTGACAAAATGAAAGTGGCCGAGAGCTACTCATGTTTTATATTATTATTAACATTTATTCACATAGCTGATCTCCACCCAACCCAGCTGAATAAGCTTCTTTTGTGTGAACATTTATGAAACGTTATCCAACACTAACATTGTGTATCAAAACTTCATCATTCTTAAACATCTTAAATTCATTTTTTTCTGTAAGCATTCTCAAGCTCACACTATTACATTTACATCATACTAATGTCATAGAAAACAAAATGTATTACTTATTTACTTGTGCTTATTTTCTGTCTGACCCACATATCACTGTATCACATCACTTCCCTTCATCATTTGTAGTTTGCATGCATTTACAATAGTCAGTTAGTGAGATGACTGGCACTGCATGGAGTCAACAAAAGAGGTGCATGCTGGAGTGTATCCACTTACAGTAGGTTCACTCTTATGGAGTCATTTGAATGTTCATCCGTCTTTTATGACATTCATGTCAGAAAAAAAGCTGCTTCACAAAGGTAAGTATAGATCCAAACAAAGCAGACATTAGGTGCTTTCCGACCGGATAGTAATTGTACTTTTTAGAGGAAATGTACAATTCTAAGCAGTTCTAAGAACTACTCTCCCCCAAAATCTTTTTTTCCGTTTGCATTCCCACTGGCCAAGTGGCCATAGGGACTGGTAGGAGGGGTAAGGGAGTGACGCAAGTACGGCAACGGTCTTTATAGCATCATCACAAGACCTTAGCGCCACATACAACAACAACAAAGCAGCATGGAGGAGGCCGTACATGGCCAGCAGTGCCTGCACCACCGCATCAGTCCACTTTTCCGAGTTCCGCATTCCGTCCATTCTCGTAGTAATTCACGTAATGTTTTGCTCAACGCAGACGGGGCTTTATTATACTCGGAACAGACCCCGCCTCTGCCTGCTGCGCTGTGGACACGTGTGTGTGTGTGTGTGTGTGTGTGTGTGTGTGTGTGTGTGTGTGTGTGTGTGACGGCCGGCGAGCCGCAGGACACGCTTGTGGAGTTTAACTCTGAAAAGACAGTTAACCACAGGTTCCCGTTAATCTTATGATGGACATGTGTTGTGACATTTAAACAAACGAACCGTCAACGGCGAAATAAAAGCCTCTTATTTACGAGAGCGGTCTGAGAGACCTCCAGCTTACCTCGGGGTCTCTGAGCATGACTGGCCGAGCGACGAGCTAGAGGCCGGGGCAGGCGCTTACTGGCTGTCGCATCACTTCATGGAGGTTCTCAACCCCCGAAAACTTTGAAGCAAATTGTCAATTCGGCATCAATTTTCGCAAGACTGCCTATTCTAAATCTAAACAGTTAATTTCTCGCCTAAAACGTTGTCAGAAGTGAATTTAATGATGATGTTTACAATGAAAATTGTTAAAAATGTCCCGTTGTTGGTTGTTGCTCTGTCTGCAAGTTCCGAGTTGGCAGTGGGTGTGACTTATAAGTTTGACCAATCAAGTACACCTAGGAAAAAAAAAGTGTTCTAGGAACAAAAATCCCTCCGGTCGGAAAGCCCCTATTTTCAGAGCTAGTAGCACACTTCACTTGAATGAATTATACCATGTAGCATCCTGCTTTAGGACATTTATCATTTGTCCCTCTTCCCTCTTTTTTTCCATCTCTGTTTTCGGTTAACTAGAGGGACAGCCACAAAAAAAATCTTACATTAAATGATTGTGCACTTTGCGTGACCTATTACTGCTGCTTCAATCAATGCCCGTTTTTACTTTAGGGCTGCAAATAACAGTTAGGTTCACATATCGATTAATTGGTTGATATTGAAAAATATTTAAATTGGTGGAAAATGAGGAATAGCATTAGTAACAGCACCAACAGGTGTCAACTGTACTCCATATTACCTCATTTGAATTATGTTTCAATGGATAAAATGTATTAATTAACACATATTAGTATAACAAACTCCATTGTATTAGACGATTATTAGATACAAAGCTGTGCTGATGAGTACACCAGTGTGTCAGTGGTCTTAGCTGTTCAGTGGTCAGGGGTCAGAGTTTGGCTGGACTGACAGAGGGAGGGAGGGGGAGGAGTGGGCAGGGCTGGACATAACACTCTCCTCTCAGCTGTGTCCTCACTAACCCCTCACTTCCTGCCCACTCACACCCTCACAGGCACAGTTGCAATTACAGCACGGCGGCTGCAAGAACACAAGATTTTGTTATTTAGCTTAACAAACCAACCAGCCCACCAGCCCCGTTCAGTCTGCTCTCACTGATTTGAACCGTGTGAGGGAGTCCAGACCTTGAACTGTGTGACTGTGAGCTAAACATCCAGGAATTCCTATTGCCTCCATCTCCTTTTAAGCACAATGCACAACATGAACCCAGGGCCACCATTTTGCTTTGACAGAGATCAATGTAACAGGAATATTAGGAGCTAACTCCTAAAATAGGAAAATGTCTGCTGGTGACTACATGGTACTGTTTGTTGAGAACTAGAGCATGCTTTTTTTTTCTTTTAGCCGTTCTGCATTTAAATACTGAGTAACAGAATTAAGCACGTAAATAAAAAACATACAAGACTTTAGTTTCACTGTGCAGTTATAATATATTTACTACACTGTTTTTACCACTGTCCTTCCCTGTTTAACTCTTCAACCATATACAATATTGACTTTTACTACAAAGCATACAGATCAATATGGGTACAAGAACAACAGGTTATAGTTTAAACAGCAGAAATGCGAGAGCAGTTTGGTAACTGCTTCAACTTACATTTTGACTTCCATGGGCTGCTCAGTCAAGGATGAGCTAATACTGAACTCATGCATGTAACACATCCGCCTCCTTGGCCATCTTCAGGAAGTCACATGTGTCACGTTTGTGAAGCCTGATACATCAGCAGCATTTCACGGGAATAAAAGCATAGGTGTTGAGTTCCAACACATAGTTTGAAAACTACAAACTGAAACTGCTTCTTTACAACATGAAGGTGCTCGTGACACTTAATCCTTAACAAAGGAAACAGTGCCGTCTTTCTGCCACCTTAAAAGGAAAGGGCTTTTATTTTTTCCATGTGAAGAGGGAGCGTGAAACAATATGCTTTTTGAGCTTTCTCACAATTCAGCGGGATGATCCTGTGAAGACTCCAGTTGAGTAGAACTTCCTTTGGGTTAACCATGAGTGTGTGAAATTACATCATGGGACCGGGGTCTTGGTGTTGTATCTGACATCATTCACTAGAATGTGAATAAGACATGCTGTAAGACCCCAAGGCTCGGAGCTGTACAACAGGAAAAACTGTCTACACTGATTGGACAAAATCATTAGGATGATCTCCTCTTTCCATTTAATAAGCAGATCAGATGACAGTCAAAGAGGCTGAGCAGGTTAAATAGGGCCTGTAATGTCTTTGACAATAGAGACATGAGTTGGTCACAGTGGTGTGTATTTCAATGGCAGGTTTGTACACTGATAGTAAACATGTTTTTTATTACTGCTTCACTCCAGTAATGCATTCACACACCAGCCCGACATATGCTGTGGCTGTTTTAATGTTGTAATTGTAACTGGGATAGTGGGATAACAAGACAGTTGGCTACTGGTGTGACAGTGACCTTTGACAGAAAGACATTCACCTTCCTGTCATGAGCACTGGGATAGGGGGCACTAAGCTCAACAGAATCAAGAGTAAAACTGCCCTTAAAAGCCTATGGGCTTGCATGCCACACAGATCAACATTTAACGCCGCTAATGGATTCCTAATATATTATCTCTTGGCTGTCTGCCATGGCAGTTCAGCCTTAACAGTATTTACTTTTGCAGAGAGACAAATTGTTAGTAAACCATGAGCTGTTATTAGAAGCCTGCACTTCCTCATCCCCGACTTGCACAGCTATTATTAGTCTGGCTATTATTTGCCTTATTATCGCGGCTGTATTTTAAGAGCAACATTTCGCTTATCGCTAATCCTAATTGCTCCCACCCATGGTGGTGAAGTTATCCGGGTTTGTATCATTGCCTCTGGTTGTAATAGAATAACTGGATGAGTCACAAGCTCTCTCCCTCTCTGATAAGGGGGTGGGGTTGTGGGTGAAAGGGGGATATATCATTTGAGCCAGTGCATTGTTTGGCACCTACAGCATCTGATGATGGGTTCTCACCATTTGATAACAGCCAAGTGAGCCGCTCTGATCCATGCAGCTCACGCAGACAGACACAGATCACACACTTCACTTCTCCTGGCCTGTGTGTGTGTGTGTATGTATGTGTACATAACGTGTGTACACTGGACACCAGATTCATTAAATATAAATAGGGCTGTGTATCAAACTCCAATACTTATTGAGTGCTGACCAAAATCTGTCCGTAGAGTCAAGTATTGATGAGTGTCAAATATTAAATGTTGGCATAAAATGCATTATATTTAGTCGTCTTTATTTATTGTTTGATCACATTATGTTGTGATCTAAATTAAGAAATAATTAAAAAAAATAATTATTTACTTATTTCATCTAAAACAGTTACTTTTAGGCTGTATTTAGTTCGTTATTATTGCTGATGCTTAAGAGATCAAACTAAAGATTTTGTTTTTATTCCTTAAACTAAGTATCTAAAAGTTGTTTTGGTATCAGTACCGAAACTCAGTTATCATATGGGCACTGGGACTGTAAACTTTTTTTTTTAAAGATTAATTTTTGGGCATTTTTAGGCCTTTCCACAGGACAGATGAAAACATGAAAGGGGAGAGAGAGGGGGAATGACATGCAGCAAAGGGCCGCAGGTTGGCGTTGAACATGCGGCCGCTGCATCGAGGAGTAAACTTCGATATATGTGCGCCTGCTCCACCAACTGAGCTAACCCGGCCACGCCACAGTGAACTCTAATAGTTTAAAAAACATATATCTTGTAGATCCAGAGTGATAATACTTGAAAGATATAGATCCAACATGGCACATTTTTTTGTTTCAATACCACTCAGAGAGTACATGTGAGTATCAGACACAGCCCTTGTCAAACTTTCCAAGCAAACATCATAAATAATTGCATAAAGGTTAAGGTAGCCTGTGTGGTTGCTTTAAGGTTTCTCTAAGGTAACACCAATGTTCTGGCCTAAATGCATTATGCACGGTCAGTCATGCATGTGACATTTCATTGATTGGTATCTTTTTCACCAGTGTTAAGCAGAGGGATCAGTATGTTTCCACTAGTCCCACATTTGTTGACCCCATAACAATCTGCCAGAGGAACAGGTTTTTCCTCTAGTGCCGGATCAGCACACAATAACAAAAGCAGACTAGATTCGAGACTTCACTCTCTTCTTGACCTGCCTGTCAATAGCTCACTCTTCAAAGGACTTCATTTGGGATTTGGTTATTCAAATATATCCTGCTAGACACAAAAGAACAAATTCAGTGTAGCTCCTTGATAATCCATGTATGACATATTGCACGCAGGCTGGTTATAAATTCTTAGAACTAAACAATGGCACGGTAAGTCACATAATCCCCCTTAAGACATATAGGCGTATGGATGCACAGCTGTTCATACTTAACTCACGGAAATACATATATCAAAGCAAAACCTCTCTTCCCACAAGAGAGAGTGACATAATAAAAACACGAGGGACATGTGGTGTCTCACAGGGAAGCACTCTCTGAGGGCCAAATGAATCTGTTTTGGACCATATTATGTGTGTGCGTGAGTGTACTGGCTCGTACGTGTCTGAGTTACAGCCAGAGTCTGAGTGCTTGGCACCACTAGATGAAACCATAACTCAGGTGACTGAACAAAAGTAGAACAATGCAAACAATCAAAAGACTACTGGTCGACCAACTGTCAAAACTTAGAAGTAAAACAGCTGAATTAACGTCAGCTGTCAGAGAAACTCACAGCAGACTTTTTAAACCAAATGCAGTTAAAGGGATGAAGCATGCCAAATCCCAGTAAGCAGAAGTGAAGACGAGGAAATAAGGAATGGACTCTTCTGTGGACAAGTTGCACTGGAGGGACTTAATATCCATATAGAGTTTCCAACAACTTGACTCACTTAGCAGTCAGTAAAGTGTCTTGCACTTTACAATAATTTCATGGAAAAAAAGTAATTATGTGAGTGAAATGAAGACAGATGAAGTTGTTTAAAAGTAAAATTGTATAGATTATAACCTGTTGCTCTAAACTAGATAGATTTATTTGGTTTTTGAGTGAAATCCTCCTTTGCAATGAGAAGAGGATTTAAGAATAAATATTAATAATGAATTAATTAATTATAATAATTAATTAATAATGAATAACTGTACTTTATTCATGAAAAGTATTAGTTTTGGACTATAACTTTCCAACAACCTACAGCCAATTAAATTTGAGAAAAATGTTTATCATAGAAATGAAATAGAATATCGCCTTGGATTAGGGTGGCACCAAGACCTGGGTCTTGGGTGCAGCTGTCGCTAGGGACCTGCTACACCCTGCTACGCTCTGCAATTCCCTGCCGTGTCCGGCTGCGTCCTGCTGCGTCCTACCGCGTCCACCCATGCTGTGCTGTGCCACATTACACCCCGTAACGCCCTGCTGTGCCCTACTATGACATGAACTACTATGACTACCATTGTAGTCACTGTTCCATTATCTTTATTGTGACTATTACTACCACTGTTCATCACACCCCCAACCGGCACCGTCAGACACCGCCTACCAAGAGTCTGGGTCTGTCCGAGGTTTCTTCCCGAAAGGGAGTTTTTCCTCGCCACTGTCGCAATAGCTACCGCTAATGCTTGCTCTTGAGGGAATTATTGTAATTGTTGGGGCTTTGTAAATTATAGAGTGTGGTCTAGTCCTACTCTACCTGTAAAGTGTCTCGAGATAACTCTTGTTATGATTTGATACTATAAATAAAACTGAATTGAACTGAATTGAAATATTGAAATTGAAATATTCTTGCACAATACTACAAGCTACGTAGTCATGAAAGTTTGATATCTTTCCACCGGAGGTGTGTATTCAGGGTGGTAGCTACCACTGAGGAAATAAGTGTCAGGACTTGAGTGCAGCCCTAGTCACTCCTGTCTAAGTAAAAAAAAATAATTCTAACCAGACACCATCTGTGAGAATGAATGAGGTCCCTCCTGAAGGATAGTGGAGGCACTTCTAAGTGAAAACAGCAGTGTAACGTTCTACTTCCTGAGCGCAGCTTCATCTCTCTGTAGTTGTCAGAGGAGGCCCTTCAGAGCAGAGCGGGGAAACATGGAGATCTATGGAAACAATCCCCATGAGTAGCGTGAGCTCAATCTTAGCCCGTTGAGAAATAAAAGGCCACTCGATCTGAGGGAGATTTTGTGAAAATGGAATTATGACTCAGAGAAAAAGTGGGAGAAAAGTGGAAAGAGAGAAGAGACTGGCAGCTCTTTTACAGCCGGGTGCGTCAGCAAGGCATTATTTCACACATCTGTGGCCGTCCCCTTGTCACCACTGTAACCCCCACCCCCATGCCTCCCCTGCTTCATCGTGGAGGTCCCTCACAAAGACCCCTTTTGTCCTCGCCATCATCGGTCTCACATCTTCTCAGCTCTGAACCTACATGAACATCTCCGCAGGGAAAATACAAATAAAGGAAAAAACAAGGCTGGGACACAGAAACGGCTGGAGGATGATGAGGTCCCAGAAGAAGAAACCAGCTTTCCCAGATCAGAGTCTGGCCATGTGATACCAGGAACCACAGAGTTTGTGTGAGCTCACGTGTCTGATACAGAGGGTGTAACAGACTGAATGGAGTCCTTCTGTATTCACAAAACTAGTAGCTTGAAGCCAGACACCTGTTGAGTCGGAGAGCTGACTACACGACACACTGTGCTGCTCTTATCTTGAGGGTGAAAATCACCTGGAAATTCCTCTTCTTTAAAAGATGTATGTGTACACATGAGTTTAATATGGCTGATGACAGCATTAAACAACTCCAAGCACACCGGACATCCTTTCCTCAATCTCTATTATAAGCCTATGAGTCCAAGAGGGAGAGAGAGAGAGAGAGAGAGAGAGAAACCCTCTAGCCGAACAGTGCGAGGCACATGGCCCATCAATAATTGTTTAGAGAACTGGAACGTACTGTGTTGGGGGTCCAAGCATGCAGACAGGGCAGCAGTCCATCATCAGAAAACCAATGCAACCAACCAGGGCTGGAGTACATAGAGGCAACAGACCAATGTGCCTGTAGTCACCCTGTCTAATCCGAGGCATAAGTACTTAACACACAAGCTCACTGGACCAGTGGAGTTATGTCAATATTGCCTTATTCAGAGTGGCTCCACATTCATCTGGTTGCTTAATAGCGATAGTTGGTAGAGAAAACCAATCACATCTCTCTAGACATTTGCAGAGTTTAACCCATGTGTGATTTTGGAGTTATTTTGTGGTATTGTCTTCAAACATGACCACTTCAAACAGGAAAGATAATCATGTATTTAAGTTTGTGACATGATTCTTTCATTCTTGTTAGGGTGAAAAGGCCTCTGAAACAGCATGTATGCCATTATGGGACACTAACATTCCCCACTTAAAAAACATACTCTACACTACACAGCTCTTACCGACAGGTTGATGGGTGGTAGCAATTAAATGGCAGGAAAAATTGTGGGATACATGCATATAAAGGTGAATAACCCTTTTTCATAGCCATAGTTGTCATATTGGGAAATCACAGGTGTAACATAAAATAAAAACATTAACAATGGCTTTATTCTATTTAAGTGTTTCAGTAAGCCATAACAGTGTGACAGTAAGCCAGTATGCACAATACCAGAACCCTGAAACTGAAGCAGCTAAATGGAATTTGATTATTTAAATTGTGCTTCTCCTACTGTGACATTTCAAAATATCTCCTGTGTAAATGGCCTATTGTATCAATGAGCATGACTGGACAACAGTAAAAAAACTAGATTTTAAAGGTTTGTTGCTAAAATTATTAGTTTATTATTTAATACTAGATCAATAGAAAAATGATCAAAAAACAAAAACAAAAAAAAACCCGATGAAGACATCATTCTGTCAAGAAAGAATACCAAACATTCTCGGGTACCAGTCTCTAAAATATCAGGGTTTGCGCCTTTTCTTTGTTTTATATATTTTTTTTAACCTTTAACGGTTTAGGATTTTGGTCAAAACAAGCACTTGGAAACATTTGTTTTTACTCTTTTCTGACATATCATGGAATAATCAAATAATCGTAAACATAGTTGCGGTCCTACAAAAGGTAATTTCTTACTTCTGTTTTGGAGGTTTAGTAGATTCATGAATAGTTTTTGAACAATTTAATAATACAATCTGATACAGTGTAAATCTTATTACCACAAACACACTGCACATTATAAGAACATTAGTGAGGATCCTATAGCACATACAAAAAGATTAAAGAGACAAAACTAATGAAGCAAGTCTTCCAATGTTATGGGAGTGGAAGCCATTATGCAGTAAATGCCTAGTTCTGTTTTTATTTTTTTCTAAGTGATCATCCTGTTTTCCATCAAATTCATTGCACAATCCGAGGATCCCACCCCACCCTGTTTCATTTGACTACAATAGCCTCCTTGTTTTAGGGAATTGCGGCCTGAATGGCACCATGCTACATTATCATGATATTCCTCCACAATGCAGCTAAACGGGCTCATTCAACCCAGATGACCTTCCACAAACCCCAACAGAGTTGCCAATAGCTGCCCTACAGCACAAAACATAGGCTCATTAAAAATCTAATTTGAAAAACTGCAGAGATCTAAAGCACCATCTACTTTTAGTACGGCACCTTTGACATGGAAAAGTGGTTGAGGAGTCTGTACAATGTTTGTCCTATATTGATGGGAAGAGAAAGTAGGGCGTTTCCACTTGTGAATACAGTAACAACATTGTGCTCAATTGTATGGTGATAATAGTGGGCCCTGCCGAGCACGAGTCTGAGACATGTGTCTTGTTTTCTCATGAATATAAATGTTCACTGTCATTTTCAGAGATGGCTGTATAGCAGCAACTAAGGTACAAAAAGAGAGTTTACGAGCATGTTTTTTTTTTTTTTGGATTGATTCACAGTTTTTCAAGTCTGTCTTAAAACAATACTCACATGTCCAAATGTACAGTAAATTAGTTACTGTTATTGTTCTTCTTGTCCATGCTCTCTATTGTAAAGAGACTTGATGTGACTTCAGTGTGATGTTGAACAAAATCCACAGTCCTCGTTTTATAAAAATGCATTGCGTTTAGCCAAAACTGATAAGAGGCTTCAGCAGTCGGACATAACAAGTCAGTATTAGTCTTTTTAGTGTAAAATTGTAATGGGAATTTTGTACTAAAAATACCCTAATTTTGGAAGATTCCCAATTGATTTGTATAATAATAATAACTCTTGTTGAATATTTGCATAACTTTGACTGAACTTTGTATATTTTTCACAAAGCTTTTATCTTCCACCACTTACATTGAAATTGCTTCAAGAAGCAACCAGTATGGACAAGAAGAACTATTACAGCATATTCTACTGTATATTTGATTGTGAGTATTTTATTAAGACATACTTGAAAACATGTGAACCTATCCTTAGGTGGTAAGTGTTAAGTATGACTAAAAGGTGCTTAGTTATTTCACTACTAGTTGTATGAGACCATTGTTGGCAATGTTGCAAATCAATGAGCAGGAACACTTAATGGCAATATTGGATTTTCTGGATCAATATAATGAAGCTCTGTCAGATGTTTAATGTACAAGAACAGCCATCTTCATGTATTATTACCTCCGCCAAGGAGGTTATGTTTTTGGTTAGGTTTGTCCGTTTATTTGTTTGTTTGTCTTTCAGCAGGATTACGGAGAAACTACTGGTCCAATTTTCATTAAACTTGATAGAAGGGTGTTTTGTGGGCCACGAAAAAAAACCTTAAATTTTGGAACAGATCCAAATTACGAGGCGGATACACAAATCCTTTTTTGCTTTTGTTAACATTGCGAGATAGGGCATTTGTGCTGCATTCATGTGGTGTCAGAATAATCGGAAAAATGAGTTCCCAACTGGGAAAATTCACACTGCATTAACATTGTAAGATAGGGCATGCCTTGGCGGAGGTCTGCATTCTCCAAGTGCCTGTCTAGTTAAATACTGTGCATTATCAACAGAATTTCCAGAAAATGTACAATATCCCTATCAGGGCTGCAAGTCACGATTATTTTCGTCATTGATTAAGTATCTTTTTTTCTTGAATAATAGATTTGTAATTTTGTCTATAAAACGTCAGAAATATGTGAAAGATCACACCACAATTTCCAAGAGCCCAAGGTGACATTTTTACATTTCTTTCTTATTCATTTAGTTTACAATTAAGTGAAATACAAAAAGCAATAGTCACATTTAAACTCACATACCTGCAAATGTTTGCTTGAAATGTGACTCAAACGATAATTGGTTACCAAAATATTTGCATATTAATCGTGTGAGCTCTAATCACTAGATAGATGTTGATCACTGTATATCACAATCTAAAATACACAATATAAAAGGAAATGTACACACCTAACAGACACGAGTGAATATCTCCCTCCATTATTTTTTTCAGACCAAATCTATTGCTCTGCGTTATTTCTGCTTACCTGTTTGAAAATGAACTTGTACTCTTGGTTGAGCTGCCAGGCAGTCACTAGATGTATGGTGGACAGCACAGCTCCACTAACCACAGCAGCTCTCATTCTGACCGGCAGCAGCGTGTAGATAATGTAGATGAAGAAGACCGTCCACCAGATGCCCTCTGAGGCACTGGGGGGGTACACCATCAGCACCCCAAAAACCTGCACTACAATCAGCACCCCGATCACTAGGTAGCTCACAATCCACATGTAGTCCTGGTGGAAGCCGTTGCGGTTGCACACCACCATCATGGCCAGGAAGAGAGCCATGGCCACAGACAGTACTGAGACGTAGGCCACATGAGGGGTTGTGTTGATGCAGTGGAAGGCCAGCATGACCCCACACACCACCACCAGCACCCCCATGAGCATGGTCAGAGAGCTCTGATTGAGCCTGAAGAAGTAGCGCTGGTACAGACGCTCCAGCTTGGCGGACTGAAATTTCTTAGATTGGAAAACCCACATAACCCGCATCCAGCAGTCTGCTGCAGTCATCGCCTTGCAGCCACCCTCTGCTAATTCCCCTAATTCCTCCTCTTTCCTGCCCTTCAGCTCGCCATCTTCAAAGCCCAGGTCCACAGCCTTTAGACCCAGATCACCGCCACCCATCCTCTTCCCATAGTGGTCCTCCTGCCAGCCACAGCGCAAGCCAAAGTTGCCCCCACTGGTGCCTGCTCCACAATGGTAATGCTGGGGCGCCACATTAGGGAGCTCCAGGTCCTCATGGTCCCTCAGGCAGCTCATGTAGTGTGGGTTGCACAGCGACGAGCTGTCCTTCCTCTTTTTGCCATTCCGCTCTCCCCATGCTGTCTTTCGCTCATCCACTCTGCTTACGAAGAGGCCTCTGGCCCACGACATCCTAAACAAAACATGTTGACGTTAAGAGAACATACACACAGGAAAACTTCACAAAAAACAAAGTTGAGTTTAATCAATTTAAGAGATAATGGCATAGAGAGATGAGGATAATCTTACCTGTGTGGGCTTTATTGTGTGTAGCAACACTGCACTCTTTGGCCAGCCCACTAGTTTATCCCAGCAAGCACACACCATGAGCTCAGACTGGCCCAAGGCATCAGAAGTGTGTCTGTGTTTGAGCTGTCCTCTTTGTAGAAACAGTCAGTCTATCAGGCCTATACACCACCAAGTGCCTCTATAGACCACCTGTTTTCCTGGGGAAAACACACAAATACACATAATGTTGTTGAGCTAACGCCGCCTGAGGAAATATCACCCGAGGGTCAAGGTCATTATGGATATATAAACATCAAGGAATCACACATTTGTCACATCACATCTGTTGTTGGGGTTACTGTGTTTATTTAGGTTTGCATGTGCATGTCTTTGTGTATGATTCTCTGGCAGAAAGTTTGACAATCAATAGCGGAGACAAGAAATAATATCTAGCAAATGGCTTGTCCGTTCCACTCTCCCTCGTCAACTTCACACACCAGCCTGGGATAGCATTTCCATGAAAATTATTTGCTGTTGTGTTTACAAAACACTGGATTGTGACAACAAAATCTCCTCCAATTATTTCCTCATGCAGTGGTTGCCACTAGTCAATTTTGCCATCAAACCATAATGTTAAACACAGTCCAATTTCAACAAACTCTCCACTGATTGCTGGATTTACCATAGGGGGCTTTTGGAGGAGACTAACAACTCTTCTTGGTGGATAGCACTTTGCTATGCTCTATCACTGCAATCTGCCCCTGACATCTTGAGTGGGCAGGAATGGGTGTGCTCTATTTGACAACAAAGGCCTACTGAGTGGGCACCATCAGAGATCAAGAGCTCTCCAGTTCAGATTAAATTGTCCATGCTTCCCCCATTAGCTTTGATGACTCACTATAGCTGGTTTCTGGCAGCACATGTCAAGGACACTGCTAACCTCTAAACTTAATAAGCAAATCTCTGCCAGGCGGACTGAGCTGAGACTAACAGTGGGAAGAGCGCACAAGAACTTCACTCATGGCCATGTTTACAATCACCAGCAGCTTGTTATATGAGTTGCTCAACCAATACCACAAAAACAAAATCTAATTGAAATGGTTGTTCAGATAAACAGTGGATCTGTATTGTGTCTAAAATACATAATTTTAATAAAGATTAGAAATGTGTTCATGCTTGGAAAACCTTTTCTTGAACAGATGTAATTAATTCTAATATAATCCAGTAATAAATAACCCCAACTATTATACTAGCGCTACAATATGTATATTTCATTTTATCGATTTAGCATATGACCCAGTCTGGGATAATGCAAAAATATGACCAGTTCACCTTCTGCTCCGAGTTTACAGGCTTCCTACAGCAATAACCTTAATCCTTGACTCACCTTTGATACATTTACGACATGTCAGGCAGCAGCATGCGGCTCTTATGTAATAGGCTACAATTTTACATGCATGCATCTGCCGTTGAATATTAAGATAATCTGTGCCACATATGGGCCGATTAGGGTCAGCCGTCCTGCATGCATTACAAATAAAGGAGATATGATGCTTTCACTTACAGTATTTCTATAGATTGACAACATATTGCTTTTTCTCCACATGATATTGACCAGCAGCCCTCCTGTCACTCATTGCTAACACAGGCCTGATGTAAAAAATAAAAATAAAAAACATGTTTAGCAATTACACGTGCAGGCCCAGACTGTTTGGATGCGGGCAGTCGGCCGAAGCGCATTACATAACAGGACGCTCCAATAGCCTACAGGCGAAGTCGACAGCTCTCCGTGTTCAAATGAAGCCTCTTAAACCACACTACACATGGAAACACTGTACCACTGGATACCCTCAAGTCAGCCTGGAGTCTGTAGGCTGCAGAAGAGAGTGCAGCTCGACACACATCACCGCTTTTCCCAACTTATCAGGAGTAAAACATTCCATCGGGCAACTTCAATCTTGGCAGTGGATCTCCTGATCGCAGGGATGTGCAGCCCAGCTTACAGGACTAATGTACAGCTACGGGGTCTACATACTGGGCCTATCTCCCTCAACATAAACGTGTACGTCATTATGTTTAGACTCCAAACAGGTCACTGCATGGGCGAGAAGAAAATGATGAGAATGCTGTGGGCCAAAATGCAAACAGCTGATTTGCCTCTTAGTCACGGCTTCACGTTATAAAAAAATGCAAGTGCAAATGAATTGCCTGTGACTGCATAATGAATGCTTAGTGTGTACAGTCCCGCAGAACAGTTCAGGCTCCTGAACGCCGTCGCAATCGTCACAGCAAAACACTGTAGTAGGCTACAAGTCAGCTGTTGGCATTATTTTTCCGACTGCTGTATCCTCTTATCCTGCGTTTCAGTTTAGCCGACCCGCAACATATTAACATTGTGCAGAGCAGTTGCCCAACACAGCTGCGGGAAAGCTTAAGAGAGGCAGCGTACTTACCATTGGACATCTTCGTTACATGATAACACCGCAGTGGAGCTCCAGTTTAGCTCCGTGTTCAGCCTTTACGCAGCCGCCGTCACACGCTTCAGATGCGGGTCTGTCTGTCTGGAAGCGGGGAAAACTGCGAATTTGGCCGGACAACCTTCGCTCATCCCAGCCAAAGCTACAGTACAGTACATTCCCACCGCCTCGACCTCCACTACTCTCTCTCTCTCTCTCTCTCTCTCTCTCTCTCTCTCTCTCTCTCTCTCTCTCTCTCTCTCTCTCTCGCTCTCTCTCTCTCTCTCTCTCTCACACACACACACACACACACACACACACACACACACACACACACACACACACACACACACACACACACACACACACACACACACACACACACACACACACACACATAGACACACTTCACAAGCTGCTTTCGTGAACATAGGAGTCTCCCTAGAGGTGGGACGAGTGTGTCTCTTCCTGCGTGTTTGTGATTTTTACACCTTTGCTGCAATGTCGTCCATTTGTTCTTAAACTTTTTTTCTCACTATTGCACCAACCTACAGTGTCACCCAAATGATAACACAACACACAGAATAGAAACATATGCATTTCTATTTTACTGTCAGTGGCAGAAAACAATATGAAACTCAAGCAGCACATTCAGACGACGTTATAGCAGCACCTAGTGGAGAAAAGCAATTAATGATCACTGCAAATATGCCCCAAAGCAGTCACACTGAAACTACTACAGTGTTTACATTCATTTGAGGAGACCATTTTAACAGTGAAACAATAAAGACAGTAAATAAATATTATCAGGTTTAATGGCTGCACACCCAGCTAGTAAGCAGCCCATCACATGATCCAGTTTAATCTGTAAACCAGTAGGCTAAGGCAACACTGGTGTTGACACAGAAGAATGTGTTGACTCTTCACCCTTTAGAACAGCTACACACCCTGGAAGATCCCACAGGGAACAATAAACATTAGGTTAATGTAGGTTGTTACAGTATACTGCACTGCATAACACACTGATATAAAGTAGAGTTAGTAGAGTATTTTATTGTGCTATAGTAACTATAGTAGGCTTACAGTATAGGCCTACTGCACTATGCTAGACTACTACTACTACACTAGCCTAATTTTACTAATGATGCAGAGAAATCCAAGTGTCACAGCAGCAGAAGCACAAGAACCGATGCATGGATAAATATCTTTGAAAAACCTTTTAAAACTAAAATACATAATATACATTATGATGAAGCATGAATAAATAAAATTAAAAACTATATACCATATATGACAACATAAATAACATGTATAAAGTGCACTGAGAGCAAAATAGTCACAAATAAAGAGACAAGGAATTTGCAGTAAAAACAATTAAATACGAAAATTGTACTTGCAGGAATTAAATTGGGTGGTGTCGAGTGGGCAAAGTGTGTTGTGTGTGCAGAAAGCAGTGCCAGCAGTGTAAAATATAGTTACTGCACTTGTGGCATGTTATAGTATTGTTTACAGTTATAGTTAGTAGGCTATAGTGAGTTAATTCTAATACAAAGAATAGACAATTATGTAGTCATGAATGATCTAATGCTTCTTGTTTTATGTTGCTTTATTGTAGTCTATGTCTTGTATTGTTTTGTCTGTATTTTCTTTTTGAGTTATGAGTTTTGCATTTTAATGTACATACCTATTGTTGAGTTTGTGTTTTGTACTGTCTCATAAGTTTTTCATTGTTGAGTTTTATGTATTTTATAGGCCCATCTAGGGACGTTATTACAAATTAGCTTAGCTATTAATGTTGTGGTGTGTGCTACATATTTTTCGCTATAGAAATAAACATTAAAATAAAAATAAACACACAATGTGAGAGTTGTAAAGCCATCTTTAATTTATACAGTTTTGTCCATGTGTAAATATATAAATAAATATACGTTATATTGCATTGACACTTTTGTCAGTTTGACCAGCAGTCGGCGCCATCTTCCTTCTCTGTGCATGAAGGCCTATTACAGTAAGTCCCCCATTCACTCAAAAATGTTTTACCTTAGAATGATGTATGTGCAGTTTGACAATAGAAAGCTGTTTTCACATTCATCGGCTGAAGGAGAAAAATCTACCTGAAATCCCAGTTTAACACATAGGCCTATCAATATGATTTTTTTGACAGCACAACTTGTTTGGAAGCCAACCATGGTCCAGCATGAAACTTGAAGGCTCCGGTGTACACTAAGAATGGACTTTATACAGTGAATAAGAGAACTCATGTGTCCAGTAGTTAGACTTTTGAAATGTAGAAATGAACAATATTTGCATAGGCCTATTCTGGATTTTTAAATGAGGGAAAATGAATAGATATAATGTTTAACTTTAACTAATAATTAAACTTTGAGAGTATTTTATGTGTCTAGAGGGATCTTTGCATTTTACTTGCACTGGATTTTGCCAAATTTTATTTCTGCTTCTCCCAGATTATCACAAACACTAACACGTTGCTTCAAATCCAGGGCAGTGTGAAATAACCCCAACCCCAAAAGGTGCTCCAGTCTACTTTATGAGCCCCCTCTGTGTGTGTGTGTGTGTGTGTGTGTGTGTGTGTGTGTGTGTGTGTGTGTGTGTGTGCGTGCGTGCGTGCGTGTGTGTGTGTGTGTGTGTGTGTGTGTGTGTGTGTGTGTGCGTGTGTGTGTGTGTGTGTGTGTGTGTGTGTGTGTGTGCAATGACTTCCTGTTGTCTTTTTGACATTGGCAGTATAATACCTTACTGGAGCGGTCGAAGGGGCCAAAGTGCTGGATCAGTGAAAACCGAGAATACCCGCATCTCACCCCTGCCTGCCTGAACATCTTCATCCAGCAAATACAAGACGTCGCCTTCCGCTGAAAACAGCATCCCAATCCGTTTCATAAGGGCAACAAAAGGAAACATTGGAACCGCAGACCGATAATTATGTAATAGGCTAGTCTATCTTCTCGATGTGTAATGTAATTTCAGCAGGAGATTAATTGCTCATTCCATTGCAAAGCAACAAATCCTACTGAACATTGAGCTCCAAGGGCCACATTTGCATCTAGTTTAATTAGGCTATGTCATGGTGAATCTAGTTAAAATCTAATACAAATAGAAATGTCAGCCACAAATTTAAGAGAACTGATGCCAAACTCAGAGATGATAGCTTATCACATATCCAAATTCAAAAATAGAAATCCGACAAAACGCCGCAGAAATTCTCGGGGAATTGGCTGTGTGAAAAGTGTAGGTCTTGCATAATTTATTAAGATAGCTGCAATCTATCCATCCGTTTGTCCGTGCCTATGGCTTTATGTACAGTCATTGATCATGTCGTGAATCCAGAAACAAGAGAGTTTAGCAGATTCCGCCGGAGCTTCACATCCAAATGAAGCTCTGAGTAGCAGCCGAACCTTTCTTGTGTGGTAAAAATGTTTGGACGAGGCGCGGTGCTCTGCCTTTAGTTGATGCCTTTTACTGTAAAAAAAAAAAAATAATAAAAAAAAATAAACGAAGAAAACTGTGTTTTTTTTCACCCAAGTTGGGCTGAGGTGACTGAGATCCCGGTTAACTGCGGATGAGCCTGACCAATTCAAGCGTCTTTCTGCTTAACGAGGTGGGTTGTTTTCCGCTTTTCTCTTCTTCTTGGATCTTTTCGGGGGTGGTCGAGGTAGTTGACGAATGAATGAGAAAAATGGGGTTGAAAGCAAGATGCACGCGTCGTGTAGCCCTTCATTACGGCTACCTCCAGACATTAATAAAGTAAAGGTATGAGTAGGTCCTTGTTAGGATACCGATAATTAAATTAAGCAGGCTGACCCTAATTGGGAATATTACACTCCGGAGTATAGGAGGCATGCGTTGGCACTGTCAGTCTGCCAGCAGAAATTAGGGACAGATGAGTTGCAGGAGGATTGGTTTTGTTTGTTCAGGATAAACATTTGGACCAAAACAAAATAATAATTGGTCAGCTGGAGCAACAGATGAAAACAATCATACAGCACTGTGGGACTGTTCGTGATTGTTCCACCTTATCATTTAATAGGCAATGAGATAAATGCTTACAGTTTTGCTCCAGGATAAACTACAGTAATTGCATTTAGGCTGTACTAATTATTTTATCACATAGCATACATGCAGTTAGAGTGTGGCCAAAACAGTTTTACTTATATTTGAATCAGGAAAACATTCATATTCCACTACTTCTTATGACTGTGTACAGACAAATCAATCAACAATTCTATCCTTCTGTAATGTCAGTACATGTGAGACCGACTTATACGTGCATGCCTAGGAGGTTTATGTTATGACAGTTAAATTCTTACTGTAACTTATACTCTCAGTACTTGGCAACAGAATGACATCAGGAAAAGAGGAATATTTGCAAAAAAAGATTTAAAAAAATGAAGGCTATGCCACTCTAAAGAAACTGTAAAGGCTATGAGTTTTGGAAATACTAAATATTAAAGGTTAATGTAGAGTGGAAGTGTCCTCTGTAACAATGTTATGTGTTGCAATTGATGATGTAATAGCATGTAGCTGAACAGATCATTCTATTCTAATGAAGGAAAGTTTGATAAAATAATAATGCAATAAACCCTTACATTTTTCATTTTTTAGGTTGTGTTGTGTTTGCTATGAGAGTTGCTTGCTTAAATCTGATCATCCTGGCCATAAAATCAAAGGTTACCATGACACTCTTTAGGTCACTCTTTCCTGAAGGTCCCAGCTGGGAGGTCTGATCTCTAGAAGATATACAGTAGATGGAGAGAAATTGTATTTTCAATAATGAACACAAACTACTTGCAGGTTGTGAGCCTACTGTGAGATAATCTGTGATCCAGGACACCTTTGGGGCATCCATCTGCATCTCTATGAGCTGGTTTCCCACCCAGAGGGTGTGGGCTGTGTTGAAGTTGCTTGAAAAGTCAAAGCACATGATTATGACCGTGCTGCCAGCCTTATCCAGCTGGGAAAAGGTCCTCTAGAGGAGCTAGATGACTGCAACATTTGCTTCAGTGTGTGTCTGGTAGGCAAACTGCAGGGGGTTGAGCCAGTCTCTCTGCACTAGATTCATCCGGTGTGCTGGAGTGCTAATAGTCTCTCCAGCATCTTGTTGAGGCAGGTCTTGCACTTCAAATTAAACATCTCCTCTTGAAGAACAAGCTGCAAATGACTTGTGCAATTGGTGCCATTATATTTAGGTTGCATAACATTTAGTGAGGTATGAGACATTTGCTTGAGAATGATATGAAAAATGTGTTTTCATGTGAGCATATATGTCTCCACCACTTTTCAACACAAAGTGACGCCCTTGCTTGTAATATTTACATTGGCAGCTTCCTGTATGTAAATGAACTGCTTAGTGATCTGATCAACAACTGCACCAGACATTATGTAACATATCGCATGCATGTGCTTTATCAGTACATAAAGTACACTGTCTTTATGAAGAGCTGCTGGGTGACATGATCACTCACTTCACTGGCGTCTCACCAGTCTATCCCACCAGTTTACCTCCTCCCTCCTCTTGGTATGTGCACTTCAGACAGGGATCAGGTCTGTGTTGGAATACATACTGTACCTGCATGTCTGAACCCATCAAGTACCATACAAACCTCATGAAAGGATTTGGCAGCAGCCAGGTGTCATCTCCCTCCACTCAAAAATCAAAACTCAGCATCCTGGTGCCTTAAAATAGCCCCTCATCCATAATGCACCAGCACAGCTCTGCCCACAGAGGCGCTTCTTATGGGACAGTCTGACAGACATCTGCACTCAATGCTTGGGTGCAGCCTCTGAAGCGGCTCTCTCTCATTTTCCTGCCTGTCTCTCGCTCAGCGCAAAGCACTGTGGAGTTTAACTTTCAAACCTTCATTCATTCATGTTTTATTCACATCTACTGCTCATGCAGAATTCGAATGAATGCTTGCTCTCCCTCTCCTTTTTTTCCCTCCTCCGCCTCACTGTTTCCTGCAATCTATCCTATGAATTATGAATCTCAACTTTGCTGGAGATTTTTACATTACCCGCAGTCATGGTTTTATGTTGTCACACCGGTCTGTCTTTAGATGCATGTTGTTGATCTCACACTGTATCTTATGCTCGACATTCTGCACACAAATTAACACATGAAGCAGATACATTCTTCTTCTTTTGAAATAATTGGTTGGTTTCTATGTTGTTTAACTCCCACATCCACATCTGTATGTACCAACGACACATACAGAGTGTCAGAGTACAGCCAGAGTACAGCCAGCCATGAGATCTACACAACACACTCAGTGAACACAGGGCTACGCTGGGGACGCTTCACATGTCGATCAGAGACAACTAACATGGCTCCCATATCCCTTTACCACCACCAGACGTTCTCCCATCTCTAAACTTTTGGATTTTGACATGTTGAAATCCACAGTGGCTGAAATGTGATAGGATTGTAGAAATGGCGGATTTTTCCCTTTGAGATTTTGTCTTTGTGTTTGTGAGTTACACAACATGGTTGTGGAAACCCCTGTGTACTTACTTGTGTGTACTTTGGTCTGGGCTTGATAGTTAGTTCCAATCAAGGGAAATCTCAATGATACAACACACAATTATATTTTCGACAATATAGTGCTTCCAACACCATCAGTGTATGACCTCACTAATGCGCAGGTGTCTGAATGGGAGCAAATCCCTGCAGCCAGTTTCTAAAATCATGTGGAAAGCCTTCCCAGAAAGTGGAGGCGGCACATTAATGCCTGTGATTTTGGAAATAGATCAATATTATATTAATATATAATATTAATATTCAGGCGTCCACATACCTTTGTCCATTTTGTGTATGTGAGAATCCCAAGACGTGACTAAAATGAGAATATGATGCTTTATCAGTTTTTGTGGAGTGAAAATGTGAAATGTGTGGAATGATTTTACATCACGACAACAGTGAGAAGAGATTGTATTAGCCTATTGTTGCTGGGAGATACATCCAACATAACAACACCTGGTAATCTTGTTTGCCACAGTGATGTTCTGTCGTGATAGAGTCCTGAATGAACTCACCATGTGGTTGCGATACATCCCATTGGACAGGCGAGGTAGAGATGAAGGGAAGCGAGGGGAGCAGCAGAGAGGGTGGGAAGGAGGACATGCACAGCAGAGAGAGCCTCACTGACGTAGCAAAGGGTTGTGTACTGAGAGTGGTTGAGAATAAGAGAGGAGGGGGCTGTAGAGAAAGAGAGAGGGATAGACTGCTTACAAGCACGCTACAGTACACTTCAGTGTTACCGAGGAGAGAGAGAGCACACCATGACTGACTAGCAGGGAGAGCGAGCAAGAGAGACGGGGAGTGTGCTCTCCTACCTCCAACTGAGTAAGTACGCTGCTATCTCTTCTGCATCTAATCTCTGCTGCAAATTGCATTGGTAAACCTAACAATAGACCTATACATGCTTTATGAATAATACCAGATAAGATAGGGATACAAGATACAGGTTTACTTTGTAAAAACAGGAAAACCTTTTAACTGTGCTTTTGTGATTTTGAGTGAAAGTTTGAGAAATGTGAGTTGATGTATGCGGCTGTCAAAGTGAAGGATGGCTGATTTTCCATCTACATTTGGAGCGTTTTGAACAAATTTGATATACGTCCAAACTCCTCACCCTCAGCGCTGACATTTCTGTGGAAAGTCTGAGTTGCACTAAAGCAGAAAATGGCATGTTGTGCAGTTGTGTTACAGAGGAGCAGTGGTGGGAAGCTGTGGGCATACTTGCAGGCGTTCATGCTTTCTCTGTTGGTGGGGGGAAGGAGTGCATTTGGGACCGCTAGGCTTCCTGTGTGGGGTCAATTAAATACTGCATGAGACAGAGCACTAAAAGCCTGTCCCGTGAGGAGCAAAGTGCTTTGTGTGTGTGTGTGTGTGTGTGTGTGTGTGTGTGTGTGTTTGTGTGTGCGTGCATGCATATGTGTGTGTGTGTTGGCGCATCAGTGTGCAATGCCTTAATTAAATCTGATGAACCAGCAATGTTGAGAGGGCCAAAGATTCCAGTTCAGCTTCTGTTCCTGTTTAGAAACACTGCCTTTTTATTATTCTTTACTTATCAAAGACGAGAACAAAGTCACAATGTAAGGAAGTATGCTTTAATTTTTTCATATTATGACATCTGTATGTTTGACTAGTCTTATAAGACATCCCCTTATTCTACAATTTCAAACATCTCCAGTTTATTCATTTGTCATTATTGGCTGTTATATGTAATCTGTGCACACACACATCTTTTATTTTAATAAACCATCCCTGTGTAGTCCCAAAAAAATGTTTAAGACTCAAACTTTAAAGAAAACAAAATGTTTTTTTTTAGATGTGAAGCTGGAATGCATGAATATGTAGGGCATCATTACATATTGATAAGTATGACATTCCCTCAGTTAGCTCAGCCTACTAGCCAAGTCTAACTGAAACTTAAATCAGGTCAGCGTCTAACAAACACATCTGATTTAATGAAGGATGCAGCAGCACTGTGCCATTCTGTGCTGTACTGTAGGTACACAGTTTTATGTGGGTTAGTTCCAGCCTCTCTGCACTTTGAAGCAGTTTGGTGAAGTCAGGTTGAGGCATCCCTGGAGGGATGACAGCCTAAGTATGCACAGTGTAGCCGGCAAGGCCAAGTCGACAGCTGGGATGAAATATAGAGATTCCTGGCTGGGCTCGCTGCGTCCTGCTCCTCTTCCTCCACTGTATGCCAGCTTCACTGTCGACCCACCCCTGATGATTCACGTTATTGTCCTCACTGCAGGAGCATTTCTCTTTGCAGTTAATACAAGATGTTCCCAATTCGTACAGACTGCTGTTACTGTGTGGACTTGTGTTGAAATGACTTGGAAGTGCTTATTTATAGGCTGCCAAGGGCTCACTACAGGCAGGGAGAAAGTATCCTGAGGCAACATTAGAGCAGGAGGAGGGTGAAGCTGCTCAGGACAGGATGGAGTATCAATCTGGATGGCTCTCCTATTGATCCACTCTGCCCTACTCTGGTTGCGCTGTGAGGAGAGCTTCTTGCTGGCTCCAGATGATCCACCTCTGCCTGTAGTGCTGCATCAGCTCCCACTGCACACAGATAGTAAGGTGTCTCTTCTGAAGTCAAAAGGTCAGAGACATGGGCAGGTGACTGCAAAGCATCTGTGCTTAAATCTGCAGAATTGTTGGGGAAATATGTAATCTGGCTTCTCTTAAGGACCCTTTTGCAAGCCAGTCCCCAGTTGGTGCAGAGCTTCTCAGTTGCTTACAGTACAGGAGTGTACTGGGTCAGGCTGACTGCGTGGCTCTGCGGTGTCCAGCAAGAAAACAAATAAAGGTCTTACTATCAAACTTCAATACTTTTTTGGTACCAGCTGAAATGTGTCTGCATCAGTGCCAGCAAGTATAAAAAACTATCTTCTTTGATCTTTAATCAGAAATTTAACATTCATAATATGAGAACTTTACTTTGTGTTAAATAAAAAAGGATTTTGAAGAAAGAACTGTGTATATCCCTATAAGTAAAGCATTGAAAAAAAAATGTTATCAGTACCAAAACTCTATTGTGCACTTTTTTTGATGTGAATTTGCATGGGTTACCATGTTCCTCTATTGCCTCAATTGTGAATGCCTTTGTGGACTTTAAAGGAAAGTGCATAAAAAGAAACATTATGAAGTCACCTGCATCACATTACCTGGAGGATTGAACAACACTAGATGTAATATTCTGTCAGAGAGAAGAACAAAATATCATATTATTGCTGCAGATACTGAATACATGCTGTAGAATGAACAAGAGACAAGCCTCAGTGGCTGTCTGTTCTTGTTCTCCATATAGGCACTTTGTTCACATTCAGATGGGCTATCTGGCATCAGTGAATATAGCTGAGCCAGTCTCAAATCTGCTTTGCTCTTTCTTGAGGGATTCATCAAAACTCAGTGAACTTTGACAATCCTGTGCTATCCTCTCCCCACTGCCAACCCCAGTCTGTGATGGGAGGAGTGGAAGGAGAGGAGAGGAGAGAAGAGCTATATTTAGACCAACTGAACAGCAAAAAATAACTAAAAAGAAAAGATTGTGCTGTTAATCTCTGGTCCTATATTGTTCTAATATACTGGCTACCTTCCTATTTTCTTCACGGTCTTTTCCACTTGTCTTTATCGTTCTGCGTGTCAATTCAATTTAAGGAGCTTTAACAGTTAACACACATGACACATGACATGACATGAAAAATCACTTTTCAGGATGTTTCAGTGTTTAAGTTCACTCTTTCTTGCCTCATCAATCTAATTTGCTACTCATATATGTTTCGTCCCTTCTTTCTGTTTCTAGCTTTCTTTTTGTTTTTTGTGTTTTCCCTCCCTCTCACTCCTTGCGTTCCTCCCCCGCTGTTTGAAAAGCTGTTACTTGATGACTGCTTCATTCACAACACTAATGATGAAATAGTCACCCTATCTTCTCAGCTCCAGATGCATCCGAGGGAGCTATTTGCTCTTTCGACAATAACGTGTGTGTGTGTGTGTGTGTGTGTGTGTGTGTGTGTGTGTGTGTGTGTGTGTGTGTGTGTGTGTGTGTGTGTGTGTGTGCATGTATGCATGCATGTGTTTGGATGCTTGCTTCCCTTTAATTTTAAAAAGCCATGTAGAAATGTAGCTGTAAGACATTTTAGCTAAAAGCCCTGGTGGAGTGCACTTAATCCTTAAGCAGCCAACATTGAATGAGGGTAAGAGAGCGCAGGCTGCCAGCATAATGGGGCTAAAGTAGGGTCCTCAGTGCCTGCGGCAACCTGGAGAGAAGGCATGCAGCCCTGGCTTGCCAGGAACAACGATGCTTGTCTCCTACAATAGAGACCTCTCTGCTGGCTTATTAAGACATCTGATGGACTCTAGATGGCTGCTTGCTGACTCACCGCAGCATTTCTGTTCTGTAGGCTCATGCATCACCTTCCTGTCAGGAGGATGGTGCAGGGCAGGCAGACAGGCAGGCGGGCACAGCCCTGCCCTCCTCTTCCTCTCATCGCTCTCTTTTCATTTCTCCATTCATGTCCTCCTCTTGTTCTGTCTCCCAGTCCTCCACTAACTTTACACCCCTTGTGTTATTGAAGCAGTCACCTGTTAAGCAAGAAGAGGAATGACAATTACAGACTGTTGTCTCTCAGCATTCCCTTGCTTGGTTGTTCTTATTATCACTTAGCATGGCTTACATAATGGCTCAGTCTTTGTTCTGTCTTATTTATAGTTCTATCTGTGTCCAGTGAAAAATTATACTCTGTGGTGTGAGAGTAAACATCAGACCAGCCTGGTTGATTTTATGTCACTTTTTTAAGGATCTCTTAAAGCGGGATATACGTAAGCGACACAAGGAGGAGAGGAGAGGAGAGGAGAGGAGAGGAAAGAGAGAGAAAAGCTCCTTTACTTACATGTGGGCTGGCACGAAGCTGAAGAAACCCACTGTACTGTACCAGTATACACGGGTATGTACACACCAGTGCTGCAGTCAGGGCATCAATTTTGTATAGGAAATGGCTATTGAGGCAGCGCAGCAACGTCAGCTGTAAAGCACTTAGGCTGAGCGTGCCTCCCTCTCTCTCCCCACTGTAACCACGGGCTGAGAGGAGGAGGGTTCCGCCTTTTCTGTGCAATGGGGGAGAAGAAAGCGCTTGCAGCAGAATCATGTCTGCCTCCGACTCGAGCGCTACAGGACTCATCTGTAACAAGGTACGCTGTTGATGCTCTCGCCTTTTTGTTTAATCACTCTGCATGCAAACTCAGTCTCTTCATTTATGAGTCCCCTGTCTGTCTGCTCTGAGACGTCTTCTTTCTTTCTTTTTCTCTTCTCCAATCCCCTCTCACTCTTGTCTCAACAGAAGTCTATTCCTGTTCACTCACATTGCCAGCATCTCCCCAATTCTCTTTTCCCTCCCTCCTTCTCCTCATCTTGTCTGGACATACTGTACTGCACACATACAGTTTCTATCTCTTTCTATTTCTCTCTAACCCTGCAGGTTACTTTACAGCTTTGCATTGAACTTGCACCTCACTGGGACGCCCATCTGTTGAATGTCAAAGATTACTATTTAGATAGAATCTTTTCTATGAAGTCATTCCTGACTTTGAGTATTGTAGTTGAGCCCATACTTGTGGTTCTGTTTGCTAAGTCAGTTTCTAGATGTTACTTTGGGTGTGCAACAGCCTCTTAGTCCACCAGGACATTTCAACAAATACAGAGATCACTTAATAAAGTGATCTCTGTATATTGTGAGAATATTCCAAGTTACAGTATTTTTATATGAAATTCCCTCTTTGTGTTAACTAACTATCTACAATACGATACAACTTTATTGTCATTTTACACTGAATTTCATTTTGCGTTCCCGAGCAGTTGCGCTCAAAAAAAGAAAAATACACAGAGTTAGACAACAACTACACATATAGTAAAAAGACACATCAACAGCCATAACAAAGAAACATGTTTCATGATGTCCTTGGATCCAGATCTTAATTGCCAACACACCGATTTTGGTTTAGCAACAGGATAGACTGATATAAAAAAAAAAGAGTTCTTAAGCCTGTTGTATTTAAACGAAGGGACTTTAAATCACCTGTTAGAATCTGTTCACTGCAGCTCAGCAAGGAAAGAATGTATGAAAATACAAAGAGGACATTTGTACTGAAATGACATTGGAAAGTACCCTCTTGATTTCTGGAGCCTCATATTAACTTCAGATGACTTTGGAATATCTATTTGCACAGGACGAGGTTTTGTCCCACATCACTTAAATTGGAAGCATGTTGAAGTATGAACAGGAGGAATGATCACAGCAAACACAAAGTGTTTCAATGTCCATATGGGCATGTGAGTATTGTTTTAAGACAGATTTGAAAGGATGTGAACCTATCTTTTAATAATAATTTCATATTGAAATAATAAAGCCCTTCAAAAGCTTGCAATAAGCGTGGCGATGATATTTTTGATGTTGCTGATGAGGGGGATCTGTTTTCCACATTAGTCTTAGTATCTATTCTATTGGCTTGACAGTTGACAAGCATTTTAAAATCTTCTAGGTTCCTCATTTGGTCTCTTCAATTAACACAAAGTTGAATTTATACACCTGTCTTCGTCATTCCTGCACATGGAGAGAAATATAAAACAACCAAGAGTCTGGAATCTCTCTGACCGGGAATGGCTTTGAACAGCAAAGCACTGAGGGATGTGTTACCAATGAAGTGATGTTCCACATAGTAATTTAAAACTTCCCACACAATTGAAAGAAATCTTTTACACATTTCACAGTGATTTAATTACATTGACGACTTTTCTGTCACTCTTTGTACTGAAAGCTGAGACAGTTAATCTTTAAGAAGTGTCTTTAAACATCTGGAATGTAATGTCAGTAGTGGGGAACAGGGAGCAACACACTACTGCTGGTGACAAAATATTATGTGCATATCAAGTGATGTAATCATCCTAAAATACAGTACAATATTTGTCTGCCAATGCCTACACTGTTGTCAGTAGTGGAGGCTATAATGGTTTTGAGAACATTCTGGTTCCAACATGTAAATATGTTATCTTAATTTTGGATTCTTTGCATCTGACATTGACATTTCTGCAGGTTTTGCGCAACTCAAAAGCCGAAAACCAGACAGCAAAGACAATCTGAGCATTTTGCCCTCTCAAAGCTCGTTGGGAATCCATGCAGTATAAGGCAAAATGGTGTGATGCTTTAACCAAAGGCGTTGGGATCTGGACAGTAACAAAAACAAAATGACTGCTTTAACTGTAATGTTTAACTTTAGTTTTCCCTTATTTGTCATTACAGACATTTTCACTCTAGGCCCTCTTCATCAAATCAAAATATCAATGTGCAACCTTATAAAAGTGCGATCAGTATACAGTGAGACAATGTATACATATTTTGTGCTAAAGAGTAACGGTCCGTACTTCAGAATATAAATCCTCTTCATCCATCTGCAGATCTCCGTTTGCTTTACTGTAATTAGGTTTTGTTTCTTCTGCTTTGATATTTAAATGATATCCACAAACTCTGCGCTGGATTCAGCTAAAACATTTTTTTGTGCATGGGAAAAAGCAAAGAAGGGATGTGAATGGTGGGGAGGGGGGAAGAGAAGAGGGAGGAGGAGAGGTAGAAAAAACAAGGTAAAAGAAAGATGATGTTGTTATTGAGCTATCTTTATATTATGTGGATGCTCCTGTCTGGTATGTGAGGAGGCTTCCAGCCCGGCACCCAGCTGGGACTGCAGCCACCGGGGAAGAGCAGGGTGCTAATGGAGTGAGAGCTTCGCAAGAGTTTTATCAGCCTAGAAGTTTACATGAGTATTAAGTGTAAAGAGGGCGGCAGGTTCTGTATCTGTCTGTACTGTACTTGTGGTCCAATGAGTTTTTATTATTTTCTTTTACAGTCATAAAAAAGAGACTGCTTTTTTGTTTGTTTTATGTTGTTCAGAAATGTGATGTTCTTGTTATTTGGTAATTGACATTTAAATTACAAACTTAATTACAATTATTAATTCAATTTGAATTATATGTTGTATGTGAATTTGTATGTTTAAGTGAGCGTTGTGATTTGTGTCTGAATTTTGGAATATTCAGTTTGTGTTTGCTTTTTTGAAAATGTGTTCTTTCCAAATTTAAATGTCAATTAAAAATGTTCCAATAGTATTAAATTGTACAATAGTGTGTCCACTGAGTGAAAGGCAGTTGGATTATGGCTGCAATCAATTGTCATTCTTAAATGCCAGGTTGTTGCCACAAACCTATTTAGTTTAATTATGAATCATACCCTCCAGTACGTTACAAATGTCCACTCACATATGACAGACATTTTGAAATGGGTTTTTATTGAATTTAAAAATGTGTTAAATTTCAATTTGTAATTCTGACATAAATCACAGCATGTTAAAGGGGTGATAGAATGCAAAACCGATTTTACCTTGTTATAGTTGAATAACGACAGTTTGGTGGGTAAATAGGACATACATAGAAGCTCAAAATCCCATTGATACCCCTTTCCTCTGCAAATCTCACATTTTGAAACTGCCGCTGAAAACGGGCAAATCTCAACAAAGCTGGAAGCATCCCAAATCCTAGTCTTTGTCATGCCCCAACATTTGCATAGGCTACACCACTGACCTGAGGTCAGCTTAGTCTTCTGAATCTAGCTAGGTCATGCAGATCTCCAGAGGTCCGCTATTGAATTGCTAAGTTCACTTCTGAGACTTTTTTATGCGATAAATCAACTATGTAGAGGTCAAATATGTGCCGTTTTATGAAAATTGATGGCTAATTGCAAATTTTGTCCGACTGTGTGTTGCAGTGTCCTACTTCATAGACTCCGGCTCGCTGTGAGCTAGCTGGATCTCCGTCACGAAGGGAAGCCCGCGGCGCTCCATACCCACGCAAAGTCACTACTTTGGACTACAAAATGCCGAGGCCCTGATGGAGCTCCAGGGCCTTCAGCTAGCCGCGATTCATAGGATTGAAGGGACAGTAGCAGCTAACGAAATTCCTAATGTTCACAAAAATGCATTAAATTGAAATCGGACACCATAGTTAGCTTCATAAGACCTTGGGGGTAGATGATATATAAGTGGCGTGACAAAATTCAAACTGTAAATATACTTTAATTATGCCGAAAGTGAAGCTAACTAGCCGCGATCTGTAAACATAGGATTGGAGGGACAGTAGCAGCTAACAAAACCCCTAATGTTCACAAAAAATCATTAAATTCAAATCGGACACCATTGTTAGCTTAATAAGACCTTGGGGTACATGTAATGTAAGTGGCGTGACGAAATTCAAACTGTAAATATACGAAAGTTATGCCGAAAGCGTAGCAACTATTTTTTCCCATAGGATTAAATGGGACACATAGCCTAGCTTGCAGCTTTGGAGCTCTGCGGAGCCCCGAGCCCCGGTCGTCCAGTAACCGAGAAACGGTGACTTTAACTGGGTATGGAGGTTTCCGCTTTCTCGTCAGACTGTGTAGAGCTCCTAAAGTCCGACACGTCTTACTAAATTTGCAATTAGCGATCAATTTTCGTAAAACGGCCCATATTTGAGCTTTATATAGTTGATTTCTCGCTTAAAAAAGTCTCAGAAGTGAATTTAATAACGAAATAGCCCGACAAACAAATGTATACCTTTGCAGTGTCTGAAATATGAGACCTGCTGTCTCGTCTCCAATGTGTTTCTATGGGGTTCGCTCAAACCAATCAGTGCACAGCTCATCTAAATATTCATGAGCATACCATATTTGGAAGAAAAGCTCTTGTTCCAAATGGAGCCATATTCACAGGGTAGTTAAGGGCCTAATAAAATAGCATTCGGGCAATTTTCAGCCCAACCAATGTTACATACCCTATTAGGAGACCTTAAGGAACAGTGTAAAATACCCTATATAATCATTCTATCACCCCTTTAATTAATTGATACAAATTCAGAACACAAACTTCAAACTCAAAACATATAATTAGCATTGATTTCTCTGCTACAACATCCTTTGTTGATTCAGACTAATCTGGATTTTAGAAAATGGGTGTACAAATTTTGTTGCATTATATACCTTGTTGAAGACTCTGGGCGTTTACCAACATCTGGTGTGCCTGGCTGAGTGGATAAATAGACTACAAGCACTGTGCTGGTTGTTGGTGTTGTTGCAGTACTCATGCACATGTTCCCCTGAGATGGCTGCTTTGGAAAGCTGCAGGAACTCACCGGTCCTTGCAGGCTGGATCACACAGTTTCAGGAAAGGATAGGCAGATTCAGAGACAGGTTGAACAAGGAGAACAACATGGCAGACACAGAGGGAGATGTAGGTTATCTGTTTGGAGGTGCATCAGAGATATTTATACAGTTACTTAATCATTAGTATTTTTGACCAAGTAGCAACAGCTGCTACGTGGTGTTAGGTATGGTATTGTGGTGGATTTATCTCCTCTCTGCCTGGGCTGTAACAGTTATTTATCTCCTCTCCTCCTTTCTTTCAGGGTTCAGCCGATTCCTACACTAGTCGACCCTCGGATTCCGACCTGTCCCTGGAGGAGGACCAGGAGGCGTCTCGGCGTGAAGCCGAGCGCCAGGCTCAGCTGCAGCTAGAGAGAGCCAAGGTGAGAGCCTAAGGGTCAAAGGTCGATGCTTTTCCTTAAATTCATCTTTAGTTCCTGAGAAGCAGTATGTAAACAGCTGAGTCATCAGAGGTTGCTTGCCAATAGACCGATTTCATTTTAAGTGCTCATATTATGCTTTTTGGCTTTTTCCCTTTTCTTTATTGTGTTATATATCTTTTTTATTATTATATTATATTGTATTATAGGTTTACAAAGTGAAAAAGCCCAAAGTCCACCCCAAAGGGACTTGTTCACTGTTCACAAACTGCTCCAAACAGCTCTATTGTAGTCCCGCCTTTACTTCTGTGATGAACGCTCATTACTTTGTAACACGTTATAATGCTCGCCTAGCTGCTAGCGTGGCACTCCCTCATACTCTGCAACTGATTAGCTAGTAGTGCTTACCTAGCTACTGAGCATGTGCGACTTCCAACAAAGATGGAACAGAAGTGCGATGCCTCACTCTGTAGCTAAAACAGAGAGCTCAACACACAGGGTGAAAAGAGGAGCTGCAGCAATGTGCAGTACAACAAAAATATGGTGTTTTTTGAAAATTAAACCACATAAACATATTCTGGTACAACCTTGCAATACAATTATGAACCTAAAAATTTGCATAATATGAGCACTTTAAATTCATAAAGATCTATAGACCCTTCAGAGAAAATTTGTGATTTGTAATATTGGGCTATTCAGATAAAATTGACTCAGCTTCACTTGTCTATAGAACCAAAATTAACCTTCGGACTAAAGATTTAGGTTAGTAAAGGCAATGTTACTGAATATACTGTAGTCATATATCTCATTTATATTTTTTTAATTTCTTTGTCTGTCAACAGTCCAAACTGGTAGCATTTGCAGTGAAAACCAATGTGAGTTACTGTGGGGCCCTTGATGAAGATTGCCCAGTCCAAGGTGCTGCGATTAACTTCGAAACCAAAGACTTCCTGCACATAAAAGAGGTTAGAGACCTTCAGCATTAGGATTAGCACGTCGTATGCAAATAAAGACTTTTGAACATGATGTCAACACATTTTGCAGCATAACTCCTGAGTCAAAAAGGTGTGTTTCACTGTCGTGCAGAAATACAACAATGATTGGTGGATTGGTCGACTAGTGAAAGAAGGGGCAGACATCACATTCATCCCGAGCCCAGTTAAACTGGAAGCCATGAGGATAAAACAAGAGCAGAAAGCAGCAGCAAGGTCACCCAGCTCCGAGAGATCTGTTCACTCTACTTGTCTCTGTCTTTCTGTCTGTCTGTGTTGCTCTAATTCCGCTAGCTTCCTGTCTCACACTTTGAAAACTTTTTTGTTATTGACGTAACTAGTTCTTGCTCATGTTGCTCTGTTTTGGAAGTCAGTTTCAAAAATTGCATCCTGAAGGGATTCTCGCATAATGAAGCTTTGCATTATGTTGCTCCACAGGAAAGGAGGGAACGCTTCATCTGGAGGCTGGAGGTCCACCCCGCCATCTGCAGGTAAGTGGGACTGGAGGAGTCCTGCTGCTCTGTCTGTCTGCTCTGCCTCTACTGGGACTGCATGCTCTCACAGCGTCAGATTTAAATACATTCCTGGGCTAAAATGGTTTCTTTTAGAAGAAATGTGTGTGTTAGGAAACAGTTTAATAATTAAGTGAGATGACCACTCAATTGTGATCAGCCCTCCAAAATTTACACACTAACAAAAAAAGTTACTTTCTTGAAGAGCCACAATGTAAATGCACTTTCCTTCAGAACAGCATGGCATGCATGTTTTCTTTGTCTTACGGAGCCTTTAAACTCAAATATTTTCTTCTGAAGAAATTACTTATTACCACGTATTAGCTTTTATCGTCCTTGTTTAATGTTCCTTCTGTCTATTCTGAAAGCCAAACAGAAGCAGAAACAGGTATGTTTTTCATTGGGCCTCTTCCCTATTCCCCCTTAATTATTTAAGAACACCCTCAATTATACTGCTACACTTAATGCATTTCAGTGCATTTTTATAGCTCTTTACATTGCTAGTGACACACAGAGCGGCTACTACATGTCAGCTAAATGTGTGTGTTCTTACAGTAAATTCACTGCAACATTTTGTATGTTTTCCACCTCCAAACCCTGTCTGCGCTTGTGGCCTGTGCAGACTGAGCATGTTCCTCCATATGATGTGGTCCCTTCTATGCGGCCAGTAGTGCTGGTGGGCCCTTCGCTGAAAGGCTATGAGGTAAGACAACCATCAGTAATGCTTTTCAGCTAGTATACTTGGGTTCTACTTATTCACGTCTTGTCTTGTTTTTAGAGTAATTACTAACTGGATGGATCAGCTAGAACACTGGAGCCTATTGCTGTCAGTTACAGTGTCTCTTTTACTATTGGGGGGGTGCCAAAATTAGATTATTTTTTATTATCATACATACATAAGTCAATTATCAAGTAAAAATACCAAACATTTGGAGCTTATAACATCTGAGATATGACTATTTATTTTCTTACTGCAGAACACTTCATACCACTGAATTGATTACTTTTTAGCTATGCTCGCGTTTTAGCATAACATAGGGATGGCAATGCCAGTCTGTCAACCACTTTGATCCTAACTGAAATATCTCAACATCTATTGGATAGATTGCCATGATATTTTACACAGGCATTCAGAGGGTGAATCCTACTAACTTTGGTGATCCTCTGACTTTTCCTCTAGCGCCGCAAATGAAATTATGGGTTTAAATGAAATGTTTCGACAACTTAAGGATTGATTTCTATGAAATTTGGTACACACATGCTTGTTCCCTGACTTTTACTCGAGCCTCGTTATCAGGTCAAAATTTCAATATGTCTAATACTTTGGTTTAAGAGCAAATACAGTACCTGCGAAACTAATGCCATTCCATCAGCCTCAGCTTACTTTGTGATTAGTGTTAATTAGCATATTTTAGCATGCTAACAAACTAAACTAAGTTGGTGAACATGGTAGAAATTACACCTTCTAAACATCAGCATGTTAGCGTTGAAATTTAAGATTTGTATTTATACTTTTTTATACACTTTGATTACTGTTAATACCAGCCATATATGTGACATATTTGAGTGTTTGAGCTCAGTCTGCCATTGTTTGTTAATTGTTAATCTGCACTGTATTCTCTGATCCAGTATGGGCTTGTCTGGTTTGATCTAAAGGGAAACAATCTCGCCTCCATTATCCCATTACCACTGATACTAAACACCGCAGTCACATCCTGATGAAATTATAGCACACACAACAGGAATCTTATATCCATTTTGAGTGATACAGAACTGCATGCATGCCGTTTTATATTAGCTACTGTTTGTTATATTCTCCTATACTGAACTCTCTGTAACACATATTGGATAAGATGTACGAAAACACATCAAGGTTAAACTTGATTCATCTTAGAATATGTACATTTTTAATGAATCTGCAGATTATTACAATTCGCTAAATGTAAAGCGTGTGATTAAACAGAATGTCTCTGTGCTTCAACATTTTCTCTCTGCCTTGCTCTCTCCTCTGTGACTGTGCAGGCGGTGTGCCAAGCCGTTTGTTTTGTGTATGTGTGAAATATTTATGCAGAGCTCTGGTGATGTGCTTTGGTATTGCTCCAGTGGTGAACACCAGCCTGTCTCCCTCTCTCTTCCCCTCTTGTTCTCTTTTTCTCTGATTTGTCTTTCTTGTGCATGGTATAATTTTCAGTTGCTCACCATTGTTCTCTATGTCTCTCGCTTTCTCTCTCTCTGTCTCTCTCTTTCTCTCTCTCTGTCTCTCCCTCTTCTGCACTTTTCCCCCCTCTCATTGCTCTTCCTCCATCTCTCTGTTACATCGTGGAAGAGCAACACCACTGTGCGCCTCATCCCCTATTCTAAAGGCCATCCATTTTTCAGGAGTGTTTGAAAATAGACTGCTTCACTTCATCCTCACAGTGCAAATGCAAACACAGCATCTCTTTCCATAGCATTCTTAAAGATCCCCTCCACATATGTGTGAAGACATATATAAATAAACTCTGCTCATCTAATATGGTTTTTCCACACAAAAAGAAATTTCCTGCTTTAAAATCTTCAAATTACATCTACTACCCTATTCAAAAATCTGGACTATAAATATGCTAATATTGTTAATTTCTAAAGTTTAACTACACTGAAAAGTCACTCACACAAGTCACTGTATGTGCACTGGAGGCTTCATGTTTTCACTTCACAGCTAGTACTGTAAGTTTACATATTGGACTATGACTGGCTCCAGACTAGTTGTGATGTCACAAATTCTGCTGGTACATCCACGTTTAAACTGAGATTTAATGTGAGAACAAATACACTTTTCCCCTTCATTGTGGACTTTAATATTGCTCATTTCTATTTGTGCTGACTGTCTTTGCTGGTGGTAATACCATCTTCCTCCATGATGAATGTAATTGTTTTAACAATGAAAGGATACTGTTACTATAATGTTACTTTCCTATTATATTTTGCCTAATTGTGTGTGTTCTCATGTGACTGTGTGTTAACTATATAACAGGTCTTTCTTGTAAAAAAAAAATCATGTTAATCTCACAAAGATAAGTTCTGTCTAACAGGTACCTTTAAGTGGAGGCTGGTAAAGGGCTTATAAATGTTAAACAAGAGGGCTTAAACTAAAGTGTTACCAAAATCAAAAGTGAGTGAGAAATATAAGTAATAATGTTGGGTAAGTGTGTGTGCACAGGTGTATATTTCATAACACCAGTCTCTCCTAACTTCTCTCCACTCCTTCCTCCTATCTGTCACCTAGGTAACAGACATGATGCAGAAAGCCTTGTTTGACTTCCTAAAGCACAGATTTGATGGCAGGTGGGTACGGCTGTCTGTGTTGCTCTTCTGCAGCTGCAGCTCAGTGTACAGTAACACTGTGACCGAGCTACAGAGCTGTTCGTGGGATTCTGCCTATCACGTTTCATGGTCGATAGGACACATGGTGATGACGATTTATTTTTAGCTGCAAGAGAGTATAAGTTCATCTCATCATCACAGTTGTGGATGTGATGTGATAAGACGCTTCTTCTGTAGGATCTCTATTACACGGGTGACTGCTGATCTGTCACTGGCGAAGCGCTCGGTGCTGAACAAGAAGGCCATAATGGAGAGATCCAACACACGCTCCAGTCTGGGTGAGTGATGAGAAAGTAGTCTTTAATCTTTTTTTATTCTTAATAAGATTAATACCTGCTTAGAATAGATGCATCCTCTCTCGTTAACGTTAAGTCTGTACAAAACATAAGTAAGTGATGTTGCTCTGTTAAGCATGTCTCATACAACTCCACCGTCTTTCTTTGGCTGGTTGACAGCTGAGGTCCAGAGTGAGATCGAGAGGATCTTTGAGCTGGCCAAGTCCCTCCAGCTGGTCGTCCTGGACGCAGACACCATCAATCACCCAGCACAGCTCCTTAAAACCTCTCTGGCTCCCATCATCGTATACGTCAAAGTCTCCTCGCCAAAAGTAGGCCCACATAAACTTTACAAAGACATTCTTGCCTAGGTGTAGTTGTTAATTATTATTAAAAATAGAGCTGAAACAGTGGAATAATTGGTTAGTTGATTGATGCAAAACCAGCAACTATTTTGACAACAGATCATTATTTTGTTTTTTATTCAAGTCAAAAGTAAAATAAAAATCAACCATTTGCTGGTTCCAGTTTCTCCAATGTGAGGATTTGCTGCTTGGTCACTGTAATCTGAATGTGTTTGGGTTTTGTACTCTTGGTCAGACAAAACAAGATATTTGAAGATGTCACCTTGAACTCTCAGAACTTGTGATGAGCATTTTTCTGTATTTTATAGATTTAATGATGAATGGTTGAAAATGTATCATTTGATGCAGTTCTAATTACAATGATTTGCAACATATGTTGCTTAAATTTCCAGGCAGGTGTTTTTTTTATTTTATTTTTTTTATTTTATTTATGACTAATGCTGATGTAGTGTTGCACTGACCACACAAGCTAAAGAGGACTTGAAATGGCCACATTAAAAGGAGGTTGAAAAAAGAAAGATGTTCAGATTTCAGATGATATGCCATGATGCACTCGCTTGATATGACTAAATAAAAGAAGAAAATGATTAGAAATTGAATTAGATCCGTGCATTTGATAACCTTCATCACTTGTATTTGGCTTTTTTTTTGTCTGGCTCATCTCACAGGTCCTTCAGAGGCTGATTAAATCTCGAGGGAAGTCACAAAGCAAACACCTCAACGTCCAAATGATGGCGGGAGACAAGCTAGCACAGTGTCCACCTGTATGTCACTCTGCCTTAAAATGAAAAATAGTTCAAATTCATACAGTTCTTTCTCATCGCTCATGTTCCTATCTTTGACTTATTAGGAGATGTTTGATGTCATCCTGGATGAGAATCAGCTGGAGGATGCATGTGAACATCTTGCAGAGTACCTGGACATTTACTGGCGTGCTACGCATCTCCCCTGTTCTGCCCCTGTTAACCCATTACTGGACCAAAGTGTGGTCACCCCACCCTCAGCTGACTCCAGCCAGCAGGTAAGACAAACACACAACTGATGCTTTTATTAACATTTTGGCTGCATTATTTATCACCACTTTTCTGCCTCCTATGTCTATTCACTAGTTTTCTGAGACTCAAGAGTTGATAGAATGATCACTACCACAGACATAGGTGAGAAGAAATGTGTTTCTCTTTCTTACCTTGGCGAGCTTTAGTCTTTTGCTACTCGTTTATGGTACTGTTTTTTCATGAACTGTTCCCACTGCTCTACTGCAGGACGCCTGTGCTGTCGGCTGGGGTCAGACTAGGAGGGCATAGAGCACAGGGACCAGGGCGCCACCAGGGGGCAGCAGCAGCTCTCATCTCTCCAAAGCCAGCCACCACCTTCTCTGGCTACACCTGGGGCGAAGAAGAGAACAAGAGCAGAGTCCCTCGGGAGAGAAAGAGGCTGGTGAGCTGGAGGAAGAGGAGACACAAAACCAGGGAGAGGAGCAAGAAGAGGAGGAGGATTCGAGAGAGGAGCCTCTCCACCTCACTGCTGCCCCCTCGGGAAGAGCTCCCTGCTCCCACCGCCACGTGACAACTCAGGGCCGCTTTCTACAGCTGCACGCCTACTGCTAACAAAAACCAGTACAGCAGTGCAGTCACTGCACGCCACCTTCCCACACCCTTCCTCCCACCCTGACCTTGATCCCAACTATCTGCTTTCACACTGGAAGTCACATCCCCCACCTGGCAATGCTGAGCCAGCCCATGTGTGATCAGACCTACAGAAGTGGCTATCCCAGACACACATAGGCTAATTCAGCTCTCATTGTAGACAAATTACACACCTGTGAAGGCAGAGTATGTTAGCATACAGAATTGTAGCATAGCAACGCTATCAGTATAACACGAAATACAAACATGAGTAGCTTTCCATTGTCGGGTTCGCAGTGTTTCCTCTCTGATAAACCTGTATTCCCCCTCTGGCCAAAGAATGCAGAGAGTGACAGAAAACCAAGTGTGTATGTCCTCCATCTCTACAGCTCTCTGTGAGCTGGCATTCCACTTTAACCAAATGTTTCCTCAAAGGCACAATTGTTTCTAGCAGAGTCAACATCGTCTCACCTGTGTTGGGACACCCAAGGGAAACTTTCCTCTTCCTTTATCACCTGTTTTCTCTTCTTGTTTATCCAGTAGCCTTTTTTAATTATTCTTTATTTCCAATTATTTTTTTTACAGTAAGTATCTATACTACTATCTATAATTCATATCTTGGCTCTAAGTATAGCTGATCACATAAGTATGCAACAGTGATGCAAAACTCATGCATGACAAGCACAGACTTGCACATCAACAGTCTATATGCATCTTTTGTCACAGCTGTGAATGTATAAACGCTGGTCCATTGTCTTAGGAAGGATTATTTACAATAACTGTAGTTTGTTTGCAGATGGTTGGTAGCAAATCCCATAACCTTAAACTAAAATGAAGAAAACTATTTATCCAAAAGAAATAAATTAAAAAATATTCTTTCTGACACAATTTGACAAACTCAGAGATATCATTTGTAGCATAACCAGATATCAGGAGATTCACTGATATTTCACACATGTGTAGGTTACTCCAAAAAGGACATATGCATTGCTCCAGTGTCAGGCTTTATGACTCCTTTATTGGAGAAACCGTACTCTTATAACCAGATGTTGTAAATTATGTTTTTAAAAAAATTAATAATTAACATTGGCTGTTTATAGTTTCTTGTTTATTTGTTTAAAAGGAGAAAAAAATGATAAATTGTGAGAGATTGAACAAACACAACGTGACTTGGTCTTCAATGGACTGTAAAACATAACATTTTTATTGATTAATAACACAGTTAAATGTTGCCTCAGCATGTGTGCTGAATGTAATTCTTGGTGATATTAGCACTAAAATAAACACAGCACCACAAATTACACAGGCAGGAACATGACTGTGATTTTTTTATTTTACCACATCACTTGTGTCATTTACATCTCACACTTAGTGGTGTAGTGGTAACTGAAGAAGTGCTGGACTGTATAGACATCAGTGGAGCTTCAGAATTATTATCTCATAATCGTTTGGCATTAACAGCTAAAATAAGCATGTACAGCAGGTCTATAAGTATATGAAGGGGGACCTCTGGTGGTATGGTTATGTTATTCTTATATCATATATCATATACCAGTCATAGCACTAGTTAAATGTCTTTTCTGCATATAACAAATGCTTCATTCAAATGTTACATAGCCACCAATTGTCTCTTTTGTGTTTATTCAATCATCTATTGGCCTCTATTTCATATCTTACAGTATAAATGAATGCATCTCAATAATTCACTAAGGTTCTTTACATTAATGCATCTGCTTTTAACATATAAAACTATAGAATTCAGCTAACATACCACTAATGTAAATAATCAAATGTATGTGCATGACATATGTATTCCTGTTTCATCAGAAGGGCTTTTTAGGACCATCCTCACATGAGCCATTCATTCTTCATTGTAAATCAACATGAGCTGCATAACCAGTCACATGTATCAAGGCTTAATTGTACATGCTGTATATTCAATATGCAGATATTATTATTATTATTATTATTATTATGAAATTGCACAGAACAACAAATGCAGACAGGTAGAATGGTTTTAGTGACAGTACACAATTCTATACTCAATGCCTCAGAAAGCATGTATTGATACGTATTTTCCTCTCTTTTTAGAATGATGCACTACAGTTATTTAGGACCACCGTAAAGTTTGCTTCCACTGACACCCACATTCATTTCTGAAGGACCATGTTTGAGATATATAACTTCTACTTGATAAAACACAGAGAGCACATTACCTTCTTTTGATTAAAAAAATAGATAGCAGCTCCTTCTATTTGCTTAAATTGTATTGCAGGACATTTCTACGAAAGGTGAATTATTCTTTGGACTTCCAAAGCACAATTTTTTACAATTATAATTTCCTATTGCGTTTCACTTGCCTAAATTCTGTATGCAATACAAAGTCTAGCATTGACGAGACACTAGCTGAGACTATCAAGGTACAGTATCTCCTCAGTTATGATGGGGTATAATTGCACTACTATCATTTATATGTCTGCTTTACAATGCAATAAATGCACTAAACGTTATGCTGTACCCACCTCCAATCCTAAAAAGTTATCTGGTCTGATGATGATGTCAACATTTCATGTGGTTTCTGACAAGTCAGCAAGATAAATGATATTCAACTGTCTGATGATGATGTGTACAGGGTGCATCTTTTGTCTATAGCACATTTGAAAGAGGGGGTGAATAAAACACAAACAACATTTAAGTAACATTTTTGTGTGTGGTGTTTTTATTTCTCCTCGGTGACTGATAACACTACCAACAGAGGGCAGAAGTGGCATGTCTGTACATTCAGGTTGTGTGATGCTGTGGAAGATTCAGTCCAATGTAAACCCGAAATAACATACAGTGATGACTTTTGTGTCTCTTTAAAATTGCTATTTAAAGGGTCTGTTTTAAAAAGGGTCTGTACCCTAATCACGAACAAAATCGTATTGTGCACTTTCCTCGAGTGGAATGCATCTAGTTTTGGTTATATCTGGCCAGATTTTGAGATATCTGTCTCTGAGATTTCTGCTAACCCAGACATCACTGTGAACAGTTTTTATTGGAACTACAAGTATTAAAAAGAGACTGTCTTCCCACAAAAAACGGCCACATGTATTAGAGGTTAGGAATAAACAACCTATATTGTTGTATTGTTTGGAGGACAATAGAAAAAAAATATATATATATATATATATGTATATATATATATATATGTATATATGTATATATATATATATATATATATATATATATATATATATATATATATATATATATATATATATATATATATATATATATATATATATATATATATATATATATATATGAATTTACATGTATAGGCCATATGTTTGTAATTTGGGTGAAATTATCCTTTTAGTGTGTCCTGCTAGGTGTTACACAGTACAAAGGTGTGTACTTTTGGTCTGGTGCTGTATATGTGGTACTGTTTGATTTAGGCCCTTTTAAGTTCCAATTAAGATAAATATCAATGATAAAGCATACACTAACATTTTTGACATTAATGTGCTTCTATGGCAACACTTTATAGAGGTCACTTTCCTGTTTCAACATGACAGTGCCCTCATGCACAAAGCCAGATCTATCAAATGCTTTTCTTCCCATTTTGGTGTGGAAGAAAACTGCACAGATCACTGAGTTCAACCCCATCCAACACCTTTGGGACGAACTGGAACGCTGACTGTGAGCTAGGCGTTATCGCTTAGCAACAATGCCCGACCTCATTCGGGCTCTTGTGGTTGAATGGAGCAAATCTCTGCAGTCAGGTTCCAAAATCATTTGGAAGACCTTAGAAGAATGAAGGCTGTAATGCCCATGTGTTTGGAATGAGATGTTTAACATTAACATGGGTGTAATGTTTGGAGTGTTCACATACTTTTGTCCATGGCAACGCTAAGCTGGGATGTTGTGTTGACTCTGCACAACTAGCAAATTTATATGATTCGGAGAGGTCAGTGATAAACCAACACATAGGAGAACAGGGTACCTGTGACATGTCCCACATCTCTTTAGTCCACACATGCTTTTTTATGAGTCACTGTACATCAATTTGTTCAAGTTACTCATAACTGCCTCCATGTGCCAATCATTCAGATTCAGCGTGTGCTCTATTTCCTACAGAGATCTATGTTCTTACTCTATCTGGGCATGATCATCATTAACCAGCTGTCCTGTACTACATTTCATCGATTGGTAACTTATAATATCACTTCCCTCCTTGGTTGATTTAACATAAGTTGTTCTAAATTGCTGCTACATGTCTAAGTCTAGAATATCACGTGTGAAAGTCATGCTAGAAATCCTGGGTTACAACACCATCTGCTGATGAGTTCACGTTCTAACCGTCTCAGAATCTTGTGAGAAAGATAGTGACTCAGCTTTTGTCTGTTTGCTGTGTATAGATGGCTGTCACTCTGACATTGTTGATGATAATTACCAACACTATCATCAAATATCTCGAGGTGTTCGGTGTCAATGCTTCATCCTTCATGTTCGCATTGCAGTTCTTTTAGAAGGGTTGAAGAGAGTTCATTGCCTTAAACTTTCATTCTTAACTGTTTCTTTCTTCCTGTATTGAAGTTTTATTCACTACAAATCAGTGGCATGGCACAAAAATTTGAGTTCCGTACATATGAAGGCTACACAATCTGAAATCTCAGCATATTTCAGCCCTCATTTCTCCACATAATGGAATTATGTGTGAAGCTTTCACTGTAAAGTTTTGGAATATTATAAAATAGTATTTCTGTCACGATTATTTTTTTTTCTACATTATACTCCAGGCATAATACAAAGGTGGAAAGCCATCTAACTCTGGCCCCCCACACTGGAAAAGGATTAAGACCTTACTAAAAGATAACTGAATACAACACTTCTATGAATCATGTTTTATTTGCTAAATTAAAGTGAATTTGTTACCAACCAAGTGCTAGCCCAGTTTGAAACAACAAAGAAGTAGCATATGGAAACTTTAAAAAGTTATAAACTCAATCCATATATTTACAAAAAGGGTTCTGAAACTGAACGCAATTCTGCTTCATTTATCAGCATGCTATTTATAATATCATGTTACACACCTATATAAAAGTTATGTTTCCCGCCCCTGTATATATATATTTTTTTACAGTAGCCTGATTTAACTTTTTTAATGACTTCACCTGTAGTCTTTAGCACCAGCATCAAACTCAACAATTACCAATTTGGAGAAGAAATATTTTTATCCATCCTACTGCAGAATAAATACTGTAGTAATCTGGGGGAAATTAATTTCTTTTAGCCAAACTGATACCAATTTGTTTTGGTCAAACTGGTATTGCAACAAAGTTCACCATTTATTCTAAGCATTATTATTTTACAACATTCACTTGAAAGATTAGTGTAAAATTACACTGTGCTTCTTATACTATGAATAAAAAGAGAAAGTGCACTTGGTCAAATATTGTTGTTAATGGAAATGAAACGCTAACAGCAATGCAAACCATTTTCTCCTCAGCATGCAGACACAATCCCCATAAATCAGAGCTGTATGATGACAACAAGACATATTGGGCTGTAAAACACAGACAGATTCCAGCGTGTGTGTGTGTGTGTGTGTGGGGGGGGGGGGGTGAATGATAAAGGCTTTTGTGAACAAAGGCAAATTGCTTTGACTGGGGCAAAACCAGCAAGGGCTCTGATTGGCAACAGTAAGTAAATTAGCTAGTAGGCTGCCAGACGCAGGGGAAGGCAGCTAATTGACTCTTATCTTTTAATTCTCCCTTTCCTAACAATGAGATGCTGTTTCCATTATACTATAATAACCTTCAGGGTGTGAAAGTGAGGGTCTGTGTGTGTCTCTAGGGGTTTGACCAGCACAAGTGAGAGGGAAGACCTCTGACTCGACCCTGTGAGCAGCCAATAGCTGGTCACCTATCGGGGGGCCTCACCCCATCCCACTGCATGTCGACATGGTGGTATTATACTGTGCACAACTCTGACACAGGTCACACTGCCTTTTGATCAGCAAAACATTCTTAAAATCATATCTATTTGTTTTACAAGCCTGTCAGAGAGACTGGAAACCAGTAAGGATTTAAGAGGAAGTCAACCATTTATGAGAACTCAAAGATCATTGTTAAAAGAGTCAATGCTAAATTGCCACATTCCAGAGCCACCTTCCACAAACTGTGCTAAATCTGATTTAGGGAATGTCAGACCAGTTGTGGAAGATGGAGAAAAATGTTCAAAAAGAAGAATTGGAGTTGTTTAGATAAAAGTGACTTGACTCTCTGTAGTTCAGATTAAAGTAAACTAATTAGTCCACTGTGGATTGGTCTATCAGTCCCATTGTCCTCAGCCAGTGCTTTGCTATTGATCCAGCCAGTCAAGTCAATCTAATCAATCAAGGTGACAAAACAGAAGTCTGCAGTGACTGGCTGCTGACTGACTGTTTTCATAAGCCCTAAAAACTAACTAATTGTGTACTAACTAAGTTAAAACAGAAATTACTTGATTATAATAAGGATTTAGTTATCAGGGAAACTATCAAACTCCTCTTACAATGTAAGCTTGCACAATATCCTAAATAAAATCTTAAAAAAAAAAATAATAATAATAATAATATTTATGACGCCGTTGTTTTATCATCCTTGACAAAATAACTTGTCTTTGCTGCCTGAGAACATCACTGAGTGCAGCACAGGGATGTTAGAAAGCCTGTGGAATGGTGAGCTCCTATTGGCTGCTGCTCGCCTGTATAAGGAGCCGCAGTGGCAAATTCAATCAGATCAACTGCGAACATCCTCCAAGAACCAGACACCGGGACGCTCGAGCACACTGGGACGATTTCTGGGTTGTTCTGTTTCTTGTTTTGTTTTATTTTTACATTTTCTGCAACAAACACTGGGCCATCATTAACATCATGAAGGAAAGGAGAAATACACAGCCGCTGGTGGTGAGATGTAAACTGGTTCTTGTGGGAGACGTTCAATGCGGAAAAACGGCGATGTTGCAAGTCCTGGCGAAGGATTGCTATCCAGAGGTATGCTCTAATGTGGCTCGTGTTAATGAATAATGAACTAAACATGTATGCACATAAAACTTTTGTGTTTTTGTTGATAATCAGAGTGTTAAGTTATCTTAAAATGATTGAATGTGGAAGAAAATAGCGATACGCATGTTGCAGTCAGTTTTCTTGCGCATTTCATAAAAAATCGTCCTCTTGGTTTATTTAGTGTGCAATTACCGTAATACTTTTAGATGCATTACCCTTTTTTATCGCATGATCAATGGAAATGTATTCCCTACGCATTTATTTATTTATTTGTTTCATGTCATATTGGCCTGTGTTGGATATTTCTTGCAGCTGCATTGATTCATGTGATTGACTGATCCGAAAGTCATTCAGATTGAGGGGAAACAACATCTTATTATAGGCTATAAGGCTTATTATTTAATTGACTCCTCAGTGCGTGTTTCGCAGTTGCACTAATTAGCCAGATAGATTCCATTACCTGTAGCTGCCTGACTGACACCTCCCCACTAATGGCACCATGTTGCTAATTGCTCCCCAGACCTACGTGCCCACGGTATTTGAAAACTACACAGCCTGTCTGGAGCTGGAGGAGCAGCGAGTGGAGCTAAGTCTGTGGGACACTTCAGGTAACTGATCACCTTTTTTTTCTGTATGTCCGGCCTAACCTGGTTTGCCATTCTTCCTGCAGCACTGAAGCAGAATATTAGACAATGCGCTGTACATGTAATGAGTATCTATCTTAGCTCGAAGAGCTGCGTCTTACAATTTCTTCCGAGATATTCTTTCAAGATATGTCATGATCTTGTCCATCTTGGTATAAAGGAGATAACATGCAAGTGGTGTTTAATTACATAAAGGCTAATGGGCATATCATACTCTTTGTTTTCATCCATCGTTGATGCCAAAATGTGCACTTCTTGGAAACTAGGCAGAGAGACGGATTATTCCGCTTCACTTGTTGTTATTGCTGATTTTGTGTGTCATATGTTCATTTACACTAAGCGTAAAAAAGAGGGTCAGTGTGGATCTCCCCCAGGATCTGCTGTTTAGTGTGTTGACCTGGATACTATATGAACACAGGTCTGCAGCACCTGTTTGATTCCCTTCATGCTCACTGCACAATGGTTTCTCTCTCCAGCCCACATCCATCTCCATCCACACTCGTGCCGGATGTATCCACAGGTCAAAGTGTCTGAGCAAATTGGCTCATGCATTTGTGTGTTTTTGTTCTTACATGTGTCTGTACAACAACTGTACAGACCAACTTGTGTAAGACGATGCAGTACTGGGTTCTCGCTGTTTTTTTTACCTCACATTATCCAAAAGCAGCAACAGGAAAAAAGTGAGTGTAATTCCCTCCCCAGACCAAATCCTGCTTTTTAATCCCAGACTGTGGACCTTTGGTCTGGCCAGCAGGAGTGGGCCTGGTGCCGGGGGATGATGCATCCTGTTGAGCAGGAAGATTTTCTGGAGCAGACAAACAGGAGGCAGCTCAGAAACTTTGGTGACCTGCATTCGCCTCCATATGCTGCTGCGGGTCACCCACTAGAACAGCATGATTCAGGGGATTAAGCCTCTGAATAGGTCCACTGGGCCACCCCTTCTGACTGACCCAATGAATGCAACATGCTTTCTCTTGCTTTCTCTCTCTCTTTCTTTACTTTCTTCTTCATCTTTTCATTTGTATATGCAGCTTTTCTGTTCCTATTTACACTTTTTTCCTGCCCATCTTTCATTGTTTCAACACTTTTTTCGCTCTGTTGACCCCTTTCATTGTCGCTTCCTCGTTATCCATGCACAATCCAAACTTGTTAGTTTCCGGCTAATTTGCATCACCAGGAACAATGGACATACCCAGTAATACAGTACACGTGCCTTAGAGACAGTTATAAATTAACAGAATAAATTGGCTACAAAAGGCATCATAGAAAGTTATTCATTCATTATTTTTTATTTGCAACAGGCTTTAGGTTTGATTTAAAGACTGGATTTTCACTCTACTATATGTTTCACCTAGAGGGTAACTTATATCACCCCCTCCTCGCCATCATTTGTTATGACTCTCATGTATCTCAGGCTCTTGGTGATGGACGACAGACAGAGCGGCTGTTTGTTGGTCACACCATACAATTTTTTATTCTCACTGTAATTTGCTCTAATTGCGCAGAGTTGTGCCGCTGTGGCCCTACCACACTGAGAGGGTCTACTCATTATCCGGAATCCTCTCATTGATTGGACTGACCTCATCACCAGCTCCACATGGCAGGCAGCTCCTTCTCCCAGCCCTGCCATGGATTTACAGACAAAAATCAATCCACCGCTTTTAATGCCTGGTCCGATCGGACATGCAAGCAGGAGAGAGATAGAGGGGAAGGTGAACACCGTACAGTGACTGTAACTCTTCTTATTATGGTGTTAGTGGGTAATTTATTTCAACTTGAATGGTCTTGCTGATAAAGCCTTTGAGTTTCAGAAGATACTGTATATACAATAATTGATTGTATGATTAATTAATGAGATTGATTTGTAATGAACCCAATATCCATTTAAACTGATGAAACAATCTGTGTGATTGTAAAAGACAGGCATTGTTAATAGACAATAATCATGTTAATGGGTAAAGCCATTACCATGTTTATTGTCTATTGACAATGAAATGCTAGAATAGAAATGACAAATGACTGATGCATACAGTATTATTTATATATATATATATATATATATATATATATATATATGTATATATATATATATATATATATATATATATATTAGGCTGTCAAAATAACGCGTTAATTTCGATTAATTAATCTGAGAAAAAATAACGCTTTAAAAAAAATAACGCAGATTAATCCATTCCATATTGACGTTTGACCCGGAGCCGTTCTAGCCACCATTGGACTGTAAAATGAAGGAGGGAGATGAGAATGTGCTGCCTGGATCATTAATTGGAACATTTACTTGTAAAAATCTTCTTCCTGCCAACCCTGGCTACCGAAATCTGGTGCCACTGATATGTCTGCGCTTCTCTCTGATGCTCTGAAACAGACGATACAGGTAACACAAACACCGCTGCACATGACGCTAGTTAACACTATACTCGACAGCAGCTAACGTTAGCCTACCGCTAGCTAGTAGCTGGATTAAACACGGTTAAAATGCTGACAGCTAACGGTGTAAAGTGTGACTGTGTTTTACTGTAGAGGATTCAACACCGGTATGTAACAATCTGTAGCTGCCGTCGGAGAAACAACACAGCCGGTGCGTTCATTGAAACTTGTAAACTACAGGCTCATGGTGCATTTGAACTTATTGTAAATGTCCTTTTCCCATCTGGTGGTTGTTTTTGTCGTTCAACAGCAATTTACTAGTGAAATAAGTTATTGTTATACATTATTATTAAATCATTTAATTTTGACCATATGGCCTTAGCAATAAACAAGCCATTCTTTAATGACACCGACTGTTGTTTAGTACCCTTTTTTTTCTTTTCTTTTTTTACTTTCTTAAAAAGTATCGGTTCAGGCACCATTAATTATGTATGCGATTAATTTTGATTAATTAATCACAGAGTATGTAATTAATTAGATTACATTTTTTAATCGATTGACATATATTAGGGCTGTCAATCGATAAAAAAAATGCTGCAGATTGTTACATCCCGGTGTTGAATCCTCTACAGTAAAACACAGTCACACTTTACACCGTTTAGCGTTAGCTGTCAGCATTTTAACCGTGTTTAATCCAGCTATTAGCTAGCGGTAGGCTAACGTTAGCTGCTGTCGAGTATAGTGTTAACTAGCGTAACGTGCAGCGGTGTTTGTGTTTCAGAGCATCAGAGAGAAGCGCAGACATGTCAGTGGCACCAGATTTCGGTAGCCAGGGTTGGCAGGAAGAAGATTTTTACAAGTAAATGTTCCAATTAATGATCCAGGCAGAACATTCTCGTCTCCCTCCTTCATTTTACAGTCCAATGGTGGCTAGAATGGCTCCGGGTCAAACGTCAATATGGAATGGATTAATCTGCGTTATTTTTTTTAATGCGTTATTTTTTCTCAGATTAATTAATCGAAATTAGCGCGTTATTTTGACAGTCCTAATATATATATATATATATATATATATATATATATATATATATATATATATATATATATATATATATATATATATTAGTAATTTCAAATGGCCTCTCAGCTTTCAGTCATTTTTAGGATTTAGTCTGGGCTGTTTAGGGCTGCAACTATTGTATTGGTATTTTTACATTATAAATTACTTAAATGATTAATCGATGCATCAAATCACTTCATTGACTCATCGTTTCTGCACCAGTTCAGTTTTTAATTAGAATAAAAATAATAAAAATGCATTATTTTAGACTACTATTCCATGCAGATGAATTTTACAGGCTGGGTGAATTGATTGTTATTAGCATTAACATTTGAACTATACTAACAATATTCACCTCTGAGACTCTGACTTTGTGAAATATTACTAGCAAAATACACTTTTTTTATTCAGTGCATAGCAAGGCTTTACATTTTTTAAACCATCTGTTGTTTCAGTCAACTTCAAAATCCAGAGTGTGATGAGCTTTGACAGTGTCAAGTTACAAAGTAAAGCTTGTTAACAGCTCAGATGTGGTGATGCTCAGGAACAAAGAGACGTCCTCTCTCTCCCTGCAGGGGTCTCCGGTTGTGACTCTGATGGGCTCTGGCATGTGAAACCAGAGAACAACTATCTGACGCAATGTAGTGTGTTTTTTGGCCTGGCTGTGTAGTACGTAGTTATCAGCTGCAGCAGCACAGCTCCCAGTCGGCTGAGTGTGGGTGGAGGGGCAGGGCTACTCTCATCCCCAAATCTGTGAGTCATCCCATCACTGGACCATTAATCTGTCTGACCCCTGCATTCTCACTGTAGCAGAGGAGTGTGCTAATGATAAATACAGGCTATGTTGCTCAGATGTTTTAGCACACAAAAAATGCATTCACAGTCTTACTCATGCACACATAAAAAGCAGATCTTCCCCTCCCCCACCTGTACACTCCAACACAAGGCCCTTCGTCTCGGCCTGCAAAGCCTACTTTTGCTCTGGCCCAATTTCCACCTCAACACTTAGCTCTGGGCACTGCACCATCAAGACGGATGGAGTTGAGCTCAGCCGCAGGAATTTGGATATGCTCTTTTTTTTCCCTTCCATTTCCGAGTTAGTCAGCCTCATGTTTCATGCCTCAGAAACTCTCCATCTGTTGTTGAGGCATGCTGTTGAGAAAAAGAAAGAAAGGGAAAATTTGGAGCATGCTTAGGCTCTGCATGTGTATTGATCTATCCAAGCCATTCTTTGGGTTGTTGCAATGGAGAGAAGGAGGCAAGAGAGGGAAAGAGACAGAGACTGGTACTCTGATATCAGACTGCAGGGGGTGAAGGATTAATGGCATAGGACGGCTCTTTGTGATCTCCCTCAGTAGGCTACACTCCTGCTTTCCCTCCTCTCTTCCTCCTGGCTTTTTCTTGCCACAATAGAAACGGCTATTTCTTCCAGGATTAGAAACTGGGTCCTGGAGTGTTGGGAGAGTGCTGCCAAGGCTGATACTGAACCCAAACAGCAAGCTGTGGAGCTTCAAATACTAATATTTACAATTTTATTATTTCTTTTGAAAATAGGATAAATGTGCCTATTGAATCATGCATCCTTTGTCCAAAATAAAAGATACAATCGATTTCTGTGGAGAAAAAAAGTGATTGAAGCATTTAGATCAGTGGTCATTTAATGCAGAATCACACCCAGGTTCCCGGCTGTGTGGTACCCCCTTGAGAGAGAATGAGAAGATTTATATCTTGTATATATTTATATACAGAGCGCCCTGCCTCTGACTCTCCTATGAGAGCACACACACACACACACACACACACACACACACACATAGGCACAGACTCATCCCAGTGGTGCAAATTGTTCTGATTTTAATGTGTCAATTTTCACAGTCAGCAACCCCAAAGTTGTCTCACAGATGAGCGTGGCTTTTCTACTCTAGCTCTAGGTGTTAGGGCAATAATGAAATTTGCTTAAGGTGGCGATGTCTGTCCTCTTTGTAAAAATATAGTCACAGTAAATCCTTTACTTTAATCAGAATATTTCAGTTAATTTGCTACTTAAGAGTAAAACAAAGACATTTTTCTACCCAAAGGCATAAAACAGAGTTTTCATACAAGCGTGTCCCTTTGTTCCTTTGCTGCAATGTTTACTTTCTTCAGGACATTGAGCCCTGAGGAATTTCATCGCAGCTTGTCATTATTCCACTCACAGCGCCCGGCAGCTGGCAAATTCAGTTTTACCCTTTGATAATGTGGAAAATCATTAAGTATTCATGAAACTGATCTGTATGCACACATCCATGTTGTGTGTGCTTTTTCATATGTTTTCTTCTAATGCATTGTTTTCGTCGCTGTAAATCAATTAGGAAGGTTGTGTAATATCTAATGTGTGATTACACAGACTGTTTTTGTTATCTGTAGCTATAAGAGGAACACTGAATCCCTTTTGGGATTCACACGGAGCCTAAAGTAAACATGTTAATCCCGTTGAGCTGCTCCTCTTCTGTTTCATCTGATCACAGACCTCTGGCTGCTGCCAAATTTAAAATAGTGAGTGTATTTGTCATGAGGTGTGGTGTTGCATTGTGTGTGTCTGTGTGTGTGTCAGATATACGTATATCTGTGGTCCCCAACTCTCTTGCAGAGCAGAGCAGTAGGTGGGTGGGCAGTTTGTGGTGTAAAATGATTGATTGGCAGTTAAGTCTTTATGGAGAGGTGGGAGGAATGCCTGATGTAGATGGTGGATTCCAAGGCTGTTGCTGTGGTAACAGAGGGACTGGAGGTATTGCGCGCCAAGCAGAGGATTTTTTTGGGGGGGGTGGGTGGTTTACTTAAGGATTCTGAGCATGAGGGGGAACGTCTGCCTGCCCCAAGCCCAACCGTTCCACTTGCATAATCTACTGCAAGAGAAGATCAATGAGGATTTAGTGCTCGATTGTCATCTTCACTCCCTCTGAAATGCCAGCAAAGGATATAGGAGCAAGGAAAAAAGCCATTTCAGAGAGAGCAAAGTGAGGCTCAGCAGGAGAAGTGATGCCGAATGCACATAATCCCTGCAGCTGTATTCTCTCGTTCTGCCTCTGCCACTCTGCTGCTCTGTCTCTCTGTCCAACTCTGTCAGAGCAATTGATTCCTGAAACAATCTCCACTTAAAATAAATTCATAATTGGCTCAAATAATCGACTCATAAACATTTTACAAAGCAAATTTAGCCTAGACCCTTGTACTTTTGATATTAAAATACGCCTTTTAATGTGACAACAGAAAAGTATGTGCAGTGCCCTTCAGATTTGCAGACCTCAAAGTTTAAAATATATATATATATATATATATATATATATATATATATATATATATATATATATATATATATATATATATATATATCAAAAGGCCCTTTTCCATCAAACATTCACGAACAAAAACATGTATGGAAGAATTTCACCATGAAGATGAGGACTAATATTTCAAAATGGTGGCTGCGCAAGATTCCTCTGAAATGTCACAAATCAGCAATATTCAGCACGGTACTCATTCTGCTTCTAGTCATTATTAACAAAAGGGGCTTAACTGAAGTCAATAATGACACATGGAACTACTTAAAATCAGAGATGCCTGCGTGTGTTTTCATTGTTTGTCTTTTATTCACATTAACAATTCTCTGTTTTCTGCCCTCTAAGGTTCTCCATACTATGATAATGTAAGGCCCCTGTGCTACAGTGACTCAGATGCAGTTTTGCTGTGTTTTGACATCAGCCGTCCTGACACTGTGGACAGCAGTCTGAAGAAGGTAAGTGCTTCAATACTTCACTGTACAGTCATAGTTCTCTTTTGTACCCCATTTTCACATTGCAATTTCCTTCAAATATAGCCTATTTTCATTAAATATACTGTATGGGCTGTGTACTATATATTTCCAGGTTATTCTTTACTGTACACTTTGACCAAATGAATCCACTGAACTGACTGTCCTTCTGTGTCCACAGTGGAAAACTGAGATCCTGGACTTCTGTCCGAGCACACGGATCCTGCTCATTGGCTGTAAGACCGACCTGCGCACAGATGTCTGCACGCTGATGGAGCTGTCCAATCAGAAACAGACTCCTATCACCTATGAGCAGGTGAGACAAAAGAAGTAACACATAGAGTTTGTCAGGAGTCAACGCTGGAATAAAACCAATAGCAAAAACATGTATGACAACAACACTTCAATAGTACACTAAACTTTTTTTGTTTGCTTTATTTTATGTCAGGGCTGTATGGAAAAAATACATTTCACAATAATCAGCAGACATTTTAATATTTATATATAAAATACATCACACCTTGCATATCAGTACACTTCCACTGAAGCTGTTATTTCCAGCTGGCATTTTCAAGTTTTTCAGAGTAATTTTGGTAATAGTGCTTACATTTATTGCTTGAAAAACATTATGATTACAATGGAAGTTGTTAAACTATAATCATAAGTAATTCATATTTTGTCTTTTTTATTATGACAAAGGGGTCAAGAATAAAATGAGTCATCTATTGTCACCTAGAGTTGATGGCATGCTCCTTCATTTTCGATTTTACAGCCATTTTATGAGCTTGCAGGGGGCATTTCCTCCTGAACTCCACACTACATGGTGACCCTGGTGCAAATAGGAAATATGGAACATGTATTAAAGGACATTTTGAAATGCACGCTTCATCACTCATCACATGTATTGCAGGGTTCTGCTATGGCCAAGCAGCTGGGTGCTGAGGCCTACCTGGAGTGTTCAGCGTTTACCTCGGAGAAAAGCATCCACAGCGTGTTCCGCACGGCAGCGATGGCCTGCATCAACAAGCTGCAGCCTCTCCCAAAGCCAAGCCCCACCCGCCGTCTCTCCAAAAGACTTCTCCACCTGCCCAGCAAGTCTGATTTGCTTTCCTCCACCTTCAAGAAGGAGAAGGCCAAGAGTTGCTCGGTCATGTGAGTGGAGACCTCTTGGGTTACAGTCCTCACATGCAACTCCCAGCCCCTGCCTCTTTGGTCTCGGGGAAGGGGGGGTGGGCACGATGGTTTTATCAGGGCTTCCTGCTGAATCCTTCCCTCACCCCCCCCAGAAACCAAACACCCCTCAGAAGAGGTGGACACTTTGCTGTCCACTTGCTCCTGAACCTTTTAGCGCACACACATCTTTTTCCACTACTGTTTATCTTGCTTTCGAACAAACATCAGTCAAGGTTTGATCATCAAGCTATCGTTTTTTCGCCTGTAAACAGTATGCAACTACAATGGTGTTACATCTGTCTGATTTTACTATCTCTAGGCACATGTTGATTTTGTCCAAATTGGAAATGTGCAACATGTGACGATTAATCTTGTGATGTAAAAGCCTCTCAGACAATTCAATTGGTATAAGTACAAAAACAATTCTAGCATGAAACCGTCAGGAATTAGCAACATCCTGTACATCTCTCTCTTAGTAAGGTGTGTGAGGTGTGAAATAGCGTATCGCTGGTGTCCCCATTTAGGCCTTTGAAAGCACAGAGAGTAAAAGGAGTAGTGGGACAAACCACAGTGAAGAGCTATTACATATATAGAGCTGTTCTCATTGTCTCATTGGTGATGAGAGCAGGGATAAGAGCTGTGAGTGCAGGTTGCTGTGCAGACAGCAGTCTAGACTAATTCAACCTGCATGGATTGTTGATGCATGGTTGTGTAGCTCTGGACAGCGCTGCTCCACAGGTTTCAGTGGAGGAGCCTGAAGAGGCTCTGTTTGTACAAATCGACAAAAATGTGGACATGCAAAAAAATAAAGAGAAGTGTACTTGGGCTTCCAATGTCTCTCCTGTCACAGCTGGAGTCTATTTTAAAATACTATTTTGGTGATGGGACATACACATTTTAATGGATGAGAAAAGATGCTTTTATATAAAAAGCATGACAGTTCGATGCCGAGCTGTCCAGTGTTATTTATTAAGCTGTGGCTGGTTATTGATGCCAGTCAAAGTGTTATGTGGCATATTTAAAAGCATAGGGATAATGCCTACCTAAGTCAGGCTGACTGCTAATGGAAAAAATCTGGTTGTTTCAAATATTCTTCAGAAAAGATTCGTAGCATCGCGTTCTTCGCAGTTTTTCAAAAATTCTCAAATGGCATGCAGTTTTGAAAAATGCCTTTCATATCATTTTCCCGGAAGTCATTGAGATTTTTTGACTACTGTAATATGCCTGTGGATTTCTCTCATTTGCAACAATCCAATGTAGCACCCCCAACCTGACTCTACTCTTCCAAGGTGACTCTATTCTTTGTGTTGTACACTCTTGTTATAATCTGCCTCCAATTAGCAGCACTTACTGTAGGTTACAATGACTATGAAGCAAAAATTACACCCTTTCTGAGCTTAAATCTTTGGCTTAATGGTTATGTGTGTGTGCAGCATTGATCTCTGTGCTTCTAACCATAAAGCAATAATGATTTAAGTGTTTGTGATGCAAGGTAACCTGTGCGGCAATAAAAATGCAGCTTTGTGATTACTGTCATGCTATAAGCGCTCCATGGACATCCTCTTTATGGAGTGAAACCATCTCCGCTGTACAAAGAGGCTGCTGATCTGTGTTTGGCCCTCCTCCTCTGTGTAAGTAGCTACTGGTATATAGAATAACCAATGACGATGTCCTGATATGAAATAGATCATGATCAAGAGGGAATAACGCTCTTCGAGTTGGAGATGCTAGACTTTGGTGTCAATTTTACATAATCATAATAAGAAAGTATTGTGGCAGTAGGACTTAAATAAGCTGCTGTGTGAGTGGGTTGACTTTGCAGTATATGCTTTTAAAATTGGAAATCTACTTCAAAAGTTAAACAATCATCTTGTAAAAAGGGCTAGTGTGTGGAAAAAAAGGAAATCCTGTGAGGAGAACAAGTAATTAAAATGCACAGGCTGGCCCTGTCCAAAGAATGCTATTTTTCCATTATTTGTTTATTTGGTTGATGTGTATTTTCTTTTTTTCCTTTTTTGGTATTCAAACGCATGATGTGAGTCCCGGTGTTGTTTTGGAAATATCTCTCTGAGATGGTTGTAGCGTCTTTATGAAGCTGTGGACTGCCCCCGTTCGTCGGAGGAACTTAAAGGGGTGAATTGCACAAAGGCTTCCAGTTCATGTTCACACACCAAATTCCTAAGCATTGCCTAGCAACAATTCAGCATATGAAACAGAGACAAGCTCTTGGGTTGGTTGTGTGGACAGAGAGGGTTGTCTCACAAGCAGACATCCCAACATCCATTATTACAGCGTCAGTTAAGCATTTATTGCCAGGCTTGTTAAAAAAAAAAAAAAAAAAAACATTTATTGATAATTTTTAGGGAGATGATGCCAGGTCTTCTGATGATGGGATAGATGGGTGGCTCACAGACCATGGCAGTTACAGTAATATGCAGCCTTTGTGTTGTAGTCGGTGTGTGGTACAATGGTGCAGTCAAACTCCTAAGCATGTCCTATTAAAGTTGTATGATTGTACATACTGTCTCTTGTTTTATAATCATTGTAAGCCATCTTCAAAGATATCTCATGAAAATATTGTTGATGTGAATATTTATTTGGTATCTATTTTAGCCTTTTTTATTGACATGTTTGTTTAATTTGTTTAAAATCTATTTTGGAAAATTTACTTTTTTTGTTTTTGTTTTGCTGTGTTAAATAAAGCTTGCCGTGTCTGGCACCCTTGAATTGTTGTTCTCATGTCATTTAAAAATTAAAACGTTAACAATTCATTACCAAAAAGTCTCCATTCTCTGTGATGATATTTTGAATATATACCTCAAAATACATTTATACACAAATACATTTATTTAAGTACACCCGCTTTATAAATTCAGAGTAAAGCTGGAAAATACCGCATTTGGCTTTTGACTTTTGGCTTTTGAGATGCCTATTACTGTAACATAGCATTGACTTTCCTCCAGTTCTCTTACCTTCAGGTTTTTTTACACATTACTATAATATACTGATTTTGATTTATACTTAATCAAACAGTCACATGCGATTGACCAAAAAGCTTTACACGTTTCAAAAAAATGTGAAAATTATGCCCATGTAGTTTAAACCCTCCTGTCATTTTTCTGATCACATAAAATGAAATTGAACAGATGTCTCCAGTAGTGTATCTCTTCAATCATCTCTTCAAGTGAGGTGCTTTTCTTTTCCAGTGCTAATAACAGGCTCGGTGTCACTGCACGCATGCAGAGCATGTCTCATTAAGGATAGAGCAAATTTAAATCATGATGGATGGGGGATTACTGTCATCTTCAATTACTTCAACCCTGAACTAAGATCATAGTCACTGATTATCAGGGAGTTATTATCACAGACTGAGAAAAGAAAAACAAGTCAGTGAGATGTGTAACTGGCAAATGATTAACAGCATAAGAAGCATAAGAAGGACGATAGGAGGGTTTTAAATATAAACCACTTCCAAAGTTAATCACATACTTTGAACAAAAACAAATTATGTATTATAATATTTTGAAGTACATGAAAAGTAAACTTAAAGCTACATTGTGGAAGAATTTCTCCCATCTAGCAGTGAAATTGTATATGACAACCAACTGAATATTACTTTCTAGCCCCTCCCATTCCGAGCGCGTTTTAACTCCTACGTTGGCCGTATGCCAAGATAGCTTCCAGTGCGACTTTGTCCGTTCTGTGTATTGTACGAGATTAATAGTGTAAGGCAATGTTTACAGCGTAGGCTACATATTTTTCTCCGTGAGCAGAGTCAGAGATCAGTTGATGTGACGGAGGTGCGAGGGAAAGCTAAAGGAAGAGGGAAATAAGGTAAAGAAAAACCAAAAGACCTGAGCCTGTGGCAGTGGATCGGTGAGAGCGCCTAGGCAAAGAAAAATGAATTACTTAATTACCTGTCGAGAAGAAAGCAGGCAACTTTGGCGTCCCTTTTAAAATCCTTGCTCCTCATGATCTCTTTCCATCTTGGAAAAGCTACTCCAATATTAACTTTGGTCTTGTTGTGTTGCCTGTCGCATTGTCGTTTTAATTCTCTTTTTCGCTTCCTTGGCGACTCCGTTACATGTCCTCGAGAATAGGTGTGATCCTCCATCTTCAACAGGCTTTCAAATCTGCCGGCAGTCGCAAGTAATCTCCTGGCTGGCATTCGCCACGGTGCCACTGAGTGTAAAAGTGCGAAAGGCGGAAGTATGTCCCTCTTTGGCTAATGTATTTTAAAGATGGAGGAGCAACATGGCTGCCGCCATTCGAGCAACTCGCTCGTATGTATTCTGAATGGCAGATTCTACGTGTACGAGAATACTCTGATTAGTTGGTGGAAGTAATTACACATGAATGAGCACATATTTGTGAAAGAACAAAGGGGGTTTTGCTAAGAATCAACTCAAAAAAAAATACACAATGGAGCTTTAAAGTATGCACATTCTCATAGATAGATAGATAGATAGATAGATAGATAGATAGATAGATAGATAGATAGATAGATAGAAAGCACTTGGCACACATTCATCCTTACAGGTCGTTGGAAATCTTCATAGCTTTTCTGTCTTTCTGAAGATGCACATCTGCTCTCATCTGTCTTCAAACGCGTCACATCTGGTCGCTGCCAGCTGCAGAGGTGTCTAAAACTGGCCTGGTGCCACAGAATGTGGCAGAGGTGCCAACAGGCCAACCAGCACATATGCCCTCATAATGCCTCTTCTTCCAGTGCTACAGACTCTAACTAGTGCTAATAAGCTCCAATGACACTGTGCAGTGAGTAATGTCTGCAAGGTGGTTGTGGTTGAACAATACTGAATGTTAATAAAGCACAGACGAACAGTAAGGCTGAATCCCATTTCTCTGTCTTACCCCTACACCTTACTCCTACCCCTTAGTTTACCCCAAGCCCTTGGCCCTTGAAAACGAGTGGTAAGGGGTAGGGGTGAAAACATACCCCTATGAAATGAGACGCCACTTGGTTACATCATCATACATACTTAGGTCTGTTTGCAATAAATATTTGTATACACACTGCATGGTGTGTTGTATATCTGTTTCAGTTATCACTGTTTTGAATGTCATTGATGTTCAGAAACACTTTCTTTGTTAACAAAAAGCTGTCTTTATTGCCCAATAAAGTAAACATTATTACAACTATTACAACTATTAGAACAATAACTTACATGTCACACACATATAAAAAAAAAGGCAATCAAATGTATAAAACTAAAAAAAGACACACAAGACCACAAACAAACAAAAAACTACAGCTATTCTGAAATTCCAGACCCCAGTCTGATGCCTGTTGGCCAGTAACCTTTCCCTCCATACCCCATTTCTTTCATTAGTGTCCTGTATCATAACCAACAACAATGTACAGGTGCATGAACAGGAATGAATTACATGTTTACAATAATACAGTACCAATACAATAATGAATGGCTACAACATGAATGCAGAAACTTCTGCTCGTTTTCAGCCCAGAAAGTGGATCAGCTGCTGGGTTTCCTCCGGCGTCCCTGTGTGATTCAGGACGGTATATGTAAAGCACGCATCGATGTCTCCAAAGCAAGTAGTGTTATACATGGATTTCTCTGCAACGTCATCACTGCTTGCGCACACAACCGGGGGGCAGAAAGAACACGTGTTTCGTGTAGCTAGTAGTAGTAGCAGCATAGCATAAGTCAAAATGCCAAGGAGTTGTTGCGTGGTTAATTGTACAAACCGAGCCAGTGATGGGTGCCTGATGTTTAACATACCTAGGGGGAAGCATGCTTTTGCCAAAAAACGGCGGCGGTTATGGCTTCAAGCCATAAGAAGGGCAGATTGGGGTCATATGCAAGAGTCAGGCTCCCATTGTATCAATCAGAAAAGTTGCAGCTTGTTCAGTTGCTCAGCTAAGTGATATCTACCTGTGAGGGCTGTAGTACTTGAGTCCGGACCATAGACAGTTAAAGGTCCGGACTCGAGATAAGTTTAGACTGCTAACTAAAGCTACGCCGATGTTTTGCTAACGTTAGCGCAACAGCGTTAGCCTAGCCTGCTAGGTAAATATTATGACTGCCTTCGGAGTTTCTTATATCTGCGTCCACGTTGTCAACATAAGACCTGTGGCGTTAGTGCTCCTTTTGTACCATAATTTTATTGAATGAAATCTTAAGCTTCGCTCCTACGAGCTAACTGGCTATAGTTAGCCTGTATGTATGCTAGCGGACATTAGCTAACGTTGCCGAGACAGCTGCAGTAGAGTTTCGGCAAGCTCTAGAGACAACAGTGTTGTCGCCCTCTCGCCCACAATCAACCTCTGCTGCTAAAAACAGTCAACCTGCAGTGATGTTTTGAAATGGAGACACACATATCGTAACTTTTCCCGGAAATCCTGGCCATTATTTTAAGGGGTAACCCTGCTGCTAACATTGGCTGTTACATTAGCCTAAAACGATAATTATAGCCATATATATATATATCACAGTAACACTGCAAAATTAAAGACAGACAAACAGATCCAACTAAAATCACGTTTTATTGAGTCAGCAGTTAACTTATATACAAACAATAAGGAAAGCTTCAATACTTAAGGTTGTTGCAGTAGCGGACCAGCTCACCAATCTGGCTTTCTGCCCCTGGTATGCGCACGCACCCTGTAATGTTTGTAAACAGGAAACCCGTGTATACACTGATATCAAACGAAATTCGCTGCTAAGTTTAGTTAACACTGTAGACATGCATGGAGTCCATTCAAGGCAGAGAAATGCGGGACTGTTGTGCAAATAAGCAAGGTAGCTAACATTAACGTTAACTTTAGCGTTAGCAAAGCAAGCTAGCGATTTTTAAAAACGTTTCAATTACAAATATGGTTGCAAATATATATGTACAGGACTGTGTAGAGCACAAAACAAGACTGTCGTAATTTTTAAATCAATTCTTTAAGCCGAAAATACTTACATTTATGGGTCTACCTGGTCGACCTGGCAGCCATTTTCCTTGTTGCGCAATGAATCTGGATACCCCTTGTTTTTCAAGTAAGCTCGCGTCCTTGCTTGGCGTTAATGGGTATATAGCCCTACCCCTCGACCAAAATGAGTATTGGGACAGCACTTACTCTCATGTGAGCGCGCAAAACTAAGGGGTAGGGGTAAGGGGAAGGGTTATGACAGAGAAATGAGACGCAGCCTAAATGTAACTAAATGCGTTGCAATTGAAGTGACCATGTTAGTTGTGCACTGTAAAGGTGAACATGTTGAATGTACAGGGGACAATTTAAAACATGTTATAAGGGCATTGACCTTTCAAATGGTCAGTTTCAGAAAATGTTATGTATAAATTCAGAAAAAAAAAAAAAAAAACATATTATCATATTTAAGTAGATCATTGCAAACTTGTTAGCAAACAGCTTATTTAAACATCCAGCAGTTGCAGAGCAACATTATCATTTATCTGGAGTTGTGTTTATGTCCACCTGATGAACTGAAGTAAAATATCCACTCTCCTTTTATCTCTATTTTGCTTTTCTCCAACTCCTGAGTGACATATCAGGTAGTGTAAAGTGAGTTTTTAGTGCAAGTATTGATTACAGCAGCTTTAATGCACATCATTTTTTGCCAACATTTTCAACTAAATTAAATTTATTTTATGGTAATATAAATAGTCCTGGATCAGAAAATGGACCATTATTATTAAATTGACCTGGGTATTTATATAGTTTCTTTTCAGATGATTGTGGGAGAAGCGCACTGGCATTGGCATGACACCTAATTATGTGATAAGCCAAACCTTTTCCTTAGGATATAGAACATTGTTGTGTTGGTGTTCACCCAAGATTTCAATGTGTTTTCCATCTATTCTCATCAAAGTGCACTGGAACATTAAGCACATTTAAACTGGACTGTCTTGAGTTCTTGCTGCTTTTTGCTAAAAAAAAACAACAACAACAACAACAACAACAACAACAACAAAAACAAAATGAATCATGGGATGTCAGTGGGGCTGATGCTGGAGCACCTGAGGTAGAAGCTTACATTGTACACATGCAGCCACACACTGGGTGTGAGGACATGTAAATGGGCCACATACGCTGCTAGTCGTAGTAAATTAGGCCAACATCTGGACAGGCACAGAGAGTTCAATTGCCCACTCAGCTGTGGGTTGTATACCTCTAGGGCTCAGTTAAGGAAAAGATTGCCAGGAAAAGTGGCATCATGGCACAGTCCAGTGAGCTTTCAGGATCAACCCTGCCATTTTGCTAAGACTTTGCCATACACAGCCACCTTAGGAAAGTTCTTTGTCTCCTAAACAAACAGTGGGCCACTTTGGCCGAGGATTACTGTGTTGCCAGGGACAAAAGCTGGAGAGGGAGGGCATTTTACCCACACACAGCCAATTTAATGGGCCATAAAACACAGTGGATTCATTTTGATTCACACATGTTAATAATCTGTAACTAATCTGAATATCAATATATATCACAAATGTTATGCTATCATCCTTATCTCCCTGGTGACATTTAATTTGATCAATTAAAATCTAGATTGATGATGATGCACCAACAGGCATTCTCCTATTCATTGTAGTTATAGTGATTTGTATTTCTAGTTCAAAGGTATGTGTGACCAAAAAAAAGGGTTCATACCTGACAGCTTAGTACAATAAGTCAGTGTTCAAGCTGGACTGGACAGTTTTTTTGCAGGTTCTGGACATTCGTGTACAAAGAGTGATCTGAGGGGAGTCAAGCAAGACTGAGTGGACAGCCCTCAGTGCTGTTGTGTAATAACATGTTCCGCGTCCTCAGATAACTCTCTGCAACAACACAACAGCACATTCCAGAAGTAACCTGTCACTTTCTGTATCCTGTTTGTGTTCGGGCAGATTCAAATCTTCCATACTGTCATCTTGAAAAAATAAAAAGCAGTGCTCATGAATGGTACGGGCAACATTGCATGTATCCATCTGTGCAGATATGTGCTAATCTTTGAGTAGTGATGAGGTGTGATGAGGTGCTGCGTCCTGCAGTGTGTGCTCTCTCTCTCTCTCTCTCTCTCTCTCTCTCTCTCTCTCTCTCTGAGACACACAGGCACCAGATTCTCTGCCTCTGCCGCAGTGCAGGGCAGGGCCAGAATATTCAAACCCATCCATTTCCAATTCAGCCAGTTTGCGCTCAAAAAGGGGGTGATATAACAGGATTTAACAGGACATGATCACAACATTCCTATTACACCTTTTATCCTCACAATGTCTATATCAGCTGCTGCATTTTACACACAGCACCAGTAGCCGTCCACCTGCGCATCTCCCCCATGTTCCTTCAGTATCACTGTGGACTAAACACTACGTTGCAGCTCCTACACCACCCCCACCTCTCTGTGTGACCCCTGACCCTAAACGCCCTCCTGTGGTTAAACCTAAGGCTCCCCTAGAGATCTCTCTTGACCTTGTGTTTCCCTGGCAGCACTACCAATGAGCTCAGTTAAATGTGAGCAATTGTTTAATGTTCCCTGTGGCCACAGTGGGAAAGCACAAGTTGTGCTTCTGAAACAGGATGCTGTTTTATAAAAGGAATCGAGAAATTGCTGTGTTGTTTTTAGGACACATTCTTATGCATCCGGGATGGGCCAGAAACATGTCTGTGGCACAAGTCATGCAAATTGAGCAGATGTGGGCTGGATGAGTAATCATCGGTTTATTCTAATCCTTATGCGCTATTTTTGTGTGCAAGCGTTGCTTGTGTTTACTCGCATCTATTTACCAGTAGAGCACATTTTCTGTCTATCTTGTTTACATGAAATGGCAGGTATTTGAAGGTAGAAAACAAAAATGTGTACATTTTTATGTTTTTTATATCATGCAAGGAATGTTATGTTGTGCATAACCTACAGTAGCGTAAGGTGCCATGTACCATCTTTTAGTGCTTTACAGTATGTATGTACATATGTCTTAATTTTGACATAAAATGACTGCAGATGAAAATGTGGTGCTATATGTCAAATAACAATATTTATGTTTAAATTTGTACATAGTTCATAAATAAATGACAAATAAAGAAAAAAAAATCATCCATGTATATTTATGAGCGTGTTTGTTTCTTAGAGGATGTTCCCCATAGTGAGTGCACCAATCAAAACTTACATCCAAAAACAAAGTGGACAACACACACACACACACACACACACACACACACAATTTACACATGCTCTATGCCCATCTTTGTGATCACTGGGCAACCGCACACAAAAGCGAAGGCATGCTCTGCTGTGTACAATGTGACACTGTCTGAGCACGAGAGGATGAGGAGGAGCACTGGGCTCTACCCTTAACACACAAACACAAAAACACACAGTAGATTTGGCTATGGGCCACATCCTGCATGTAACATGGAGACATCCAGTTCATCACCCATAAGCGGCGTCCCCTCAGCTGCACCAGTGCAGGGTCCGATGCTTTGTCCTTCATGCTGATTAAAATGCTACATTAGGTCAGCTGCAGCAGACTGAGTGCATAGTAGTGATAATTACTCCATAATTACACCATATTGTGTCTCTGCTGTGTTTCACCACCATCATTTAGTTTTTGCTCAGTGGCCATGTGCAAAGGCACTACATCAAAGTACTGAATCCAAATCTGGCAGCTTAAGTTGATGGATGAACCTGCTCAGAGGGAAAACATCAGCAGCCATTAAAAAGACCAGTGCATTCCTCCCAACAGAGCACATCTTCATCAGTGATCAGCTTGCATGCATGTGCGTGCATGTGTGCAACTGTTATCCCTAAGGTCCCTGCAGCTATGAGAGAAGTATTAGCAGTGGGGGGAAGGATGGGAGCGAGACAAAAGGGAGGCCGGGGCTACTGCAGACAGCACTCTGCTCATTTTTGTCTTCGCCACTCATCTTTAGGGAACCATGGCTACAGGCGAGAGCATGTGCCTTTAGTGGTTTGAGCGAGTGTGTTTGGCTTAGTCCAGGATGCACGCGGGACCAGAGGGCCCTCCCACTGAGAAATAACTCTCCTGCTCTTTCCAGGGGGGGTTGGGCGGAAAGAAATAAGGAGTGAGCAAAGGCCAAGGGGGAGGGTGTGTGAGGAGATGGGAGGATATCTTCAATAGCTCAATGCCTTTGAGTATAAACCTCATCTCTATTTTACTATCAAATGAAGTGTACTTTGAAGAGAGAAATGCTTTCTGTTTGCCCTGCTGCAGATACGGACACTGGAGTGTTAAAGAAGAAGGTGTGTATCTAAGAGAAATACTACAGTAGAGCAATGACATTGATCCTTAGTGACAGGGGAGCTGTAAAAACACTGAGAATACACACAGTAGAGAGATGTTCTTGCATGTACATACTCAAAGGGGGAACTGAAGCATAGAGTCAATGCAGATTACATAAGCATTGCATTGGGAAGAGGTCTTCACTGTCAGGCAGCATCCACAGGAAACTGAAATGAGCCAAGTAGCAGCAAAGATCAAACAGAGAAAAAAGAGAGCCTTATATACACTGTTTTTTTATCAGTGTAATTATTAAACTGGCATTCAATGTGCTGATTTGCAACAATTTCATTGCAGGAATATGTTGTCATGACAACAATGGGTAGCTGTTTTATCTGTGAAAAGCACGTTTCCTTACTTTTTTTATAGACTAAAGGAAGAGGCAGGCGTATAATGCATGCATTTAATTTATTGAGGGAAACAGTAGAGCTGGGCAGATGCCTTTTCACAGAAAATGTACTGTTTTACCATCTAACTGCAGTGTGCATCTTCTTGTCTTACAGTATAACAAAGTTGCCATATGCCTTAGCCTCAGTCACTCACTTTGCTTCTCATTTATTTATCCTAACATTATGCAAATGGGAATTCAAGAATGTGTCACACAACAATAAAACTTTGACCTCCTGAAGATTCACAGGTCAGAGTTCACATTCGTCAGACCAGCAGACTGCAAAGTGCAGCATCACTACCAAGCAGTGTGGTCCGGCACAGCAATGGTGGTCATGTTTGAAGTCACACACCAAATGTTTTAGTTCAACATTCTACATTTAACTCAAGGCTCTGTTTGGGTATGCATCATCACCTTCAAAAATAAAGTACTTTGAGATAAAAAAAAGAAGAAGTTTTTAATCAATGCATGGTCTAGGTACTGGAATGCAGTCTGTTACTATGCAACACATCAGCTCCAAAGATATTCCGGTGGAGGGTTTTCATCCGCCCTGTGTCTGTGTCCTCCCTCCAAAAGCTGTTTCTTCTTTTCCCTCTGTTTCTCCTTCCTCTTCTCTTTGACTCAAATATTCCAAGGTTTTTGATTCAGAACTGCTTGGGAGGCGTCTTTGATAAGTAAATATGCTTTTTTTTCAATTGCAATGCTTCCTGCCTTGATACTGACAGTAAAAGGCTTAGAGGCACCTTTGTGACAGGAATCAGTATGCCACACTGGCTATCTTTAAATGTTCACTTTCTCCCTCTTCTCCGTCTCTCTAATTACTGAGATGGCTTTTAAAGCTCAAAGAGCTCTTAAACAGAGACAAAATATTCATACATGATTGTGTTTGACTAATGTGTAACATCATATGACATTATACACTAATTTCACAATTGTTTAGTGATATTTAAAAAAAACTATATTTTCAATCTTACAAATCATGAAATTAAGTAGGCAATCTGGCACTTTAGTACTGTTTGCTAAGCAAGTACAGTATGTATGCCAGGAACTTTTGAATATGAAAATAATTACCCCAAAAGAAAACCTTCTAAAGCTTCTCTCAAAATGTCCCTATTCTTCTGGGTTTGTGAGAGGTATGCCATATTCGCTGGTTGGTCTACTTATCTATTTCTTCCCAGTCTGTTGCTGTACTACAGTACAGTGTACAATCTTTTTTTGGGGGGGCTATGAATGAAAATGTATCTTATGACTCACGCTGATTTATGTATCTTACAAGAACACACTGTAGCAGGAAGGGTTACTTACATAGCATTCTCAACTCCTGCTATAATTATCTGACATGATTAAGCTTTCTGTTTACTCTTATGATTCAGCCGCTAAACTGCTGAGTTAGCTGTTTGTTGCCATAAGGTGCAGCTGCCCCATTTGCTAATTGTAAGAACTCCTGCTCGGCCCTCTGGAAGTGTGACGTCTCTACATCAACAAACCACAGGTAAAGTAAGGTGCCCACTTTATGATCACAAGAACTCTCCCGCCTTCAAACACTTAACCTTGAGATCTTTAAAAAAACAATGGTTAGAGACTGGTATTACTTGTCTGATAGTTCTGCAGGTTTAGCCTGATCTTCTTTTGTATCTGTATATTTGCATAGGTGCTCAACCTGAATTATAGTACAAGAAATAATCACACTATCTTTGTGTGGCCCACAATATCTGTCAGCAGGTGCATTCAGCTGCAGCAGAGAATGCCTTTTCAGCCTACACCTTGGCACAGCAGTATAAGAAATACAATTGTTCAAGCACATTTGTTTAACACAAAAATAATTTAACACTAATTAGATAGTCCTTCTGCTGTAGTCTTCAAGTCTAAATAAATGGGGATGAAATCCAAATTCACATCAAACATTTCAGTTTGATATGAATGTTGACTAATCATTTCAAATTTATATAGCAAACTGTACTTTCCATTTACTTGAATGTATGGTCTGTCAAACTGAAGATCTGCTATGCATATGAATGAAGAGATACAAGGGCTCATTGCTATTCAAGCAGTTTAAGAACTGGTGCCTCCAAAGTCTCAATGGGGCTCACATACAGTACAAGTGCCACTGATACAACCTATGTGAAATATACCAGGCTGCATCAAAACGTAATGAAATCCACAATACCACTTAACTAACAGTCTTTTAATACCTGTGGAGACATGATGTGTCCAGTGTCATCACCGAGACAAATTTCTGCCAGCCTCAGTCTGCTCTATGTAATAAAAAGAATCACTTTTTACACTAATGTGAAAAAGCTCCAGACAGCTGTTGCAGTTGTTCAGAAGACAGGCCTTGGTTGAAATTCTTGATTATAAAGTGACACAAAGGTCATGCTAGTTGCCATGACAGCCACAGCTAATTGCTCTTACATGATGCAGTCTGAGGGGGAATGGCAAAGGCTGAGGATGCAGACAGGGTTAGGGTTACAAGTCAACAATGCAAGAAAATATTAGACTCTGTCAGAGGATTTTGTTTAGCTGCTGTTGAATATTTTCACATTGCTGCACAGCCTGTTATTGTAGTTTCACACAGTTGAGATTATGTGGTTGGGTAGTGTGTGATCTGAAAAAAACACTTATATAACACTGATAAACAACTGATATTAACACTGTTCCTGATTTAAGTTTGGAGAGGTAATTACTAGACATTGTAATCTCTCTCACAGAGGACAGATGATGGAGCTGCTATTCTCATATGGGGAGAAACTCAGCTGTCGCTAATGAAGAACAGCTTGAGCAGAGCCTTCAATCTGTGACGCTGACAACCCAGCCAAAGACCCCAATAGTTGCCAGCTCTGCTGTTGTGTTCTGTAAGATAAGTCAGTAAATCTGTCAGTATTACTAAGAAAAGCAGAGGGTCTGTTCTGCTAAATCAGGCAGACAAAAAGTAGTGTAGCCCCAGCTATGAATCAGAGAACAGAATGCGAGGAACTGCCTCGATAAACACACACAAGTATTCACTAGTGCATATCCGTATATACTGTATGCACAGATGCAGTCAAGGGCACACAGACAAAAGCCACAGAAGAGCACCCACACACCCACCTTCACTTTGCTGTTCTTAAGCAAACAGCCTTAGGCTCAGTGAATGAGCATGTCAGCGGTGTGGGCTGACATTCTGTCACACAAAAGAGTGTGTATGGAGACAGATGCCTCCTCCTGTCCATTTCCCCAACATGACAAACACAGCCTGATTGTCCATCATGATTTGGATATAGATAGTTATAATTCAGGGAAGACAGAAAATCTTTATCTCTGTTAACTTTAGCATTAAAAGAAGAAAGTAGGTTTAGATATAATAAAAAAGCATACCTTCATAGGTATGCAAAAGTAGGCTACATCTGGTGGAGTTGATCCTCATTACAGTAAAGGGAGACAAAGAGTAGCACGCCCTGTACCCAGATAGACAAGTATATCTGTGATTGGGTGGCTTTAACACCAGAAGATGAGGCAGGCAGGCAGGCAGGCAGGCAGGCAGGCAGGCAGGCAGGCAGGCAGGCAGGCAGGCAGGCGGTGTGCCAGGGTTCTCCCCACAGCCAGAGACACTCTAATTAAGGAGCACAGTGGGAAGAGGGGGTGAGAACAACAGCTCTGCATTGTCACGTAATGATTTTCTTATCATCTCTAGTACAGGAAACACGGCACATTTCTCCTCTGATGGGTATGCATGTCTGGGTGTTTTCTGGGAGCCCCTCCTGAGGGTGGTGAAATCGCCAAAGCCTTGGTGCTATTTACAGGGAGAATATTAAAGTCTTCCTGCCACAACAGACTAGAGCAATGTTTGATGGAAATGAATGGAAGCAGCAACAGATGTATCACTCTTAATCCATACACAGAGAGCTTATTTTCACTCTGTCATCAATCCATTTTTATAGTGGAGGCTTGTCACTGGCCATTTAAATTGATGCATGTTTAATCCACCCACCCTATTGCTCTGCATAATCATTGATAGATATATTTATATCTCTGGTTACATTTCTTTAATTCTTTGCTCTTCTTTCCAGATGTCCAGATAGACAATAACAGGGAAGGGTTACGGAAGGGCAAAGGGGCATTCAATTGCAATGTAAATTCTGGAGCCAAAGTCTCTGAGATATTAGTGAGAGAGTGCAGACAAAATACTAAGGCCATGCCATTTTATTTTACTTTAAGCAATATAAATTGCATTTGAACAATAGCGCCTGAAGAAATACAGTCAGATGGGAGGGATGTCAACTTGTGGAAACCGGCTTCAGCCTTTCAAATGAAATATATACGTATGTTCAAATGAAGTTGCATTTAGGTACGTTGAGTGCTCCATTTTCCTTTTCTTTTTTGTCACAATCTGCTCCACTACTTAGAAAGCCAATTTGCCAGTCTGTCACTGTAAGTCATTCTTCTGTTAAAAGGTCCAAAACATAGTAATAAATCACAACAAAATGTGCAAAAATATGATGAAATGTTCATGAAGTTGTATCAAGTATGTGATTCTACACATTACAGCAGGTGAGGAAAATAATTTAGAAAAATCATTACAAACCGACAAAGGCCCATGAGAGGGAAAACTATTATGATGAGAAATGGATGGACTAGACTGATGAATAATGGGAGAAAAGGAGAGAAGGGGGAGTTTGACCAGATGGGTCCTGGTCTGCTTTGTGAGAGCAGCAGATGCCCTGACATCCAAGGCCACGGAAATGCCCCCAGCCACTAAACACCAGAGCGCTAAAGAGGCTGAGCACAGTAACTCTGCCTGGTCACATATGCACTTTTTCTGATATAGAAATATAGGTTAAAGGTATTTCCATCCTCATCCCATAACTCTTTAATGTTAACACTAAGAAGAAGATCAGCTGGATATTATTCATATCCCCAGAGAGCCCAGCTAAAAGCAAAAACAGAGCTTGTTTGTCCTGCTTTGCTGCATGAACAGAGATCTGAAACAATAGAAAGCTTCTCTGTTTGTAATATGTTTCAGGTTTATTTGTGCTAGTAATGGCTAAGCCACTTGTTACACATTTACATTTTCAATTCAACAACAGATGAACCGTGAATCCTTTTGTCTTTATTGCCATTACAATTGAATCTGCTTGTCTGTGCATGTAACTAACACAACTCATCTTTAACAGTATCAATCAGTTTAACATACTGTGTTAGTATGCTGCTGCTAAAACTGCCCCGAGCACCATAGAAACACGTCTCATCATCTATAGCAGATGTCCTGCTCCTCTCACTGACTTTGGCCGATGAGGTTTGGGAGGTGCTGCAGGACTGTGGGTTTGTGATTATGATGATACAGCTGCATACCAAGCAGACACCATCCTAAGTCTTCCTAGAGGAGAGCATCACCCTCTAGTGGACCAGACAGGCAAAAGGCAGGACTGAAAAATATCAAAGATGTTTTTGGACTAAAAGAGTTTCATAAATGACTGGACTTGACACTAATACATTGGCTGATGTCATATAAAGGCACACAATAAATGAATATGATATTAAAGGTGCTATATGATAAGACTGGTGATATTCTATATGTTGGTTATGTCAACATATCCTGTGAAAGGACCAGAAGCAACAATGCGCAAGTTCATCTGTCAATACATTCAATGTCAATACTGTCGTTTTTAGCAAATATTACACAAACAGGCATAAATAGGGCATTTGTTGAGGACTTAGTGAATATTGCAGCAGGACTGTGTATGTGGGATCAACTTAAAATAAACTATAGTGTCCATGTTCATTATAATGAAGGAAAATGTCACCCATGTTTTTATTAGGTTTTGAACAACAATGGTGGTCTATGCACAGAAGAAGAAGCCACATCTTCTTTTGGCTTTAGCTACACAGGCAATACTTGCTAGTAGGATAAATTCATTGTTAGTTTTGGTCTTTTCATGGGATTTGTTGACAATAAGAGAAATACAGAATATCACATTGTCCTTTAAACATAAAACATTACATATGACAATGCCATATACATCATCATCTCTTATTTCCCTAGGAAACTTTACCTATCCATTTCACAGATGATAAGTGCTCTTACCACCTGTTCTGTCTCCTATGTCTCCTGTTAGGCACCAGACCTGTGATCCAGTGTTACAAATTATAATATTAACATTATTTAAATCTGATTATCAGAAATCTTTTACTAACTTAATGTACTGTAATATTTGTTTTGTTGGATAACATACTGTACAGAAAAAAAAGTATTTTTTGCATAGTCAGTTGACAGCTGAAAACTCTTTGGGAAAAGCCACTAAGCTTCATCTCTCAAGATTATCGCTCCATGTATTAATTCAAATTCAAAACTTGTATTGCCATGTCAACATAGTTGATTGGAATTTATCAAAACTTCATAAAATAAAAACATCTGATGACGATCCCTGCTTGAGGACTGCAAAAAAAGTCTTTGCAACAATACAAAAACTTAAATCTATTTGAGGATGTCTTTTGATAGTCTTCACTCATCAGTCATCCTGTGTCACTCCTGTAAGACGAAGCTCATCTTGAACCCTGAACAAATAATCTGGATCTGCATATCCAAAACTGGAATGGAAAAAGAAAAACAAGCATAACATGTAGTAAGTACATCCCTGAAACAAGGATACAAACTTTCCTTTTAGCTTACTGAACCTGTATTTATCCAATGAAATTAGCTCTGAGAAAGTCTTTGCAACACCTAAGCTTATATAATATATACTCATCTCACAGAGGACTACCATGATCCTTTCACTTTTAATATAGCGCCTTCATCAGGTTAAACATTTTTTTTCTCCAATACTTTGGTTTATGACGAATACTTGCAAAACTAATCACATTCCCATCAGCCTCAGCTGTGCTGTGTTGTTTGTTTATTCCTAATAGTGCCCATTACTAAAAATAAGTATGGTTAGGCATTCATTGAAAACTATACATGATTAGATTGCAGTGGTGAAAGAATTAGAAGTTTTCAAAACCTTAATTATAAATATATAAGTATTATCAGCAAAATGTACACAAAGTATCAAAAGTAAAAGTATTCATGTGCAATAAAATGTTCCTGTCCCTGTTTTACCTGTTCACATTTGAACTCCTTTATATACAAGTGGGTAGTTTAATCTAAGGCAATGCATAATCACATCACAGGACTGTTAGGCTTTAATGTAAGAGAAACATAGGACCTCACATAAAAATGAAATGTTTATCCATGTGCACATTTCCGTACATTTACAGGCAAAAAAGTGATTATTCTACAGCAATAATGCATACCATTGTGGACCACCATCCATGTTGGTCTTGTGGTGAATGTCGTTCCAGGTGATGACGTTGTTGAGGCCTGTGGTGACAGATCGTCCGATGGTGAAGGTGAGTCTCCTGTTGAAGGCTTTCCTCAGCAGCTTCAGGACTTTCTCACCCTCCTCGCTGGCTGGCAGGAAGGCAGTATGACAGGTGCTGCTGTACCTCACCCCAGGGTTTGGGTGTTCAGGCTGTAATGTGGTAAACAACAGCATATATAAGGCTTAAATCTTGCCTTTAGGAATTGTGGCAATACAGGTTCTCATGACCAAGACATTGATGCATTTATGTCAATTTATTATAGATTAGGAGGTAGAGCTCATTATAACATCTCCCTAGAACTAAACAATGACAAATGTTTGAGTTGTTACTACTGTCACAAATGGTAAGAAAAAGCCTGAATTCTACTGCTACTGGGAGGCAGTCCTTGGCAAGGTAGCTGACGTTGGTACTGCATCTGAAATTATCCTGTGGCCCAGAAAGCATTCCTTATACAACAAACACTTCAGAAACTTTAAGATGCCTTTAGTATTGTTCAACATTCAAAAATATCAACCCCTCTCTCTTGCTGTTGCTGTCCTACACACACTCCTTCACACACCTCTTCCCCTTATATCCTGACCTGTAGAACACTTTGAATACAGGGTTAGTGAGTTGCTTTTAGTGCATCCAAGATGAAACAGACACAAACACACTCCTTCCACAGTTATGATGTTTGCTGGTTTCTTGTACGTAAAAATATGCTCTAAAATGGGCTGGAAATACAACTTCTGATACACATTAAAGGAGTTAAGAGTAGAGCTAAAAATATTAGGCGATTAATCAATTTCACAACAAAAACAATTGGACAAGACATTTGAAGACATCATCTTGGGCTCAGGGAAACTCAGATGGACATTTTTTCACTATTATTTGACATTTCATAGGCTGAACAATTATAATGAATTTGAATTTTATATTTGAAATATTATTCAAGAAAATAATCAACAAATTACTTGATAATGAAAATAGTCCTTAGTTGCAGCCCCAGTTGAGAGAGATAGGCCTATCAGACTGTGTCTTTGGCTTTGAGAAAACCTTAAATATTATGCCACAGAAAGGTGTCTGGTTATTGTTATATTTGTCAGTATATGAAAGCTATGAATTGCCCTTTAACACATTAATTAAAGCAAGAATTTTAATTTGTATAGCCTATAAAACAGATCCATCAAACAATCTATCATCAAATAACTTAAAGAATTATGCTGATTAGATTGAGAAGTATAATCATATAAAACAAGTTGTGGGCAAATAATGGTGAAATTAAGCATCCTCCTCTATCCGGTTTTAGGCTACATCCATGTCTCCAACCCTACACTGTTTCTATAGCAACGGGAGGATGCGCCTCTGAAATCACTTCCCCATATCTCTTTAGGGTTCCGCCACGGTTAAAACGTAAATATTTCACAGTGGATGTTGCTTTTAAACAACGGACTGATGGACCTTAAGGAAGAAATATCTTCAGGTGTATAATGTTTTTTCTATGACGACGAACTGAATTGGCGGCCATTTTATGATACCTAATCCAGATGCTTGTGGATGTGTCCCTGCAGGGTAGATGCTAGATCGGATGCGCTAGAAGTATCGACGTCATAAGAGGTGCCTCGTGGCCCGCCTTATTTTTGCCTTATTCTGCCTCTGATTGGCTTACCACCCTAACCCTAACGAATCCCCACTCCTCATGTCTAAACCTAACTACGTCGAAACGTCTAGCAGATCTGATCTAGCATTTACCTCCATCCATCTCCATGCAGCGCTATCGACTTGTGATCAAAAACAAACAACAGCGCCCTCTGGCGGACAGATGTAATATCACCACAGCTGAGAGATGAAGATAAACTAGCTCTGTTGATATGTAGCCTAACGTTATGCATGTGGCTTCTAGCTTCCGTTACAAGTGTCAGGCTCACCCCTTGTATCCCTTCTGGGAAACTGTATTGTATGACAATCGATCCACAGAGCTCAAAGCCAGGTAGGCTCTGCCAGCTGCGTATCACCGTCATCGTGCCCTCTGGCTGGGTCCCCGTGTACTCTCCGTAGTATGTGTTGCATATCGGACAAGCGGGCGTTAAAAACCGAGTCGATACATGCAGAGCAAAAAGAGTGAAAGCACTTTAACGTTTTCTTCTTCCGGACTTTTACGCACTCCACCAGAGTGACTCTTTGGTGTGTTTGCCATTATGGTGCGTACATGCCACCATGGAATATCAGGGACCACCCTCGTGATTACGTTGTTTTTCCGACTGCCAGCGTTCACATGGTCGGGATCATAGACAGTAAAATAAATGGACCAACAGATCTCGTTGCTCTGGACCATAGACTACAGTCTATGCTCTGGACGGAGACCATAGACAGTATATAAGAATGGACCAACAGATCCCGTTGCTCTGGACGGAGACCAGTGAGCATTACTGCGCTGCCTCCAACTGAGAGAGAAGACGTAAATGTGACGTGAACAACCTCTCTGAAAGTTTAAGAGAAATCTCAATCATTCCCAATCTTGCAGAGACGGAGAGCGTAGGTATATGTAAGGAGATAACATGGACACATGCTAATTATTGCTAACTAAAATGCTAGTTAACATTAGTAATTAAACTGCTAATGTAAGTCAAAACTGCCTGCGAGCTTCTCCTGTACTATACGGTAATTCCTATACTATGCGACAGTAAGTCGCGTGGTTATGACACAATCGTTAGCCTATTTTTATAAAAACGTCTGGTAAGGAGCCATAACGTGAGATACAAGGTAATGGAGCCTTTTATACATTGTCGTGTTTCTTTAGAAATAAACAATGGACAAATAGTCTTTAAACGCTTCAGATGTAAAGTTATTTGCTGTCAAAGTGACGTCAAAATGAATGGCAGTCAATGGAATGCTAACGGCGGGTGATGGCTTGTTAGCATCAAAATGGCGCCATAGGAGGTACTTGTTGTGGAGAGAGGCTTAACCCAAAGAATTTCCGTAGACCGGCTTTGCTTACCCCCTTGGTCGGGATCACAGACTGTATATAGAATGGACCAACATATCCCGTTGCTCTGGATGGAGACCAGTGAAGGCTATTAGAAGCACTTTTCCGGTGAGCGCCGAGCATTACTGCGCAGCCTCCAACTGAGAGAGACGACGTAAATGTAACGTGAGCAACGTGTCTGAAAGTTGTAAGTCTTCTGGTAGCTGAGCCAAGAGAAATCTCAATCATTCCGAATATTGCAGAGATGGAGAGCGTAGGTATATGTAAGGAGATAACATGGACACAGGCTAATTATTGCTAACTAAAATGCTAGTTAACATTAGTAATTAAACTTAAACAGCTAATGTAAGTCGCGTGGTTATGACACAATCATTAGCCTATTTTTACAAAAACGTCTGCTACGGAGCCATAACGTGAGATACAAGGTAATGGAGCCTTTTATACATTGTCGTGTTTCTTTAGAAATAAACAATGGACAAATAGTCTTTAAACGCTTCAGATGTAAAGTTATTCGCTGTCAAAGTGACGTCAAAATGAATGGCAGTCAATGGGATGCTAACGGGGGGGTGAGTGCTTGTTAGCATCAAAATGGCGCCATAGGAGGTACACGTTGTGAGCAAGGGGGTAAGTTTCTCCTCACAACGCGAACCTCCTATGGCGCCATTTTGATGCTACCAAGCCATCACCCCCCCGTTAGCATTCCATTGACTGCCATTCATTTTGATGTCACTTTGACAGCGAATAACTTTACATCTGAAGCGTTTAAAGACTCAGTAATTCTAACTGATGTAATGTTATGTAAGTAATGTAACAAGAGTCAACATGCCTGGATTATGATCACATGAGAAACACACTAAATGCAAAAATGTCTTAACCTTTAACTCAAGGGCAGTGGTGGCCTAAAGGTAAGAGAAGCTGAGAAGAGAGCTGGTAACTGGGGGGTTGTCAGTTCAATCCCTAGACCGACAGGGTGGGGAAAGTGAAAAAGCAGCGCTTGAGCAAGGCCCTTAACCCCAGCCGCTCCTGTGGAGCTGCTCAGTGGCCAGCAGATCAGACTGTGGTTGTACTGGGCAGCTTCCAGGTATGAATGTGTAAATGTGTGAATGTGATCAGGGCATTCTTGCAAAAAAGAGGCTTCCTCTCAGTGAACCTTACCTGAAAAAATAAAGGTAAAAAAAAAAAAATGTGGAGAGTGTGAGAGGGGGGATGACATGCAACAAAGGTCCCCTGCCAGAAACCAGGCCATTGTGGTTTGGTGATACGCATCTTGGCCACTGTGACGCCCCATACTGAACAGTTCTTTATTAACGATTTACAATCACACCTGATTCACTGGAAAGTGGAACTATAAATATTCATGACTATACTTAATCAAATATAGCCCACATTATTACCCATTTGTAAAGCTAGTTATCATACAAAAAAAAGGTTCAATTTAGTAGTGTGAGGAATTTTTTAAGCTCTGTTCACTCTACAGTCATGATCCACTGGATGGCACAGAGTGCATTAGCAGAGTTAAGTATCTTGAATCAAGAACCTTTGATACTATAGGGAAGCAGTTCAGGTTGAGTCTTGATTAGAGGCGACAACCCCAGCTTGATTCCATATGGACACCGGTTTGATATTCAGTTGCTTATGATGCACCTGGTTTATTCAGGGCCCACATTGAATATCCAACACAAACCCAAACAACTTTTTATTCAAGTATTAAAATGTAAAGCACATTATTCTGAATATCAACAAAGTACGAATCAACACAATTAGAAAAGCAAAACACCCAACTTTTTCTTAACAATCAATTTGTAATATGTGTAATCTTTCAAACTATTCTCCTGGCTCCTCCTCAGTCATGTAATGCATAGAAATGTTTGCACAGTAGCTTTAGTGAACTACAATCCTGTGTCCCAAAATATTTCAGTTGGTCCCTTAACTAAAATACAAAGGGGATGAAAACATAAAAAAGGGTAACTGATGTATGGATCTGACCTGTCAAATTAATGACAAATGTACCACGAGCCAAGCAGGTTACTGCACTTAGCAAAGCACTTTCACACATACAGCTTCATCAGTCAGAGGGTTTTTTTCAGCATTTGGACTACATGAATGTTTATGAAGGAGAAGATTAGGTAATTTAATACGCATTAGTATACATATTTTCATGAAATGTGTAGTATTTGTACTTAAAGCCAGATATTATAACTACAAACATAATGCTCTTTACCTATCAAGTAACAACGAAATACGCCTAAACTGCTTACCATTCATTAGTAACATCATGCTTGATTTTTTTTTATCAAAAGTGAATATAAGAAAGGCACAACAAAATAAGATCATTACCCCCACCCTAAATCAGATCAATTGTTCCCGCAACATTTTCTTTTGTTATTTTTTTCCACTGTGTATCGTAGATTATCTATTTAGATAAACAAATTTACAACAATGACCTCATTTTTAATGAGAAGATTAGCAGGCAAATCTCCCAGTTTGACAGGGACAGAGGCATAGATATTTAAAGAGCTTTTGTGCCTTTGATTTGGTTTAAGTGGTCTATATGCCCTTTTTTATTTGACATCATGATCATAAATCTGGTAATTAGATGAGCTCATTACAAACAACTGAGGTAATGGGCTCAACACCTGGGAGACATCTTGAAATAACAGGAGTGAGTGATGGCAAAAAACCCAGGGAAAAGTGCTAATACATGTTAAGAAAAAGAAATTAGAAAAGGTGCTGAAGAAAGACATAGTTTAACATTGTTTCTATGTAAGTAAAAATGGAGGGGGAAAATGAACATCCGACGCAAATGAAGAGTTCCAAGCAATTGACATCAACTTGTAGCCACCATGCTGATAGCTGCACGAACCTGTTTGCTCTGAGCACTCTTCCACACAGAAGAAGCAAAAACCATGACTCTGACTTCACTGAGAAAGAAAAGAAGACAAAAGTGCCTGTGAGTGCATTAGATTGCAATAACTTCTGAAAATGAATTATTTCTATTGAAGCAGTGCTATTCTGCCATATAACCCAAGTGCCCAGCAGGTAATTAGTAACAATCAAGACATACTTAAACGCTTCTGAGGAGATAAAACAAAGAACATGTACTTGTAAGAAATAAAGTAATCACCAGAGTAGAAATAAACATTGATATAACAAAAACTGTCTTTATAACATTTAAGTTAGATTTCCTAAATAATATATAAGTACCATGAATTGCAACTTGCCACGATGCTCTTAAATAAGTGCATCAGATATTGGCCCTGTTGCCAACAGTGACAAGTAGAGGATTGTCTAATACAAGAATGCACTGCACTCAAAGTGTTTTCTTCCACATGTAGCACTGGGTTAAGCTGACCTATGGAAGAAAAAAATTAACAAACAGAGGAATAAGTAGTGGAGTGAAGTGGGCTCTGCTGCAGCATTAGAGCGTGTCTGCTGAGGGCCTTGTCTTCAGCCGTCCTTTAAGGGACGGGCAGTTTCAGAGCACAACCTGGAGCCGAGTCATGTCCACCACAAGGACACTCGGAAAGTCCTACAAAGTCTTGGAAGAGTCATTTTTCATGCTGTCAGTCCGCCGTGATGCCTTTCTCTCTGAGCTCCTCTGTCACTCGTACCAGGTAAGTAGGGTCTGGGTAGCCAAAACTGTCAGGAGAAATAAAAAAGCTATCACTGCATCTGTATGAGCTCAGGCAGCAATAGTGCCATCTAGCCAAGGACTTCAACTGATAGTATTTCCTTGTCAGTGACTTTAATTACATCTGTCAGTCTTTACTGAGCCCTGTTCTCAGCTACAACACCTGTTAGGGAAGTTGTTGAGGCTATTACCAAATCAAATCTCAGTGGCCATTTGCTAAAAGGCCATACATACCAGCGGGGCCCGCCCCATATTGAGGTCTTGTGGTGAATGTCATTCCAGGTGATGACATTTTGCATGCCCGTAGTCATGGAGGTACCGATGGTGAAGATAAGGCGCTGTTCGAAGGCCCGGCGCAGCAGGCCCAGCACACGGTTCCCCTCAGGGCTGTCAGGGAGGTAGGCCACACGGTCTGTTCCTGGGTACCGAACACCTGGGTTTGGGTGTTCTGGCTGTTAAGGAGAAGTTAAAACATGGTTTAAAAGGACATTAACAGCTTTAAAACAACTGTCTGTCTACTGTGGTCTGGGACTCTTTGTTACTACAGTGATTGTGTTGCTTGTATTTATTCATTAGGTGTATTTTGTGACATGTGTTTTAATAGGAATGCATTTTGTGTTTGCCAACTTATAATTGCAAATACAGCCATGTTTTACTGCTGTTATAAAAAAGATACTGATGTAAACAGACCTCACCAGCATCAGAAAACTATATTTGTGTTGTGTCCCTCCCTGCATTAAAATACCTGTCAATGAATTTGAGAGCTAGTTCAGATCCTGTGTTTTGAGTTTTGGTGGTGAGGTGACTATTTTGTTTACAATTGGAACCAATTGTACCTTTAATTTGATGTATTTCCTTCTGACACTGGATATAAGTTGTTAGATATCAGTCGGGGACAAATAGGAAGATTTGTGCAGTCAAGAGGACGGGCCAGATTGCTTAAAAAGATTCAATGGTTTCATGTAGTAAACGTGCTTAGACTAAAGTAAAGTAAAATCGATTAGATGTTATGCCATACTCTTGTGCCTAAAATTTATTATTTTTGAACTCTTCAATTAAATTCTAATGTTTGATGATTTGCATTATTAATCCAAAACAACTGAGTTAAGTTTCATTAAACCCATAGATAATTAGCTAAATGATTCCAGTAACAATGAGTGGCACTTACAGTCTGCATCTGCACATGCTCTCTTGGTCTACTCACCGCCTGTAGGCCAGGAGGGAAGCTGTAGATGATGCAGATACACCCATAGCCTTCATGGCCAGGAAGCTCCAGATCAGGATCTCGCTCTACGATCATTGTACCATTAGCAGGCTGGTTCCCAATCAACAGGCCGTACACTAGCCGACACACAGGACACGCTTTCTTCACCTTAAAGGCTTGATCAAGGCAAGAGTGACAGAATGAATGGCCACACCTCTCCAAGGTAGTCTTCTCCACTATGTCCCCCATGCAGATTGAACAAGTACTGTTGTCCTCCGCCTCACTATGGGAAGCCAAGTTGGAGTCCATGTCCTTCCTCTGGGCTGCCTCGTGGAGCATGGCGCAGGCCTCCTCATCAGCAGGCTTCCTGAACCTCTGCTGCTGTCTCTGGGAGCGCCGGGGCTGGGGAGGTGGAGGCTGAAGCAGGCTCCCCTCTCCGTTTGACTCCAGGACTCCCACAAAGGGCAGCAGAGCCCTCTTCCTCTTGGGTCCCCCCTCCTGTTTACTCATTTCTTTGCGGGCACAGCGGCATAAGTCAAAGAAGGCTTTTCTTGTCTCGCTGGAGATGGGTCCATCCATCACCACAGCTCCACCATTCCTGGAGCTTTCCACCGGCTGCAGCCTCACGGCACAGCAGCCCCCCCTCTCTCCTCGCCTAATGATACCAGCACTCATCCCCTGCTTGTGCTGGAAGTCAATGAGCCAGGGCCGCCCAGCTGCAGCCAGGTAATCCCACACCGCCTGTGAAACCAGCACCTCATCACTGCCCTGGCCAGCACGCACACTCATCTCATCAGAGGAAACTGCATGGAGAGGCACATAAAAGTCATTTTCACATTATTGTATGCAACAAAGATAGTCAAACAAACACTATTTGCACTTGTGTCAAGGTAAACCCAGTTGTAAAAGTTGCTCCCTAAGGCTATGCACTAGCCCATATTGCGATTATCAAATGCATTATGGGGAATAATGCTATCCTTTGCTCAGACATGGCTAGAAAAGTGTTTTTGTTTCTGTTGGCAGTGGTGGCTTTATTTTTTTGTCAAATATAGCTCAGGCAATTCGAATGATAAACAATATGATATCTATTTCAGCTGTTTTGTTTGCAGTATATCTGTGCATGACAAAGTAAACAGAATATATCTACATGGGCAGCTATTTGCAGTGGCTGCAGCACGTCAAAGAAATACCCAACAGTAAGTATCGCGCATTGCTGAGGACGTTATCAGCTGTTCAGAGATTCTGACTGTAAACAAAGGAAACTAAACCCCGTCATACGCGGAAAACATGAAAGTCAACCGACAGCCACATGCATACACAGTGCCACTTCTTTAGGTTGAAAGGTTACCTTGTGATCCCATAAATCCCTTCAATTGTGAATAAAGCGTCCTGTTGAACAGAAAAAGAGAGGAAGAAAAACTGAAGGACTGGAACAAACGTTATCACAGCTGTTCGGTGATGTTTTGACTGAGCCATTCTCCGCAGGAGAAAAGGGAAATTCAGCGATTTCGCAACATTAGTTTAGCCTTTGATACATTTCGCGTTAATATTTAGCCAAGTTGTTTATCCCCTGATTACCTCACCCTTTGCCGTAGCTCGTCGCTGCCTGTCAGGGAGGTTTCTGGCTGGATTAAAGAGCACAGTCCTCCATCAGAGGAGGCCTTTATTTCTGACGTGCCGCTGCAGTTTATCCGCGATAATACGTATTTTGTAGTCAAGACATGATGTCCAAACGTGTTCCCAGCTCATATCTTTAGGTTTTCAACAGCCCTTTCCCGGCTCTGGCAAATGCCATCAAGATCCTGCACCTCGTCCCCAGTCTCGCCTGTGTTTGCCTTCCTCGTACGTCCTTGGGCTAGGCGGAACATAAATAGCATTTGGAGTTAACTCTTCTTATCTGGCTCCGACCATGCTAGCTGTGTGACAGCTTTCTCCAGGCAGATAATTTGCTCTTTCTTCTCATTTTGGTTCTGTGTCTACGCTTTCAGACCACGTCCTCCCTGCTGACTGCGCAGGAGCAAACATACCCATTAATTACACGGGGACGATGGGACCTACGAGAAAGTGTGACCAGGAAGTTCGTCACTGAGCTGACATGATTGGCTGACAAATGGTGGTTGTTGTTTTTTTCATGCTGAGAGTGAATCATACTTTTGTCGTGATTAACAGCTTTAACGATAACGCAACACTCCGTACACACAAGAGTCCAGCCTACGCGCCGTCGAGGGAATACCCACTCATACAGTTGTAATGCAAATGAAGCTGTCTCTCAGGGTACACCGAATTGACTGCAATGTAGGCCTAATTGTTGATGCTTTTGACATATATTGTTTGGGAATATAACTAGAGTTTTAAGTGAGTTCGTTTTATTCCAGTTGATTATTTATTATTTATGTATTTTGTCTGTGTTTTGTTTCTTACCTACCTCCATGTCCTGGCCTATCTACCTATCTACCTACCTACCTACCTACCTACCTACCTATCTACCTATCTATCTATCAATCAATCAGTCAGTCATTAGGCTACTTAACCAAAGCTGGCTGAAGAAATTATTTTCTTAGTTGAATAATCAATTAACTGGTCATTAAGCTGTAACAAACTGATGTCTTGGTGTCATATTTTGTCAAGAACCTAAAAAGCACTCTGTGTAAAATCAGACTTTGACAAGCAGGATATTAGCACCTTGCTGTAACCAACATGTGTTGGTTGATTGTTTTTTTCACCTGTTTCGCAATCCAGGTTGTTGTTGTTTTGGTGCTTTCTGCTATGGAACCTCATGATTGGAAATTAGCAATAGCTATAAATGATGTGATGCTGTAGCCTACATTGGAGATGTGTTGCACAAATGTCTATGTTTAAGCATCTGTCCCTATTCTAATAAACATGAAATGAAATTTAAAAAAAATATTGAGAGATGGATGCAAAATTGCCTGCATTCAAAAGTTTACTTCTGATTGATCAAGTCATTCTATTTCCACACATTGAAAGTAGCCAGAAAATAATAATAATAATTCAGGGTGGGAGCAAATCTGTTTGGATGGGCTCTCCAACTAAACAAATTAAACACACAGGGGTTGTGCCTAAATCAACACAGCCCACTGCTTTTGACTTAATGCAGAGCTGTACACCTGAGTTTGACAACTTGAGCTAAGATGACAGTAGACATGTTTTCTGTCTAAGACTGATTCACAGATCTACTAATGCAATACATCTGCAAATACACTGACTTCATGGCAATATATATCAACAACTTAAACACCTACAAATTAATGATAGTAATGATTCCTTAAGCCTGATTCATATAAACTTCTGTGAAACCATGCTACTCCTCTTCTCTTCTATTTTGGTTTTTGGTTATATTTAGGAGGTGACAGTTGGCCCTGGCTGTCAAGGCCCATAGACGTTGGATCACTGTGCTTAAGAAGCTTAGCCCAGCAACATCACAAAAATATATTTTACATAATATCCCAAAACATATTTCATACTTTCATTACACTGTTTCTTTTTTCGATTTAATAAAACGTGGCACTTAGCTAAAATTCTTCAGCTAACCTGTGGAGATATTTGGTGATCTCACTCATTGTAGTATAAACATTAGATTAAAACTGCTGAGGTGTTTGACTCATTTTCCCTTACCTCCTAGTTTAACCCTTCATTGACATACTATAGTTGGCCCAACTCAACATTAGCTAAAACATGATATCTAAATGTAATTTATTGTAATGTGAGTTAATTTGAAGTTGTTAAATTTTCTGCCTGATTTTACACATTTAAAATTCACCCTAAAACCTATTTAACATGTGCTATTCTATTGATGTTGGAGAATAAAGTTAATATCTTCACAAAAAACAACTACATCCCTGAGCTGGAGATCAGAGCACAGGACGCGTCATCATATGTCATCATACGCTTTTTGGAGTCAGTCCATTGAGACCAAACTATAGTGATTGACTCTGTATAGCCTCATTTTTTTTAGCTATTACGTCAAATTAGTGTTACATTGATGTAGGATATCCAGCAGTGAATCAGATAATGTACTTATATCCTGGTAAAGCCCCCAGTGGCTGAGGCAATAGTGTCCCAGAGGTTGTTCCATTATTCATTGTACATAGAGCAGCTCTAGGATTTGTGTCTGGCTGACATCATCACTGCCTTGCCTTGACCTTTTGCTATTTAAAGGAAATGTGTCACAAATGAAACCTTGTAAAGTTCTATGTTAGGGTGGATCTTCTGTTCTTTTTTCTTCTATTCTACAGCCCTTCTTGTGGCCAACAAAAACTCCCATCTGTCAACTACCTCCAGCCTCTCATCTACAAAGTGTCTTCCCTGGTGTCCCTATCCCCCATAAGGCCTGCCATTGTTTTGGCTCTACTTCTAGTACTAGAAAGGCACACATCGGGGTGTCCTCTAGCTCACCCAGTAAGCGCGTACGCACCAGGTTGGCTGAGTCATTCGGCGGTGCGGGTTCAAATCTGACCTGCTATCCTTTGCTGCATTTCTCTCCCCCTTTCATGTCTATCTGCTGTCACTCTATAATAAAGGGAAAAAAGACCCAAAAAATAATCTTAAAAAGAAAGGCACATGATGGTCATCTTCTCTCTTGTCCAAGTCCAACTGCTTAAAGCTTCTCCCAAATTGACCCTGTTTGCTTTAAAGTTCTCAGTTAGTTTTCATGTCTTTTTCTGCTGCTTGAGTGCTTTGGCCCACTAAGAAAACCGCTAGAAGTCAAACACCACAGCAGCATGTGCATCTGTGGTTAGCCTACCTAAATTGATAAAGCTATGCTTCACTCTGATATAATGGCTGAGAGTGATGATAAAGAGGCATCTCTTAATAATAAGCCGGCTGACAAGCAATTGTTGTGAAGGGAGATCACAAGTTAACATTATAAGTTCTGAATGCACATATTCGACAGGGCACCTTTGAGGTTGTATTTTACTTGATATTTGTATTCTATGCCACTTTATTTTTCTACTCTTTTTCTATAATTTTTGACACTTATAGTTATTACTTTACAAATTAAGATTTTACATGCTAAACATATGATGCATTGTATTGTTATAGATATAAATATAGATAGGCTACAAATAGTTTCCCCTCGACATGTAGGCTAAATTATACTTACACGGATCTAATAGGCTATAATAGTAGGCCTTTATAAACGTATAACATACACGGGGGGGGGTCTGCACCGAGTAGCCTATTTTAACTTGATAAGTGCATTGTTTTAATGATACTTTTGTTTTAAATGCAGGGCTTTTGCTTCGAGTATTTCGCGGTGCGGTATTTCTACTTTTATGATTTTAGGATCTGATTTTTGCTCCCACACAAAAATGGAAGGATTCAAGGAACCTGCTATTATCAACTAGTAGACATAATTCAGTACAGTTATCATAATAGTATGTATTCATGTAACTAGGCTGGCTATCAGTCCCCTTCTGCCACACTGTCTATCATAGAGCGAGACTCGTGGTGGAGCTCTTGAGCTGCTCTGGAACACTGAGCTCACTGTCACCTACTCGTTCTAGAATTGTCTCCGACGGCTCCATGCTTCGGTCTGTGAAACGGGTCGTCACGAGAAAGGAAATCACGCGATGTTTGGACGCAAACTGCATCTGTCGTGAACATTAGGGAGTTAACCGTTTAGGTTTCAGTCATTATTTCAGGAGCTAACGCAAACACTATCCATATCGTGGTCCAACGAGGAAATTTAATTGCTAAACAGTGGAGATGTAAGTCTTGGGTTTACTATGTAGCTAGTCATTAACGGTCGTAGCTAATTAGCTACAAGTCTTGGTAGAGAGGCTCAACCAGCTAACATTAGCTAACAGAGCTAACGTTAAGCACACGAGTTAGCCTCAGGGTGCAGACATACGACTGTCAAGCCTAAGACATAGCGTATCGTTAAATCCATCGACAGCTAACGTTAATTTCCCCTCAGCCAAGTGTAATTTGGCACCACCATGTCCCAGAAGATGACAAACTAGTTTTCTTAATGTTTCGTTATCGTTAAGCTAGCAGGCTAATGTCAAGCAACACAAGGGTAACGTTAATGTTAGCACTGAAAAAGCATGATGTCATGATTAACGTTAGCTCGGAAAAGCTAAAACCAAATTACACCATACTATTAACGTTACACACGCTTGTCAGCGATACACAGTATGCCCTTGTCCAGACATTATGTTCTCACTGTGGTTCACATCCAAATAGCCATCCATCTTAACGTTACTATAAATGTAGCGTGAACTTTACCTAACTCCCTCTCATTGTGGCAAGTATTGCTTTGACACGTGTTACTATCTATCTGTAATGTAAAGGGCTTAATAATTTTCTCTAAATAAAACAGTTAATTGTTAGGCTATTGCTTTTCGGTAGGTAAAGATATAAAGGATCGCATGCGCCTTAATCTGCAATGAATGAGTGACGCTTTCGTCAACATGATTTTAACCTCAAATGTACTGCACCCTATACACGTGGGCCACCAGTGCCCCTTCCCCCCTTACCATCTCAGAATGTGGCATGGGTGATGTTATAGTGTATTAATGTCACTTTATATTCTATATTTCTACTCCTTTTTTTAGGCAGCCTGCAACAGCCAAGTGGTATGACAGACGAGACTCTGTTTTTGTAGAGTTCTGCGTGGAGGACAGTAAAGATGTAAAAGTACATTTTGACAAGTCCAAATTTGATTTCAGGTAAGTTGCAATTCATATTATGTTACATTGTTATATTCCTGAGAATTTCTTATCCTTCCCAGAATCATCTTAAAGAAAAGATGAGCCTTAAGATGCTTTTTGGAATCAGGGCCCTGATCTGTGTATAGTATAGAATGATGACCGCACAAATTGTTGGCAGTTGTAAAGGGAATATCATGACCTCTTTTCACCTTACAGCTGCATCACTGGAACAGATAACATCAAACAACAGAATACTGTGGACCTTTTCGGGGAGATTGACCCCAAAGTACGTCACCTGTAGACATAGTTGCAGTTCTAACACGTGTTTTATTCCTTAAAAGCTTTCATCCATCTCTCTCTGTTCCACACAGGGCTCTAAACACAGGCGCACTGACAGGTCTGTGTTGTGTTGTTTACGAAAAGCAGAGGCTGGGAAATCCTGGCCACGACTTACCAAAGACAAGTCAAAGGTACCTTTCATTCTTTAAAACAACAAAAACTTTTCAATCCATCTATGTCAATTCATCTTAAATAAATCTTGGTAAGCTACGAGCTTATTTATTTAACCTACATATTAAAACATCTGACTGCCTGGTAATTAAAAGCAATTCTTAGTTCTAAAAATGGTGATAATATGCCACCTAGCTAAACGGCTAAGTAGATGTCAACATAAAAAACAGCTGTAATAATCTGATTACGTGTTAAATATTGCTAAATCTATCTTCTCTTAGTGCAACTGGCTGAGTGTGGACTTCAATAATTGGAAAGACTGGGAGGATGACTCAGAAGAGGACTTGTCAAGTTTTGATAAATTCTCAGAGGTAAGCATATTGAACACTCACAGTGCCTAAATGAGTGCATGTCCAGATATATACTGTAGTGCTGCTGACATATTGATTCATGTCTCCTGTGCATTTCTCCAGATGATGAACACAATGGGAGGGGATGATATACCTGATTTAGATGGTGCAGAAGAAGAGGTATGTTTTTTTAGTACATATAGTGCTTTTTTATATGCTTTATACCCTTTAATACAGAAATATGTGTTTTGTTTGGAGAAAAGTAATTAAGTGAAATTTACCAGGAAAAGCAGTTTATGAAGAATTAATTTATTGCTTTTGCTTTTTTTTGCAGCATGATTCTGCAGACAATGACGATGAAAGTAAGTACCAGTATTATTCTAAAAGAGATGTCTGTTAATTTTAGGGCTGTCAGCATTAACGTGTTAATCGCGATGCGATTAAGGGTCGAGCATAATGCGTTCATTTTTTTTTATCGTATTAATCGCATGCCGCCATTTATTAATTTATTTTCACTTCACTCGGCTTTGCGTCGTGCCTAACCGGCTACTATTTTGCCGTACTTCCTCGTAACACATCCTGCTGCTGCAGGAATAGCAAAGCCGATTTCGGTGCCTCATTCTGGTGCCACTGATATGCCTGCGCTTCTCTCTGATGCTCACTAACACTACACTCGACAGCAGCTAACGTTAGCCTACCGCTAGCTAGTAGCTGGATTAAACACGGTTACAATGCTGAAAGCTAACGCTAAACGGTGTAAAGTGTGACTGTATTTCACTGTAGAGGATTCAACGCCAGCATGTAACAATCTGCAGCTGCCGTTGTCGGAAAAACGGAGATGGTGCGTTCATGAAACTGGTAATTTACAGCCTTGTGGCGCATTCAAAGTTGTTGTTAAATTCATATGTGTGACTAGATTAAATATATAATAAACAAATACAAATCTTAAAATCAAGTTCATAAAGTCACTTTCTTTGCATTAATTAATTCCCAATCAAGATACACTGGTAAGAATGGCTTTCCATTGTTAATATGTACTTAAAAACTGTTCTGAAATGCAAAATAATAGAATTTTAATCATGTGATAAAACATGCGATTAATCGCGATTTAACTATAGAAATTCAATGTGATTCAATGCGATTAAGAAAATGTAATCGTTTGACAGCCCTAGTTAATTTGTAATCGATAGTTTCTAGATCCCATGGGTTGAGAAGACAGCCATAATGCTAAGAAGTGCCAAGTGCATACAAATATGACTTTTCCGAATCTGTTAAGTAAGATGTAAAATGTTTGGTGGAAAGATTATATCATCCCCTCTAGTGGGTGATGATGATGTTTGCAAGGCTTGATTGTATATATCTGTTCTTGACACAGAATTCATGTAATTCAGTCAAAAAAGGAGTTGAGTAAGAGATGGTTAACTCTTGCCATAAAATCACAAATAGGTATGTTTATGTATTAGTTTGAATATGGGTGCCTTACATCCAAATCAGTCACGTACTCACACAGATCACATTCTTGTCTTTCTTCCAGAAATGCCCGACCTTGAGTAGATGAACATGGATGCCACCTCAGTAGTAAACAAAGCAAGTTAGAAGTCGGTTGAAGAGAGAGACTAGACATGAGTTGGCAGCCATGTTGGAGAAGAGTCCTCATCACTCTACTCAGTTTCCAAAGCGAAACCCCTCAAGGGAGTGACTGTTTGATACAGACATGCACAGAGATCCATAGCGACATACAGTGCTGTGCTTTGCTGTTCTGTTCTGCATGGACAATTCTGTTGAAAGGAAAATGTTATTGTTCATTGACTTTAATGACTGTAATGGGATGTGTGATGTCTTACACCTTCTCGCTCTCTCTTTCTGTTTTTTGCGATGTCAGGTTATGTATTAAACATTGTGATTTCTAATGAAAAAAAAACCCTCAAAATGCCTATTTTCCAAAAAAGTAGATTTTTTTTTTAATGACAGATTTTCCCCTTTTAATGTTTGTATTGTAAAATGCACTTATTTTGTTCGTTAATTTAAAAAGCAGGCGTTCAGCTTGAAATGGTTTTTCCAATGTATGCCAACATCTGCACATATTTAACAATGATGATTTCATTTTTAAACATTTCAGCATTTAAAATAAACATATGCTTGTGCAATTTACAGCTTTTGTTGAGATTATGATAGTGGTACAATCTTTGCATATAATCATACCATTTGCAAAGTTGAGTTTTGTTTCTCTATGCCAGTGTACAAGACATTGTAGCAGGTACAATTAATTCTCTTCCATATGCATACTGAGGTGAAGGCAGACATACTATGTAGTCTAACAAGAGTTTCTAAATAGTTACAATACAGGTTTTAAATGTTTGTTAATCAGATACACTACAACTATGCTTTGGAGGCTTGTGTGTTTGATTCAACATGTGTTGAACACTTCCATTTGTCTTATGCTGTGGGAGTTTGGATATGCATTTCTAATAAACTGTTTCAGACCATTGAATACAAGGCTTAAGTATTGAAGCATCACTTTTTCCAAGTTATAAAAAGTAACTCAATGAAGTTTACAGATAGAATACAAAAAGGAAGGAATTATTGCGTAAATGTGGGATCAGTATTCTAAAGATAAATTGCTTGCTGTGCTCTCGCTTCTTTCTAACGTTACACGGGATTCCCATCTCGTCTGTACTTTAATAGTACAAAAAGAAATGGAACCCTCATGTTCCCTAATGATGTGGATTTCCAGTGTACATTTTTTGTGTTCTTGCTGTGTGGGCTTTTTTGAAACATGGCAACTGCAGCAAATACTTCCCTCACAAGTAATTAGCAAAGATGTTACCTCCTTTTGGATTTAGTACTAAACCTAATTATCCACATGTTAAGGCCATAGATTATTCATACGAACCATAGATTGGTGACAAAGATGCTTGATTTGTGGTTTCTTGAATGAAATGGATCATTTGAAAGAAGTAAAACAAATATCCCCTGCTGAGTGTTTTTTAAATCAGCACCTCTGAAGTTGAACATAGTTTGTACTGTAAGTCCTCCATCTGATCTGTTCTGCAATACATGTTTCCACCACTGTGTGGTGAGTGTAGTCCAGAACTTCTACTCCAGTGTGAGATGTTTAGGGGCTGCTTGTGTCAGCAGTCTGGACCCAGGGAACAGGAAAGTACAATGCAAGCACCTTTTCAACATCCTCCCCTGTAAAACTAAACTGTGTGCTTAAACTCACAAAAGGTAGCTTACCACTGACTGAGGGAGTCATGAGAAGGACATAATACTCATCACAATAGAGGTGCACCAACTGGCAAACTAATAAACTTGTCAGAATCAGGACAACAGGATCAACACTATTTAACTATTATTGTTTTTCTCCAGCAAAAAAACACAATTTTCATCATATGATGGTGGTAGATTTTATTTTTTATTATTTTATGTTTTTCATGTTTTGAGGGGGATAATCTTACAAATGTCAGGCTGTTGTGTGATTGATATGATAATCACATTGAATCACAACTGCCAACATGACCTACATCTTTTGAGACATAAAAATGTCTGCTGATTACATTTTTATATTGTTCTCATGCCATTCCAACATAACTCTGGAGTATGAGTGCAGAGGCAAATGCATACAGCCAGTCTGGCCCACAGACAAGGGAACTCACACAGATTCAACAGTGATGGCAAGACAAACGGATCATAGAAACCAGCAGAAACTGTTACTGCCAGCGTTTTGTCTCTATGCATGAAAAGAGAAAAGCCGTGAGCTCAGCATAATCCTTTCAAAGGGCTGCAGCCGTCCCTCTGGCTGCCCTGGTCAGCATGATGCTCCAGTGCAGAAGCTCAATGCCAGGCCTGCTCTCCCCTCTTCCTCTCCAACCATGGATTTTCCACCGCTTTATCCGACCTGAGCCTCCAAACCCGGCCAGCACACACACACACAAAGTAAAACTGTGCCTAATCAGTTCTGCTGCCACAAACCTAATTTGTACCAATCCAGAGCACAAGTGGAGAAATTACTCTGGCTTTGTTGATCACAGCTTTGATTTGAATGAATGTGAACTGTTCATTACAGGGGAGACAATGAAAAGAAAATCATGGAAAATGCGTGAAAAGTGGACTGTAATTACTGTAAAAACATCTAAATGATTAGAAATCAAACAAAACTTCCAGTGTACTCTACTTATACCAGCTCACAGGTTCTGCCCACCAATGCCCCATGCTTTTCTATTTTCAGGTTTGATGGTTGGTGTAATACATGACATTTTCTACCCCTTTGTTTGTATTAATGCCTCAACCAGACTGTTGGTGGTACTCAGGTACAATATCTCCACCTCCAGCAGTAAAACAAGACTGGAAATAGCATAAGATGCTCCAAAGCATTTTACATGTTTACTTCTCTGCTTGTCCTCCCCATGTAAGTTCAACCTCAAGTCATAATTTCCAAAGTACTCCTTCAACTGCAGTATGTTGAGAACTTTCCTACATAAATAAGTCAATGTAATTCTCAAGGACCACTCTGATTATTTCTGGACCTGGGAGTTATTTCTACAATGAGCGGACAGAGGCAGGTCAAGGGTGGAGAAGGGTTAAATGAATTTGTTTTGATTTGTAGTATTGTGTGCTGGCCCCTCCCCTGGCCCCGGCGGGGCTGCTGTGGCCCCTGGGGTGTTATAAAAAGGCCTCTGAGCTCCCCCTGCTCTGGTAAAGAGGCTGAATGTCTGCAGGACATGCTTAACGTTTGTCTATCCATGTTCTTCTACTAACAACCACCGGGTTTGGCACATAGATGCACAGAGACTGGCGTCTTGCTCCACTCAGGAGCTCTCTATGACAGAAATCAGAATTCAGAGCAGCAGATTGTTCACAGTTGCATTAGAGTTACATGTTGAGCAGTTTATGTGTTGTTGCATTTAGCTTTTAGAGAGGCAGTTTCTGTTAGAGGGCACATTTTTCTTTTGTCATTAGTCATTGTGGAGAAACAGCATCTCCTATTAGTTGATTAGTTAGTTTTTCTGTTGACTTTTCATCCCTCCATTACTTAGAGATTGCTTTTTGACCTTTTGCCACCATGTGGGAGTTCAGGTCCATGTCGTTCTGGCGGGCTGTCTTCGCCGAGTTCTATGGCACCATGTTCTTTGTATTCTTTGGGCTGGGGGCAGCCCTCCGCTGGACCACTGGGCCCCATAATGTTCTCCATGTTGCCTTCTGCTTTGGGCTGGCGGCTGCCACCCTCATCCAGTCCATTGGCCACATCAGTGGAGGTCACATCAACCCAGCTGTTACCTTTGCCTACCTGATCGGCTCCCAGATGTCCCTGTTCCGTGCTTTCTTCTACATCGTGGCCCAGTGTCTCGGAGCACTGGCTGGTGCTGCCGTGCTCTATGGGGTCACGCCAGGCAACATGAGAGGAAACCTTGCACTTAACACAGTAAGATTACCTGCCAGTCACTATAATACCACATCTATTACTACAAGTGTGCAGACTGGCTCTGACTATTGCATTACCAATTTAGAAATGTAGAAATTTAGTATTGTACATTCATAAAACATAATTGCTAATTATGTCTTGAAAAGCAATATAGATCTAAACCTGACAAGTCTGACATAAGGTTATTTGAAGGAAAAAATCACAATGTTTTGTATGTATAAAACACTACCTCTGCCTTAAATGTAAATAATAATTTAACTGTATCTAACTAAATATAAAACCATGATGATTGTGTCTTTTTAATTCATTTAATCTTTCTTCCCCCCTCCCGTCTTTCAGCTGCAGCCAGGCATCAGCCTGGGCATGGCCACCACCATGGAGGTCTTCCTCACCCTGCAGCTTGTCGTCTGCATCTTTGCTGTGACTGATGAAAGGCGCAATGGACGCCTGGGCTCTGCTGCCCTTGCCATCGGCTTCTCTGTGCTCATGGGGCATCTTCTTGGGGTAAGAACCAACCAGAGAAAATTACATCCAAGAATCTAACCATTGTATCACGTCGTATATACACATTTACAGTATTAACCCTGGACTACTCTCACTTAGATGTATTACACTGGAGCAGGAATGAACCCAGCAAGGTCCTTCGCCCCTGCTGTCCTGCTCAGGAATTTTGTCAACCACTGGGTAAGATGATAATTTCTGTAAATCTTGTTACACTACAAACTCTTGCATAGTAATGTGACATCTTCAAACTCTTCCATTCTGCTCTTGATTTTTTCTGTTAATGGCAGGTGTACTGGGTGGGACCTATGATTGGTGGTGCCATGGGTGCTCTGCTGTATGACTTCATGCTGTTCCCCCGTGTGCGCGGCCTCTCCGAGAGGCTCGCCACACTCAAAGGCATCCGGCCTCCAGAGGCAGAGGGCCAGCAGGAGACCAGGGGAGAGCCCATTGAGCTCAAGACACAGGCCCTATAAGCCTGGAGAAGAAGATTGGCTTTCTGACCCCCCCATTCCTTACCCCTCCCCCCTCACCCCTAAATCTGCACCCTCAGCTCCAGGTCCATCCTCGGCCCACTCAGCATTTCTGCGCACATACCTCCTCCCCGCCTCCACACATGCTAACACATGTCCCAAACACCTTTGTTGTCCTCGTTCTGCATCCAGAACTGGACCTATCGAATTACAGTGAAGGGGAACCCTCAGCCCCGACCATCTCGCCTGATTTCACCTCTACCCACCCTTCCTCCTCATCCTCCTCCTCCTCCCCCTTGGACTGCAGGACAAAGATGGAGGGTTAGAAGAAGACTTGCCACTGAAGGAAGCACCCTGTGCCATGTGGTGTGGGGAGTCGGTCACTCCTGGCTGACCAGGTGGCTATAACTGCTCAGGACAGGGGCCTAGCTCGCTATCTTTCTTTTTCTTTCTCTCTTTCTGTTTTTCTCCCTATTTTGTAGTCTGCTAGGAGTGAAGCTACAGTAGAGCAGTGGACTTCTGCATGCTTTTCCATTTTGATCCGGTGTGATCTCGCCCTTCGTTTTGTTTTGTTTAATGAACTTTGGGTAAATTGCATGTACGTATTGTACTTTACCAGTATTTATTTGGCTCACATTCTTTTCTTTTTTTTCAGTTGTATGTGTGTGTGTGTGTGTGTGTGTGTGTGTGTGAAACAGAGTGGGTGTGCATGCACATCTCTGTGCATGTGTACTGTATGTGCTTGTTTTAATTGATCATTTTTACTTTTCATTGCCACAATCCTTTATCTGTATCATGATTTTTTTTAATCATACAAGCATATTTTAGGGAAAGATGCGGCCTTTTCCACACGCCCTTACTGATACTGCAAAAGTTTGATTCAATATTTAGAGTGAGCCCCTTTTTTATATCAGATGAAAATAGTTAATGCCTTTGAGTCAAGTCTTAAAGCCAAATTCATTCAGTTTAGAATTTGTGTCTCATCTAGTGAAGCACACACAGATTCATATTTATATTAAAATAAACACAAAACACAAAACTATCTGGTCATTTCTGCGCTCAGTTTTCAATGAAGTTACAATTACAAACACTTGAAATTGTATAATTGCCACAAATCTGTTACCCATTGCTTTATAAGTGGGAAATCTGCAGGTTAGCTTATACAGTATTTGTATTGAGTTACATTTTAAATTACTTTTAAATTCTGACATGAGCTTTGCTTTTAGAGCAGCCTTTATCACAGATTCATGTAAAGGTGTGTGATAGTTGGTTTGCTTTTACTTTTGCGTGTCTGCCATGGAAAAACAAAGAAAGCAAAACCTGACAAGCTGTCATGAGGAACAAGCGTTTTCTAGTTGAATTGTGTTGTTTGACACGACTGAAGGGTCTTTGTTATATCAACTCGAGGTTAGAAATGAAAGAGTGCATGAGGTGTAGTGGCTTGTTGCTGGTGTTGGCAAACACCTGGTGCCTTCTCTTTTCTACGCTGAGCTGGGTGGCTCTTTGGGAGTGAGATAGTTTTATTGGACAAGCCCCTCTCTGATATTTGGGAGAAGAGAGAAGGTCACCGTGAGGCGACTGAAATCTTAGTGTGTTTGTACAGGGTGATAAATGTACACCTTTATTTTCATACAATCTACACAAGAGAGAATGATTTTGAAGTTGAAGCTCTACATTGGCCTGGTGTCCCCTCTCTCTTCCATCCTTCCTTTATTCACCCTACCTCCTCCCTTTGTTTACGAGGCAGCCATCTTGTTCTGCTCTAATGAGGGGACATCTAAAGCTGCTGGGATGGAGGGAAGGGGACGGGGCACTGAGATAAGTTAGCATTTTGACAAATTTCACAAAAGCAGTTATTGAACCAGACATGTAAGCTGATTCTCTTTCTGCTTCCTCTACATAACCTTTTTTTCAGTGTGATTTCCCTGGCAGTGGTTGAGTAGAATTTACATTTTAGTGACATGTTGAAATTAGAATGTGTGTTCTAATGGAAAAGCTTTGTGATGTACAGTGTAAAGTTTTCTTTTTTTTTTTAAATCATTTCATGATTGTTGAAACTGGATGGATAGGAAATATAATATGCTAGTTATGCAATGTCTCCTCTTTGGCTGATGGATTATGGAAGTGAAGCCAATTGTGTTATACACCAATATGCTTTCATTTAATGGACAGCCTTTTTTGGTACCAGGCATACCTTCCCAATCACAATGCCATTGATTTATTATTTTTATATGTCAAAAAAATCCGAAAATTCTCATGTTTCCAATAATTTCTTTGTCTGTTTTCTTTTAGACCGTAGACAAATAGATTTACATGGATGGTTCCACACAGGACAGACCTACATTTGCATGTATCAAAAAAGCTAATCTTAGATATATGTAACAACTGTCATTAATGACATAATTATGACTCTTCTGAGATTTAAACCCAGTTAACATTTACAAAAACATTTGCCAATTCTGTGATACCACAGGGGCAGTGAAAGTTGTGATTAAGTCTGCAACTGCTTGTAGGACATATTCCACTATGTGCCAGGCCTCAAAAAGCTGTGATATCAATCAAAGTTGGCTTAAGGGAGATAACTACTTTTTTGTAAATAAATTCAAAAAAATATTTTTTATATATTGAGAAAAAGTAAGAATTTATTTGTCACCATAGTTGGAACATTATATGGATTGTAGAAGTAGCCTCGGGGTGATTTATCCAAAAGTCAACCCTCAAGATATAAAATGTTTTCATCCGGTAAACATACATGCAACATGGTACATCCAATACACAAATATATTATTTCATGCACAGCATTGACAGGCAAAGCTTATAAAACCAAAAGTTGGTTAATGAGCAAGATTGGTTTTGATATGGCTAAAAGCTGCTAAAATCAGATTTAGAGCTCCCACAAAGCAAAGATACTGCCCCGCCTGTCAGAATATTGTTCTTTACCCTGTAATGTTACCTATTAACTGCAATGCTAATTACTTTACTCTATATGCCTAACATGTTCTTATTCTCCAACACCAAAAAACATTGAAGGTAGTATTAACAGGTTATGTGTGACTCCAAACTAAAAAATATATATATATATATATATATATATATATATATATATATATATATATATATATATATATATATATATATATATATAGTCACATGAAATAACATCTAATTTGAGAATTTACAGCGGAATAAAGGTATGGAAATATACGGTTGATCATTTACTTTTTACTATATTTATAAGTTGTATAACTCCAAAGACTAAAGACAGATACTGATAATTTTCTTGCATGAGAGAAATTAGTTGGTATTTGATGCATTCTTAAGGGAAAAAGGCAAAACATAATTGTCTGAGATTTACAAACGAAATCTTTAACATAAACATATAACAGAAAATACACACAATTAAGTATTTTAGTAGGCAGATGTAATACAAGCATTTCCCACCACCACTTCTACCATCTGTTGTGTTGTAAGTGTCCATCAATGTGGAATAGTTTCACAAACAGTGATGGAAAAGCCTATTGTTCCTTTCATGTTCCTAATCCTCACTATGCCACAGAACGCATAGGCTCATAAACATTGGCTAAGTCTTTACCAGCCATACTGAGTGTAACAGTAATATTGGGTGTATAATAAACTATAGCTGAGGCTAAGCCATTATAAGGAATAGTGATATACAATAGGGAAATACTAATCTAAAATGCTTGCCTCATCATGGCTAAAGAAAAACATGCAACAAGGACAGAGGATGACATTACCTTAAAAAAATCATCTCTGGTGGCTGACTGTCCACTGAGTCAACAACATCAACACACACCCACAGAGAGAGAGAACAGGCTTTTAAAGGAGGTGCACAGCGATGGCATCACTTCTCGTTCTTTTCGTTTGTCCTCAGTTTGTCCTCCACTTTGTCCTTAAAATGATTTCCTACTTTCACGTAGCACCAGCTCAACATGTTGAGTCCCAGAGAAATCACATTTGTTTTTACTCAAAAGTAGATGAATCTGTAGATGGATCATAAAAGTGAAGGAAAAAAAGTTTGCTCAAACAATGGTTCTTTTTTCATATGAAGGTATGACGGACCACTTTGGCTCGGGTCTCTATCTGATGGCTGCTTTGCACTCCAAGAACAACTTTGATGGAATATCCTCCTATTGATCAAGAGTCTGGAGAAAGGTGTCTAAATCTAGATCCATATTGTTATCTGTGGAACTAGAAGACAGACACATAATGACCTCTCAACACGGTGTTAAAACAACATGGAAATGAAATGAATGCACAGACAAAATCAAAACCTACATGTGTTCAGTGAAGCCAACAGAAGGATTTGGTCTGAACTCTTCTTCCATTATGTCTTGATTGATAGACTCCTGCGGGCTGAATGGCTGCGGGAACTGATGCCTGGAAGAAACAGCAGGAACATCAGTCACTTGATTAAAGGGCATGTTTTGGAGTGAGAAGCTGACACTTGTCAAATTACAAATCAAAGGCCCCTATATTTATCACTTTGACATTATTTTAAAACGGCTGAAATAGCAACAATAATATGCATCATATTTCTTTTGGCAGCCGTAGTCAAGTACATTTGACTTGACTCAACCCAACCAGTAAAGGCAGATGGGTGTCCACCTAGAGCCTGGTTCGAGGTTTCTTCCCGTTAAAGAGGAGTTTCTCCTTGCAGCCGTCGCCGGTGCTTGCTCATGGGGGAATTTTGGGTCTCTGTAAAGTGTCATGAGATAACTTCTGTTGTGATTTGGCGCTATATAAAATACACTTGACTTGACATACTGTTTACTTTAAACATAATTTTGCTGTGCTGCTATTAAGAAGATATTTGAGTTACTACTCAGGTATTTTCTATTTTATGAGAAATGTAAGGCAAGTACACAATGTGACGCAGCACGTAGCCCAAGAGTACCACCAACTCTTACAACTTAACCTTAAATAAAGTTCAAACCAGAACTTAATTTATAATTTAGGCCAAGATTTCAAAGTTTTCTAAGATATCACGTATTTCATGCTATAGAATGATAGGAAGCAGGTGCATGTCATTTGATAAAATAGGTGCAGTTCAAAAAATTTAAACTTGGATTGGAATATTCCACTTAATACAAGTGTTATATAGCTTTAGTGAGACACTGGAACAAACACACTCAATACATGATGTGGCCAAACGCAATATTTAAGATTCAAATTTAAGATTTATTTATTAGGATAGGCACATTAATCAACATTTCTGTAAATACGCCAGTGTTAGCCAGCTGGCTTATTTTCAACTGAAGTCCTTACCTTTATGTAAGTGCATGTCTATATAAGAAATATATTATGTAACCTTGAGGTTGCTTCAGGAAAATTTGTAGGAAAGTATGTAGCATTAGGTGTGATTAAGAAAAAAGGCTTTTACTTTTAATAATAACATAAATACCTTGGTATACTTCATAAGTAGGACTTGGGCATTTGTACTTTTTATATAGGCAAAGAATTTAAGTGCCTCCTATATTAACGGAAGTGAGTTGGTGGTATGGAAATAAAGTGAAAGAGAGAAATGTGACACTTACCCGGAGAAACCACCAGTACTGAGAGGGCTTTCAGAGATGGGTGTCATACTGGGAGCCGGGGGTGAGGCTGAGACAGCTTCCCTACACACGCACGCACGCACAACAAGTTCCCTTAAAATTATTATACTTTAAGTGCATCAAATTACAATTTAATTTGTAAAATAGTCCCTTACGTGCCGACTTTAGTATGGAGAGACACAGGGATATAGCCCCCGACGGGTGACGCTTGAGGTTCTGTTTCAAACAAATAGCAGTAAAAAAAAAAGAAAACCATCTGTTAGTTGTTTTTCACTTGCGCTTACAGTAAGAACATGAATCTGACATCAAGACCATTACCCGAGTAGAATTTTTTGAAAACTTCATGTTTAGGAAATTCAGGATACAGGTATGTTATGTGGTTGATGTCCCGGATGCGGTCACCAAGGCTACGGATCTCAAGATCTCTCTTGGTGAAGGGCTGGATGTTCTGGATTTTCTGTCCCCCATCTAGGTGAAAACAAAATGTTTGATGTGTCAGTGCAAGCTCAGCCTAGACTGGGTAAACCCAGCCTGATCTGCCGGCGATTTGATTTCGCCCTGCAGCTCAGGCTGGAAACCTGTACATTTATCTATCCTGCTTCTGTTACAATTTTGCGGGGACCAATCACAAACTGGCTTATCCACCTGGCGCGCTATTGGTGGGTTTAACACGATGAAGATAGAGAAGCTACCAAGCAGCTTCTTGTTTACATTCAACATGGCGGCCACCGTTGATGCCGCTGTCGCCGCTACGTCACCCGGATCGTTGGTCTGATTGGTTCAAGGACTATCCAATTGCGTACAGAGTCATTTGAACTATGCCCGTTGATCACGCCTCTTGTGCAGTAGAAAATACAGAGCAGACTCCCCAGACTAATGTTCAATCTTAAACGATTGAGCTTGGTCTTGTGATAGCCAGACTAAGCTCAGCCAGCACAACCATGTCAATTCACTGCATACACACAAACCTGCATGAAGTTAGTGTTACACCCATTATAAACTAAGGTGTCACAGCCATAATCATGACAACCATAGAACAGCCATAATAGTCATAATCAGAGCTACAGTCTGTCTCAATCAGCCCTGGTAGCAGTCGGTGAGAGAGCTAGCTCCATTAGTTATTCATTAGTCTCGCTTTGCCAGACCCTCCTCGCTGCGGAGGAGGGTCTGGCTAGTCCACACAACATACATCAACACATCGTCATGGGCGAAGCTAAACTCTGCACGGAGCCGCTCCAAAATAGCCTCGGGAAGGAACTTGTTTTGGTGAAGCGTGTACGTTCAAAAGTTGTTTTAGTTGTGCAACAGAAAACTCAGATTGGACAGATAGTCTAGCTAGCTGTCTCAATTTACCATGCAGAGATCTGAGGAGCAGTTAACCATAGTACTCATAAATCCACCGGAGTTTAAAATTCCAACACAAAGAAAGCAGAAGGTAACAGACATCGGCGAAAAGACATGCATCCGGTGGAATTTCCTGCAGCACCGGAGCAATCCTGGAAGTGGAACTATAGTACTATAGACTAGTTATTCAATGATGCAGACTTGCAGCTGAGCAGCCCCACCTGAGTGTGCGACCAACTTGCGCTGTGCATGGTCACAACTTTCTGTTAGTGGATCAGAGGGAACGCAAAAAGTGCGAGGGATCATAAAAGAATTTCAGAAACAATTTCTTAGCAGCATCATAGTCTCAACCGGAAACAGAAAAATTTGAGGGTGAAAATAATCAAACTCAAACTGAGGCCACACCAACACTTACTCTCAGTAGCAGACACATATGCAATGGTGATGCCTCCGATCTCAGAGTCACTAAAGCGAAGCAAGAATGTTCCGTTGGGCCTGTCTTTGAGAATCAGGTGTAGATGCTGCTTCCCAATGAAACCAAATATTAGCCTAGTGGAACAAAACATTGCAAACACTTGTCGTTATTAACAGACTGTGGCTGGTTGCTAATATTTAATATTAATGTAGCAAGGGAGTCTCCTCACCCTTCGCTCCAGTAGGTCTTCAGGTGCTTCTTGGTCAGCTCCATCACTCCCTCAAACCACTGCCAGAAAGTGAATGGTCGACCCGGGAGAACCTCCTGTAGAATTGAAACTGCACTGTGAGATTTGAGTGTAGAGTATGTCAGCGTGTATAAATGGAGAGGACATACACCTGTGTGTACCTTATTAAACTGGGACCAGGAAACCATCATGTTGCTGAAGTCGTCGGCAAAGTCAGGCTTGTCAAATATCTTCTGGGCCAAGAAGTGCTGGTTGTAGTTGTCCAGATTGTGATGTGTCTGGACCTCAGCAGTGAATTTACTGTTGAGAGTGCTGTACATCATCCCCCAAGGCACACGCTCGGGCACCATGAACGGCACTCTGTCCTGATGACAACAACAAAGAGGCTGACACGACGAGAACACTGATATTCATTTACAAAAATGTCAGGGGAAGAGTGAAAGAAGAGTAGACTACAAGTGTGTAGACTTTGTCCATTTTGTTTGAGTGGTTAGGCATTTAAAAAACACAGACCACATCACACTATTTCGAGTCAACGCTTTGATTGACAAAGCAAAGAGAGCAACAAACAGGAAGCCAGTTGTAGAAATATATTGTGTTAAGAATATAACCTGGGAATCGCTTTCGCTCTCTCCTCTTGTCTGACCTGTGTAAGATAAGATATTTGCAGAATTACTGGAGCAAAGTGCTCTTGATAAACATTGGGAACAGAACGCACCAAATACATATCTAATGGTAACAGACAATCTTTAGGCCAGGAGAGGAGGATGAGAACGAGAGCGATTCCAGGGCTTGCGCACACTTCACTATCTTCTTGGGAGACAGAACGTCCAAGGTCTGTCCAACTGATTCGTGGTGACAGACACCATGGCGGAAGGAGGAACCGGCTGAAGGATAAAAGAGTAGGGCAGAGAGAGGTCTGGATCAGATCCGGAGAGACTGTGTTGGTGGTAGGGTGAGATAGTCTTAAAGGAATTCTGAACCATATGCATATGATTGTATTACTTGCAATATCATTTTTTACTAAAGATTTGTTATAACTTAAACTGAACGAATCCTGAGTATTGATTTCCTGGTCAACCAGTGAACGAACACAAAATGTAAAAGGGGAGCTTGCGAAGTGACCAAGTGGAGTCAGAAAGACTTTGGCCTTTTGAGCCAGAGCAGAATCGGTCATAGTTTTTCCTTCACCGTCCAGGCCCAAAGAGATTTTGTGCACATTTCTATAAGTCTGTGGCTCACTTCCAACTCAACATAGTAAACTGGTAAAGCTGCATACAATATTCTGTCTGATGAAATAAAGCAGAAGATATTTGTGGGAACTGATGTTTGACTATGAGTCTTAAGTGCTGAAGAGGTTTTGTGCAAACTCAGGTTTTCAGTTGATAATAATATGATAATACAATATATTAGCATTAGGGATGCAATCATGGATTTAATCTTGCACAGTGATGATTCTCCTTTAATATTGCCTTTATGGAAAACTCAAAGGGCCTTTTTCACAGCAGAGAAGAGATTATAACTTGTCAAACTGCATCACTGATAACAAAGACTAAAAAGTGAACGAACATAAAAGCAATAGCAGAGAATAAACCATTTGACACTTACTGGTTCAGAAAAAGCACAGTCCCATATGATGGTAGCCAGAGCGTTGTTGTCTTGACTACCGTGGACAATGACAACCACCGGAAGTGAGATCATCTATAATCAATGACGTCATTTTTAAGTTGGATTACTACATAGTTGTCAGCTTAGTGTATCACTGCTGTAGCCATTTAACAAAGCTTGTGTGCAGAACATCGGATGCAAATGTGTTCAATGCAATGTGATACAGGAAAAAAAACAGTATTATCATGAAGCGAAAATCATGCAATCAAGCAACAGACAGTTAAAGAACGGGCAGAACAATGTACAGGGCCAAACCTGTATCCTATAGGGAGTGTCACAGCCTGTGATAGTGATCTCTGTCGAGAACAGGATAGCAAATTTCTCCTCGGTCACAGACTCTGATCCCTTTCTGTCTGCTCGCTTGATCTTCTTGATGGACTGTTTCACCAAAATAAGATTTAAAATGTGTTAACAAGACTAAACAATAATTTAATCTAGGCTGAGAAATCTAATGCAGCACATACCATATTCCTGAATGTGGCACATGTGCTCTTGCTGGCTGTGTTGTGTTCTAAGATGGCTGTGTTGTTGATCAGTTCCCCAACATTATCACTGCAGGTAACAAAACAGTAATTCAATGTCACTTTTTCCTCTTATATAAGTTGTATAGTTAGTACCTTAATGGAAATGCTTGCTCTTGGGGGAATTACTAGAATTGTTGATGCTTTGTAAATTATAGTGTGGTCTAGACCTACTCTATCTATAAAGTGTCTCGAGATAACTCTTGTTCATGATTTGATACTATAAATAAAATTTAATTTAATTGAACCCATTTTAAAGTGTTTATTTGATTTGATTTATTTGAGAATTTGGGCTTACAGGAGACTAAACAACAACCAAGATTATAGATTACCCACAGTATCACAAATTCATGAATACATTTCAAGGGATCCAATTTACATAACAGAAATGTTTTATTATAGACACCGGGCACTGAGTTTTAGCCATTTATTTTAAATAAATCTTGCTAAAACAAAACTTCCTCATTAAAATGTTACCTTTCGACAACCAAAACCAACTAGCTAGGATCCTTTCATCATCATTAAAAAGCAGACTTCTTAGGTCATTACACATTGAAATACATACTACTAAATTAAATTATAGTTTAGGATAACAGAGGTAGAAGTTCCCCTTGCACCTAGCTAATGGCATAATTAACAATGACCAAATCAAATATATATATATATATATATATATATATATATATATATATATATATATATATATATATATATATATATATAGTATATCTTAAAAGGATTCACGTTATCTACCTATTTCAGATTGCCTAATTATTGTGTTGGAATTAAATTGTGAGTTAATTGTTTTGAGGTACTGCATAATTATTTTTGGTTATTTTGGTTTTCCCCTTCAATTTAAAAACAACAAAAAATAATTAACAGAACAAATCTAAAAACATGTTTTCACATAAAGGGTAACTACAGGGGCTAAAAAAGACCACCATGAAAACCAATTAGCGATGTGCACTATTGCTCTCCTCCTCCCTGACAGTGTGCAGTCCTTCATGTTGTGCTGTGTATACAGTATGACTCACCCAGGTACACTGCCCAGACTCCTGGCCTGCAGTTCATTAATGATTTGCGCCTTCAGCACCACAGGCTTCCCGGGAGCGACTTTTTCCCCCAGAAGATATCGCACTGTTGTCGAGAACTTCGACTGAGTCTTAATGACCTGAGGGGGCTGCTTGTCTACTACAAGAGAGCTGAAAGAGACATCAGTTACATATGTGAGGAAAATGCTTCTTGTTTAAAATATGTATGAAAGTAAGTAATTTATGTTGCTCTTTGTGAGTAAAGGAGAAGAAAAGGTTTGCACCGGAAAAGGTTTCATTTAAATGCATTTACTTTATTTCACAGCTTTCCAATTTAAAAAGAAATGTAAGTATGTAGAAAAGAAAACAATGTGACTGTGCTACCTTTGAATCAGAACCTGCAGAAGTTGCCCCAGCCTTTCCTGGAGCTCTGGGATCGGTTCCCCTATCAGCATCAACTCCTGTCTCAGCTTCCCATTCACGCCAAGCAGCTGCTCACACCTAACAGATATATAAAGATAGTGAGGTAGCAAGAAAGAAAGTAAGCCAGTAAATTAGTATTTCATAAAATATCATGTGTTTACCAAAGAATATGACTTAAGTAATATTATTATTATTATTATTATTATTATTATTACATAAAAGCTTAAAACAAAGAATTATGAGACTGGTTACTGAATGCCTTCCAGCCTCATAGCCAAGGACTCCCACAGAAAGCTGATCAACAGCAATACAATACAGACGCAGTCAACCAAAAAGGGAACAGGTGTGGTGAACCTCACCAGGTCTGCAGGGGGTTGAGGTTGTCGTCAAAGGGTTGTCCGATGGCGGCCTTGTGTTGCTCCCACCGCCACACCTTCAGCCTGCTGATCAGTCGGGTCTGACACTGGTCCAGACAGTCCACACACTCCTTGAGCAGCTGGAAACGCTTCTAAAACAACCAGCATCCAAACACATTACACTGACACACATGGGCAAACACACGGATCAATAAACATCATGCACACAAACACAGAAATATTACATACCTCCATACATACCAAAGACCACATGATTTATCTATCAATTGTTTAATGTTTAGTATATAAAATGCATAAAATTGAACCTTCTGAAATTCCCAGAGCTTAAGGTTGTTATTCATTTTGCCTGGACGTAAAAAAACAACAACCAAATGATTTAGTTTTTTAGATTAGATACAGAAAAATTGCAGATTCTATTTTTCAGAATCTACACATATTCGCCATTTCCATTTGATTATTTACAGAAAACAATTAACTATTTTAAATGTTTTCTGTCGATCAACTGGTTGGTTGATTAACTAACCAATTGTTTCAGCACTAGTTTAGGCTGATCTCATAATAATCAGTATTTATTCATACATAAAATAGCCAAGAGGCATACTTAATGATCATCTACTTTAGTGGGATAAGTAACATCTATCTATAAATCTAGATAGCTCTGTGCTTGTGTCCCCACACATGCGCAGTAAAACAGCAGGGGCAGAGAGTTGCTGAATCTGCAAAGAACTAATTGCTGTCCACCCTACATGCAAATGATGAAATAGGGGACACGCTGAATCTCTTAATGAGCCGCAGCCGAACCGCGACTGTGTTACAGGTTGAGTTTTATAAAAAAACTAATTACAAAAAAACACACATTTACTTAAGCCGTATAAAACCGCAAGAGTGCAAGTTTTGCTTTCAAATGTTTAGTTAAAGTAAAAAGAGAGGCATTATCACTCAGGACACTAGACTTAAAGGTGGAGATTTTCAACTCTAATATAATAGTGTACATGAGGCCAAGCAATATGCCCGTTCCGGGTAATGCACTAGTCAGACTGAAAGTATAATTGAACAGCATGAACCTTTAGCCTTAGAACAGCTTTTAAAAACAGTGTTTTTATAATGTGCTTTCATTGTTTTTCAGAAATCTATATATAAAATAGAATTAATAACCCCCTCGGGTGCCAGTTATGTTGGTACACAAAGGTGAATCTATTGCCAAGCTCACCGTGGCCATTGCTTTCACATTGTACTCCAGCTGCTGGATGTGATTCTGGAGTTTTTGGATTTCTGATTTTGTGGGATCCAGTCCATTCTGTTGGATCGGCCCTGTACAAACATAAATAACATCAAATGTTAAGTCCAAATGGAAAAAAATTAACATCCAGACAAATTATGAAAAGGTAACTTTTCAGAAGTAAATTCAGAAGTCTTAAATCAGAAGTCAATATATATAAAACTATAAACAAAACTGAGTAGGGCTTCAACTAACAATTATTTCTACTATTGATTAACCTGCTGAATATTTTCAGCAGGTTAATCCATTAATGATTTGGTCAGTAACATGTAAAAATGCACACCAAAGTTTCCCAGAGAGCTCATAAAACTAAACTGAAAATAAATTAAACCATGAATTAATCTTGAAAAAGAGAAATTAAAATAACATTTCTCCAATTTCAGTTTCTACGAGTAAGTGCATCACCAGAGGTTATTGACACTTAGTACTTCCGTGTGGCTATTCATAATATTTAAGATATGAACATGAAGCAGAGCGTTACTGAAGTGTTCAGTCTTCCTTGTGTTCATATGTGTTTGTGTCTCTCACCTTGTAATTCCTCATAGTTCTGCCTCTCCCAGTTGAGCTCTTCTTGCAGCTGGTGCATCTTTTGTCGGATATCCTGGACCTCCAGTACCTTTAGAACCAGGTGGTCTACATCCTGCATGTTAGGGAACGAGGACTCTCTATTCGGGTACTGTTGGTACTGTGGAGGGTTGGGCACCGGAGTACGCTACAGACATGGAACAGCACTTAATACACTTACAGTATTGGTGCTGGGGTCAGAACTGTTTTACACATTACTTGTTGCTACTATTAAAAGTAAATTAACAGTGGAAATGACCTAGAAAACAGATTTACTTTATCTATTTCTCCCTGTTGTCAAAACAAATCAATTTACACCCTCCAAAGGCCTGATATTAGACTACATTGCCAGAAGATATCGTTTAAGTAATACATTGCTTAATATAAATAAAATAAATAATACACACACAAGTAATGAATTGAATCAGGGATTTTCAAAGGGTGACACTGCAAAACCGCTGTCATTGTCAGACTATATATATATATATATATACCATTGCCTGCAAAGTAGTAGTCTTTTTCCAATGTGTCTATGTATTTGTAATGACATTAACTTGTAGTTTATTTCTTCATTCTTCAAAATACCAGACAGCTTATTAGGGTGAGGGCTGTAATTAAAATAAACACAAGACAGTATTTAAGAGCTCTTACCGTGGTGAGAAGAACCCTCTCCTTCGTGAGGATCTCCCTGACCAGCACTCCAAACTGTAGAGGCTGCTGCTGAAACATGGCCTGTGAATCAAGCACGTCTTATCAAATCTTAAAAAACGGTCCTTAATACCACCTTGTAGCTACTAGTATGCAGTGGTTTATTCAGTTAATGTCATAGACAATACATTTCTACTGGCAACAAACATATTTAAAGAAGCTTGTGCGGTTATTATGAATTTCTAAAAGACATTATTTTTTGGTATCTTGTGGTCAGTATAGTGTATAGGCTTTTATTTTTTACTTGAAGTACTTGAAGGTTGTGGGCAGCCCCGCAAACACCTTACATTACTAATGAGAAACACAATATATTCCTACATATGAAAACACCATCTTCCGGTCTTTGGTTTCAGCGATCTCAGTCACTTAAACGTGCTGTGATCACTGGCAGCAGCTTAGCATTATACATAATGGCTTGAAGAAATTGCATTTGACCTAAACTGCAAACACCAGGAAGAGTGACACTGTCCTGTTGAAACATTTCAGGGATCCAGGGTTGAACCTAAATACTATTCTGGGACAGACGTTACACAGTTCCCCTACCATGTTCCTGCTGATATTCATCAGCTTCATCCTGTCCACCACATTGGCGTTCTGCTGAGCAATCGATTGCAGCATGCTGATAGTCTGGTCCAACAGAGTCTGAGCCTTGCTCTGCTGCTCCACCTTTTCCGGCACAAAGTCGTCCCTGTGAGCATACACACAAATATACACATACATGCCCATGCATACAGTATATGTGCATGTAAACATACACACATGCATATAGACCCACACACACAAGGCCACAGAACAAGGACACAATATGCAATAAGCATGAATACGCTGTATATCATTATTTATTAATTAATTAATTAATTAAATTAATTATTATTATTATTATTATTATTATTATTATTATTATTATTATTATTATTATTATTATAGCATGTTTGTGTAACTGTTTGTGTGCACATTTATGTGTATGTCTATGTAAAGTATATGTGTGCACATGTTTGTGTCATACCATCTTTGGCTCTCAATCCATTCAGCTAAAAAATGTCTGACTTCAATGGGGAAGGCGGATGGGGGATAGAGGTTGTTTAAGGTGTCATCAGGCAGGCATGGTATCATCTGGGACATGTGTATCCATTGGGCCATGATCAAGCAGTGCTACACAAGTCAGAGTAAAATGACAATATGTATGAGTTGTACTACATTTTTAATTTACAGTGGAAACAAACAGGACAGCTTCTTGAACAAGCACCACACTGGCGTTAAAGATTAAAGCATCTTATAGGAGTTTTTCTTATGATCAACAAATCCCAAAAAAAGACAAAAACCAACAATGTGTAGGTCTGTCTCTATACTTTCCCACTTCCCTACCCTGTTTACAGCACTCAGGCCCAAGCACCTTTCTTCCTCCCGAAGATGTAAATCTTTGGAAAATGGCTAATAAATATATAGTTTTGGTTTTTAACCTCAATAATCCAACTGTCCTACCAGCAGGAGGGTCAGTACAAACTCATGCTGTAGCAGCCCACATAGCATATCAGGCATTGGATACACAGACAACATTGGTTTTGGTGTTTTCAGAGGATTTGTTGAAAATAATAATAAGAAAAAAATAAAGTTCAAAACTACTGCATCCAGGTCAAACAAACATCTGGAAAACAGCTGTGGAGAAACAGAGATATATGTCTTAAATCTGTTGCTGGCAACAAGCAAGTCTATCCTGTGAACTTTATCAGCTTCCCACATGTAGGGTGAACCTTATAATGTAAAAAGTAACAGACTCAAACTGTCTCTGAAAGCTTGGATATCTTTCTGCAGTCTGACTGTCATTATCTAAATTGAAAGTGGTTTCTTGTTTCATTCCTGATCTGAGTTATGTTTGTGTTGACTTTATAACACAACACATTTTATATCATAAAGTATCTTCAGTCTAAACACTACGCCTTTGAAAGATGAGAAGAGAGCTAATTTAATAAACAAGAACCTTATAGTTAGTCATGATATCTACTATGCAACATTGAGCAATGTTTCATAAGCCACATTCCCACTGTTTGTTCCCAACTTAGAATAACAGCTATTTGACTCTGAATACCATAGTAAATGGTTAAAATTACATTATTATTATTACTTACAATTCAATTTGCTCTTTGAGGGAGATCTAAGAATTTGAGCAGTAATGAGAATACTGTTGAGAGAACAAATCCCTCCCCCTAAAAGTAACAGTTCGACAACTTGGGAAATATGCTTCTTTGTTTTCTTGCTGAGAGTTAGATGAGAAGATTGACACCACTCTCATGTCTTTATGATACATATGAAGCTAGAACCAGGACAGGGTTAGCTTAGCTTAGCATAAAGACTAGCAGCATAGGGAGCCTGGCCCTGTCCCCAGGTAATACAATCTGCCTAGCAGCAGCACATCTAAAGTTTACTAATTGTAATGTTACTAGTGCAGTGCCGATTCAAAACGTGCCTGTTTGGAACGGGCAGATTGCTTGGCCTGTGGTATTGCTGCTTGCAGTTTTCTCCAGAACCATTGTAACTTACAGAAGGAAAATCCAATGTATACTACTCACTTACTGTGTACTTCTACTTCAGAGGAAAACATTGTACCACTACATTTACCTGATAGACAAATGTTACTGGTTACATTGCAGATTCAGATTTTACTCACAAAATATCACAATTGAAATATGATGCATTATTATTCATTCAACTATTCAGCATTGTATTAGAGTTGAAAGCTCCGCCTTGAACAGACAGTCAATTTAAGTACATTGTACTGAAGTAAACATTTAGTCCTCAGTTTAAACTCTATTCATGGGATATAAAGTTAAACTCTGGGCAAAATACTGCCCAATACAACTTAGAAGGTGAAAGCTAAGTTTAAACTGGGAGTGTGGAGTCACCCACACAGAGAGGCTTCAATAGCAAACAACCACAGTAGCCTACGAGAGGAAATTCCACAAACTGGAATGTAGACCTGTATTGGCTCCAAAACAAATTTCAGGGTGTTTTCAGTTGTGAGAGTTTAAAAGAATAAACACACTATAAGCCCCGTCATCCTCTTGCAGCCATCATTCTCCCTTAGAGCTAGGGGAGAGCCGGGACAGTTGAATCACTTTTTAATTAAACGTAATTTACAAAGCGATCATATCGCACTGAAAGCTAATATTTTCACTAGCAACCTACACCTGTCATCTGTCAAATACAGTTGCATTTTCAGCTTTGAACAAAACCGTTCAGGAATTATTAGCCTACAGCAAAAGTGGGACGTGCGTAATGTTTCATTCATCCCTCCTGGCCGGGACAATTGAAACAGCATGGGGGGACGGATGAAACATACAGTTTAAGCCATTTAAACTTCCCACAACTCCAATATTTTACTACATATCATGAATGGTACTCCCAAAAGGTGTTATTTTAGATATATTGTTGCTGGGCTATACGTCTTCGTGAATGTCTGTTAACAACTAATCGCCGTCATCATGAAGCGGTTATTGAAATATCATGCACTGTGGATGATTCTGCCATTTTTATAGCTAGAACAGTAAGTTTTCCCATTTATATCATGTTTCTATTGTGGAAAATGACGTTTCACTAGGTTTTTACGTGGGTTAGGGCACTGCACATCCAAATAAGTGCCCTTAACGACCCACAGCCCGTCAGTCTCCACAGGATAACATGGGTTATCCACCTACCTGGTGGGCTCAAATATATTTTCATCTTTCTAAAACTGCTTTTCCATGTCTCACCTCCATAAATTATTGTATAAACACAGATATTTGTGCATTTACTTAAAATACATGGAGTTACAGCCAGGTCGGGATTGTTGAAACAGCTGTTTCAATCGTCCCGACATAGATATATGCCATTATATCCTGTTTTGCTTTCCATGTAAACAAGCATGTTTAGTGGAGAACACTAAATGGACTACTGAATAAGCATGTAGTCAAACCTTTAAATGAAAAAATCTCATTAATAATCGAAAAAATTTAACTTTAACTAATTACTTTGGACCATCAAAACTCGTTTATCGCCTGTAACTCCGTGATAAAAGGAAATAACAGGAAGATATGCGGCTGATAGAAGGAGATTAACATGCTCTATGTTTTGACCTAAGAAAGTCTGTCTATCATCATTGCACTCGGAGAAAACTGGAATGTTTCATCCGTCCCGTGTTTCAATCGTCCCGGCTCTCCCCTACTCGAGTTCATGTTGGGTCAGCTCTTATGTAAAGCTGCTTTATAACTGCTAAGTTGGACCGTTTCAACCCAGTCAGTACTGGCATCAACAGACAAGCCCGGGCAAAGGCAGTTTGTTTTTCCTTTTTCTGAAATGAGAGTCTAAGGACAGAGGGTTTTTTTTAAATTTCTGATTTGTGATTTTGGGCTGTAGGCTATAAATAAAATAAAATATAGGCCTACTTGACTTGACACATTTGCTATAGCCTATATTTCCCAGATGAAGCTACACTATATAATGTAGGCCTACTAAGTTCCACCCCTAATTGAGACATTTCGAATGTGTTAAACATAAACCACCATGTCATCGAGTCTCTGTGATGCACAAAGCTTTTTGTTGAGTCTCGAAAGGCAAGTAGTGCGACATTAATACATCTCCGTGGGTGTACAATAAATATCGTGCCAGAAACATTCCTGGAGTGAATCACTCAACATCATTCCTCTCCCCATGCTTTCTGTCTGTTTCTACAATTAGGCCTATGTCTAAAATAAGAAAAATTTCATGTGAAATGTTATTAGAATTTACTGGCAGATTAGGAGAGTTTGATTAGGTCAAGGGCCTTTTAATAGTTGTATTTTTTTTTCTTTTCATCTGTACTTTTTTTCTACGTCTGTTAAAGTGACTACATTAGCCTATTTTCACACTGCCTTGGTAAATCCAAACAAAAAGAGAATTTTTAAAAGATTTAGTGACAGATATTATTTATGCAGGTATGACCGATGTAGGATCGCAACACAACTGGTGAGTGAAAACCTTCTTGAAGAATATTGCATCTAGTTGTGGGTATCCAGATGTGGCAAATAGACTAAAGTCAAGTCAGTTTTATTTGTAAAGCCCAAAACCACATATTTGTCTCTGAGGACTTTAAATGAGCAGTGTTTCCTCTATGTTGATTTGACCGTGGCGGCCCCCCACGGCAACATGTCCGCCCCCCACGGTATCAGAAATAGGGCTGCATTGTTAGAGTGCGTGGCGCGTCACCGGGCAGAAAAAGAGAGAAAGGAAAAAGATACGCTGTCCGGATAACTAGCCAGTTGAGATTGTGTGTGTGCTAAAGAAAATCCTAAAGGAAACACTGTTGAGTAATACAAAGAAAAACCTTACATCCTCAGCAGGCTGTTAATACACAGAATAAGGATGTACTCAGCACTTCAGCTAACTTTCTGGTTGAAGATATGAGTGATATGAAATAAAACTCACAATTATCAATCATATCACTATACACTATACTAACACCTTCACTTTCTACCAGCCCACCCTCACACTGCCTGTCACGTTATACAGCAAAGAAAGAAACCTCTCTTAGCTGACAATCATCAATAACCCGGCTGCAACTAACGATTATTTTCATGATCGACTAATGTCAATGTCAATCAATCATTTATTCTATAAAATATCAGAAAATAGAGGAAAACACCCAAAAGAGCAAAAGGTGACAAAAGCTAAATATTTTCAGTTTACTGTTACATAAGAAAAAGAATGTTAAGTTTTGATAATCAATTAATTGTTCAAATCATTTTTAAGCGACAATGCCAACAGTTCTTTAAGTCCAGGTTCTCAAATGAGAGGACTTTACTGCTTTTCTTTGTCTTATATGATAGTGAATACAAACAGTGAAAACCTGTTGGTTTAACAAAACAAAAAATTTCAGGACGTCACCTTGGGCTGTGGGAAAATGTTTCACTATTTTCTGACATTTTATAGACCAATAAATTAATTCATCACAGTCGTTAGTTGCAGCCTAATTTAATTATTGAGATTTAAAGCAAAAGGCAGATTTATTGCTGACTTTTGAGCAAAATGGCTGAGAGAGAAGGACTGCTGGCATCAACGTCTGACAGAAGCTGTTCAAGTGAGCAGTTACTCAAACCAAAGCACCTTATGGTGGTGAGGAGTGGTGCCCCACCAGTTACAGTAATAGAATATAGATTTTTGAATTGTGAAAAACACTGTGCAGACTTCTGTAAAACTGTTAAAGGAAAAAGGAAAAGCACACAATGCCACGTTACTGTAATTCCTAATAAACACAATTAAGAAACATGCAACACAAACCTAATTTTTATTTGGTTCCAGCAGTCCATCTCACCTCTACGGCTAACAATAAGCTTCAAAACCTAGACGAGCGTTTGAAACCTGGTTGCCAACCAACACTGTTGCCAACAGACACTGTAATCTGCTTCACTTCCTTACAGAAAGCACATTTACTGACCTTTAACAAACCACAGCTTACAAGTCAACTGCCCATATATCCTTTATCAGATAAGTGAGGCTGAACTTTCCTAAATCGTGGGTAAGATCACCAAAAGTGTCCTCTTAGCAGTAAAGAAAATGTGTGTACTGTACATGCATCAAGTCAAGTCATGTTGGGACAATCATGTTGGGACAATCTTCCCAACGAGCGCCAACGGCATCCAGTGTCGGAAAATCGTCAGTGCCTATTATTTAATAACATTCAGGATTTTACCTTTCTGTGACCTCATACAGATTTGTTATGTTACAGTGTGTTGACATGTGTATGTATATAGCACACAATGAAAAGCTTGCCTGAAAGGGGTTTACAATCTTTACATCTTCGAGTCGAATGTGGATATATACTTCTTTATCAAATTAAATCATCTGTCATTTGTAGATTCATACCAATCAAACTATTTGATTTTGTGTGTGTGTGTGTGTGTGTGTGTGTGTGTGTGTGTGTGTGTGTGTGTGCGTGCGTGCGTGCGTGCGTGCGTGCGTGTGTGTCTTGGCAGGTTCTGTTCCCACATCTCCCAAGAGTGTCTCCAGTTGCTTGTAGCCTACAGCTATTTTATGGTTTTTGGTTTTGCTGTGGAAGCAGCTGCTGTTCTCACTGAGGTGGATTATGACTCTCCTCACCTTGTTGGTAATAGCTATACATTGTCAGGCATTGCAACCTGGTTGTTAGTATTAACTGAACCGAGTTGCACATGTCTCTAATGCTGACTCTGGGAAATCTGGATAGGTTTCACAACTCACACAGACGGTTAATGTCCCGCTGCCCTAACCCCCTAACCCTAGCCCTGTATTATTGGTATGCAGCAGGGTGGATAATAGAATATTGACATTAATTACAGTTAGTTACACATTTAATGCAGCTGCATGCAGCTACATACTTCAATTCATCAGCATTTACTAGGTGACAAAGTACAGCTGCTTTAGTGTTCACTTGATATTATACTCACTACATGTTATTTAGGGATCTAATACTATATGATATGATATTAACAATTTTTTCTAACAATATTAATATATAATCAATTCCAATGTAGGGTTAAAACTATAACCAGAATTACTGTAAGCTGTACAGGATTTCCAGGAACAGTAAACATGAAACAAATGTGTTTATTGGGGCACCGAGCGTAGAGGGAGGGACTTTAGTTGATTGTTGCAGCCTTGATCATTACATAATAACACATTTCGTGAAATACGAAACAATGATTAAGAGCACAGTTAGAGCCCCCTTTTAACTGGTGAAAGTACATAATCACTTATGAGGGATGCATAAGAAGGATATAAGGCTGTATTTCAGGCCGACATACATCCTGCAACAGTTTGGTTCTTTTGTAACCAAAACATGACAGAACGCACCGTTCTCACAAGTGACAAGGCCTCAGCTGTAGGCCGCAGTATTTAACACACATGATATCAGTTCCATGAAACAATAACAATAACACTTACCTTCAGTAAGATATAGATTTCAAAACATTGAAAACCGCTCTAGTCCGTCGCCTCTTCCTCCTCCTATGTGTCCTAAGTCCTCCACCAGGCCGAATATCCTACTGAACATTTCCTGCCTTCATCACTCACTTTAACGCTGACTTTTGTCTCTTAAAAGCTGGACAGTTTCCGTCGTTTTAACCGAGGAGAAATCAATTCGGAGCACCGTGCAGTTCAACACGGACAACTTTTAACAACAGTAGAAAGTAGGTTAGGCTTAGGCTTACTTCCCTGTTACGCACTATGTGTCAGTACCGCAGGAGCGCGCTCTATTTCCTGTTCTCACGTTCAAGTTGACACATGACAGAGCTATGTCTTCAGAGGCCAGGGCTGCTGTTTAGTAATATGATGATGTCTAGTAACTGTGCATAGGGCTGTTCGCGCACAGCAGAATAAGCGACAACGTTTAACAATACGCAGCTTGTGTGGTTTATATTTGTTTGTATAGTTGTCTGTTTTGTTTACTGTTTTTATTACACGGCGCCTGAAAACGTGCACTCTGCGGCATTTAACGTCTCAAGACGGAATCAATAGATAAGGATAAATAAAGCATAGCAATAGGAGGAATTTATCTGCCGCCCTTGAAACAGAAACTACAACCGAGTCTATAGGCTTGGTAAACTTCCAGAGAACGAAACGTAGGCGGAGTATTGTAGAGTCATTTCGCAAGATACTGTTACTTCCAGTAAGTCTCTACTGAGACACATGATATCATATCTGCAGATACCAGAGCCTCCAAGTCGGACATCTTCCCAACGAGCGCCAACGGCATCCAGTGTCGGAACATCATCAGGGCCTATTATTTAATAACATTCAGGATTTTACCTTTCTGTGACCTCATACAGATTTGTTATGTTACAGTGTGTTGACATTTATGGAATAGGACTATACGTAAATATATGGACATATATATTTGCCTATATTTGGAAACATTCCCAATCAATATGCTATTGCTTGTATGCACATATCAATATATGGAAGACGTTTGACCACATGTTCTATTCCAGATATGTACATAGCGTATATGGTGACCTACCAATTAGGTATAAATTATAGAGATATAGTTTATTAATGAATGTATGAGTAGCGCAGGATGGGAATAAATACGCGTATACTTCCCACTACTCCTTTACGAATTTGTAAGATTTAACTTGTGTTTATGAGAATTTATTTTTTGAGTTTGTGTATAGGTTTATTGTTTATTTCATCTTATTGCTATTTTGGTTTGCTATTATCTTTTCTTTTTTTTTTTTTTACACTTTTTACATAAAATATAAACAACAACAATATACATTGACATATTCAGTATGTTTGTTTATTAAATACTGTATACTATTATGAACTAAAATAATGATACACAGTATGATCATTACATAATATAACACATGTAACATGCTAATAATCATGTAGTGTAGGTTTGTTCCTCAAACTAACATACTCTGGTATAAATGACATATTCTATAAATGCATTTGTGTCATATATTTCATTTTCATATGGAACAGACATTAGTGTAACCTTCAGATTTACCAAGAGGAGCCACCAGAGGTCGCTACTGTGTGTGTGTGTGTGTGTGTGTGTGTGTGTGTGTGTGTGTGTGTGTGTGTGTGTGTGTGTGTGTGTGTGTGTGTGTGTGTGTGTGTGTGTGTGTGTGTGTGTGTGCGACAGTTTAGCTTTGCTGTCTTAGGTTTTGAAATTGTAACATGGCTCTATTTGTAGAGCGAGTTACTATTCTATGTTATGTTATGGCTGTGTAAATGTGTGTTGTGTTTTATAACAGTGTAAATATTGTCATGCAGTTGGTGATTTTAAAATCCCATCAACTGGATTTAATGCTTTATCTTCTTTGTGAGGTGAGTAAATTATTTGTACATAACTTTGGCTAAATCCATACATTTTGAGAGGTTATACAGCAAAATAAATACCACAAAAAAAGACTGGATAAGATATCCATATCATACAGATAAAACTTATCTGTTGTGGTCAAATCGGAATGGTTTCATGGCACAATCTGGTCTTTCATCTTTTATCTTTTTTCTTTTTATTGGCCACATGAGGGGGCTATAGACCTGCATTAAACCTGCCTCTTATTCAATGTGTTCAATGGTCTGTTTGAAATTAGGTGCCATCATAGCAAGATCATACATGCAGACTACCCAACATAAATACAACTAACTTCACATGAAGACTTTCATTTACTATTTATTTATTCAGTGATCACATTTTAGCCATGTGAGAGGGGACAGGCCAATATATTTTACCGGGACATTCCACATGTCGAACCCAATTTCCTGAGAGTTTTGATTGACCTGTCCGATACAGAAACAATGCAGAGCTGCAAAGATTAGATCATTTCCTTTCAAACAACCTGAGCAGTTTCCTTTGTGCCATTCTTTCCTCACTTGATCAAGATTTTATGTGATGCATGTTTTCCGTGTTCTCTCTATTCTGTTCAAAACTGTCAAATGTTGCAGGGCTGATGGACTCAGTCCCAGTTATCATTAAGAGTAGACTCTTTAGTATTCAGGCCAATATTTGTGATGACAGCTACAGCATCCAGGAAGGAGCAACTATCTAATGTTAAATGACATTGATCTCATTCTCTAAAAGCAGTCTGCAGTGATAGTGCTTTCTCTGTCACAATATGCAGCACCTCCTCTGTCAAGGATGATATTTTGAGAATATTATGTGAAAGCTTTCAATTATTATTATTATTATTTAGATTTAGCTATCTGCTGGTTGCAGGTTTGGTGTTGAAACATATTATTCGGCTCACTGTTTGTGTACTGTTGTTTGCTGTATTTGGCTACCACTCCTCTGCACAGATCCCTCATCATTTTTGGGGGTCCTCTTAGGTAAAGGGCCCTTACTGCAGCTTTGCAACATCTGGAACCAATACAGCTGTGCTGGCTATCTACGGGACCAGGGGGCTCAGAGATTGTAGGGGGTGGAGGGGGTTGTGCTAGTTGCTGGTTTGGCCCTGGGGGTCCATGTGTCCCTGACTTCAAAATAGACTTGATTGCTAACAGCTGGCAGTCCTAACTCACCCAGTGTCAAAGCTCTCCTCTGATGTCAACCTTGTCAGTATCAAGGCCCGGACAATGGAAGACCAGTAGGAAGACCACGGCAAAGGTAGAGAGGAGGGCTGTGTTCCTGTGAAATTACATTCAGAGAATGACCTTTTTTTCTGAAGGTTGTTACCATAAATAACTTTCTTAGTTTTTGTCAAGCACCTCTGAATGAAGCTGAAGATGTAAATGAACACTTGTATACATACATGTATATTGTACATGTATGTATATAGATATTTAAGTTGAGTGCATGCAGAAAAAATATTCTTTATTCACAATCAGCACAAAACTAACTAAAAAAATAGTCATAAATGCATCCATGAGTACAATGCAGTGACTTGCCATTATAATAACACATATTTGACATCATCAGGTTATATAAAATGTGCTCGAAGTCCAAACAAAATACCTAATAAACCCAACTATATAAAGGTAATTATTCTGATAATTAACATGTATACCTTTTCATTATTGTGAAATGTACTTTCATCAGTTTTTATTAGACCTGTATCACAGTGAGGAAAGTGTGGCAGAGCTGTGTCCTGCTATTCCCTGCCACAGTATGAGTAAATAGGACAGAGGCTCATTAGCATCTTTTATTATCCAATTAAAAACTCTGCTCGCCTAATTACCTCCAATCAGCAGGGAGAAGAAAATGATTGACTTCCTGGAGGACTGGAATCACTTAGGACAAAAAGGACAAACTGGTTTTCAGTCGCTTACTAGATGGAAAGTGACTCACAGACTGTGGAAGTATATATCATCACAACTCTTCTTGCAGCAATACAGCCACACTGTGGAGGTAAAGCTTTTACAACTTTATTTGTGACTGTTGCAAGTACAAAAACGTGAAAAACCCCAGCCGGTATATTCAAAACTTGATCTTTTACAAAACATACCTGTCGTGTTAAGTTAGTATGTAAGATGTAAATAAGCCTCTCCTCCTCAAATACCAATGTCACATTTCCTCATGATCTAGTCTACCTTTGTAAGGTTATGTTGTTCTGTGGATTATGTTATTGAGTTTGTGACAGGAAAAGATCGGAAATAATATTTAAATAGCTGCAGAAATAATTATCCTTCATCAGAGGATGAAGGGCAGCACAAGGTTGTGCCCATAACAGAGCTATGCATCATTATTAAACAATTAATTACTCTGTCGTCAACACCACCAGCATTACTGTTCTACTGGGACTCAGTGGCAGATGTTTGGAACTCAGCTTTGACACCACTATCCATAACTGGGGATCCTGTTTCAGACCTCGACTAAACTTTCACTTCTTCGCACAGAGTTGCTCAGATTTACTTTTTCTCTCAGTTAGTCTGAGTCTTTGAAAAATGTCAGGAAAGGCTACAAATAGCACAGGGCGGGCCGCTGGGACGAGCAGTTGTTTACAGACAGTGACAGGGATGAAGGACCTCTGTGCTCTGGTGCTGGGCCTGAAGCCTCAGGGGTGTGCTAGCACTGCTTCTGTTGCTGTTCTGGATGCCACAACATACACATAAAAACACATGTGCGTGCAGGTTGGTAAACTTATGGGCACGTAGACTCGTAGACACTGTATTCTGGGGGGGGGGGGGGAAGAAATAACTGCAGTGCAATATTTACAAATTCTGTTTAATATTGTGTGATACTCTTCTTTTAAAATACAGTCTTTTCTGAGGTAGACCATTACAGTTCAAGAACATCATTATTTTTAAAACAGACATCAAAAAAGACATGAAATAAATACTTTCATGTACAATATGCCGCAAAAATGAGGTAGAAATGGTTACAGAAAATATACAATAACCAAGAACAAAGTTATCGCCATAACAGATCAAAACATGTAAAAAATAAAAGCTTGTTTTGTTGGACAAACTGTCGGGAGTAGTGGGAACAACAACAATTCCAAATGTAGCTACTTGTACCTCTAAATCATAATTATTATTTAATTTCTGTAATTACATGTGAATAAATGCTAGCGTTATTGAGACCGTGCCGCGTGTTGTTCTGCAAGTTGTAAATGTGTTTTCAGTTTCTGAGACAGTGATCAGTTTGCACAGCGGGGGTCACTCTGATTGATCTGGCTGTATGGCATGACTGAAGCCACCAGCTGGAGAGGGATGGCTGCACTGTGATATAGGGTTGCTGGACTTCAATCAGACCATTTCCACTCCAGAGGAATCGGTATAAGGGAAGGGGATAGAGAAGGTGGGGGGGTGTTGAGGATACAACGTCACATGGCCACTGGGGCTTGTGGCCAAGGGGCAATCCAATCTAATGAGATTGCACTGGGGAGCGAGAAAAGGAAAAATAATGATGAGGCAGGGAGGGAGGGAGAGACAGAGAGAGGAAAGGGTAGTGGGAAATATTACATCATTCTGTGTATACCTCCTCAGGACCATGGCAACAGTCTAATACGACAACCTCTGTACCAGCAGTCCAGTGACCGGGTTTTTCCAGCTTGTTAAAACAGAAATGTAGGACTGTTGGAAAAGGAAAGATTTGTCTGGATTGCCTACATATTGGGTTCATCCTCAATATGTACACATAAACTGTGAATTCTCAGACTTTGGGATTAGCTGAAAGCTACACATAACAACTTCATCTTTAAGCTTTATTTTTTGCATCTGTGTTTTCTTTTTGGAAGGTATTTTGTGCTCAGGTGTTCACTGTGAGTACACATGTATGATTGTGTGTGTTGTATTTACATTTTTAAATTATATTTTCCAGCTATAAAACTATAAACAGCAGACATGCATATACAGGATATGTAAACACTAAATAACATGGGGATTTGTAAGCAGTTTGTCCAACAAAAAAAGGAATATTTTCTGTATTCTACATAGCATTTCTTGAAGACAATCATCACTCCACCATAAACTACAATAAAAATAAAGGGTAAAAGAACAGAAAAGAAAACAGATTTATATATTCATATATAATACATGGATTTATGGCATCAAATATCCTTTGAAATACCTGAATTACATTCAATGTTACTCTTTGTAGCATATTCAAGTTTCTCTCCCGAGGTAAAAGCCCAACCGTAGTAGGTATTACAAGACTGTCAGGTTTCTCCTCGCTCCTTTCTCTCGCTCCGCGCCACTCTCTACTAAGACCATAAGATTACATACATTCTTTATTTCATATTTCTGAGGTAAAGAAATTCTTCCTGAGCATTTCAAACAAGACTAAATACTAAGAAAACAAAAGGAGTAAATGAAAGAGAAAACAGACTGTAGGAGATGGTGGGTGTGCAGGTGGGTATGTTTTGTTTTGTAAGTGAGATTCTCAGGAAAACTGCAGACAATGAGGAATGTGAGATCGAGAACAAATGTATGTGGAATTTAAGGACAACAACCCAACAGTAATAAAGTCATTAATACAACCAAACATGTTGAGTGTAACTGCAAGGTTTTACTTGAAAAACGTAACTCCTGGGAAGGACAGCAGCATGCTCGGATTTAATAAAAGTCTTTTGATTTTACTTTCTTTTTTGGAATAATAAGGACTAACTTTTGGTGAGAAGCTATCGAGAAAGATTCATTTATTGTGATTTTGAAGACCTGATTTTGAAGTCTGTTTTGAGAAATATAGAAACACTGCTGATTATGCATTTGGTTTGACACCTTTTTGGTCAAAAACTGTGGTCTGCTAAAATGATCCCAAGCCATTCGTACTGAATAATTAGTGACAGTCCAATGACTAAATCAACATTAGGATAACATGGAAGTGGACTGGCAATAAATAGGATCCTGAGAGTAGCAGTCAAAGGGGGGATTTTGCCAAACCCTGATTATCCATAATCTTGGACCACATCACCTAGCAACTAATAATTGATTTTGTCCCGGACCAAGGCTAATCAGGATCTCTGAGAGTTTCCAAATAGAATAAAATCTGATTTTCCTGTTGGCCAAAAGACTAATACACTACCCCACTCAACAAGGCCTATTCATCTTTCTTTTCTTTGGGAAAAATAAAATATTGCGGATATTCATACGAAAACAATCATTGAGCTTCACTGGCTCTTTTGGCTGCATAATCTGTAATTACAAAACAACAAAACATTCACCTGGCTTTCCATGTCAAAGCAAAGACAGGGTCATAATGCAGTCCGATTACAGTGACTTGTTGCTTTCTCAGTGGTTATACATCTTGCTCCACTCTATACAAGTATCCAGTTCTTTTGTGGTGGTGTGTGGGCGCACCTTGCAGAAGGCATTCTCAAAGTCTGTGAAGGCTGGGGGTTTGGAGGCTGTGGGGTGGCCATGCATGGCCCCAGTGGGAGCAGATGCTGAGGAGAGTGCCTGCTGGCTGAGCTGCAGCAGCTCCCACACTGAGAAGCCCTCTGTGCGCTGCAGCACAGCGCTCAGCTCCCTCTCGCTCAGGCTGCAGCCCTGGGGTGACAGCGCCTGCAGCAGCACCTGCCTGCGCATACCCACATCTGGCAGACCAACGTGATATCGCTTGGCAAAGCTCCGATGGACTGCATCTTGCAGCAGATCTGGCCTTCCAGTGGCACATACAAGAATCACCAGACCTGTAGTCCCCACCTGGGCTTTCTCCAGGGTGGTGGTCAGCAGACTCTGCCTCAGCCCCTCCTCTTCCATGGCCTCCACCTGGCTGAGCAGCACCACAGAAGGCTGCCGTGCCCCCGCCACCTGCAAAAGAGACCCCAGAATGTGCTCTGCCTCAGCCTTCCCTTTAGAGGCCAGCATGGCTCCACTCAACCGATAGAAGGAAGCCCCCAACTGTGAAGCCAAAGAACGGGTCAACGTTGTCTTACCCCCTCCCCGGGGACCAAACAGCAGGACGGTTCTTGGTGGTCGCATCACTGGACTGGGCCTCAACACGGGCCACAGCAGGTCCTCCTCCAGGGCAGCCTTGACATGGGTGAGCCCGGCCAGCTCACCCCAACCCAGTGCCGGGCTGCAGTCCAGTAACTCCCCATTAACAAGGTCCAACAGTCGGGGGTCTGGGCTCTTCATAGTCTCAACAGTTGGAGCACACAATGGAGAGCGTTTGTGGGCCTGGGAGCGGTGCTGCTGCTGCTGTTGCTGTTGGATGAAGCCCTGCTCTGCCCCGCCATTCTCCCCCGTCATGCCCGCTGGAGGGCTGTACTCCCCAGCTGCCCCATACTGAGGAGACACCAGGGGCTGGGAGGAGGGCTTACTGGGCTTGAAGGTTTGAGGGTCTGTGCTGCCTGAACTACTGAAGCCGTTTCCCCGGCACTCTGTTTTGTCATTCACACTGTAGGGTGAGTTCCCCCCAGCCTTTAAGGGGTCATAGCTATATTTCCTGTAATGAGACCCGTTCCCGCTCTCATCCTCTTCTACACTCATCTCAAATGCTTTTCTTTTTAATGTCCCGCCAGACTCAGATGTCCCAAGGTTGGTGCTCTGGTAACTATAACTGCCTCCTACCACTGTGGGCCTTGAGGGAACTGGAGTAGGGGCTTGTAGACCTGAGGGTAGGTAAGTTGCAGAGGGGTGGCTGTAGCTGGGGGCAAGGCTGGTATGGGGAGGATATGTGCTAGGGGGGTAGTTATAGACTGGTGTGGTAGGGCTATAGCTGGGCACTAGGGTAGGGGTGGATTGGAGAGTGTGGAGGGAGGCAGGGGGAAGTGCTGCATTGGGTTGGGGACAGTACCCTGAGGAAAGATAGGTGCCATTGTAGCTAGAGGGGTACTCGCTGGAGCCACTACAGGAGCTGCTGCCACTGTAGCCCGAGTCTGAGAGGTTACTGTTCACCACTGAAACACTACTAACCCCTGGAGGACCTGCAGATGTGGCCACAGTTTTGGAACCTGAGAGGCTGTCATGGCCTCCAGGGGGCACAAGGGAATAGGAGGCATCAGTGCTGTGTGTCAGTGGCCAGGGCTCCAGTTCAGTCTTTGGGACATTGAGGCCCCCAAAGGACCCTGGCTCTGGGTAGGTGCCTACAGTAGGTGGCCGGTCATATGGTGAGTCCAGCAGGCCAGAATACTTCTCAGCATAACGCTTCAACAGGTTGGAAGCTGTGAGAGCAGAGATATCGTCATTGGCCCAGGCGTAGTTGGAGCCGCTGCGACCGCGGCCAGGGTAGAATTCTGACTTGTGGGCCGGAGAGGAGGTGGTAGAGGAGACGTCAAGGTGCTGCTCAGGCCACTGGCTGAGAGGCTGGGCATGCTCTGGGTTCCAGTGCATCTTTAACAGACCTGACAACAGAAACACACAGAGAAAACAGGTCATATTTATCCTCTAATTACAATGATGTCAGAAACTAGGAAATTGGTGGTGAAGGAGTTATTGTATCTTAAAGAACTTGTGTGCAACGTTGTTGTCATAATATTAATCCATTTGGGTCCAGCATAACATCTACAGTATATAAGTCAAACTTTTAGCATATACCTAAAATGCAAACAGCATCCAAGGTTCCGAGTTGCCAATATATAAAAAAAGTCACATTTTGTTACAGTGAAATAGCTTTTTCAATGTTACAATATTAATTTTTAATTTGGCACACTCTGCAAGAACTGAGACACTGCAGAGAATTATAAATGACATGTTTTTTATTTTTATTTTTTGTGTGATATTTTTTGTTTATTTATTAAGTGCTTTGAGATCTGTTTTACCATGCTGTGACACAGTACCCCCTGTTTATTTCTCACAGAGACAAACTGTTTGGACTACTGTATGTCACAGCCAGGAAACCGTACTTGTTGTAAGAAACACTCCTTTCAACCAAAAATAATCTACAATAGTCTACATTCAGTTTGATATAGATTAGTAAACTAGACAGTGCAAAGTAATCGTAGTACACTCATCCATGACCAACATCCTTTGCACAGTGACACATGTCTGAGCGCCTCGTCTCCAAGCAGCCAGTGATAAGAAATGGCCTTTCTTCTGTTAAAGGAATCTTTTTTAGTGTTGCCATCATGTATGTTAGTAGAAGGAGCTCATATTTCCCAGAGAGGGAGAGAAAGGTAAAGGGGAGGTGAAGGGAGAAAGAGAAAGCTTCAGAAAAGAAAGAGAGTGAAAGCAGATCAGTAGGTTAGATGCGTTGTTTTGCAGTTTCCCAACTTATGTTGGAGTAGCGATAAGATCCTACTAATATTCCCTGTACTGCTAACATCTGCAGGTCTCCCAGAGGACCTATTGTTATCTCCCTGTGCATGTTGCTCTGAATGCCTGCTCTCTCCGCCCTGCACCCCCACCTACCACCCACCAATCCACCCACCCACCGTACTCCAGAGCTCCAAAAGCTCAGTGGCCGGCTGGACAGAGGGAGGGAGGGAGAGGGGAAGGAGTGTGTGTGTGTGTGTGTGTGTGTGTGTGTGTGTGTGTGTGTGTGTGTGTGTGTGTGTGTGTGTGTGTGTGTGTGTGGACAGTGTTGTGGAGAGAGTGAGAAAGAAAGAAAGAAAGAAAGAAAGAAAGAAAGAAAGAAAGAAAGAAAGAAAGAAAGAAAGAAAGAAAGAGGGGGTTGGGTTTGGAATTGCAGCATAGAGTGCTATTCATCAACACAGTCTCCCATGGAACATTGGGAAAGTGGAATGTCTGTTCCTCTGGCTGACTTCAGCACTGGCCGAGCTCGGATTGATCATGGCTGCTACGCACCAAGCACATCACCGAGCTAACAGCAGAGATGGAAGTCGAAAAAGAGATTTTGTGCCATGAATTGTTTTTCCTCCATGCCCCCTCATGCAAAGGTCTTATTTCCATTAAAACATTCAACTGGCATTACGTCTGAACTGTGTGGAAGATGCATATGCTTGGCTGTCTATTCCTTTGCAATGAATAATGCATCTGCTAATTTCAGCACTTTTTTAGTGTCTCTATATTCAACTATAAATTTTTACATCTGAAGAGTATATATTTGTGTGTATTATACCACAATAGAATAGTTATAGAATTGTCTATTTCATAAAGACTAGCGCTACCTCTTGCTGAGGCATTAGCTTGACATTCCATACATAGCTTGGCATTATTGAACTGTCACGATTTACCCTGAGGTGAGGACTACTCCAGCCAGAAACAGGGAGGTAAAAAGGAATATGGCAAAATCCGTCATTACTGGTCTCTCTGCCTTTTCTTCTGTGGACGCCTGATGATTCATTATTCATGGCTGTCTTCGTGTGTGGAGCCAGGCTTCTTATTGCCATTTAAATCAAATCTCAATATCCACAGCCTGCAATTCTGCTGATGCTCCCTCTAGCTCACTCCTTAACTTTGCCCTCTTTATTTACCCGCTTTCCAAACCACCCCATGTGTGTTTTCAGATTACGCCCGTTATTTATTCAGTCCAATGAGACCAGCAGACCAGATGGCCGTTGGATTACCATGTCCTTCATATTCAAATCCACTGCCTTAAATTCCCAATGGCCAAACCAGTTCAAGTACTCTCCTAAGCTTCAGTCAACCCACACACACACCACAGCAAGATGTAAAGGAATATTCTCACACTTTGTTCACTTACTACAAACATGCTGAAGACATTGTCTTGTCCACACCCAGATGACCACATATTTTTGTGGTCTGACTCGCAGGTCTTTGTTAGGCTGCAGAAACCATATATGTCCTGCAGGCCCTTCCCATCTGCAGCCCAACCAGTTTGTGAGCAGCCCCAATAATGGGGCCTGTGTGTGACAGAGATGGATGAGAGCCCAGGGGATCTCATAAAACCTGCAGCGGGGAGGGAGGGATGGAAGAGGGAGGGGAAGGAGTGGACAGCAGGCGCTTCGTCCTCTCTAAGCGGACTGGAGCGGACATTAGAGGACTGCTGTCCACTCTATCATCAGAGTAGCACCAACACAGAATGGACTTCTCTCACACTACCCCCTTGACCAACTCAATGACCAGCTGCGCATACCTGAAGAACCAAGTCACTGTTAAATCTGAGAGTAATTACTTTCTCCAAAAAAATGCATTATACTCAATAATTCTTTCTGTATGTAAACAGCAAGTTCGATGATGGTTGGCCACCATTCAATTCCCTGATGAACACAGCAGGGTTGCAGAGCAGTTTAGCCCTTTCATGTAATTAGATCTTGGCCTCTGCTGGATTGTGGTTTTTAGAGCAGTAGTGTTCCACAATAAACTGAGCAAGCTCTAATCTACACTTCTGCTTAAATCAGAGCACTCATGTAGATTAATTCACTGGAGGGGCAGGAAGAAAGCTAAGATTAGAAGTAGGAAATCAGGACAATGTGGACTTTCTGTGGGTAGCAGCAGTGCAATCATTAGGTTAACTTCAATATATATTTCAGAACGATGCTAGATTTTAAATTATCCTATCCAACACAAAATAAACATACACTGCTAAAATAATTTGTGAATTTTGTAACCCAGATGCAAATAGTCATGTTGCAACGTTTGGTATTACTTATATACTTTTCTCCAATGCTGTGACATTACTCTCTCCTGCCACACCCCATCAACTCTATCTTACTCATATTAGAGGAGGATTATGGAGTGGAAAAACACGTGTATTAAGAATGGACAAGAACATCAGTTTGTTTGAAAATAGGAATCCTGTCCTCATTCAATCATATTGGAGGCTTTTGTTGGTGTTGTCAATATAAGTAAAGCTGCTCTGTGATCCAGTCACAAAGTGGTCTGAGGAGTATTTAATATGTTTTATAATTTATCAGTTGTGCTATTGAATTTATGGTGAACAAAAATTGGTTGTAATGACCAAGTTAACATAATTTGTGAGGAGACTGCTTTTTTTATTGACCGATGGCCTTACTTGGCTGCGAGGAGGTTGATAAGAACCTTATATGTATGCACATGAAACTTCCCACTGTGTGTGGGTGTGTGTTTTTGGCCCCAGGAGAGACAGATGTTCTTCTGCTGACCGCCTTACTGTCTGTGCAGCCATTGTGGTGGACGTCCATCCAGCAGACGCGCGCGGCTCGGACAATCCAGTTGGCCATGAGACAAAGCCTGAAGGATCCTATTGTCAGGGGCCTGTCTAATTATGGAAATCTTATTAATCTATTCAGCAGCAGTCCACTGACAGCTTTTGTGTCAGCCTGGGATTTATTGATGGACCTGTGTGAGCTGCATCCTATTGTAGGAGTGTGTGATAAAGACAGTGGCACGGCTCCCTTAAGAAGAAACCAGCTTAACTTTGAGGAGGGCCTAATATTAAAATTAGACCACTTATGGCTCAGGGGGAGTATGTTAGGTTCATCTGTGATTTCTGCCCTCAAATGGTCCAATCTGCCATCTAAAATGTCACTGAATCTCATGTTGACTAGGTGAAACCGAAGTAGTTTTTGGCCTATAAAGGCTGGTAGTACACTAGACTGTGTTGTGGTTTCCTATAAAAGAAGTATTAGTGGGTGAGGTGAAACGTTATCTTGGCAGGAAGCCTGGAGACGGTGAGCTCCAGTGCCGTTTCACAGCTCCCCTGAGGTTGCTTTCCCCTTCTCCCTTCCCAGCACTTTTGTTTTCCCTGCCACAAGGAACAAAACGGACACGGATGCAACAACCCTTCTGGGACAGTCTACTATTAAACCCTGCCGATTGTGAAGAGGCTGCTTGTAAACAAGAGCACCGTGGATCAATCCAATCAGGGCTCTGTTTAGAGCTGAGTTCTACCCCCACCCACTGAGAGAAAACTGCAAACATCATACATCTCCACACAGAGGCATGAATTAGGGAGAGCAATGTGCTTGTACATAGATCTATAAACCATGTCATCTTCTGTTCCTAACTTCTTATAAAACATTAATAATCATCATGATGCAGACCTGCAGGTGTTTGCTTTGCTGGTCAACTTCACAACTACAACATATACTACACCAAGAAAAAGGCAAGAATTTACTGCAGAATTAAAACCTTGTCCTCAGTCATGACATTTATATTTAATGTGGAGAAATTGTGCAGCTTCCTCTGCTTTAAATTAATCTGCAGGCTCCAAAGACTTCCACAAAAAAGACTAATTCTGGCTGTTCGACAAGGAGGTAAAATATGTTGAAAATTCTAGGGTGTGAATTTACTTAATGTAGAAAACAAAATTCTTTCAGTACTTCTCAACAGCAAGTTGCAGAGAGGTCCGTGTCAAATTATTTTGAGAATGCTGCTCCAGCTGTTGTGGCAGTATGACAGGGACTCGATAGCATCTCAGAAACTTTAAAACTTTAAAAAGAAAAGTTTCAAATGAATGCAGTTACAATACAGAGCCAAGGACCATACCAAAGGGGAATGACAGGCAGAAAGTGAGGAGAAGGGCAGAGTGTGACAGACATTATGTTTGTGCTGATACATCACAAACTTGATGCTCTGATGACTGCATTAGTTATTTATTCAGCAAGTGCATGCTGATTAAGGAGTTATTGGATGAAACTCGCTGCTTGCTGGACAGAAATATGTAGAATAAATGATGCCTTTCTTCAAGATCTTTAAACACGTCTGTGCATTTGAACAAACATCCAATAATCTGCTTTAAACAACCAAGGACTGAGTTTGGTGTGCAAAGGGAGAAGCACTCAGAATCTCTTATTTATCAGTGTTTGTAATCTTGATTTGTTGGTCACTCTTGAAGCCCCTTAAGTCCTCTGTCCTCAAGTTCACTGTGATTTATGATACTAATATCAAGCAGGACATTCTCACTAGGCTGCTGCCGTCCTGCTGCTGCATACTACCTGTTCTGTCATAAAAACACCAATCTGAGAGTCCGGCCACATTTCACAGTATGGCAGGTGGAGACAGTGGAAAATTGTCTCTGGATGTTCTCACACTTTGGTATGAAATACACATTTTATCAGCTCTTTTAGGTTTTACCAACATACTGAAAAATGAATTCCTCACATATATTGTGGATTATGTATTTTGTATTATGTTATTCCACAGATGCTGAATAGCCTTATAGTGTTGGGTATTATCAAAAAGCTGTTAAAGGAAGTTTGTGCTGGTCAGTCCTAGAGGCCATTTCCAAAGCACATTAACACAGGGATAATGCACACAACAGACAACAGGGATCATAATTCATCAGATATGCATTATTGGGCATTGCTAGGGAAAATTATAATAAATCTTTGCGTTAGTCACAATGCTGCTATCAATCAAAAGAAACACAATCCCACACTCCCACTATGCCTCTCGCTCCCTCTGTCTCATCTGCTCCCTCTTTCATGGCCCTAAAAAGATGTAATAACAGAAGAGTGCGGGAGCTCTGGTGGGGAGTTGTCACACCTGCTGCCCGAGTGCACGAGCAGACGCAGCTCTTTTCAAACACGCCTCACCAGTCCAATCCCAGGAGGAAGGAGCCCATCTCCTGCAGTGGCATTGAGGGATGTCCTCTGCGTGTGTCTCTCTATCTCTCTCCCTATCTCTGTACAATCCTCTCTCTGTGGACAGAGCTATCTGCTCTTCATGTATCAGAATGACACTTTGATTTACTCTATTTTTCGTTTTGTTTCAGGCCAGCTGTCAGAACTGTTTTTGTCAGTGTGTGCAGCTAATAAGGTTTTATTAGGAAGTATGACAATGTTGTATTGAGAAATTTGAAGATAATAATAAAATAATACCACCCTTGTATGTAATAAAATGTTAGGGTAAAAGACAATTATTGTTCAAAACCAGTTGATAAACAGAATAAAACAAGCTTCCATGTGGTAAATCTCCAATTCATTAGCGGTCAACAAATAGTTTCATTAAAAGTTGTTGTTTTGCAGAGTGGATGGAGAGCAGCAGTAGCCAAACTCCTTGATGGAATTGGTTAAACATTGATTAATTGACGAATGTGTTTAGAATTGCTTATAATAGTGCAGCAAAAAGAAAAGTCCCATCTGAGAGCATGCTCATTTTACAGCCCTTTTCGTAGCACTCTTCAAAACTAGAAAGCCTCTGGAATAATTGCTGGATGCGTCACTTCGAACTCCCCCATCCCCCGTGCTTGCTAATGCACGTCCACAAATGGCAGAACCCTGTCCAACCCCCCCCCCCCCCCCCTCCTTAAAGAAAAACAGGGTCCCTATTTTCTGTGACTGCAGGCTGGCTTTAGGTCATTGTGTCCACTAATATATCAAAGAACAGCTGTCCTAAGGCTCTGTGATGACCAATCACCCCTTCCATCTGTTCACTCGCCCAATCTCTGTTCTATCTCCCCCTCCTCAGCTCTATCTTTTCCTTGCAACCTCCTTCTTTCCCCTGATTCTCTGCTTCTCCACCTCCCTTATTTCCCCCCCATTCCCAGTGAGCATGTTGCATTCCCTCCTTTCTGTCCATATCCCCTGGCCACTCTGTGCTCCCAGCTTATACTTTCAGCACATGGACAGCTCTGGGATTTGTTGTTTTCTGTTAAAACACACACAAATATGAGGAAACACAATATATCAACAGCCACACTTGCACTGTGGCAGTGCATTTTATGATCACTGCACTATAAACACCTAATGGCTTAACGATTATAGTATGTTTTTTCTTAAGCGTGGTCATTTACTAATTAGCTGTGCTGGTGTGAAAGAAGTTGTGTCTCATTGTCCAGCTCTGAATTGTGCTGCCTCAGGAATCCAGTGAAGTGTTGCCATCCAAATGTGCCTCACCACCTTGCTTCTTAATTGGGCCCTTAACAGGAGCGGAGGTCTCCTTAATGAGCTGATGAACCCTCAGAGAGACCAGGGCCAGTGGACTCACATGGCCCTGGGTCCCTAACCTTCTTTTCTTGTGGATACATGCAAACATACACACATACACACAACCACACACACTGGGGGCTAATTAGAGCCCATTCACACCCTACACTAATGATCCAAGCTCTTATTCACACACACTTTAGCAGGCTGTGTGTTTAAGGGCCTCAAAGGCCCCTCCAATGCAGCACTCATACCACTCTGCCTACAATAGAGATAGACGCTGGCGCAGCCCTCCAACTTGCTCCTTCAGGGGCTAGGATGAGATCTACTCTTTTTTCTATACAAACTACTTCATGACTTAGCTGAGTCATTCACAAAGACACTTGCACAAAGCATAAAAACAGAGCCAGGGAGAGAAAGGAGAGGGAGAGGGGTCAGTCAGAGGAGAGCTATAAAAACTGCCAGATCTGAACTCCTGTGTGTCGTTACTCTGTGTGTGTGTGTGTGTGTGTGTGTGTGTGTGTGTGTGTGTGTGTGTGTGTGTGTGTGTGTGTGTGTGTGTGTGTGTGTGTGTGTGTGAGTGTGTGCTATTTTAAAAGAAAAAGTATCGCTACACAAGCGGGGCCCCAGCAACAAGAGTTAGGGCACTCCTGGGTTGGCGGCCTGGGACTGATTTAAGAGTGTGTTTGAAGTGCAGATTACAGATTCTTTGCACCAAATCCCTCCAGGAGTATCCATGGCCCCTGGAATCTCTCTCAGGTTTCTTCTCAGGTCCGGCCATGGCTGCTTGCCCCAGCTTGAATTCCTCCGGACTGGCTGGAGACAAGGGCCGAGACCGCACACGCCAGGGAAGAAAGAGACACACACACACTGGCTGAACGTAGGATTTGTAATAGCAGTTCTGATAACAAAGAGTTAAGTGTGTTTGTGGATGTACCTGTCCTAACCGTGTGCATTAATACAGTGGGAAGCTCTATGTGCAGGGGCATAAATGCCTACAGCAGGAGTCAGAAGTAGCATTGGGAAGCGGGAATGCTCCACATTCCCACAAAGGGGATTCCAACATGGAAGTGAGAGTCTTCGCATGTCCTGCACATATGCAAAGTCCTTCACAGTCTGACTTTTGCTCCGCAGAACCATGACCTAAGTCTGTAAGTAAAGGCCAGTGAGCTGCAGTGTCATTAGTGAGCACAGCAGTGTGTTTGTGTGTCACTGGTCTGAGAGTAAACAACGTGACTACCTAACACTGCTGTGTGCGCTCATACGTTCCCTCTGTCCACATACAAGCACACTGACAAGCTGTTCTGAAACAATCTCACCGCTGCAGAAGCTCAGCAGAACAGAGCTACTCTGTACATGAAGAACATGAAGCTTCTGGACAGAGCAGATGAAAACCAGCATTGTGCATCCCGATCGTAAAAGCAAATCACACACAAAGGCAAGTACGTAGTGTACTGGAAGATTCCCATGAAGGACCAGCAGTGTGCCGACTCTAAAGGCATGCTAACTATTCCACCAGCAGTTTGTGACATTCTTGGATGCGCTGTCTACTTTAGCAGCAGGGAGAGTGTGTTCAGTCAGTGTGGACTAGCAGGGTGCAGGGAGCTGATGGAACAACCTCTTAAACAGGCCTTGATGGGAAGTAGAATAAGCATGCATGCTTGTTCTTGCAAATCAGTCTAATTAGATTTACAGCTATAAACATCTTTTAATGGGAAAAAAAAAAACATAGCTGGGAGAACAGGCATTAAATCAACATCATCAGGAGCCTCTTGTGAGAGGCCATGTTTTAAAACAACACACAAGGTCAACTACTTACTGGCAACAAATTTGTAATTCCATCATTTCATTTTATGGGCAGTCGAATAATAACATTGGCTATTTTAAGGGGGGAAATTTCCAAAAAGCAAACAAAGTGTCATGGTTACTGTCAAACATCGGCTCATGATGCTTTAATCTGGCTGTTTTGTCCAGTATGATTTCTCACACCCACACACTTACTTGCCTTACACAGGCTCTGCAATAAAAAAAATTGGTTGCTAAGAAAACAAATCAATAGTTTTTACCATCCATTATGAAGTAATACTTTTTAAATTAAGCATTCAGTTTGATTTCTCCCTCTTTTCTTGTAACTGCCATGCCAATAATGCTCCTTTGATGCGAGTCAAAGAGCTGGGAAAAAGGGGCTCTTGAGGCAGCGGCCACGGAGGCAGCCCCATGCTGGCCGGAAAACAATGCTGTTTTGGAGAGCCAGAGCACTGGACTCAAATGAAACCTGGTGGGAGGGTGCAAAGGGGGGAGGCCAAAACTGGACATGTCAGTTATTAGGTCAGCATTGAAGGGAGAAAAGAGAGAAGGGGAAAAAGGAGGGAGAGCAGGGGCAGTGTGTGTGGTGGTACATCCTGAGCTGTATTGGTAAAATGACACTGGCAGAACCGAGGGGTTCATTCTGCTTAAACCATCAGCCCTTCAACCTCCCTCTGTCCCTCTTCCTTCCCCCATCGGTGTCTTCCGCCTGGTGATGAAACATTCAAACAGGGTCGGTGCCCAGGGTTTAGCATTTCCACAGTACACGTCAAGGAAAAAGTCAGGTTTCTGCAATGAGGCTTGCACATTTTCACAGTTACCTTTGCATTTTTTCCTTTGTTTGCAAACTACAGAACACCGTGTACACTCACGCAAATTTTTGCAGTGGGGGCTCATTGATTCAGGCAAAGTCCAACTAAGTCAAGTGGGGCTGTTTGGTGTGACATGCAGTACGGGTAGAGAGAAAGAAGGGTGCAGTGTACTCACTATAGGGGACAATAGGACTCAGCATTCTGTGGAGCTGGTCTCAGTAAGGAGGGATGCTGTTGTGTGAATGCCAGCTAAGGTTAGCGTCCGTCCGGCTGTTGTCCATCACTAGCATGAGCTTGCACTGACAACAGAACAGCCCTGAGAGAGAGAGAGCGAGAGAGAGAGGTGAGGCAGTTATATGCTGCTGCACAATGTCTGGACAAACACTCACATGTCAACCAACCCTTTCACACAACCTCACACGGCAACACAAACCCAAACACACACACAAACACAGACCAGAATTCACCTGGAGTATGATAGAATTACTGACCAACCTGAGAAGAACCCTATCAGTTTAACACAAACAGTCTCACACACACACACACACACACACACACACACACACACACACACACACACACACACACACACACACACACACACACACACACACACACACACACACACACACACACACACACACACAGTCTGCCAAATTGACACACACAAGGGTATTCATTATAGGCAGGCATTAAGCTGATTGAGAAGCTGTGTTCAGCCTCTAAAGAGAGCTTTCTAAATCTGCCTCACAAAAAAACTCATGCATACCATTGCTCTGTGCACTGGGGCAATAGACTGCATTCTTAGGAGACCTTACACTTTTGAAGCTGCATAAGGAAAATTCAGAGGAAAAAAAGTTCACTGTAATGACATTTTACTTTTTAAGTTCTCTAATCTAAAATTTAAATCACGTTGTTCAAAAAACTAATTCATTTAACCTAATGTCTATTTTCCTAAGAGAAATATCCCTTTTCTGGTTTGGGTTGTAAATTTCAAAATGTATTCGTGGACAGGCAATTGTTTTATTCTGATATGAGGCACCTCTCTGAGCAAACCCAAAAGACTAAAACAACTCTGAAAATGACAGCCATTTAGGTTCTTTCTCAACGCACATTTTTATTCACATTGGTGCTAAGTGAGCTGCTTCAGAAAATATAGTGTAAAAACAATAGAGAGATGTCTGAAATCACCTTCAAGTTTTTAAAATCTGTGAAAACATTTTTAGCAACAAATAAACATGTTTCCCTAAATATACAGTCCATCTATTACAAAATGTGAAGCTACTGTAACTATTGAAAAAACTATCTCACAAGCAAAACATAATACAAACTCTATTAAACAACCTAACAGTATTTAACAGTAGTAAAGCAACATTATGACATGTACTGCTTTTGCACATTACACAATTTATCTTTCTTAGTATGTATACAAACACACAAGTCGGTAACCAGTTTACACATTGACTCATATACCTTTCATATTGAAGCGTAATTACACAATGATCACACGGCCGTCCCTGGACCCCAACAGGATTTACGTACAACACTGCCTACGACTACGACCCCTTTTGCTCTAACTGACAGTCAACTTTTAACACTTAGCCCAGAATAACTAACTACACTACAGCAACAAACCACAGCTTCCACTTAAAACAAACACAGCTCTGTCCTTGCAGAGTTCAGAGAGAGGCTGAGAGGAGAAGGCAGAGTTAGGAGATTTGGTTTGCTCAGGGAAATGTCTCATGGTCAGTGGCCAAAAAGAAGAGCTGCTACAACACACTCAGCTCCGGTCCTCCTCCAACTTAAGCCAGCCAGCGGAGACAAGTCAAACAGCAGGAAGATCAGCGGGCTATGACAGCAAATCAACAAAGAGATGCAGAGAAGACAGGCAGCCTTACCTATTCATGCCTGCATATCCTCCATCAGATCTGAAAGCGCTATGATAATCCCTGGAACAGACCAGACTGTGTGTGCACTGCTATGCTTTTTCCACATATGGGACACAACTCCACTCTCTCTCTCTCTCTCTCTCCCCTCCCTCCCTCCCTCTGCCTCTCTCTCTATCTCTCTAGCCAGTGACAACAGAGTAAGCACTTAGCTCCCCTCCCCCTATGGATCTCCCATCCCCCTCTCCCTCCCCTCCTTCTCTCTCTCTCCCCTCTTTATGTTTTTAAGTAAGAAGAGAGAGAGAGAGAGAGAGAGAGAGAGAGAGAGAGAGAGAGAGAGAGAGAGAAAATGAGGGGAGGGCGGCAGAGAGGGTGGATGACTGACCAATCATGCTCTGGAGGAGAGAGAGGGCGATCATACTGAAGCTTGGACACAGAGGATAGTGGAGAGAGAGAGAGAGTTTTTGGTTGGAGGGAAATGACCAGGGTAAATTTGGTTTGCCCTGGGAGGATTAAGAAAGAGCTGAAGAAACAATGCTGAGATTGTGGTGAAAACACAACAAGGAACAATGTCTTGTCTATTTTTTCTCTGACTGACTAAAACAGATTGTGATCAAGTTACTTGTAAAAATGTAATCATTTACTCATTACTTATTAAAAATGACACTCCTTGTGGCGGGGTTGGCTCAGTGGGTAGAGCAGTCACACATATACTGAAAGTTTTATGCCTTGACGCAGAGGTCCAGGGTTCGACTCTGACCTGTGACGATTTCCTGCATGTCTTTCCCCTCTCTCTCACCTAGCTGTCCTGTCAAATTAAAGATGGAAAAGCCCAAAACATTTTCGATTTTAAATTACACTAATTACTCAATGGCAGAAAAAAAGTTACATTACTTGTATAATAACTTTTTTTTAACTCAGCTTAGCTCCTTCGAAGATGCCTTTCAACAAAAGCTGCCACACCCACACGTCAGAACATCTGTATGTAAAAAATTTAGAAAACAAGACAATGTGGTTTAGCAAGCAGCTATCTTACGGAGGTATTTACTGATTAACAGCTAGCTTAACCCCTCATGACAGCTCTTCAGTCACTAGCACTCCAGAAGTCCTGTAGCCCTGATCCAGGATTGCCATACTACGTATCATGGCCTAGGGTGGTCTTCACCCAGAACCCAGACATTTGAGTCACTCAGCAGCTCATAGAATTCATAACAAGAAGGATGTTTAAATACAAACTTAATGAGGGTAGGCAATCTTCTTTACAACTTATAAATTGGGGGGAAAAAAACGTCAGATGGGTGCAACGTAACAACATGGCATGATTTACTTCGATCAAGAAACGATTCAATTAAAGTCATAACAAACTATGGAAGCACATGCTCAGTGCTGCCACTAAGCGGCCTACTGACGGTCAATGTGCGGAAACACAGAATATAGATTCTGTTCACTTGTGGCAGCACTAAGTGCACTGCAGCTAAGCAGCACCAGCGGCGATCAAGTCAGTTGAGAAGACAAAACATGCATACAACCTTGAAGTGGGAAGCTAGCCACGTCCATTCACCACCAGCCCAGTCTGTCCAATGAATGCACTTGAAGTGAAACTTATCAACCTCCAATCCAACTCCTGGTAAGACAGCAAACAAGTCCATCCCCGAAAAGTAAATGGAGCACTACTGGGATTAGTGACTGGTAAGAAAATAATTTACACATATAATACAAATAAGTTAGGGACAATTCAGCCCTTTTATCTTTTAAGCTGAGTAGGTTTATGGCATTCACAGTAAAACTTTTCAAAGAGAACAAAATCCAAAAGCTAAACATGCAATAGTTCTAGTACACACTACAATAAATAGACCATCTATCTCATGGTCAGGTGCTGTTCCAGTTTCATTTACTCGCTCTTCACACACAGCTGTCAGGCTGTTTTTAGCGCCACACTGAGGGCCACATGGTCAAGTCATCTCCTCCTGTTACACGGAGCCAGTACTCCAGTCAAGCTGCCATGTTGCACTGCCGCACAAGCTATAGGACACCAAACACACACACACACACACACACACACACACACACAGTCCACCACAATTATTACTATACAAGTGAGCACATAGTATATAGAGTGAGGAGACCAGCTGAAAATAGAGAGGGACATTGTGATCATATGTTTGGAGTCCAGAGCATCCCATGCACCTCAACATGTGAAAGCATTTTGGAGAGTGTTTGCTCTCAGAGCAGCCTGGAGGCCTGCTGACATTAAATGAATCACCCTGTACTGTAGTCATGCTAGTTTATGATGTTGTCATATAACCTTCTTACATTTATCATTTAAGGTTAATTTTCATAGTTTGGGCTATCATTATAGCCCAAAACGATAATATTAACATTATACTCACTAAGTTAACTGGTAAGATGTAGGAACACATTTCTAAAAAGAAGTCGAGTACATACATGTAAGCATGTAAGCAATTTAACACGGTTTTATATATAATTACATATAGAACCTCATGTTAGTCAACTTATATGAAACATAAAATGGAAGCAAACTGTAAAATGATCACCCAAACTGTCCATTATAAACACCATCAGTTTGCTGACCAACTTCCTGGTTCTACTTTGTTGATAGGCCTTGGCGTATCGCACATTCACACAATTTTATTGTGCAGTTTCCTGTGCAATGTTGGCTTGTTTTCAACCTCTGTGATCGTCGGACTGCTCGTATTTCGTGCTTGTCAGACTCATTGTCAGGGTGTTCCCGGGTACTTTAGTGAGTATAATGTTATAACAGATATAACTGATGGCCCAAACTACAAAAATAAAATCCAAATTGTAATAAACCATAATTATCTTTTAAACACATGGCCTCTGAAAATGCTAAGACATGTGGGTTGAACTATTTTAGTAGATGCCCAAGTGGTCAGTGACATGGCTTAAATTGGAATGTAGGGCAATAAAACCATTGAAGGAAACGCTGCAACTCATTAGAGTGGTTACAAAACTTAACACACCCAGTGAGTCCCAGTTCAGAGCCACAATTAGACTCCTTAATGTTTTCCCTAATATGGGATCCTCAATAGATTTGCTAATGGTGTCTCTGTGGGGGGTTAGGTGAGGGTACGGTTGAGTTGGGATGTTGAAAGCAGACAACTCTGGCGCTCTCTCTATCACTCTATTGCCTTATTAGTGCTGAGGCAGCAGTGTGTGGACACAGGCAGCCTGCTGAGCCCAGCATTACTGAAGCACAAAGACTTCAGGGCCCCAGGACACGAGAAAAGCCAAAAACTGAGAAAAAATAAGACTGAAAAAGAGTTTGAATGAGACAGAGACAGAACAGGTACTCCTGCACAGACTAGTTCCCAAGTCACAGGAGTGATTTTGACAGGTGTCAGTCTTAAAGATCCCGCCCCCTTCTCTGATATGCATTAAAATATTTCTGCACACTTGTGACAGCTCAGGCTCCCCAAACGTTCAGAGGACATTCAGTCCAGTGGACAATGTGGGACATGGCTTACTGTCAGGGCTTGGAGGCTGCGTAGGGGCCTGGTGGTTGGAGGTTAATGGAGAGATATGAGAGGTAGACAAAAGAGCCATGGCAGGCTGAAAATTACTCCTGAATGGACAAAGGGTACAGGTCAACACGCTAGCGTTTGACCTCATACTCCAGGGCATGTCAACTCAACACCTCCATTCAGCAGGTTGTTCCTGCAACGATGAACTATGTTGGCAGGTCAGCTGGTTTCATCAAGCTAAATTGATGAATCAGGCTTATATTTAATTAGGTTAAATAAAAATCTGCATGCAGCCCAGCCCCACAGGGTGATTAGCTAAGCAAAAAATAATGTTTAATGGCTGTATAGACATAGTTCCTCATCTTAGAGGGAGGGAGTCAAAGTTGTAGATCCTAATGAAAATACAGTAGAATCGACCTCCTGCACACCTTTACACCTAACATCAGAAAACTGGCAAAGTGCAAAGTGCTAGGCCATGTGTGTGTAAGGACAGTGATAGTGTATTCCAGCTGTCATATGCACACAGTGCGGCTTGATGAATTGGAATATAAATAGTAGGGGTGTGGTGATTTATATATTTTCAGCCAGTCACATTACATGTCTCATACCACTCAAAAAACTGGTAAATACACTGCCCAAAGAATGTATGTCAATTATGTAACCAGTGACGCCGTTTGCAGACATTGCATCTTACATTAAAATGTGTTTTGAAACATGAAGTAGTTTAACCAATATCATATCAAGCTGTTAGGGGCAATAAACATGTTATTTCCTGTCAGTTTAAAAACATATTTTTACAATCAGCTGTCAGGTAATTCAGCAAGTTTTATAAACAGCTGAAGCTAAGTGTTAATTACCTAGTCAGACTTTTGATTACCGACATGAAGTTTGATCCACAGTGTTGTTTAACCTGTCAAAACCACTCAAAAATGTAAATTCCAGAAAGAACAAGACTATTAGTGGATTATCAGTGGAAAGGCAATTATTTGTCTTGCGAACATACATAAAACCCAATGCACCTGTATTATTTAAAAGTCCATAGACATAGTAATTGACATTGTAGATAACCATTTGGTTGGTAACCACCAGTTTGGAGCCTTGGGGATCTGGGGTCTGTGAACAGCTACAGTATATAAACTAAGTTGACCAGACCTCAGGTATGAGACTTAAGGTCGGACCTCAGGAGACTAATTGTTCCCAGGATTGTGTGGCCTGGCCAGACCAAACACTACTTCAGGGAAACTAAACATTCAAATTCAAACATGTAGGCCTGTGAGCAGGAAAATATGGCAAACCAATTTTGTACATTTTGTTCTTCAAAACACACATTACAGTATATTTACTGTATTCCCTCTCCTGTGATAGCATCTACAAGCTAAATGAAGCATGAGTGTTTGAAGATACAATAAGATGTTGAAAAGCAATTCACCTGAAAGTTTATACACTTTACCTAAGCTGTGGAGTATGTGTAAGGATTGTGCATGCCTTAACCTAGCCACAAACCATCCACAAGTGTTGGTTGTGATAATCAGTTCCAGGCTCTCAAGGTTGGCCGATATCATTTCATTAGCTGACAGGCGAGTGCCAGGACTTTAACTGAGATTAGGGCAGAGTGAGAAACTTTACCCCAGCCCCAGTTGCCCTGAAGAGGGCTGGATGAGCAGTGGAGGAAGGGACAATGTGTGTGTGTGTGTGTGTGTGTGTGTGTGTGTGTGTGTGTGTATATGTGTGGGGTGGGGGGGGTAGCAGGATTATTAGTGGGAGGTTCAGCTGTTTATTATTCCAATTCTATCTCTAACAGCTGAAAATTGGAGAATTAGGTGGTGGCCCTGAGCAACCTGGGGATCAATGCAGAGGGGTTAAACCCTGTGGCACGGCTCCACACACTGACAGCGCTCACAGATACTGACACAGCACATACACACAGACAGACACATCAGATTTACCGCTCTGATGTGATAAGACACTCACAGACTTCACAGGTCGATGAATAGCTTCACACTTCGAAAAACATACAGCTGTGATAGTTGGCTGCTAAAAGCTTCAGGTTATTGTCGGAATTCTATTGAATTTTCTCCTTCAAGCTACAGCAGTGTGTCTGCAAAGCCTCAAACACAACCTAAAGTCTCTTCATTCTGTATTTGTTGCATTTACAGAGAAACTCTTGCCTTTATGCTGCCGATCATGATATGACCAGAGAGGAATCACAGAGCAACCCAGCCGAAACAAACGCGGTGAAACATAATCCAACTCTCACAATACACATGGACTTTCTCTGTCACATACACCGTTGGCATGAGCCTGTAGTGTCAGGGGGTCTCTGGTCACGTCCATGCATGCTGCGATCTGGAGAGGGACATGTGACACTGGGAACTGTGAAACCTGAACTTTTCACGCCATGTAGGCATGCAGTCTGAGGGCATAGAAACAGGTCTTTGGACATATGGAGGTTTAGGAGTTGAATTTAGACTTCAAATGGGATTCTATCTGTATCAAATTACAATATTTGTGGGTATTTTGTGTTGTTTTAGTGTCTTAGGTTTCTTTTCTGTGCTGAGGAAGTAGGTAAGCTAACAGGCAGACAAACTAGGGTAGATAAAGGGGAGAAGGTGCTGACAAGACTCAATCCTTATGCAGTCAAACATTAACTCCAGATGTGGAGATTTTCACATCAGCCCTGTGGATCAGTCCTAGTGTTTGCTGGCATTTGGATCATAGCTCTTAATGCCTCTCATGTCGGTTTACAATGAAAACAGCTAAAATCACAGGCAAAGAAAAGCAATTAGATAGTGAGCTCTGCTCGTGGGATTATTCCTCATGTTAACAGTAGATTAAAACCTATTAAAGTGTGTGTGTGTGTGTGTGTGTGTGTGTGTGTGTGTGTGTGTGTGTGTGTGTGTGTGTGTGTGCATCCTTTCAGTCTGCCAACTTTAAGCTGTAATCAAAGACATTAAGCAAATCCACTAGCTGCAGGACCCAAGACTAGTTACTATCAATATCACAAAGGTGGTCTAACCTCAGAGTTCCCTTAATCCAGCTGTGGCCACTGAATGTTGTGTGTGTCACGCTCATGTGATGCATAACTGCCATTTTCCCCTTGAATCTACAGAGGCATGCTTTTAATCAAATAAAAAATCACTGATATATCTAATGACATACAGTGGCTTGCATAAGTTTACACACCCATGCTAAAGTTGACTAAAAAGAGGAATAAAAAAACATTAATGCCTAAATTAAAAAAATGTGGAAAAATCCAATCTTTAAGGACAACAATTTTCTTTGTGAATGAATAATGTATCGTAAATAAATGTTCTTCCTTAAAATACACAGGGCATAAGTAAGTACACCCCTATGTTAAATTCCCATAGAGGCAGGCAGATTTTTATTTTTAAAGGCCAGTTATTTCATAGATCCAGGATACTATGATCCTGATAAAGTTCCCTTGGCCTTTGGAATTAAAATAGCCCCACATCATCACATACCCTTCACCATACCTAGAGACTGGCATGGGGTACTTTCCATAAGATAATTTTTTGATGCAAATCAAACCAACTATTAGGCTAACTGAAATAAAACCATGCCAATCTCTAGGTATGATGAAGGGTATGTGATGATGTGGGGCTATTTTAATTCCAAAGGCCAAGGGAACTTTATCAGGATCATAGTATCCTGGATCCATGAAATAACTGGCCTTTAAAAATAAAAATCTGCCTGTCTCTATGGGGATTTAACATAGGGGTGTACTTACTTACGCCCCCTGTATTTTAAGGAAGAACATTTATTTATTTACATTATTCATTCACAAAGAAAATTGGTGTCCTTAAAGGTCAGATTTTTCCTTTTTTTTAATTAAGGCATTAAGATCAATTTCCAAAAGATGATTTTTTTATTCCTCTTTTTAGTCAACTTTAGCATGGGTGTGTAAACTTATGCAAGCCACTGTATACTATAGGCACACTCCTCTTCATGCCTTACAAATGAGGGCAGGCTGATTAAAAATGATAACTGATGCAAAACAGAACCTTGCTTACTAAGGCAAGTTGTAACCTGATGCTACAAGTCACTGACATTCATTTGCAAATATGCTTACTTAATGAAGATGATTTCCTTAAATAATGGCATGCATTTATTCACTGTGAATAGGTCAACTGCAAATTGCATGAATGTAGTCATTATTTCAAATATCTTTCAATGGATTCCCTCTTCTGGCATAAGGCTGAACAATGACTTACAGAGCACACTGTGTACTTTCGGCCTACTCAGCTGGTTGAAAGAAACATTACCCTTGGAGTTTATTAACAGTCACAGAAGTGCAAAAGATACAGACGGTACAAAGGCAAGCTGGTACTGAAAACTGAAAAAAATCAAAACAGACTGGCTTTAATGACAAGCACCTAGCAGCAAAAATTGATTGCTTAAAATGTTACCGCAGTTATGTGTCAATTATCTGAAGTAAGAACATCTCACAATTAACTGAGAAAGAACAGGATATTGATCAAATTACCTCGATCTGGTCACTAGAGCGGTACAGGTATGTGTGAATAAAATCTGACTTAATTATAGCTTAATCACCATCCTCCCAAACCAGCAGCTATTGATAGATGTGTTTGTGGCAGAAAATACTTCTAGAAAATGTATTGAAAGTTGATTTAATTTTAAAAAGACAATTCATACATGCAGGGCAGGCATAAGGAAAATCAATGTTTGCCATCTGAATGCAAATGGGAGAGTGTGACCGAGTGCATCCAGTAACATGACTTCACTGTGAGGAAATAAGAAATATTTGTTTTAAATAACACATAATTTGGATGAGTGATTCCTTGTGTGTGCGCATGTGCATACTGCATATGAATGCATGTTTGTGTGTAATAAAGAGCGGTGCTAGAGACTCAGACCACAAAGAGCCTGATAGAGACATGAGAAAAGGCACAATATGAAGAAGCTCCCACACATACACACAGCTCTAGATAAGTGAACTGTCTGTTGAATCAGATAGGATGAATGTGTAACCACTCCAATTTTCAAAACACTGGCTTCTTACATTTTGTAATGACTGATGCTGAGTGGTTCTGTCGTACATTTTCAGCTCAAAATTGGTGGACTCAGGCTCAACCTCTGGAAAAGGAATTAGTTTCCCCTTATGTGATTGTCACAGACTCCAATAGCTCTTGTTAGTCTATAGGTGCCTCTATTTTCTCCTCCATCAACAGAGGTTGGAAGGGAGCTAATGTCTATTCTCCACTCCTTATTAAACCTTTTCTACAGGGTCTAACTCGTGCCCAGTGTTCAGGGAAACAGGGGCAACAGAGCGGGGCAGGGCTCACCGGGTGTCTTTTCTAAAGTGTCCAGCCTCTTGGAGAAGACCTGGACAAAGCAGGAGCCTGGTGAAAGCTGCCTGTTGTCCACCTAATCCTAGCTATGGCCCCGTCTCCATTGACAACGCAAACCCGAACAACGGTCTCTTTCAAGAGTCGCTCCCTTCACTGACACACTGACGTAGCAACAACAAGAAGACACTTAAGGAATGGAAAACCTTGTCCATAATCACACATGTGCTTTCTTCACAAATGATACAGGAAGAAAAGTGCATCTGTAAATGAGTGTCTAAAATAAATAGAGTTTTCCTCTAAGAAAAAGCTCTGTGAGGCAGAATTGTGAAGCCACTGGCACATAAGATCGGTCTCATCAGTCTTCCATATCTTCCCTGATGAATGCAATAAACAGAAAGCTGGGATAGCCAGTTGTACCAGACCAAAGGGTGAAATAGGCTTCATCGTGTGGTCTGGTATAAAATGATTTCTCTTCTTCGAGATCAGCTATTCTCGCCTTGCTTTTTCTATTCCTTTCAGCACATTTGCTGACCAACAGAAAAGGAAGATGAATGCTTCCATTTCAGATGCCGAGGCCCCCTTCTCTCATCTTCTTCGATCCAGATTTCACATTAAACTTGTAATAGCATACGACCCTGCAAGGCAGGATTCTCATTCAGGTGGGCCATGTTATATGAATGAGATTTGGGGAAATGCCAATATTTATGCACATACATTCACATTCCCAGCCATTCTCATCATTGAATCTTCTTTACTATTAAAAGGAAGAGCAGCTGTCATTTGATAGATCAAATTATACCGAGGAATACACAAACACGTACATGTACACATATGTGCACATACGCACATGCACAAAAGCTAAATCCACCACAAACACAAAATGTACAACCACACCACACTGTCCATACAGTAGTTAGCCTGTAATAAGCTTCTCCCCAGTGTTCTGTGCAGCACTATACAATCAGCTGACTACCCAGCTACACCTACAGTTGTTGGGAAGGTCATCTGTCAGAGAATGAACTAGGCTGTGGCCATTTGGCATCCCCAGGAGGTCTGCAGAAAGAGGAGAGACATCTCTGAAGGACACTTTCCCCTCCTCTCCTGTGCTCTAATTCAATTGTTCTGACAGGGTAGCGGTGTCCCAGTGTCTGCCAGCCCAGTAATCTCTGTGTAATTGAGTTCCCAATCAGCCATCCATCAATAATGCATCTGGTTCCATGAGGGTAGAGTCGACCACACTGCTCCAGCCCTCCGCATGAAGGAAGGAGACAAGATTCTGCTCTGACTGGCCAGAAAGATCTATTACTTCCTGGAGATCACTCACTAGACTCTGTGGCTTGTATCAGTCCTAAACACAAGCTACTTTTGAAATGGTAGTATTATAAAGTTTAGCACAAGTTCAGTCAAGAAGACTGACTATCTTCATGCTTACTCTAATTATTTACTTACTCTATTTTAGTTTCCCTCTCTCTATCCCTGCTTCCAACTCAATCAGCAGACTGAGTGCATCACTCTTTCAGTTAAATCAATCAGATTCTGCCATTCCCTCTGTGAGCCAATTATGTTGTGGCTGCCAAAGTTTAAAACTGTTCCTTTCTCCCCTGATGTCAGCTATCATTTCCGTGTCGGATTGATGCAAACCTCCTCTAGCCCATTCACCTCCAATCTTCATCACAACCAGTCTTCCAAGTTGGTCTTCCAGGGATCACCCATCCAGATCTTCAGCCCTCTTCACCCCTTCACCACCACTACTGTCTAGACTCCATTGGGAAGATATTCCTTTACGGCTCATGGCATCCCTTCCCGCCTAAAATATGACGTCATGATGGGATGTAATTGCCAAAGACTACTCATTTTTCTTCAGCTTTTCTAGTGCCAATAAAGGAATTGTATTACTCTTTAAGCATCTCTTTCATATACGTAAGTCTCCCCTTATTGAAATGTTACATCAGACAGTATCATGGCGGTGGGTAGTTTGCAGAGCTGAAAACAACTTTTGTTCAAGACAAACATAGAGATGTTCAGAAATCAGATCACGCATCAATTTTACAAACATCACAATACAATGATTCAGCATCAATGGCAATGATACAAAAAATAGATTTGAAACACTTTTATGTAGCGCACCTCTTAGGCCGCAAACAGACAGAGCACGCTTGCAGATAGCAAAACGCGAGGCGCACTGCACTGCCTTTCTTGTTAAAGGGATACTTCACCGATTTAGCATTAAGCTTTGTATCAGTAGAAACACGGTAGTATTTTCGAATCGGAAGATTTTTTGCCCTGAGGCAGTGGACTACAGCCAGTAGTAGGAGCTACTTCCACATGTTTTCAAACCGCCCGTAGGGGGTTGGACTGTCGTCTTCACCCGAAGCTTGCCGAAGCAAAACGAGTGTCAGCCATCTTGAAGCTTCGCTAAACAGTCTCCGTCTTTTCAGCAGAAAACATTTACAACAATTATGTGCATTCAAACTACCGCACGTGTACCACCGGGATACATTGGTACAGACAGGAGAATATGCAGGACACTTTATTACAGACAGAATACTCGACACATTATGCGAGCTTCGCCTGCTACGGAGACCAGCACCTCAGCCTGCTCTATGCCGCTAGCCGGTAAGGGGACATCTTCAGCGGTGAAACGTGGAACGAGTGCTGGATTATGACCTAGCTAGGTGGAAAGTTAACGCTAGCCGGGCCACCTGTTCCATCAATCCTGCTTGCAAGTGTCCGCTCATTAGACAACAAACTGGACTACATTCAACTTCAACGAAACTCCCAACACGAGTTCAGAGACTGCTGTGTTTTTGTTGTTGTGGAAACATGGCTGAACAACAGTGTACCGGACTATCCAGCTACCAGGCCTGCTGCTCTGTCGCCAGGTAAGACTAGTGGAGGTGGGTGTGTTAACACGGACTGGTGCAGAAATGGGGTGCTTGTATCCAACTAACTGCTAACTGCTGGTGTAGTTTGTGACTGTTAAATGCCGACCATTCTGCCTTCCACGCAAATTTACAGCTGTGTTTATACTCGGTGTTTACAGCCCACAAAGCGCTAATGCTAGTATGCGTTAGCTGGACTTTACGGAGCCTAAAATATGTGTGCACTAAATGTAGCCTGTTTTTCGTATGTCATTTTTATATATTTTAAATGTGTAACACCATTGAGCCACGGTGAAACGTTTCGTGTATATGGTTGAAATGACAATAAAACACACTTGAGTTGAGTTGACTGTCTCACTGTCTGTCTGTCTGTAAACGGTAGACGTGGCTTGGGAGTGGACTCTAAAGCAGCGAAGCAAGTGCATTCTGGGATTTGGTGTCTTTCATCCACATGAGCCAAAAACACATTTTCTGGCTTTTCTCAGCCTAGAAGCCACCAATTTAAAAAAAAAAATAATAATAAATCACATTTCTACTATATAAGTGACCCATTTTAAAGATATATTCATCTTTCCAACGGTGAAATATCCCTTTAAAGACGCCCAGATCAGACCAGTTGCATATTTTAGTTTTATTTTATTTTATTAGTTTATTTGTCTGGGACAATACATATAGGCATTCTTACATCTAAACTGCAACTGATGCTATGGGGTGCCGAATGTAAAAGTTTGGTTACAATTTTTTAGCTGATACATTTTCAACATTTAGCTCAATTTCCTCACATTTAGCGCATTTTCCTCACATTTGAGACAGAAATTTTATATATATATATATATATATATATATATCATATCTAAATGTTAAATGTTAAATCTAAATGTTAAATCTAAATCTTAAATATATATCTAAATGTTAAATCTAAATGTTATATCTAAATCTAAATGTTATATCTAAATCTAAATGTTAAATCTAAATCTAAATGTTAAATCTAAATCTTAAATCTAAATGTTATATCTAAATCTAAATGTTAAATATATATCTAAATGTTAAATCTAAATGTGTAGCCAAGTGTAAAGCTAAATATTTAGAAAATATTCAAATCCCCAAGGAAACCACGCCCACTGCAGTGGCTTCAAATCGCGCTGCACCCAGTGATGCTCCAGCAAGGAGTATCTCTGCTGTAGTCAGTGGGTACTTGGTAAGATTGTGGAGCAGCTTAACTAATCAAAATAATTTAATTATGGTTGATTTAAAACAATATATCAGCTAAAACAGCTCAACACATATAGTGAAGTAATCAATGGTAGAAAAAAATAGCTAGAAGTGGCCTGCTGACTTAGCTAACAGTTGAAATGATTAGCTAAAAGTAATGGATGACTTTTGAAACATTAACCACACTTCAAGTAAAAAGTCTAGTTAGTAGAACTTCCGACCAAACCAACCTAAATGTTTACAGTTCAATTGCATGAAAATGTAAGAATATTCATTTAATATGATAAATAGTGTGAACACATTGGGAATTGATAGGGCGGGGTATGTGAGTTTATATGACAGGGCTGTGGGGAAACCTCAGACCAGAAGGGTTGGAAAGCACTGATCTACAGTATTTTTATATTATTGACCGACCGGTATATTACAGACATGCCTTAATAGTTGTGTTAACCACAATACCGTTGTTTGAATTACATATCTCCATGTGTGACTAGCGTCATCCTTCCCAAGCAATCCAACATTAGCCCAGCATGGATAAAGTCCAGCTATGCATCCAACATATTCATCCGAACACAACTAAAATGTCACAATCCAGCCACTTGTAAGAAGTTTGTAATACTGGTTACATAGCTAGTTATCGTGTTTTATTAACCTTAATTCTGTTTGCCAAGGCTACATTTTATTGGCTTGCAAAGTAGCTATCCGTTGCTAACGCTAACGTTAGCTAGCTAATTTATGTCAAAAAGCAGTAGCTAACTAATGTTACTGCCAAGATATGGTTTCATTGTAAGACAGTGTAAACACATGACAACACTTGACGAGTCTTACAACACCTCTCTGGTCTCTAGTGAAATCATATCTTGGCAGTAGTTAGCTAACGTTTCTGCTTTTTGAGATAAATTAGCGTTAGCAACAGATAGCTCCTTTGCAAGCTAATATAGCAACATAATTCAGGTTAATAAAATACGGTAATGTAACCAAAGTATTGAAAACTACTTACATGTGGCTATAGTGTGACAGGCCTACTGCTGTTCAGTCTCGCATTGTGAGACCTAGCTAACTTAGCTAATTACAGCGCTGCGAGGCCTGTTCAGATGACATGTCGGCTGCAGTGTGTGAGCTAGATTGCTTGTGAAGGATGAGTCAAACTAACGTTAAACACACAAGGAGATATGAGTCAAACAAAACAACGGCATTATAGTACACACAAATATTAAGACATTTCTGTGATATAAGTCAATAATACAAAATACTGACCGAAATGTGTTTTAATCCAGTAACATTAGTCGAACAGCTCCACTGTAGTCAGTATTTACTGTACCAACAGGTGTTGACTGAAAATTGCGGTGCAGCGATTTGAAGCCACTGCAGTGGGCGTGGTTTCCTTGGAGATTTGAATATTTTCTAAATATTTAGCTTTACACTTGGCGACACATTTAGATATAACATTTAGATTTAACATTTAACATTTAGATATATATTTAAGATTTAGATTTAGATATAATATTTAGATTTAACATTTAACATTTAGATATATATTTAAGATTTAGATTTAGATATAATATTTAGATTTAACATTTAACATTTAGATATATATTTAAGATTTAGATATAATATTTAGATTTAACATTTAACATTTAGATATAAATTTTACATTTAGATTTAGATATAACATTTAGATTTAACATTTAACATTTAGATATATATTTAACATTTAGATTTAGATTTAACATTTAGATTTAGATATAACATTTAGATATAAATTTAACATTTATATTTAGATATAACATTTAGATATAAATTTAACATTTAGATTTAGATATAACATTTAGATTTAGATATAACATTTAGATTTAGATTTAACATTTATATTTAGATATAACATTTAGATATAAATTTAACATTTAGATTTAGATATAACATTTAGATATAAATTTAACATTTAGATTTAGATATAACATTTAGATTTAACATTTAGATTTAGATATAACATTTAGATTTAGATTTAACATTTAGATTTAGATATAACATTTAGATTTAACATTTAGATTTAGATATAACATTTAGATTTAACATTTAGATTTAGATATAACATTTAGATTTAACATTTAACATTTAGATATAATATATATATATATACAATTTCTGTCTCAAATGTGAGGAAAATGCGCTAAATGTGAGGAAAGTGAGCTAAATGTTGAAAATGTATCAGCTAAAAAATTGTAACCAAACTTTTACATTCGGCACCCCATATGATGCAATGTATGTGGGACTTCTAGCCGGAGGCTAATTTGCAGTCCTTGTCCCTTGTTATTCTTGCTATGCAACCATCAAATCACCCATCCTCAACCAACTGTTACTTTGCTCTGGAGTCAAATGACGTTGGGACTTTTGGGTGTTTTGTAAAGCTTTCTCGCAACACATTATGTCCATAAAGACACACACAGGTTTGAAGTCTACCTACATACATCTCACTTTTCCGGTGCATGCCAACCCATCAATTAGTGACTAAGACCATGGTCCTCCAAGGTTAAACTGGACAGCTGTCTGAATGATTTTCAATTATACAGCCAGGAAGCCCCCGACAGCTTTCTGGCTCCCACCTCCCCCTCTTGTCTCGCAGGATCATTTATAATACCTAACGCCTCCCATAGATAATTATGTATCACCACCTCCACAGTGTTATCTCCATTTTCAATTTCCGATCTTGAAGCACCTGGGATCTTCTTATAAAGCCTCAGTTTGCCCCTGCCGTTGCGTTATAAACTGCCTTTGATGAAACATTTTGACAGAGAAATCTCTGTCCAGTAGTGATGAATCTGTGTTATTAGACTTTTGATAGATGTAAAACTTTGAGGGAATATTTAGTCTCATAAAAGACATCCACCCTTTTAATATAGTTTAAATGTCAGTTATTCTTTTTTAGGAACAATTATTATTTTATGAAATCACAAATACTTTGTGATCATATGCAGCTCCCCACATCTTGGTTACATCATACTCCCATGATCACTGTTGTGCTGTCCCTTTACCCTTGGGTCTGCCAGATTAATGGCTCATTTAAGTTTCCATTACATTACATTAGCCCTTTCAGCCAGCGCACACTGTACACTGTATGCACTCCCCAGCAAATAAATCACATCATGAAAATATTAATCAATCTCAATAAGTGACTGCACATAATCTGTTTGATGTTAAAGACTATGACAAAGGTTTATACTCAGAGCAGCAAATTACTGTCACTCACAGGAATAGACCAACTCTAATAGCTCTGGAGCTATTTAAGTGATTGGCTTATCATAGCAATGAGGCTGTGAAGCTGTGGGAGGGAGAATATTCTTGGGTGTTACTGCTACCAGATTTTAAAACCAGAAAGCCAAGTATGTCAGTGTGAGAGAGCGTATTACACTAGTCAGTGGTCTAAACCGATTCCTGTGGTTGGCTGGTTTTGCCAAAAGTCACAAAATGCCACAAAACAATGTTGCTTGTCCAAGCAATTTTAGAAAAGTGATTCTGTGCTGTATAATAGTATGACAGTGTGGCTTCAAAAGAATTCTGTAAATTGCAGGCATTGAAAGGCATAGGTGTGGTGTGAACACACAACAACACCGTTCCCAGCTGGAGGTTAATTCAATCCCAGCGCGTTCCATTTTGAGCCTGCTGTCAGGCTCAGGTCTGCAGTGTGACATTGTGAGCGAGAGGTAATTACATTTTGGTCCAGTCCAGCGACTCAGCGTCTATTCGGAAGGTGCTGTCAGTGCCCTCCTCTTATAGACCACAGTCACTAGAAGAATGTCCAGCTCTGGACACACTGCTGTGGACAAACAGCTTCACGGACTGAACCCCTATACTTTACAGTACAGGCCACAGAAGAGGGACTTTATCAGCACACTTGCCTTTATCAGAATTTTGTCAACACACTGACCTTGTTATGTTTTACGGTAGATTTCAGGGGCTTAACATGTTACTTCAGGTAATTAACAACTGGAAAATTAAAAAATACTAAGCTCTAAGGTTCATCTTACAAAACACAAATTAACAATTACATTACAATCATTCAAACTTAATTTCAAACTATTCTCTGTTAAGTAAAAAAAGATTTACCTAAATTAATGCTATCAGTCAAGTTGCTTCGGCTCTATATCAGTCTTAAATTGGCAGCCTGGAACAGACATATGAGCCTCTCACACAGCTCCTCTGCAATCAAGTCACAAGTTGTGCAACAGATCTGTCTCGTCACAGAGTGATGTCATGGTGAAAATTCTGAATGTAATCCAAGAGTGTTTACTTTCAGTGATGATTTGAAACACAGGGAGGACCCATATGTCAGAACAAATTAGGGAACACACACAACACTTGTTAACTGTCGTCCTTGCACACTGTGTATTAATATTTTACAATGAAATGCAACTGGGCTATTAGTCAAGGGCTGTGGACTTTGCAGTGGAAATGAAACACACCCAACAGTTTTTATAGTTCCTCTGCAGTCAGTTTGAGCACCTGACCACAACACTTCGTGATAGATTTACAGCTTTGCTGATGCTCTCAGTTCATGTGTGGTCATGTTGTACTTGTCCATTGTGTACTATTGATCAGGCCCTGGTGAAACTTGTGACTAAAGCTTAGTCCTATCCCAGCAGAATAAATCACGGTATTGACCCTGTGGTTATCAATAAAGGTAATGACAAACATCTGGCCCCACCTTTAATGAAATCGACAGTCTTCCTGGCAGCAGCCCAACATTGGCCATACATAGATTGCCTTGATCTTTCCAGTGGGAACCCACTCTTAGTATGCAAATGAGAGGAGAAATGCAATCGCCATCTAAAGCTAAGCAGTGCTGCTATTGAATTAGGAACTGAAAATCTACATAAACACCAAAGGTAAAACCTTAAAATGTCTGCTGACAATAAACCTGTTTAGACTGACTAAGATGTATTCTGTTAATGAGCTCTGACACAGTGTATCTATGTCAATGGAGGAATAAGAGAGGAGATAAAATCAATGGTCGCTACACTGAGGTCCAGAGGTGCTGAGCTGGACTTATGGAGCAGCTTGCAGAGGCAGCACTCTGTCCTGTGTGTGTCATGGGTGTGCCAGGCCTCAATCTACACTAGATATCTTATTATTAAGGCCAAGGATCGCCTGTGACAATATGCTCTACCTAGTAACAGAAGCTATATCCATGGGTTCAAATACGAGTGTGGCTATAGCATTATTTGCGCAAAAGAGCCACATTGTCCCTCTGACCTTGGGATCTATGAGTGGCTGAGTGAAGCGCACTGTAGGAAATGTCTCTGTTTTCTTATTTTTACAGACAACAATGAAGCTAAACAGAAATTCATCATATTAAAGGGACAGCAGCAACTGAAAACACAAAGCAGATGGATAGTCAGCAGCCCAGTTAGCGTTTCACTGCAGATGACAGTAAATGACACAGAATTGCACTCTATTGACAGTATTGCATTCCTAAAGGTACTGCAACAGCAAGCAATTACAGCTCTCTATCACATACAATTTGAAATAGCATACACGTAATTTCGCTGTGAGGGAAATGTAACTGACATTTTCCTTCAGAGACAAAATGATAACAACAATCTGGTGTGCCACACAAAGAGAAAAGTACTTTAATTAGAGAAATGCTGAATTTATGCAAAGCTGAAATATGCAAAGTATTAATGTAAGATAGATGTAAAAACAAGAAAAGAGGGGTTGAATGTCTCAAAATGAAAGAAAATAAAGCAATAACATGCTTCAGTTATATCTTTCCTGGAGTTATCCAATGAGACCAGAGCTAGTGAAATTTTATCAGCATGTCATAAAATTCAGTCATGTGTCTCCAGGTTTCTATCATCATTTCTTTTGGGTTTCCACTTCATTTAGTGGATGGCCTGGAGCCCAATGAGCGAGTGACTCATAAAGTAGGGATGTACACACACAACATGCAGGGGGGGGAAACATAAAGGTTTACTAGAGCAATTTCATTATGAGAGGCTTTGGGGCCTGCTGTGTCTGGGATCACCTCATTTAAATCTATGGAGAAGATGCACATGAGCTATACATAAATAAAAGGTATGTTAACAGAACACCTGCAGATAAATACACAGCATGAATTTTCCAAAATGCAGTTAATTCAGAAAAAAGGACAAAAACACACTAGTGAGCTCAGTCTGCTTGTAAAGAAAAATGCAATGAACACAGTGGGATTATCCTGAAGTCTACAATGAAGATGCCAAAGATCAACAATGTTTACACAAACTTGTCAAACTGTCAAGTTTATCATTTTATTTAGTAGTATTTTACATTTGCTTCTGAGCTGGATAATCTGCAAACTATCACATAAAATAAAAATGTTTTTTAAGATGTGAAGTAAACTTTTTCCCCCCAAAAAGATAATGTCTTTATCTAAACAGAATCACTTGAAGAGAATCACTAATCTTCTGTTTGTCTACCAGTAAAACCAAATTGTTTCAGAGTAGATAAACAATACCAAACTCAGGGTGAATATTTTTCATCATTTTGTGTGATTTCTTTCATTTACGGTAAGGTGAGGCGGCCCTGAACCTTCCATTTGCCCACCAATCCTGTTACTGCTGGGATTTGTTCTGCTGGCCCTATAAAGGATTAGTCCTCGAGGAGAAAGAATGGACTTGATTAGCTAGACAGCAATTTAATGGGATTGTCAGAGGGCCTACAATAAATCAGCTTTTGTGATTAAATGGGATCTCCAGTAAAAGTTGTACGTCTCCAAATCAATAACTATTGAATGTTTTTCCCTTTGTTCCAGGCGAAGTTAAAAGCGAAACAAAGCCAAAATTTCCGGTGGCTAATGACCCTGCTGCATGTTCAGTGGGCAGGTGGAGAGAGAGTGCAAGGAGCCACTCAGCCTGGAGACCAAAGGGGAGAGAGAAAAAGAGATGGATAGAGATTTGTATTTAGAATAAAGAAGAAAGCATCAGGGAATAGTTGGGACATTAAGTAATAGCAAATGGCCTTAAGCAGATGTTTTTTGTAGAGTCATAATTGGCAGATACTGTAAAAGCTCTAGACATCTTTGTAATGGCTAACCACAGACAGCTCAGCCGGTCTCTGTTCATTTGCTCACAGGGATGAGTCAGGTCAAAGAGACTCCATGTGTATCTCTCTCCTTGTGATTGAACACTTGGAGAAAGAGTTGGGCTTTGTCTATTAGTAGGAAATAAAATGGTGTGGAGGCACAGAGTCTCCAGATGGCCCGTGACCCTATGCAGCGATGGAGAGCTGCCCCGGTCAATTAAGCAGCAGAGCTTTGATTCCTCCATACATATTAACCACCAAACACCAGTGAGACCCAAAAGGTAGTGCCCATAGATCATCACACCAGGTTAAATAGAAAATATCATTGACCAACGGGTGCTTTTTTGGCTAAATAGATATGGGATTTGGATTTTGCAAGAGGTATCACAAGGTTAAAAGATTTATTGACGTTCTGAGGTATGTTGTGCTTTTTTGCAAAAACACAAAAAGAGAGCATCCATCAAAGAATAACAAATGGTCATATATATCAAAACATCCACACTGCAAGTCACAGACTGCTCTCCATGAAAGTGACCACTTTTTTCTCCATTTCTTCTTCTTGTTTAATGCCGGTTTAAGTCTGGTAACCAGCTGTATGTCTGTGGCCCTGGTCTGTATCTGTATCTCGGGTGCTGTGTGCAGTGCTAAGCTCTGATTCACCCCTCCACTTCACACATCACATCAGATCAGAGGGTTAGAGGAGCGTTCCAGGTCCTACCAGCCCGCCGTACATTCCTGCTGCTTTGATACTGGGGGGGGCTCCCCCGTGTCTGTCCATCATCATCCTCTCCCCTCTCCTCTACCTCCAAACCTCCTCTAATCCCCCCCATACACACACATCACTACCACCACTCACTCTCCTCCCCCAGCTCAGAGGCATTCTCCAGCTCTGGACAATGTTTCATTTCTTCACAGGCCACATCTTTGATAGCTTAATGGCCCCCACAAAGAGGAGACCATGCACTGAGAGACATGGAGCTTTTGAGTCATATCCTCCATATTCAAGTCATTCAAGTCAAAGCTGTATTACTGTTGTGTGGGCCTGCTTGTCACAGTGAAACAATGTGCAATAGCACTTTCTGTTTGTGGTTGGAGTGTGCTGACTTTCTTTCCATCCAAGTGTAGATTGTTCAGCAGACTCTGGATGTACCTTTCACAGACTGAAGCTTGGAACACAAGGACAGCGCACAAAGAAAGAGCAGCTCTCTGTCCTGCAGCGAGTGAAAAACATTTTAAACAATCAAGCCATGTGCATGTGCCTGAACTCAATTGTATCTGCCTATTCACCTCCAATTATCATTGAGCCATGGCAGCTCTGCTCTTTGTCAGGGCCATTTCACTACCTTTACCTTTGACATCACCACAAGACATCATGCACGCCGTCTATGTGGCCCTCTGCACTTTGAAGGTCTGTTCATTTTCTAGGCTTAAGGCATAGCACACAGAAAGCGGCCATGCACATTAATTTTTCCATCTTAAAGAAAGGCAGAAAAGCAATGAAAATCTCTCTCACTATAAGAATTTGCAGTATGGTCCTTGACCTCATAGTCAAGTTATTACCCATTACAGTTTTACTGTACAACTGTACACAACATCATAACTGGCATCACGGTCAAAGACAATTAAAGTCCAACTGCTAAGACAAATAGAAAAGATTTAAATAGATTTAAGAAAGATTTAAACTCGCTCAAAAAGAGCAGTAGAATTTGGTTGATGAAGTGGTGCATTTGTGCTAAGCAAAGACAGCTGCCGGTGTTCCTGGGAGAGGGTTAGAGCACAGCTGGATTACCGTGGCTGGCCACTGACCTTCAGGTGCCATTTCAGGGACAAGTCCATGATGCTACTTTTACAGGGTTGTCACAGATGGTGCTGGATGATCTGTTAACTATGGCCAGGCCAGAGCTCTGTCAAGGACATTTTTACTGCTTTGATCTCCTTATCTCACCCTTACAATGTCAATCAGAACTAGTCCTGCAGAGGTATGGCTTGTCTTGATTATTCCATTTTCTGTAGAAACTTTCTATCAAGTGACACCATATAAATATGTATTATGAAATGGCTGATAATCAAATCTAATGGAAAACAACATCTTGTTCTACAACAATTCTTTTTAAGATAATTTTTTGGGCATTTTCAGCCTTTATTTTTTGACAGGACAGCTGAAGACACGAAAGGGGAGAGAGAGGGGGAATGACATGCAGCAAAGGGTCGCAGGTCAGAGTTGAACCCAGGCCCACTGCGTCGAGGAGTAAACCTCTATATATGAGCACCCGCTCTACCAACTGAGCTATCTGGGCGCCCTCAACAACAATTCTTATCCAACAGCCACACTTAATCATTCTTACTCTGATTCACTGACCATTTTCAAAGCTGCAACTTACTACACAGAGACTGAGGTCCAAAAGCTGAAAGTAATTGAGTCAAAAAAGGTTTTAACATGCAGAACTGTACACACTAAATTAAGTGCGCTTATCAGATGTCACGCTAACAATCTCGGGCTAATAGTTAGTAGTTAGAGTAGAAAGCAGGATAACAATATAATATGTATGGTATTAAATAATCATATCATATTTTTGTACAAGCCTATTAACTGTCCAATACCTCAACAGTGTAGACAGTGAGAATGCATAAATTCTTCACTGATACCTGTTTCAGTGATTTATATCACGTTGCATACCATAGATGTGTGTGTGTGTGTGTGTGTGTGTGTGTGTGTGTGTGTGTGTGTGTGTGTGTGTAAAAACATATAAGCATTACATTCCACTACTTTGGCATTGCAGTAATGCAATAAAATACATGTCAAGGTGATTTCTTTTTTCATTTCCTTATATATAAGGATCCTAATCCTAATCCTACACTCTAAATATCAAAGTAAATCACTCAGTTTAACTGCAGTTCATCTACCATGATTTGCCTTGATTGTTGTGCTCAGTTGTACATGATTTACATATTAATTACTGCATTATAACTGCAATGAAAATCTATATCTATACTTTTATTGTTTTATTGTTACTGTGTGAAAGAGGTTTTTTGTTATAGCAATATCACAGCAATTTTGATGCTACCACACTTGCACAAAGACAAAGCAACAGCAGACAAGTAGCCCACACAGAAACACAGACAGAAAGCAAGAGTGACAGGGAGCAGCAGCAGAATGATAAAGGTCTGTGCTTGCCTCTCATCAGAGCTATTCCAAGCAGCCGCCCTGTCAGAACACGCCCCAGATGAGGTCTCTCAAAGCAGAGAGAGAGCTGTCATAACAGGACGCCTGGAGGGCCGTTCGATCAGACAGGCAGCTCGGAGAGGTGTTAGACACACACAGAGGACCTGTCTGCATGTGAGAGGTCCTAGTTATAGCCACAGAGTACAGCTCTGCTGACAGACAGCCATCAGTCAGGGGGGCGTTTTTCTTTCTCTCTCTCCGTGCCTTTTCCCCCCTTTTTCTCGCTTGTTTTCTCCTTCCTCCGAGAGAGCACCGGGATGGAGGGGGCCCCACTGACAGGTTTACTTAAATATTTATGCTGACAGGGAAAAGACAAGAATGTTATCTCCAACAAGACGTGCTTCCATATCAACACATGCTTTGACTCATCCACTCACATGAAACATTTGCTTCCTACTACCCCTCCACCTTCACTTAGAGCTAGTTAAAATGTATGTGCACTAGTGAAAAGATTGAGAACCCAGATAAGATAAAAATTGATTTAGCTGCTTTCATCGGGTGCTGTGAATATTAACATAATCTATGTGATAAAAATGACAAAACACAAATGCAAAAATGTCAAGGCAGGAATCACGACACTAATAATACTTAAATCACACACTTTACCAACTCTCTCCAACTACGTGAAATGACCGGCCCCACCTTCAACTTATTCAGACACACTCTGTCCTGTTGTTGGGTTCATTTGGCTCTCTACTTACACAACACAGATGGGCTGGTGTTACAGTGCACTGGGCCTCAGGGACATATGCGCAAGAATGAGGCAGCACTGTACACAGATGCCACATCTCATGTGATGCACATCCCATTAAAAAGGAAGGGTGGACAGCTCCTCCAATCAACAGATCACCTTTTCAAACAGCCCTTTGTTCCCCGACCCCCAGCAGCTGGCAGCAATTAGCTGCCAGGACAGGACACAGCAGTCCAGCTTGCCAGTCAGTCCATTATGGAGTAGGGTGAAGCATGGGAGTGGAATCACAAGCGCCTGGAGCTGTAAATTAGATCTGCAATGGATGCTGTGGAATCTCTACTCCCTAATCATACACACCTAACTTGGAAACTTTTTAAGGCTGGTCATACCCAAAGCAGGGCAACACACATGATATTAGTCTTCATACACAGCTGGTTCCTGCTTTATCAAGTTGGCACAGCAGAGGTGATGAGTTCAGTTTACCCAGTGAACTGCCAAGTTTCCCCTTGAAAAGTCTTGTTGCTGACAGCAATAATAAATTGCAATCTGACCAATCAATTGTAGACCAGCTTGAACCCCTTAAGTCCTTAAGAATGAGAGGCTGGGGAAAAATCAATTTGCAATTTACATCAGGCTGATGAGTGTTGAAAACACTACGAAAGAGACAGCTCTGAGGATCCAAGTATAATTACATCTTAGCCAGTGCAGAGCAATAACATAATTATGGGTTTGTTAAGCAATGGCACTGAGTAGAAACTAACAGTACCTACAATAAACTTGTGTCATTCCTGTGCACAGACTGCTCACCACACTGCCAGGTATCACACAGGGGAAATGATTTGTGTCGCATCAACGAGCAGTAAGTGTGTGACGACAACCTCTCAGTGGCCTGGCTTCCTGGAAACGTGGCTACCTGGCTGAAACACAATGGTGCCGGTGGGAAGAGGACACTATTGAGGTTAAGGAGCATATTGAGGCGGGATTGTATCTCAAGTGCCAGAGGCTACTGCCATGCTGTGCTGAAGCAAATGGACTCACATGTGGCGAAATCAGATCTGTTGGAGTGTCAAGAGAGCACCAGACTGTGAGGCTTTTATTTTATGCAGAACAGGATGAGGAGTACAGGAATCGTTTCCATCCTATGTCTCTCATTTCTCTGAAAACACACACACAGCACATAAAGAGGGTCTCAACACATTCATGCAAAGAGCGCAGCGCACAGCTAAAGACAGAGCCAAAACTCATAATGAAAAACAGAAGCAGAGGGCGGTGAATGAATAGTCGCGGTTTCAACTATGTTTTGTTTTCTAGTGGAGACAGAAAGAAGAGGCAGAAAAAGGAGCAGACTCGAAGGGTTAAACGTTGGCAAAAAGCAGGGAGGGGACAAAAGGCCCATTGTAAGGGCCAGAAGTGTCCCCGGAAAGAAGGGGAGAGAAAAGAAAGCCACCACTGGCTGGTCACCCGGACCCATTGTAAGCTAAGGGGAGTGCAGCCACGCATGACAGATGTCCCTGGCCATTGTTTCCCCAGCAGCCTCCTCTCTGCCTCCTGCTCCAGCTCTGGAATTCCATGAGATGGCCTCCGCCTGTGAGAGTCGCTCAACACGCCTCGTCTCTCGCTCCTCGTCTCTCGCTGCTCGTCCCCCGCCGCCATCCTGGCCGTGCGCAGTAGGTGTATATGGGGACTCCACAGGCTACACTTCTTAGGATAGGCTCTCAGTGTGGTGCCAGAAGTTATTCTTACTAGACACTGCTGTTCCCAGCGGCTGTTATAAATGGTATTGCACTTACCAAAGTTGTGTGAGTGTATAAACATATAGTCATTACTAGATACAGAGCAGCTGTATGTATGCACAAAAAAGAAATTCACTTGTACTACATAAGTCGCTAAGACCAGGACATGAATTCTGACATTCACCAACTTAGAAATCAATAACAAAAATAGATCAATTGCATTTGTAATCATCTGAATTGTTTAAAAAAACAAACATTGCTCACCATTTTATTTTAGCCTCAGGGTTGTGACGCAAAAGCAATTACTAAAGTGTTAAGTGAAGCGCAGGTGAAAGCTTTTTCGCAATATAAAGAGTTGAGGTAAGCTGTTTTTACAAAGCAGTGACGTTTTGCATTCCCCATTCAGCGGCCCACCATGTGGCAGACCTACAGAGGCGGCTTGTCGGGCTGTCAGTCACAGCAACAGTGTGCCAGTGGAAAGTGAGCGCAACAATGGCCATGTCTGGTTAATGGGTGAGAGAAATATCAGACAATGCTTCATTTCTATGCCTTACTACCACACTGTCTGTAACCACATTCTACCAACACTCGCTCACTCAGACTCCAATCAGTTACCCCACCCCCGCCCGCCTGTTAACATTCATTTCAAAAACACACACGACACACACACTCGCATTCCAATGCATAAGCATGAGAGAGTGTCAGAGAAAGAGAGAGATCTCTAAATCAAGTGGAAAATCTCTTTGAAAGCAATGAATGTTTACCAGGTGGATCAATGGCTGGCTGTTAAATCATTTGGTGAAATATAACAGTGCTGAGAATAGCTGCTGCTGCAACACCCGGTAACTCTCTGCGGTAATGTCTGAAGCCTTGCTGCACTGACCACCAACTAAACACTGCATCAGCACAAAACCACCAACTTGCCATAAGTGGGAGTTACTTCCAGGTCATAATGAACAATACACATGCAACTTCCACATATTAGCAGAATAGTCCACATTTCTGACACAGATGCTAAAAGAGGAACCGATTTTACACATCAAAGTCTGTTTGCAGGTCTTGGGGAGTTCTGCTGCTTATGTGAAAAAAGTTGCATAAAGCCTTTTGTGGCTCCAGAGACAACTGTGTGAAGTCTGATAAATTACTGTCACACACCAATGTCGGTTGGAGCTGAAGGCTACAATTTTGAAAATGAAAGAAATCTGGGAGTGTTGAGGTAAGTGAGGTTACCAGACCTCTGTAATCCTCATCTCTGCTAGAGGCTAGATAGTGCCTAATTAGATGCTACTAGCATAACACTCCTAAATTATTTGAAAAATAAGTTCCCAACTGGGAAAATTCACACTACATTAATATTGTGAAATAGGGCATGCCTTGGTGGAGGTCTGCACTCTCAGAGTGACCTTCTAGTTGAAAGTAATTGTAAGGGCATTTTGTATATTATATTGTGCTGTTAAAATGATGGCGGTATACATATCAGAATGTATTTGTGTTTTGTGCTTTGTTGTTGTGTTATGTCTAAATAATTTCACGAGAGATGGAACATGGACCATGTAAGTGAAATGAAAATAAAACAATTAATTCATACATAACACTATAATGGGGCTGTACTCAACATTCAGAACATTAATATAGCAGCAAACAAATATTTGCTATGTAAAGATATAGTAATGGTGTCCTGAGCAGAGAATGAAATCACACTCCCTCTGTGTGTGTTCCAATCCAATCTCTCCTGTTCTTTGTTTTGAAAGCCAGTCCGGCCGCGCGTGCATGTTAATGCATGTGGCCGTGAAAAAAAGGAAGTATTTCTAATATTAGGGGAACGGTCTGTGAGAGCCCGGAAATCCCACCCCACTGTTTTTTTTAGTATTTCAAGTACAGCCCCTTTAAACCCCAGGGCCACCAAGATGCCCCACAATCTCAATTTAATTGCAGCACTATAGTACCCAATAACTACAACTATACTACTAGTCATACCTAAGTTAGACTCTTGTCAGGGATGGCTATTAACTAATTAACTAATTACAAGTACTCAATAATTGTTCGTGTTATTAAGTCGTTTCAAAAAATACAAATAAAATATGTATTTTTGTGTTTCATATTTTTGTATGTAAGTGACAGTGATTTCAGTAGGATCGTCTACTGACTTTTCACCTTTGCCCTCAAAGCTGAAAACAGATCTGTTTGTTTCTCTTTCCTCTTGTTCAGTAGACTAACTTTTTATCCCTGGTGCTCTTTTTCTTATCTTTTTCAAGCTCAACTATTTACCATTTCTTTATCTCTGTTCTTCACTGTCACATTTGGCTCCAGATAATTGCATGACTGAAACACTGTGCACGATATACTGGCCTATTATTTTGTCATGACTGTCAGGTTAATGTCGGAGAACGGAGAAGAAACATTGTCCTATATGTTTCTCAACCCACTCATGTTAAGAGCCATGTCTGATGTCTTAGCTGAAAGCCCAGAGCCAAAACGAAACGACCTGCCCACAAAGAGTATTTATTCTAATTAACTAGCCTCCGTAACCTGGTGGGTCTGACCTTCAAACCAGTGGAGAAGAAAAGCATGACATATGGCCTTGCCTGCCTGTCCACAGGAGGACCCTGGATTGGGCCAGCAGACCCCTGGGTAAAGTAAAATGAATGCATGTAAACATTTAGCCCCCTGCGCACTGTGCCTTATCCCCTGCATGGGCTTAGGGCAATTTACAGAATGACCAGGGGAGTATTTGCAAGGATTTGGCAGGAATTAGAGATGCACCAATTGACCGGCTGGTGACCGGAATTGGCCGATTTTCACGTGATCGGCCATGACCGGCGACCGGCCGGTCAGTCTGACATATGCCGATTTTATGCCAGTCAAATGCACTCGGGCGCCACATGATTAACATCGCGCAACATTTCCACTATACGCATGTAGCAGTAGTGCACCGCCACTCCATCAGCTGTTTATGAAATTAATATGTCATAAAGTTGTAATTATACACGGCTCTGCAGAGCCGTCTGCTCTACTGATCTCAGGCGAACAGTCAGCCGCTCTCTTCCCTCTGCAGGCTGAACAACTGGAATATGAAAACCGCACTAGGTCCCGTGAAATATGACAACTACAGTAAATCGGAAAATAGCGTTGGGCACACTGACTTTTGAGAATTTACTGTTTATCAGACCCCAGATGAGACAAGAAGCTAACGTTAGCGAACGCTGCGGTCCCTCCCGCTGCAGGAGACGCTTAACGTTACTGTTTAAAACGCTTTCCAGGTTAGTGGGGGTGCATACCGCTCAAAACCAACATTAAAAACGTAGTAATCTTCCCCCAGCGTTTAGTTTTGTTGCTAAACTGTGTGTAAAATGAGCGGTGACGTTAGATCATCTGTTTCAGGTAACGGCACACTAGTGTACAATCTATTTGCTGGATTGTTCCGAGGTAACCGTCGGTAGCTAACGTTAATAGCAGATAAGCCCGTTGACAGCAACGGCATTTGTTCATATTTATGCACAATGACAAAAAAAGGAACTACACACTGTTTTCAGGTAACGTTAATGTTGACGTTCAAACAGGCCTGTGTGTGTGTTTTGAGAAATATCTTTATACTGCAAGGCTATATTTATTTTATTTTTATTTGTTATTTATTATATTATTTTATTGCCATTACCTGTTTTCCCTGTTTTCATACAGAAGTTTAGTTTGCTAAATATATCAAAAAAATTTTGTTGGATATTGGATGTGAAAAGAAGGAAATGGTTCTTCCATAACATTGCACTTTAGCTGTGTGTGAATTTCCCACACCAGGAGCAATTTATATAGTTCTATTTTATAGCGATCGATTACCTGTTCAAAAAATGTTCTATGTTCTATGCAAAATGTAAAATGTTCTATTAAAGAAAAGTGTGTGTGCTGTAAAGTGGTTAGAAAAAATGAAATCGGAATTGGCTAAAATCGGTATCAGCAGGTCAAACTCAATGAAAAATCGGAAATCGAAATCGGCCTAGAAAATTGTAATCGGTGCATCTCTAGCAGGAATATGATATAACAAGATGAAATGCTTTTTTGGTTCAGTTTAGATAGCCCAAATGGTCACCGCCTCCCACAAGAGTCCAGTACAAATTGTACTATGACAATCCATAACCTCTTTCTTACAGCTTAGCTAAGCTCTATCTCCCAGGAACATGCATCAACTAAATAGACAGACATAGAATTACTGTTCTGACAGCTGCAGGGACAGCATTACCCTATTTTTCTGCATTCTGAGATAAGAACTATCAGCAGAGTACGAAATGCAGAAGCTGGTCACGCCTTCCCTGCTGTAACATGTTGCAGTTAGTATGTTGTCATGCTGAGGTTTCAATCTATCACAGCGGCAGAGCTACAAACCCACAGAGCTAATGACAGTTAGCAAACACTAACTCCTGTGATCCTGTCTGACTGTCAGCAGGAGCGCTGAGTCTGTGAAAGCACTGTGCCTGCATGGGCATAAACACATGTAATCATATGCACACATTCCCATGCGTGTGAAAAAATATATCCATTATTATATAATATAGAATAACAGCACGCTAGATGGTACAGTACGTATCCTCAGATGCGGGTGGCTGTCAGTTAAAATGTCTCGCTCTGACAGCCCTGGCCCCTCATTTCATTACCACTCCTTCTCTCTGCCAGACACTTACAATCCCATTTCCTTCTACAGCTCAGCTCCGGCCTGAGCCAGAGCCTCCCTACATAGACACAAACACATTGATCCAACATCTGAACTAGCAAACATCAAGGGCAGACACAATAAGTCCCAGATTCACAGCCACACAATCAATAGGGAAGGAAGTGTGCATGTCTTCAAATTCAAATTCTGACAAGTTATACCAGTCAGATTTTACAGACATTAAATGTGGATTTTACTTATGATTGACTGCCTCAAACAGGCAGATGACTACCATATTTTTGGAGTGCTGGGAATGAATGACACAGAATGAACTATTTCTAAATAAATCTCTCCCCGCTCTTGTCATGACAGGCAGGTGTTTTCAAATCCTCAAATCATAGAGACTAAATCAATAAATTAATCATCTTTTAAAATTCACTGAAAACATGTATAGATTCAAACTGTTCTGAAATTCCATCCCTTGCTCTATTGTCTCGCCAAGGAAATGACATAAGGCTATAAAAGACTATGAGGCAATAACTTGTTGGGTGAGGTTTGAAACCACAGTTGTCCACAAGCACCCTTCAAAACTGCTGTAAATAGACTTCCTCAGCTGTTCTACAACCATATTCACCCAAGCTACACCACCCCCTCCACTTAGTCCCCCTGTGGACAAAAGGCCTGACTCCATGCTGCAAAGCATTGTTCAGTATTTAAGTTATAAGGAAGAAGGAAATCAAACCCCTCCTGTTCTGGTCTAAGATAGCACAAGACCACCAGGCCTGTCTTTCTTTTTCATTTGCATGGGGATTAGAGAGGACAAGAGATGGAGTAAAGGAAAAGAATAGAATAGGAGGCAACAAAATGTTGTGAGTTATGCAGTGCATGGAATCAAATAATGCACTGAGACAAAATTCACAACTAATGTAAGCTTCTGTGGTCTTGCAGGCTTCCTTTCGTCTCTCCCTCCTCCCCACCCCCGCTCTGCCTCCTCTGTCAACCATGGCCGAGCGTCCATGCCCCGAGTGCGCCCGCTGGAGCACTGGGCTCTGCAAGAATGGAGCCTATTCAACAGCCTGCCTCCAGATGCTCGACAAAACAGTCCTCCAGGCTACAACAGGGAGCAGAAGAGGGGAGAGAGCAGGAAGGGGAGATAGGAATCTGATAGCCTATCATTAACAGCCCAAATAAATGGAAAGAAAAATCTCAGGCTAAACCACTGCCCTCAGTCGTGATGTTTATAGGTGATAGCCTTATTGTTTTGTCTCCTGTGGCATCTCAAAGACCTGTTATGCCTCGCCAGAGAAGGTGTTTGTTGTTGCAGATAAATTATCTAATGTGTAGCGTCCACTGTGATTCACAGACATTGCCCTGAAACACCTAGTGAGGCATGACCCATATAAGAGCACTGTGTGGGAGTTTCTCTTCAATGTAATAATCTTACAGTTTATGTAACATCCACCCTGATGCTAGGTACATTCTTTGTCTTTTTATTCAGATGTAGCTTAGAATAATGACAAAAGGTAACATCTTAATTTTTGGGGTTCTGTTTGTGATCGCCCCCTTACCTAACTTTTATGTGATGCGATGTAAAGGAGTGCCCCTTTGTGAAAGAAAAGGCACGGATCAATGCAATATTAATGTACCAATCAGTACCAGGTTATCATGCAGCATCAGAGAGAACAGCAGTGCAGCCCCTGTCAGCATGACCTTCAGTTATATGATCCCTGTACTGAACGCCCTATCTTCTCTTAGTGATAATATATATGGAATATAGACTCAAACATGTATACCCCTCCTCTCCAGGGGTAATGCCGGATGAGAATAGGGAGTATGAGTTGTGAGGTTGGTGTTTATATGTGTATATTTCTCCAAGGATCCAGCACATCTAACTATAAAGCAAGGAATCTCTGTCTGTCTGCCTGTCTGTTTGTCCTTCGCATATCTCAAGACCGTTCATCCGATCTACTTCACACTTGGCAGGTGTATTGCTGGGGACCCAGTGGCGTGCGTTGTGTCGAATTTGGACACGCAACACGTTCAATGTGAATAAAGCACAAGAACACAGAGTTGGTGTAGCTCCAGGGCCATGCGGACTGACTCATGTCAGTCTTCACCTTCACTCATGTCTTCACCTGGCTGTCTTTTGCGGTTTTAACTTTGCTGTGTGGGAGTGGGCAGTCAAAAAATAAAAAGTAAACTGATGGAGTCAAGAAAAAAGGTTTAAAAGAAGATTAAAGTAGGTCATGAACCGCTCGCCATGTGCACTGTCCTGCTCTAAGCTGGTGTCTATATCAGCAGAACTCTGTTAAAACAAGGAAATAAAAACAAGGGAAATAACAACGTAGCTCCAATTACCGACCAAATATAGGCAAAAAGCATGTGTATTTTAATTATTTCCAGGTATTCACCCCCCACCCCACACACCGTGTTTCTCATTAACGTGAAATGGACAGAAAGGAAAAGCAGTCCGGGGAGAGTGACATTCTCTTCACAAACAGCACTTTGATACAACACAGTGTCTTCCTGATTTCAGCAGCTTTCCCTCATCAACCTCTTTACAAAACTTCATCTGAATTTATTATCATTTTGTGGGTTTTTGTTTTGGAAGCCTCTCGCCATCTCCCGTGCTGCAACAAAATAACTCCTCTAATTAAACCCATGCTCTAACGTTACTTTTCTAACCGCTTGGGTTATAAGCATTTAAGCAACTATTTGGAAATTAATACATTCACTAAGTGGGACTTGGGTGCGTTTTTCAGAGGCGTATTTGTTTTCTGAAGTAAAACTATCAGTATTAATAGTAGCCTACAAGTATTAATAGCACACAGTAAACGTCCTGCTGCTGGTTGGCTGCTGAAGTGAAAAGTGAACGAGAGGCATTCAGCACAATGTGCTTAAATTAAAGGTGGAGCTTTCAATTCTGATATAATGCAGGATAGTTTAATTAATAATAATGCATCATATTTTAATTGTAATATGTTGTGAGTAAAATCTGAATCTGCAACGTAACAGTAACATTTCTATGTCAGGTAAATGTAGTAGTACAATGTTTTCCCAGAAGTAGAAGTAGGTAGTATACAGTTGAGTAACATATTGTGCTTCGTGGGCCTTTTGTAGGTCACTTTGGGATATAATGAGTTAGAAGCCTAATTCATTATTTTTTTAAACATCATAATAAATCTACAGCTGTTTGGGGCCCAATACCAATCGACCTATTCCGAACAGGCATGTTTTGAATGGGCACTGCACTAGTGCTTTACAAATAGTAGGCCTACTGTATATGACTGCACCATCGCAACATGTTACCAGAGCTTCTTTAACAAAGCAAACTGAGCAAATATTTGCCTTTTCCATCAGCGCTTCTATCTCATTGTGTCAGGCATCTAAAAGTCCAAATCAACATCCGTACTAATCAGGTCTTTGAACCTTTAAGCTGCAGATATTAGAGCTGAGTTCCACATGCTTTAGGTTTAGGACCCACATTGCGTTGCTTGAAAAGTAGACAAGATTGCTGGATATGCCTTCAATGGATATGTGTCTGTTTTCTTTGTTATAAAAGTAATATAAATGTTGAAGGGTATCAACATTTTTGTATAATCCATCTGTAGTGCCCTTCAAATGGTTGGTTTGGGTTGGGAGACCTCGCTGCAGTACTGTGGTCAAGTCTGACACCTAGTGGCCATGGCCTAGAATTACGCAACATACAGACTGCGGAACCTTAAAAGCAAGACTAAGATATCTATAACGTTATTTCCATTAATAAAATAAAGAGGTTACTATCTTCAGCTAGAAAAGTATTTGTGGCTGGCAACCTATTTCTACCATATTCTGGTGTTGTTCAACAGAAATGACTATGAGTGACCTCACAGGATCTGAACAACTGTTTACCACCTGTTAAGACCAAATTGATGGTTTAAGTTATTGTGAAAATGTCACTCTTTAAGGTGAATAGTCAGGTGTAGCAACTGCCCTCACAGGATAACCTATTTTTAATTGTGAACATTAAAGAAAAAATAATGTTATTATATCTTTGAAGTGACACAAACATCTGAGACTGATTCCTTTTTTAATCATGGCTACTTGCTAAGTTTTAGTCAATTTTGAACAGAGAAGTCAAACAAGCCAGAAGGGTACATGTAGTTTGCAAAGATCAAAGCTAGCACAACTTTATTGAAGAGTCAAATGTTACCCATTAAAGAAACCACAAATCACTTGTGTAAGAGGCCAATCAGGTCATTTCAACTCTCTATAACTTCTCATTAGACTATACAGTATATTTTAACAATTTTAACCAAATAGGCAGTCTAAAAAACCATGACGTGATGATACTAAAATTAAAAGTCAAACTCTCTCAACTGTGTGAGGTATAAAAATCTAATCATGCATGATGAACTCATAACTAGAGCTTGTTATTTAGAGTATAACTGATATTTGGTGCCTGATTTTGTCTTTTGATTTAAAAGGAAACTTGTGAAGGGTAAGAAATAAAGCATGGAAACATAAACAAATCATAAGTGTGTACTTACATTGTTCAGCTGGGTTGAGTGAAGCTTTGGAGGCTGGATAGGGGATGTCATCCCAGTTCTGTACTCTTCTCCTCTACTGAAGAACAGGCTGCAGGTCTGCGGGGGAGTCCAATTCGTTGCCTAAAATTCAATATCAAAATATCAAGTAAATAACACCATCCTAAACTTCCTTACCAGGTATATAACAGCAACATACATATTCTGGTGTAAAGATGAGTAAAACAAATGGCACGGGAGTTACATATTTAAGTTTGCTAACTTTGTCTCAAGTGGCCGGGTTAGCACAGTTGGTAGAGCAGGCGCACATATGATCGGGCGGCCAAGGTTCGACTCCGACCTGCGGCCCTTTGCTACATGTCATTCCCCTTTCATGTCTTCATCTGTCCTGTGGAAATAAAGGCCTAAAATGGCCCAAAAAAATAATCTTTAACTTTGTCTCAAAAGCCTGGAAAAGAAGGCAAATCATTAGTTGCTATCCTCATTTCTCAGTAACAATACAGTATGTTTTTGTCAATGATTTATGATTTTTGTATAATAGACAATGATGGTCTGAAGATTTGATTGTGAAAGATGCTGAAGTTGCTTTTCTATTTTTGGCCCATGTGGGCTGGGTAGAGTTATATGACACAAAACTAAATTAAAAACCTGCATACCCATCAAGTCCAGTAGTATCTACGTTACCTGGGTAACATCAGCTGATTAATGGGCACCTGCCAGGACCAAAATAGGGACTTGTACTGCAAAACAAAACAAAAAACTTAGCTAACATTAGCTAGCTACAGTATCACGCTAACCTTAGCGAAATTATTAGTGCTAGCTGGATAGCTGTTACGCTAGCATTATAAGTTACATTGTTTTACATTTAGATAGGCTACGGACACAATATTAGACATGCCTATCTTGTTTTCTCCTACAATTAAAGTAAACTGGAATCAAAAGGCTTCATAAGCTACTCTTCAAGACGAGCTATGCGTGGTGGTGTTTGGCGGTCTTGTAAATTCTGCCTGGTTGTTATTGCACACTGGCACACAAAATTGATTCGTGCACGACAAGATGTCTGTGTGATAATGTGCAAAGTTACAAGAGATAGTAATATGTATTTGTGCATGTAATCATGTGCCATTGGAGACCATTTTTGAATAACATCATTGTCTACAACTTACATTGCTGCCCTGGCTTGTATTTATGTTCAGTCGAAAGTTAATGTTGATGTTCCTTATTGGGTCAAATATTGCAAAACCAGTCATCTCTATCTCACACGTGTTTCAAAGGACTTTACAAATGTAGAGTAAAATCGACCTATTTGTCTCATTATGAACAAAAGAAAACCTGACCGTTGAATGGATACACACACACAGGTGAGGTGGTGATGGAGGTGGAGGAGAAGAGGCTCAGGGGAGGTGGTTTTAGTCACCAACATCAGAGATGAGGCTGATTGTCCTACATTAGGCCCTATTCTGGGCTTGAATACCTTTGAGTAGCTTCATATGTTGTCCTTTGCAACAGAATATCCGATGATGAAACTGCAAAGTATTGTAATGTGTTGCATTTTATCAATACAGCAATGGTTGGTTGTCGATAAAACTAGACCGGCAAGGTGTGTATTCAGTCTCTTTCTGTATAATTGGATACTGGCATGTTCAGAAGTTGAGCAGCACGTTTACATGTTATATGACTGAGCAAAATAGAGACATTCTGTGACATCAATATTTGACAGAAAATGACAGCTTCAATAAATACATTAATAGCCTACATTTAGTGTAGCCATTTTTAATGAAAAAAACAGACAAAATAAAATAAATATACTGTTGTCATAGATATTACATACAGTATCTGTTATTAAATGTAGCGGTACAGCGCTACACGCTCCTCTGTGCTTCCTTCGGAGCAGCCACCCATTCATAATCCCATAACTACGGTGTCTGTTCCCCGACTGAGATCGGTAAAATCAAACGTAAACCAACAAGGTGCTATACCTAACAACCTAATTGGAATTAAAACAACCACTGCAACGACAGAACAGAATAGGAGAATCAAATGTGGACTACTAAATAATAGATCTCTGTCTTCTAAAGCAATATTGGTAAACGGTTTGATATCAGATAATCAAATTGATCTATTCTGTCTTACTGAAACATGGCTGGGACATGAAGAATATGTTAGTCTAAATGAAGCCACTCCTCCCAGTCATATTAATACTCAAATTCCTAGAGGCTCAGGCCGAGGAGGGGGAGTTGCAGCCATATTTGACTCAAACAAATCCTAAACCTAAACTTAATTATAACTCGTTTGAAAGTCTTGTTCTTAATCTTCAACATCCGATATGGAAAACATTACAGCCAATTATATTTGTTGTTGTTTACCGAGCGCCAGGCCCGTATTCTGAATTTTTATCTGAATTCTCAGAGTTTTTGTCATGTGTAGTCCTAAAATCAGATAAAATTGTAAGATGATTTTAATATGCATGTGGACGTTGACAACAATAGCCTTAGTACTGCCTTCAACTCACTACTAGATTCAATTGGTTTCAGTCAGAGTGTGCATAAGCCCACGCACTGTTTTAACCACACACTCGACCTTGTGCTGTCATGTGGCATCAAAATTGAAGATTTAATAGTATTTCCACAGAATTCCTTATTATCAGACCATTTTTTAATAACTTTCGAATTCTTACTACCCGACTATACGAAATTAAATAAAACCTTCTACACTAGATGCCTATCTGACAGTGCTATAGCTAAATTTAAGGAAAATATTCCAACAGCATTTAACTCAATGTCGTGCTTTAATATAACAGAGGAGCTTTATGTTAACTTTAGTCCCTCCCAAATTGATAATTTTGTAGACGGTGCTACGGCCTGACTACGGACAACTTTAAACTCTGTTGCTCCCCTCAAAAAGAAGATGATGAAGCAAAGGAAACTAGCACCTTGGTATAACTCCCAAACTCGCAAATTAAAACAAATCTCACCTTTGAATGCAGGAGTGCTAGAAAGAACGACAGGACCTGACATATACTTAGACCGCTTTTTTCCTATAGACCTTTAACAATTAATGCTAAAGGTCTCTTCAGCAAAGCCATCTACCTGTCTATTAGACCCCATCCCAACAAGGCTACTTAAAGAAGCGTTATCTGTGGTTAACACTTCATTACTAGATATGATCAATATGTCTTTATTAACAGGTTATGTACCGCAGTCATTTAAAGTAGCTGTGATAAAACCTCTTCTGAAAAAACCCACCCTCGATCCTGAGGTCTTAGCCAACTGTAGACCTATATCTAACCTTCCCTTTCTCTCCAAGATCCTTGAGAAAGTAGTCGCTAATCAGTTATGTGACTTTTTACATAGGAATAGTCTATTTGAGGACTTTCAGTCAGGATTTAGAAAGCATCATAGCACAGAGACTGCACTGGTGAAAATTACTAACGACCTTCTAATTGCTGCTGACAAAGGACTTGTCTCCATACTTGTCTTATTAGATCTTAGTGCTGCATTCGACACTATTGACCATACCATCCTTTTACAGAGACTGGAATATTTAGTTGGCATTAAAGGAATCGCACTAAGCTGGTTTAAGTCCTATTTCTCTGATCGATCTCAATTTGTCAATATCAACGATAAATCCTCCAAGTACGCTAAAGTTAGCCATGGCGTTCCTCAAGGCTCAGTGCTTGGACCAATTCTTTTCTCCTTGTATATGCTTCCTCTAGGCAATATTATTAGGAAACACTCAATTAACTTTCACTGTTATGCGGATGACACCCAATTATACTTATCAATCAAGCCAGACGAAACCAGTCAGTTAGCTAAACTTCAAGTATGCATTAGAGATATCAAATCATGGATGACCTACAATTTCCTGATGTTAAACTCAAACAAAACTGAAGTTATTGTGCTGGGCCCTAAACACCTCCGAACATCATTATCCCAAGATATAATTACTCTAGATGGCATTGCCATGGCCTCCAGCACTACTGTCAGAAATCTAGGAGTTATTTTTGATCAGGATATATATTCTTTAACATCCACTTAAAACAAACCTCTAGAACAGCCTTTTTTCACCTTCGTAACATTGCCAAAATTAGGAACATCCTGTCTCAAAACGATGCTGAAAAACTAGTCCATGCATTTGTTACTTCCAGGCTGGACTATTGTAATTCCCTATTATCAGGATGCTCAAATAAAACTCTTAGGACTCTCCAGCTGATCCAGAATGCTGCAGCGCGTCTTCTGAAAAGAACTAAGAAAAGAGATCATATTTCTCCTATATTAGCTTCTCTGCATTGGCTTCCTGTAAAATCCAGGATTGAATTTAAAATCCTTCTCCTGACCTACAAAGCTCTAAATGGTCAAGCACCATCATATCTTGAAGAGCTCATAGTACCTTATTGGCCCCACTAGAGCACTGCGCTCCCAGAATGCAGAGTTACTTGTGGTTCCTAGAATCTCTAAAAGTAGAATGGGAGCCAGAGCATTTAGCTATCAGGCTCCTCTCCTGTGGAACCAGCTCCCAGTCTGGGTTTCGGGAGGCAGACACCGTCGCCACCTTTAAGAGTAAACTTAAAACTCTCCTCTTCGATAAAGCTTATAGTTAGGGAGTGAGGAGTTGCAGCGTTCGCCTAGACCGGTGGGGGTGGGTGTGTAGCCACAGTCATGGCGCACCCCCACCCTATCTCTGATTCTCCCCATAGAAAGCTTACATATACTTAGGGAGTAATGAGTCGCATCGTTAGCCTAGACCGGCAGGGGAAGGTGTGTAGCCACAATCACGGAACATAGCCTCCCCATCTCCCCTTCTCTGCAGCTCTTAGTTATGCGGTTATAGTTCTAGACTCTGCTGTGCTCTACGACACCATGAACTATTATAACTAGGGCTGTCAATCGATAAAAAAATGTAATCTAATTAATTACATACTCTGTGATTAATTAATCAAAATTAATCGCATACATAATTAATGGTGCCTGAACCGATACTTTTTAAGAAAGTAAAAAAAGAAAAGAAAAAAAAAGGATACTAAACAACAGTTGGTGATATTAAAGAACGGCTTGTTTATTGCTAAGGCCATATGGTCAAAATTAAATGATTTAATAATAATGTATAACAATAACAATAACTTATTTCACTAGTAAATTGCTGTTGAACAACAAAAACAACAACCAGATAGGAAAAGGACATTTACAATAACTTCAAATGCACCACGAGGCTGTAGTTTACCAGTTTCATTGAACTGAATTGGCTGTGTTGTTTCTCCGACGGCAGCTGCAGATTGTTACATACCGGTGTTGAATCCTCTACAGTAAAACACAGTCACACTTTACACCGTTAGCTGTCAGCGTTTTAACCGTGTTTAATCCAGCTACTAGCTAGCGGTAGGCTAACGTTAGCTGCTGTTGAGTTTTTTGTTAACTAGCGTCACGTGCAGCGGGGTTTGTGTTTCCTGTAACGTCTGTTTCAGAGCATCAGAGAGAAGCGCAGACATATCAGTGGCACCAGATTTTCGTCTGTATGCAAACGTCAATATGGAATGGAAATCTGCGTTCATTTTTTTAACGCGTTATTTTTTCTCAGATTAATTAATCGAAATTAACGCGTTATTTTGACAGCCCTAATTATAACTATTACAATATCTTTATTGTGACTATTATTGCCATTGTTGATCATACTCGCAACCGGCACCGTCAGACACCGCCTACCAAGAGCCTGGGTCTGTCCGAGGTTTCTTCCTAAAAGGGAGTTTTTCCTCGCTACTGCTGCACTAAATGCATGCTCTTGGGGGAATCACTGGGATTGTTGGGTCCTTGTAAATTATAGAGTGTGGTCTAGACCTACTCTATCTGTAAAGTGTCCTGAGATAATTCCTGTTATGATTTGACACTATAAATAAAATGTAATCGAATTGAATTAAATATCTATATATACTGTCAAACAGTTACAATCATTGAGAAGAATATTAGTCAAATATTTCCACTTTTACCAGTAGTGTAGAGCAACTGAACATATATGTGTAATTTTAAACAGTTCACATGTTATGTAAGAATTTTAGATCAGACATATCTTGGTTTTTGTTTGGCTTCAATTCCTTATATTTTACTTGCAGGTGTCATCAAGACCTGCTTCACCTTGCAGCAGAAGTTTAAAACAGCCCAGATTACATGTACTGTATGCCTAATACAGATAAAAGAAGATAAATCCTCTGCAACAACATAGAAAGTATTATAAAAATGAAAGGCACATTTTGTACTTTGCTGTTTCCAAATAAGCAACAAAGTGAAAAAAGTAATCAAGATGTTCAATTTCTTATCTCATCTTACTTTTATGTTATTTATTTATAATCTACAGGCATACTGTTACTTACAAATGCAGTCATGTGAGATACCGACACAAACAGAGACTGCAGGCTTGATTTAGTTTTTTGCTTCATATTTTGATTTTCTCTGCAGTATAAATAAACTAAGATGCAAGATGAAAAACATAACTTGAGATAATGAATTTAGGTTTTTTTTCTAAATGCATTGTGAATTCCCCTGTATGCCTTTGCTGTTGTAATGCACATAAATGTATTTTCAAATTAAGATTTTAGAATGAAATGTTTTGTATTGTCATTGTAAATTGACTATTGACTATACTGAAGTACTGCTTACACTATCCAAATGAAATACACAAGGCAGTATTTAGTGATTTGTATAAAAAAGACACAATTCTTACATACATGGGGCTGACCAGAGGTGGGTGCTGTTGTTCAGCAAATCAGAAACATCAGGCAGCCAAACATCTCAGGCTCAGCATAGGCTGATTTGGGAAAGTAAAACAAAAGGCAGTGTGTGGGTGTAAAGGCATCTGTTTTGTTTCCTTTTTCAGTGCATACTTTATATAGCATACACTTTGTTCACAAACATCTACATTGTTGCACAATAAGGTTATGCAATGGGGCGGGCAGAAAAATACAGTAAGTAATCGGGTTAACATTTAATGGAAAAGAGGCTGGTGAAAAAAAGGTAGGTGGAGAGAAACTGGGCTATAGCTGCTAGTGGTGGTGTAGGTTTTTATGTATATGCATGTGTTGGTAATGGATTGCAGAGGCATTAGTTATGTGTCTGCCTGGTTTCTCATTGAGAAATGTAAGCTGTATGAGGGTTCAGCTGTTGTGGGGGGCTCTTGGCTTCTGACCATGATGGAGAGCTCCCTCTTTGGGCTCCATCCTCCCTCCTCAGTCTGACTCTCTAGGGAGAAAGGGAGACCTGTGGAGGAGGGAGGGAGGAGAGGAGAAAGGGAGGGAACACCCATTGATCTCAATCAAGGGTTGAAATGGCATCAGATAGTAGGAAAACCCCTTTTTACTGTTGGCTATCTGCACTTACTGCATGTCTGACATTTACCAGCAGGACTGCAGCAAAATGGGACAGAGCATTCCAGGTTTCGCATCCCAGCATTGTATTGCAATGGATGAAAATTCCTTGTAAATGATGTATAGCTCTCATTAGTGATTTAAGGACTATAATAATATAATATATACTGTGACCCGTGTAATCGTTATATTTAGCTACGTTCAGATCTACCCACAGAGAAACCACATGCTATGTGGCAACATGCTTCAGAGGAAGGGAGGTGGGGTAAGAGGAAAGCGAGCAGAGGAGGAGAGGGGAGTGTAGGTGTGGCTGTCTAAGAATTAGGTCGAGCTCTTCCGCACTCTAAACACACATTTTATGGTTGGATTTAGCTCCACGACAACCCGCGCTGTCACCTTTCCATCCGATCCCACCCAAGAAACATCAGGGCCGGGTAGAGGATGTTCGTCGGTCTCTGTACCACCTCCAGCACCAAGGACAGCTCCTCTGCATAGCGCGCAGCTACACCGCCTGCCGATGGTGCTTACCCGCTCTTTAGACGTCGTTAACGAGCCCAATTTTGGAATGAAATGTCCTTATTTCGGTGTGATTTTTTTTTTTTTTGCGTGGGAGCCGGTCTCCTAGGGAGCAGTGCATGGCCACACACCGAAGGAGGCACTGGGCCAAACTGGGAGTGTGCTGCTGACTCAGCCTCGACTGCTGCATTAATTTATCTGCACTGCAGTGATCCACCACCTCCATTTCCCTTCTCTTTTCATTACCTCCCCCCATCCTTCCTGACTCGCTCTCTCCTCTCCATCTCACTGCACTCTCACACAACCTTCCTGAAGCATGGCAATGAAAGGTGTTGGAGAGAGAGGAGGTCGATAGTCAATAAGGAGCAGGTTTCCATTGCCTACATGTGTAGATGATAGATAACGGAGAGACACATAGATTTAAAAATATCATATAGAAATCCAGGGAGACAGAGGAAGTGCGGGGGATGAGGGGAAGTAGAAAGAGTCCATGTGACTGAAGGGAGGGAGAGGAGCCAGGGAGACAACATTTTGTCTTGTGACAAAAAAGGGGAGGAGAAAAGGGGAGGGTTGTCCATGGAGAATTTGCCAACTATTCAGTTTCTGAGGACAACTCAATGCATAATTTCCATACAATTCTCCAAAAAGAGTTTCTTAACCCCCCCCCCCCCCTTTGAGAATCACAAACAGATCAATATCCCCCAATGTGGCTATATCATCCATGTTCTAATGAGGATATGAGGGTGATGACTGTAATGTCATACCTCTAGGCTATTTGCTTTATGATGGACCACAAACAAGAGCATCACAGTTCAGATGGACTGCACAATAATGAATGCGGCTATAGTCCATCTTCTGCCTGTGAGGGGGATGTTAACATGGTGCTCTTAACAAATTCAATAAGTCCATTACATTTGAAAGGCTGCCTTTCACGGCCCCATTACCACAACGCCACTCAGCTCCATTTCACAGGATGTTTTGTAATTCACTTGCATCCACATACAGCACTACAAAAGTACAATAATCTGCACAAAATGGTGACCACTACTTAAAGTGGAGACAATTAATCAGAAATAAGCCTGAAGTAAAGTTGAGAAGGAAAATGGAAAATCAACACACAAGTTGTAACTGGAAGGCTGCTTTATTGGTAATAAAAAGGTTCGTGCTCAAATGAAGACAATCTTTCATATATTCTTACCAAGAGTCCAAGTGGTTGTGCAACACACCATCATATTGTACTGTATATCCTCTTTTATCATGGTGTCAAATGATAACTGTTTGAAAAGCACTTTTTAATTTTTCAGCAAAAAGAAAAAACGCCCATAATAAACCATGCTAAAAAAGAATGAGTCCTATAATCAAATATTGATACAAAAATAAATTTCAGATGGAAACAAAAACATTGAAGAAATATAGAAGGCGAGCTGCTTTTTCACAAGCCAAGTGGGTGACACACATAGCACTAAGAACAGGACATTTTTCAGTTAGCTGATTTTCTGTTAACATCACACACTGTTGAATATTAACATCAAGTGGGGTGTCTGGATGATCCTCTGGCAGTATTTCTCACTCAGCATCCCTGATTAATGTTGTGCTCACCCCCAAACCTCCATCCTCCACAGTTTTTCTTGTTTTTTTTTCCTTTTTCTTTTTTTCAGTGTGGAATCGACATCCAAATTTGCAGAAAAAAAAGGCACATGCCATTGAGTGGAACACTAGAAACAAATCATTCAACAAAAGAAATGTGAGGATGAGAAGCAAGTACATGATTGTGCATGTTGAGCTGTAATGGCACTGATGTGTGGGTATGGGAAAAAGGCCTTGGGGGTAGGTACCGTCTCAGTGTGTATGAGGCAGTCATTCACACCAGCTGACGTCCTCAAGGAAGAGATCACTGGTAAAGTTGATTGGCAGTGAGGAGTCACCCATGTGTGTGTTAGTGTCCGTGACTGTGGGTGTGTCCTGTATACTCAGTGAAGGTGAGAGATATGACAGTAAGTGAGAAATGTGCTGGTAACATTATCCTTTCTTCATGATCAGGCTACAATCCATGGCAAGCAGCTCCAGTAATATCGCACATGAGCTATTCCCCAACATAGAAGGGTGCTGGAAACAACCAGTTTTAGACATCCACTGAACGTGTTGCACATAAATCAAATGTGACAAACAGTGTTCTTCTGTTTTATGTATATACATATAAACATATATGTATACATGTATATATCTTTTGTATTATATAATATCTATATTTCATTCAATTTCCGTCAACAAAGTGAAAAGTGTCTCAAAAAATCCAAAAGGTAACAAATGTGACAAAGGGCATAGCTGGAAGCCATTCTATATTATTGTTATTATTCATTTTTTGATTATTAGTAGTAACATTTTTAAAATTCTGTATTTACAAAAAACACAACAAAGCATGCCGATAAAATAAAATATAATACAATATTTATAGTTTCTCTCAAAAAGTTCGTTCTTTTTCAGCGATTGTGCCATTTACATCATAGCCTGCACTGTACATATACTGTATATGTTTTTGTGTTTTTTGTTTATTTTTTTTGTTTATTTTTCTCAAGTGTGAATGTATCATTGTAAAACGTTACATCCAAGATGAATATGGGTAAATTGGATGACATTACTCACTACTCCTGTGGCTCTCATTGGGAATGTATTTGGTTTGAGTGTGCAGCAGCCAAACTGATTCGGAGACTTCATATTGTAAACAGACCTCAGTTATTGTTACAGACAGGGGGTTCTGGTACAGGCAGTGTTAAACACACCAACATGGCATTAGTGGTGTGACGAAGGATGCCAGATTTATGTCCAGTCATCCACTTATAAATAGGACCATCACTCCTGTGTAGAAAAGAAATGGCAGGAACACATAAAGAGGCAGTTGTGTCTTGTCTACCACTTGACGAAGCCTCAGGTTTTTTTTTTATGAAAAACACCCACAAAGCTTATTATTTAACATAGCTGCGTCGATGTGAGGCTTGCTGATGTTTAATCTTGGCGAGTGTTCGCTTTTCTAGTTATTTTTGAAGCGGGTGATCGTACTTGAAAGCCTGCAAGTATGTGAAAAGATGGTGCGAGCCTGGGTCCAACACCACACAGTGTTTAAGAGGTCCCACAAAAGCACAATGATACACTGACAGACATGGGACTTTCAGCACTCCAACTCAGACCAAAGCACTATTGTCTTTTTCTGCTCTTCCATTTTTCTCTTGTTCTCATGGCAGTCAGTCTAAAACCCTGAAGGGAGGGGCTCTACCTATTTATTGGTCCACGTTTGTGTTATTTATCACCCATCCAACTACTTGAAATATCAGACAAAATCCATTTGATTCTACAGTCCAAACCACAAGCCCTTCATGGCCATCCATCTTCCATACATAGGCACGACAAGGCATGTCCTTGTGACAATTCTCTGCTCACTCTGCTGTTTCAGATGGTCAGTGTCACTCTCACTGATCAAATCCTTTTCTGAGAATGATTGCATCACAAGGACATCAGAGAAGGACTTCAAGGTTTTGTTTTTCTAAAGCTGGCAACTCAAACTGTCCGAAAAGCACTACCTAAAACATCACTCACTGGGAAATGATGTGGGTCTGACCGAGTACAAAAGAGGAACTTGAAATGAATGAATCAGTAAGAATACAGTCTGAGTTTTTCATTTTCACTAGCCCAAAACAAATCAACGAAAAGATGATCAAAACAAAAATAAAACCATATTTTCATCCCTTCTTCTGGAACTACAGTAGTAGAGGGGATACCTATTGAGAACACCAGACCCTTACTAGTGCCAGTTATGGATTCCTTGGCGTTAAACATCACCTGCTCTCATTGCTGTAATAGGGACCACAGGTAAGTAAAGAAAGTGACTCTTTGATGGATGTAAGTAAACAAAGAGATGTAAGCTCCAGATTTGGTTCAGGACAACTGATGGTCCTCCAAATCTGTGCATCCTCATCGTGAGGATATTCTGCTTCCTAATACTCATACACTCCACACTCTTTCTGTACTACTAACATTCAGAGCAGCAAAAACAACTATTTTCTAGATTGTGTTGTTGGCTGATCCTACTGAGACTTTGCCTTTGAGTGCTTACATCCTTCATTCACCTGAAATTTTAATGAAGGGCTAAATTTAAAGATCTGTCAGTTGAAAAGCAAAACTAGTGAAGGGCAGGATGATACGACTATCACTCCCCCAATATTCTATCTATCATTATCCAAAATCTTCATAGTTCATAGTTTATTCCCCAGTGGAAAGCCTCAAACTATACTCAAGCCACTGCAGTGGTTGAGAATTAGAGTCTTGTGGACAATGATTACTCATGCATGATTCCTGATCAAAACATGCCTTCATGCAAGTCATTTCTACGCATTGAACGAGCACAATAATTATTATTTATCTGGAACTCGGCCTGAGCAAGTCTCCTTCAGCCCAAGTCAAAACAATAACTAATGACCCCTACCCAGTCAGTGTGAAAGCCCATGTAGAAAATGTCTTTTTCAATGTCAGTATAACAAAGAGGAGATGAAAAGATGAGTGGCATGGGCTGAATGTTATCTGTTTTTGCTGCTCAAAAAATGTAAAGATGCAAGTATACTTAGCGCAAAACAAACAAACAAAAATCTTTGTCTACGGTTCTGGGTTTTCCCCTCCCGCGCTAGCTAAACTTGCTTGGTTTATTATTGTTTTCTTCTTGATAAAGATGGTAAACACTGTGTTACAGACCCTCATTTAGACTGCTAATACAGTTCTAGTAGGATCTGTACGATCCAGTCCCGCAGCACTGGCATTTTGCTGCGGAGGTCCACACTCGGTGGTGGCAGGGATTTTGCAATTTTTCGATCATCTAGCAGAGATTTCTGGGCCTTGGCAGTTGGTCCCCAAAGAAATGTGTGTCATTGGCCAGCACACTGTGAGTCATTTTGTATTTGTTCCTCATTTCTATGAACTTGGTCACTATGCAACAAAGTTCCGTGGTAAACTGATTGTGTTTCGTTCAGCTGTCTTTGACAACATAAGAAACCACATTGCCTCAGTAGCATTGAGTAATTTTTTTGTATGTTTTTGTTTTTTTTCCTTTCTTGCAAATGATCACTTTTTTCTACATTTGTTGGGATTGAGCTCAGAGTCTCATCTTGCTGTGTTTTATTGACTTTTGTGAGTCACTGAACCCTAACACTTTGATTCCCACTCATCTTTTTGGTTTTTGTCCTTCTCTTTCCTGGCCCAGTCCTCCTTGTTTTCATCCTGTTTCTCCTTGTCAGGTTTGGTCACACTGTCGTAGGAGGGGAGAGAGGCTGTGGATGGTGTGCTCTCCTTCTTCTCTTGGTTGGTCCCGCCATTCTCAAACTTATTGTTAGTAAAAGTACGACGCTTGAAGATGATGCCGCGTCGAATAAGGTGGACGCGGTAGGCATTCTGGATAGTTCTGGCAGAGACATCCTCCTGTTTGCGGCGAAGAGTGGAGGTGATGGGTTCATACGACACCTTGGAGGGGTTGGCTGCCACAAATCGCTCCTCCATCTGTTGCCTCAGCATGTCCAACTCCCCACTGTCACCCAGCACTCGCTTTGTGAAGGCAAACAGGATGTCTAGGCAGTGAATGCGATCGCCACTCACCATGGGCAAATCCATGGCAATTAGTTCTATAGTGTTGGGCTTTGGCACACGAAGTGGGTGCTCCAGTGCGTCGGCAAAGTCAGAGAGCTTGGCAAAAGTAATGAACTGAGAGGCAGTGGGGTCAAACTTCTCCCAGATCTCGTAGAAGGTCTCAAAGTCGTCCTCACTGAGTGGATCAGCACTTTCCTCTGTGGCCACACTGAAGTTCTCCAGGATGATGGCAATGTACATGTTGACCACAATCAGGAAAGAAATGATGATATACATGACAAAAAATAAGATTCCCACTGATGGGTTACCGCAGTCACCCTTCACGGATGTACCAGGGTTCTCCAAATTGGGATCGCAGTCTGGTGGGTAGTTGAGGATCGGCAGCAGCAAGCCGTCCCATCCAGCTGACGTAGTGATCATGAACAGAATGATCATGCTGTTGCCAAAGGTCTCAAAGTTGTACAAGTCATCAATTCCCGCTCCGTGTTTTACATAGCCAAAGTTAGACATGCCGAAGATGGAGAAAATGAACATGACCAGGAAGAGCAGTAGGCCAATGTTGAACAGGGCTGGCAGTGACATCATCAGAGCAAAGAGTAAAGTGCGGATGCCCTTAGCTCCTTTGATCAGACGCAGGATACGGCCAATACGAGCCAACCTGATCACCCTGAACAGTGTTGGTGACACAAAGTACTTCTCAATTATATCAGCCAGGAACATACCTGGGAAGGAAATAAGAAAATAAGAAAGGAAGAGAATATCATCAGAATACAACAGACGCCTATCTCAAGCTACTTCCTAATTGCTTTGTGTTTTTCACCTCCCTCACTCACCGACAATAGACAGGATGACCACCACCACATCAAAGATATTCCAGCCATTGGTGAAGTAATAGTGGCGAAGGGCGAAAAGCTTTAGCAAGAACTCGGTGGTGAAGACTACAATAAAGATGAAGTTGACCCAGTAGAGGACGTTTTCTGTTTCATCTGACTGATCGTCCGTTTCCACCATCATAGTAACCATGTTGAGACAGATTAAAATCATGATGGAGATGTCAAAGACCTGCTGCGTCACAAAGTCGAACACCATGCCTTGGACCTTGTTCTACATGAGAGAGAGGACACAAAGAGGGATGGAGTTTAGATTTACTGAGGTTACAACCAAAAGCATCATATTTTGAATAAGCTGAACAAAATAGGAATAACCCAGAGAAACAAAATACCTGTGGTCGAGGAATAGGTTTTTGTGGCTTTTTGGACCCCAGTTTTTTCATGGCATTGTAGTACTTTTTCTGTTCCTCTGTCATAAATATATCCTGACCTCCAAAGTAAAGGGATAAAGAAAGGTTTGGTTATAATCACATTCTGACACTATAATGGAAACTCCCAAGGCAGGATAAAGGTTAAGGAGACAGAACGGGTCTTATCTTTTTCTTCTGCTGGTTGAAGTTGTCAATGATCACACCAATAAAGAGGTTGAGGGTGAAGAAGGAGCCAAATATGATGAAAACGACAAAGTAGATGTACATGTAGATATTGACTTCATAGTCGGGCTGGTCTTCCACCTTGGAGGGAGGTACAATGTTAAAGGTAGTGTTGTTTATTATCAACACAACTTTAAGAAACAAATTGACACATTTGGAAATGCGATTATTTACTTTCTTGAGTGAAATTACCCCCAGCAGCCAGCTAACTTAGCTTTGCACAAAGAGTGGAAACAGGGCAAACAGCTAGCCTGGCTCTTTCCAAAGCTAACAAAATCCTTCTGGCAGCACCTCTAAAGTTCACTAATTAATACCTGTTTCTTTAATCTATACAAAAGTCAAAGGCCATGGTCTGGTCAAGAAATAAGTTTGGCAGTAGCTTCATACTCTTCTCATCTAAGAGTCTTTCCCAAATGTCAAACTTTTCCTTTAAGACCTGTGTTAACAGTCTTGCATACAGTGAAAAAAATAAGCATTACAATATTTATTGAAGAAGCAATAAACCTACCTCTCTGGAATCCACAGCTGCATACATAATGTCCATCCAACCTTTGAATGTGGCCTTTCAAAAGAGAGACATGACTAAATACATTTGTAGAAACCAAAAAATCAATCAAAATCAAAGAAACTCAAACCGAAACCGATGCATGTCCTGTAGTACAGCTCGTGTATGGAAAGAAACAAGTAGATGAAGAAAAGGGCATGGAGAAACACTGAATATATACAATGAAATATTTACAATGAATAAGAACAGACAGCCTCAGAGTACTGTGAAAGCAAACAGAGTTTGAAGCAACAGACCTTCAGAAACAGAAAAGTGCATAAGAAAATAAGAAAAGAAACCATGTTAGCATGAAATAAGAAATGGAGTCAGAAACAGAGGAGACAAGGAGCGACACTCTCACCACTTGCAGCAGGGCCAGGTAGCCGGCGCCCACATTATCAAAGTTGATCTTGACGTTCTTCCACCTGACCTCGGTATAGTTTTGTTGCATGAGGGCCTCACACTGGGTCTTGTTGTTGACCACGTCGACAGGAAAGTATTCCTCTGATGTCTGATTGAAACAGTAGTAGTACTTGCCCGCAAACAAGTTGACCCCCATGATACTGAAAATCAGCCAAAAGATGAGGCAAACCAGCAACACATTCATAATGGAAGGGATGGCACCCACCAAGGCGTTGACTACCACCTAGAACAGACCAGGAAAGACAGGATATGACATGAGAACCAGGAATCAAACAGCTCTTTCAACCCCTCCGAAAAGACACTACATACTGTTATGGCGTTACACTGGGTACTTAAAAAAGCTGTTCAACCCTTTGTTACAGGTGGCGTTAAGAGCAGCAGTTCAATTCTATAATGATGTTATGTAGTCGAAAATAAGCACTGCACACCATTGTGATGTACATACTGAAGTGTGGGGAATTATTGGGAGGGAGAGCCGTTTCAGTCCCTTTCTAATTGGAGCAGCACTGATGTGACTCTGAGATGCTCTTTGATCTGTCGAAGCATGTGGCTAGAAGTGCTTAAGGGACACACACACACACACACACACACACACACACACACACACGTTGTTTTATAAAGCTTTATCTATCCAAAGACTCACAAAACTGTGAAATACTCTTCTATACTATACTAATATTATTTCACCTTAACACATATTTATTAAATAAATATAAATCCAAAAATAATATGATTAAATAATAGGAACATTTGACTGTGTTGTGAGAAATAGTTTATAATTTAAACAAAATAGCTTTTTCACATAGACTTTATAAAGCTTAAATGTCAGTTAAAAAGAAATTAAGTGTTTGCCATACCACTATGAAGTGTCCACTCTTACCACCCCAACCTTAGACAGTCAATATTCTTAATCTTACCGACCCTTTCCCATAACTAGTCAAACAATATAACACTATAGCAGTAAAAGAAAAATCAATTTAAAGTTTAATAATTCCCACCACCAACCCAAAATCTAAACCGTTCTAACAATCCAATCTGATTTCCCCGTAGATTTATCATAGCCAGTAGTAAGCTCAGCACATAGTGAACTGCTCACTACCAGTGTTAGGCAGGCCCATCAGCAGCTCTCAGGCAGACAGCTGAGCATGCATGTCTTTGGCAGACTCGTTTTATGGAGCCATATTCCCTCCTCATTACAGACAGACAGGGAGGAGCTCTAGAGCAGGATTCTCTCAGCGTGTACACAACCTTCATAGGCTGACTTGTGTTGAATCTTACATTTGTGCTGTACAGAGGGCACACTGGTAAAATATTGTTTCTAATGTAAAATGCTTTATGTGATGTTTTTCAAATACAATTATAGGCTTTAAAACCACTCTTTCCCTTACAGTGTTGCCATTGCACTCGCTGAGAGAATGATTCTCTGATGCTTGATCTGAAATACAACTGAAACACTTTCAGAAATTCAGTGTTTAAAAAAAGAATTAGGCCATGCTGTGTGAAAGCATTCTCAGAAAGAGGGAAAATGGCTTTCAAAAATGCATAATGTGCATCGGCAGTTATAGTACATGCGTGTTACATGGCATTGTGCAATCTCAAGAACCGATCAAATCAATAACTCAATAAATAAGAGAAATGTGTGGATAGAGAGATAGCGGCTAAAGAGATAATGGTTGAAGTCTAGCTTGCTTTTGCGTCTGACGAGCCATTCTGATATTTAGATGGTTTGTATGGGTGTCTGACAAATATCTACAGCACAATATGTCTGAACGCTTATATATTATGTGTTGGCCTGCTCATCGTGAAGACAAACCATTAAAGTGATTGAGGTTCAGAGCTTTCATCTAAAGGCCCCATGATGACTAATACCTTTAATAGTGGGCAAAGATGAAACTACCAAAAACATTGTCATTTCAAAATCTTTGGTGGATTAATTTAAACGTCAGCACGTTCGTCAGGAAAAAGGGGGATTTACTGAAAGTGGGGTTAATATGGCAAGAGATACTGTCATTCCTGTATAATGCATTGCTTAATCAAAGTACGACCGAGTTTACAAAGCAGCATTAAGAGAAAGAGAGAGCAAAGTACGTAGTCATGTAGCCCATATCATTGCATGTTAAGCAGTGCAATGTGTCCAATTGAAGCTGCACTGCTTGCTCGGCACTGTTGAGTTGCGATGCGTCTTAACGTAATACTCAACCAGCGGGGATATAAAAGTTCTCATCATTCTAACTTATCACTCATACTAATCTCCTTCATACAGTGTCATCTCTCCATTCATGTACTTCCCTATTCATTAATTTATTGCTTTGACTTCAAATTTTCCGTTATCAGTTCAAACAAAATGGTAACTCAATTGATGAACATATACATTGTAGTAAAAAATGTATACAGCAGGATCAAATTCCTCTGTTTCCCTTTGCGTGACTGGGCTACCCTCACCTCTCTTACCACATACTGTACACCCAGTGAATGGGGTCATTCATAAGGGGCACTGGTATTGGCATTATTACACTCTATTAAAGCAAATGTGTGATGATTTCCAACCCCAAAAATGACATAATAATTAAGAGGTCTATTTCCCCTCCCAGAATTAATAAAAATTATACCCATAAAATTTCAGTGAAACATTCATGGCAGCATCCATAGAGCCTATCCAGGGCCTAAAAGCATTGATGTCTGCTTATGTGCAATGGCATCACATTTTAGTCGCTGGATATCTAGTATGAATGAGACTTCACAACAAATATCCACCCACTAGATAACACAGGCCTTCTTCTCCTGCTGGTCTGTCATTTTTGGGATGTACTAAAGACATTGTCTGTCTAGGGTTGAGAGTGTTGTCCGAACGATTTAGTGCTTATCAACCTATGGGCCACCACCCACCCAGACCCAAACTCAAAGTCAGAGTTTACCTGGGCCTGTTGTTGCCTCCCAGTTTCACTTCCTGTGGGAGTGGAAGGCAACATGAAGCCAGGGCCTGCTGTATGAGCTACAATATGTGGTGCCATGACATGGCAGTAGTAATGCCTTGTGTGAAATGTCAGCCTAGCATATTTGCTAAACTTCTGCCTGCATTCCTGAAGGAAGGCACTAACAATGATTATAAATTATTTCATTTCAAGTAGTTAATATGAACAATGTTTAGAAACATTTACAGTAATATTCTGCCACCAGAATGGACTGTTAGCAGATCTGTCGGTCAGATGGTACGACCTAAAGTGCTGACACTGGCAGAAGCTTAATAAATATTTTCCTCCCAAAGCCACAACACTGTAAGTGTGTGGTTTCTGTCTCAGTCCCTTATGCAGGAGAGTGTGGTGACCCTCCAGCCGAACTGGGTCGAGGTGGAGTGAGTAGTGAAAGGGATAAGGGGGTGTGGAATAAGAGAGGGGGGGGGGCTGCACAGTGCTGCACATGTGGAGCTTAGGAGAAGGTGGGGAGGGGCTGAGGTGAAGAGGAGAAGCTTAAACTAGAAGACAAGGCAAGCACACCAAGAGTAGTGAGTAGTAAAAGAGAATGAGGTCAAGAGTTAGAGAGAGAAGAAGAAAATGAGACAGGGGGGACTATGGGTGACAACAACCAGGTGCAACCTATTGCTACCACCAGTCACAGAGACAACCAATGAAATATTTTAGGAAGAGACGGCTGAAGCAACCAGAGGTACTGCCAAATTCCTCTGAATGGTTGTTTGGCAGCCGTCCTGCATGCATTGTTTTGGTGTGACTGGTTGGGCAGAGGTTTTGATGTCCTGCAGCTCCATTGTTCCTGCTGGTTGTTGTCGATGCAAGATGCATTGAGGGATGGCGTGGGGAGGGGTGGGGGTAGGGGTTGGGGTGTGTGGTAGGGGGTTGGGGGGGGGGTTGTGGGGGGGGTGCATGTGGAGGGGAAGGGGTTTCTCAATTAAAAGCAGTGGTTGAGAATTAGGTCAAATGAAGAGCTAATTGTTGATTTGAATGCTCTATGAAATTGCATGTAAGTTTGGTTAGCTTTGACCAATTTTCAAGAAGAAACAAAGTAAGATGAAATAATCAGAATTTCTAGGTTGTCACTTATGTGATGAGGCAGCTTTGTGAAAAAATATTTCTGTTGCTCTTTGGGTATTTTCCATTATGAAACATCAATTTGCATGTAGATTGTTTTGTTTAAGAAATTCAATTGAAATGCATGTTGTTCTGCTGGCAATACAACTTAACTGTTACTTTACTCAGTCTCCCAGCTGCATCATGACTTGTTCTTTTGCTCTAACAAAGGCATGGTATAGGATTGCGCATGGAAAGGTGACTTCTTGGCTTTATCTCCTGGTTTTAAAAACAATCCCCCAATATTTTTGAGTTTTTAGTACTCTTAGTTTGTTTTTTAGAACAGTTCTAGCATGCTTTAAATTGTTGAATGGGCATGCGGAAGGATCAGCTGCTTAGCTTTGGATCTTACCCTCATCCCTTCAAAACGTGACAAGGCTCTGAGGGGTCTCAAGGCCCTTAGTGTCCTGAGTGATTTAATGGGCCCTAGATCGGAGTAGCCCAGCGCATTAGCTACAAGGCTGACTATAGACACCTACACAAAAACAGAGAAGCAAAAGAGGTTCCAAACTGTTAGAAGTGAGAATATTCACTAGGAAAGAGAGACGGCCCTGGCATAGGCGGAGAGTTGCTTGACATACACACATAAATCTTTGCATGTATATGCATGTATAATATTGCATTTATACATGTATATACACTGAGAGAGAAGGTTAATGTTTAGTATAGGTCTTATGTGCGTAGTATTTTTAGTATCAGTGCGCCATAGAGATTGTTTGTCTGTTATTTTGGGGCAGTTGACGAGATGTGAAAAGTCCTTTGTACCTGCAAAGAAATTTGTGGTTGAGAGAGAAAGAGAGGAGATAGAGACATAAGACTCAATCAGAGGGTAAATTAGGCAGAAAGTGCTACATGATTTAGTAAAGATACAAGCAAAGGGAGTGGGGGAGCAGAGGAAGAGGCGTTGGGGAGGGAGGGAAGGAGAGAGGTTACCCTGTAAAAGCTGATAAAAACCCAACAGACTTGAGAGCCTTACCCTTGCCCCTCTAACATTGTCTCTCCATGTCGTTCTTGGGCTGAGGCATAAAATCCCATATAATTTAAGACAGACAAATTAATGGAACCTAAGAGAAAGAATACAAGTAAACATGTACAAATGTGTCATTTTGCCATTTTCTTTCTCAGACATCAAATCAGATTGTCACACAGCATTGAGAGTCAAATAGGAGAGACACAGTCACATGAACCACGCACAAGAAACAGGGATGGAGGTTAAGGGCAGACCGGATATAGTTATTAGCACTGGATGGCACTGAAAGGACAAAAATACACAGTCGAGTTACACACAGTTAACAATAACAGCACACAACCTCAAAGAAACTGGTGCAGCCCCTCTCACATCCGGCAGCAGCCACCGAGGCATTGCTGAAGCCAAAGAATGCTGCATAGTGTGTGATCAATAGTTAAAAACTCTCACTTTATCATTAAATGAGGTCATTAATTCACAAAACTGTATGTTCCACCATTCACAGCAACACAATAAATGTTAGAACTCTTAGCGCCATAATAAATCAATGTAAATTTAGGAATTATGGTTTGGTAATTGTGAATCCCCTATAGCTGCTCTAAGCTAAACATACATATACAGTATTGAATCTTTAACAAATGAGGAAATGGACAATGGGGATTGTGGTGTACAGGAATGACTTGATCGAGTCACCGCCAGTGAGGCCATTACAAGCTGTCTGCTGCACAGGGAAGCTTTGTAATGAAGGATTATTTGGCTGAATGCACATTATTCTAGATGCAAAATGCAGGAGTGGGCAGCTGTACTAGAATTAGGTCAAATAGAGATAATTTGTTTGTTCAAAAGTTAGTACATGAACAAAGAAATTGTATCCTCAGGAAGTCTTTTTGTTTTTTCCAAACTGCAATCACGGTTTGTATGCTGGAGGGACTGAAACAGGGGGAGTACCAGTTCCTTACAAATAAGGAAAAATATCAACAGTGAACACATGTGAAAGCACCTCCAACCAGCCAACCGGTCAAACTCACCGCAAGAAGTACACAACATCCAAAGCTTACCAAAGTCACGGAGGGAGGTTTGAAACAGGCAAAATCTTAATTTTGACTGATGCCATTATCAACATGGATTAGAAGAGACCAACCTTTTAACCATATAAGGGTGGAATTAATCAAAACGATGGAAAGAACAGCAGAAAAGGTGGCAACACAGATTCAGACTTCTTACTGTACATGTGAATATTGGACCATGTTCAAACATCGTGTCCAGGGTGTCCTGGACAGGGCCTTTATTTAGATTTTGTTGAGTTTTCTCCAAGTACTTACTTTTTGGCACAAAGCCCCTATTTAAATCAATAACATTGTCTCTCAAATAAGTTAACAGCTGTTCTGGTGGGGAGACAGTAAAATAAAGATTTTGCCTTGATCTACACTACAGTGTTTGGGGTAATTGTCACCTTCAGCCTGACCCCTTGGAGAGCCCCCCTTTGGGGTGCCTGGCCTGTGGCCCCCTGCTGGGCCAGCTGTGTGGGTGTGACCTCAGCGCCTCAACGTCCTTCTCACAGAGCTCTGCAAGGCAAGGCCAATGACATCTGGGGCTGTGATCCCATGATGACGCCAGCACAAACCAAACAGAAATAAACCAAACTAAAAACAAAGGGAAAAACACAACAAAACAATGATAATAATCTGAGTGAAAAAGAAAGATGAATGAAGTATGACACCTATCATCCTCACATTCACACACCTCAGTATCACTAGTGCACTAGTATTACTCCCTATTTTGTCACTTTAAACAGCTAATATGAGTAACATATGGATTATTCCTCCTACAATATGAATTATGTGTCCTACAATGTAAGCAAAAATAAAGTAAAAAAAAAACTACTTCACTTTAAAATAATTGGTTGTGTTCTCCCGTAACTATGCTACAAGGTTAATTTTTTTTAACTGATTTAACAAAACACTTTCTAACATTACATTTCTTTCCCCATGCCATTTTAGCCAATACATAACAGTATACAAAACACACTCTTATAATGAAAATCAAGAAGACACTAATCAAATGGGTAACAGAAACATACAGTAACACAAGGGAAATGAGAAGGAACACACTCACACAAAGAGCCAGGCACATCCACACTCAAAGAAAAATACAGGCCGGTCTAATGATGGTGCCCCCCCTTTCTGAGTCCATGGCAATGGTTTCACCCCACAACACAGGACAGTAGAGGCACAGTCAGGCCACAACACAACCCAGACTCATCAAGCAAAAGTCTAATTTTTTTTTAGAGGGGGAGCGCTAGTGAAGACCAAACTTACCGCCGGCCGCCTGTCACCCACCATCATTACATCTCAGCACAATATCACCACATTCCTGAGGTTACACTTTCAAGAGGGAATGAAAGGAGGTTGGGGAAAGAGGGGAGGAGGAATGCCACTCCCTGTGACATGTTCACAACTTGGGAAACGTAGCGCCCTGCACTGTCCCAAATGTTGGGCTTGACAACACACCTACAGGGAGGGAGTCTACAATGGCAATAACCAGAATCAGTACAGTGTGGTATGATTATAATTGCTACAAGCTCTACGTGTGCTGTGTGTCAACCTTGAACATATGATTTAAAAATACCCGTTTACTGAATCTTTTGAAAGTCTTATGTTACAAAAGGCTACGAAGCTAACCTGGGCTCGTTTAGCAAAGAAACACAGCTACTAAAGGCTAACCTAGCGCGTAACATTAATGGTATTGTCTCCTCTCCCTGTGTGATGCATTGAACGTGAAAGTGAGACCTAAACTGGCCTGGATGAGTGTATACTTTCCTACCTAAGAGGGGTTGTGCTGTGTTAAACTGACTCACACAGCCGCTGTTTAAATTCACGCTCTGGAGCCAGGCCTGCCTGCTTCGCCGTCTTGAGCGACCTTTGCTCTTGGTCTGCTTTCCAGCGACCTTCGTCTGGACTCCGCGAGCCTGCTCTCCGTGTTGTAGTTCAGGATTTAAAAAGGTGTATTTAAAAAAACTTGTGTTGTTGAAAACAAGAAAACAGTCTTCCAAAATGTTTGTCTGGCCTGTCTGTATGTCTGTTATGTGTGGCCTGTAGCGACCGTCCGCTTGAGGCTCTCCGCTCTGCTTTTTGAGTAAATTCCTCAATCAATCCTCCACACACCTGCAATGGCTGCGTTAAATCACATCAACAACCCCACACCCCCTCATGTGACGCGTCAGTCTGGCCCTGTCCATCAGCTTACCATGCCCACTTCTCTAAAAACACTACACTGATATCATAACACTTAATATACATATGTGTAATTTTGAGCTGTACAAACTATTTATAAATGCATGAATGTAGAAAATTAGATGTACGTTGTCTATGGTATGTAATAAATGTATGTTTGCTGCATGGAGTCTGGGATAGAGGAGCTTATAATGAATCAACATGGCAACCTCTGGCCATTGAAAGGAGTCCATTCACTGTTATTGCGTGAGGTGTTGGACACTGCGGAGAGGTGGTTAGTTCAAGGAGAAAGTCAGAAATCAGGGAAATTCTTATTCTATCCCAATTCTGCCACTAAGTGCAGATTACCTCTTGATTCAGCATTAATGTAAAATACAGATGCTTTAAGCTTCTAGTCATGAAAATGGTCCCCTTTATTTCTTTCCCAGGTTGGAATCTCATTGAAATCCCTCACAGTCTAAGGTTACGTCATTTTAAAAATAGACAAAATCAGATTAAAATGTGATAATATATCTAACTAACAAAGAATAGGTTGAAGAATTTCCCATGTTCCTGTTTTCAATCTTGACTGACACAAGGAGCAGAGAAGTACACAGAGAAAGAGGACAAAGGCACATCTCAAACATCTTGCAGGTCAGAGACACAGGCAAAGACAGCTTTACAGAGACACATCTTTGAAATGTCCTTTTGCTCTGAGCATGACTTGAATATGGTTTTTATCAATGGTTATTGATTGGCTGATTCAAATTTGTGTTAGTATCCATGCTTAAATAGCTTTGTGTTCAAATTGTAATTGTTTATTTTAATTCTGCCTTAAAACATAATTGGTGTCTGTACCAAGTAGTGAAAAAGACAAACAGTTTATTGCTTGTGGCACACTGATAAAAGTGTTTTAATTCACAAGCAGAAAAATTATGTACATATTTAAGCATCTCAGACTGATAAACCAAGTACAGAATAGGGATTGTTGCGTTTTGGAGTTGTAAAAGGTGACTCCGGCATGAGTGCAGTTGAAATAGACAGACTGCAGTACAGTCTTGTAAAACACTGTCCTTATAGCATGAGTAAACCAAATAAAGAGGCTTCCTATTGTATACAACATGCCATCTCACCTTATGCATGCCATGACGCAAATATTCAATTGATAACCTGACCTTTCAAACCTAACCACATCCAACAGACAACAACACTTATAATTGTAACATCATATCTGGTGTCCATATAGTATATGTAGTGCATATGATGTGATTCATAACAATCTAATAAGGCAAAAGACAAATTATTACAGCAGAAATTAGCCTTAGCTCTGCTGCTTAATAAACTGTATCTTTATCCCAGTGTGTTGCTGTTGGACCAGGGTGTGGTTGAGGACCAAATAACTGCTCATCTTCTCTAATAGATGGAAACAAGAGCTGGACTTACATCCACAATGAAGAAGTCCAGCCAACACCAGGCATTGGTGAAATACTTGACAAAACCGTACGCGACCCATTTCAGCAACATCTCCAGGATGAAGATGTAGGTGAAAACCCTGTCGGCGTACTCCAAAATTATCCGAATGGTCTTCCTCTGCTCAATGTACACATCCTCAAAGGCCTATGGACAAAACAGGAATTAAACGTCAGCCGTGACAAAGACGACAAGGGAAATATTACACCTAATGATTTATGATTCCACTAATGAAATTGTAAACAGCACTACACTAACCGTGATTTACCAAATTAAAAAAAAAATCTGTTCTGCGTGAAATATTTCAAATAACTCCACAGCAAATGTAGATTTGCAGCAGTCTTTGCTCTTATTTTAGTAGCATTTGACATGCTTGAGAACAAGGTCCCACTCCATCCCCAGAAATAGATCCCCTGTTTGATAAATGGTACAGTCCATTAATCACAGGCACTGCTGGCCCTTCCCCCAACACAGCAGCTCAGGGACTGACTGCACCACGTTTTACCTCCTCATTGCCATACTGTACTGTAGACACACACTGGTCTCTGTGAAGTACCTCTATTTTTAATGAGTCATCTTCATTCAATCTTTATCCAGTTTGGATTTTCTCAGGTCAGTAGAATGTGTATTTCATTTGAAGATGAATATAATTTGTGCTCTGGAGCTTTTCAACTGTTTATGTTGCTTTATGTTTTAATTTTTTATGTAACAAGCCTGTAGTAGGCCTCTTTACCAGGGCGCCGCTACTGAGGAGGATCATGAAGATGATGAGGGTTTCAAACCAGTTGTGCTCCACAATCAGGTAGCAGGTTTTTCTCAGGTACCACCATCTCTTCCACCAGCCCGTAGAAATGTCAACATCGCAGCACTTATACTTGGCCACACAACCTGAGGACACAGGAGGAGAGACAACATTTGATACAGTATAGTTAGATCAGTTACAGTCCTGTGTCTAGAATTGTTTAAATGTTAGTCCTAAAATCGATATATGGGTTTTTGAGAAATTTTTTTCTGCCTAGTGCAATATTTCTATTTTATTGTATTTTATTGTCATAATTTTTATTGCATTGATTCATCTTTTTAATCTATTTCATGTAGTTCTTACATCTAGTTTTTTTCACAGTATTTTACTAATATTACTGTTACTTTTAAATCTATTTTATTACATTTTCATCATATTTTAGTGTGCTGTCTAAATTGTTATATTCTTTTGTCTTTTCTGTTGTTTTTACGGTCTACACTCCTGTCTTATTATCGGCTTGCCAGTCATCTTCAAAGGACTTAAAACTGCACCTGTATGAAATGTGCTATACACAATGTTTGATTGATTGATTGATTGCTTTATTTCTATAGTGTAGAACCGCAGTACACCCTCTCCAATGCTAAGGGTTTAATACTTTGTATTGTTATCCTATTTTTTTTTCTTTACAAATGTTTTGACAAAGACTTGCCTACAAAAATCCTAAAGATTAATTTACAGTTTGGAATTACATCTATCAAAATCCGCCTATTTTTAATCAGTTTGACCAGTCATCAGCTTTTTTAGACAAGATGCTACTAGATCCCATTGACAAACTGGAATTGAACTGTTGAAGTGTTAAGATATCAATATTCCTGATTTCTATTACTGATTTTTTTAAACAGGCTTTATCTATAAATAATTCTCTGTAAAGTTATATGTATTAGTGTATCAGTGTATTAGTGTGTAAACAGACAGACAGACTGATAAATAGATGGAGTCTCCATGGGTGAGTGATCCTTCATAATGAATCTGTCCTTCACACCTATCACTGCCCTATCATTTCCAATGAGTCCAAGGGAGTCTCTGTGCTATGGAGTGGAGGTAATGGGTGCCATGGGAGCAGTGGTCTCACCATCTGTCCAACACGCCTCGGGTTCCAAGTATTCCTCCACTGGCTCCACCACCACCTCCTCCACAACATCTGGCTTGATGTCGATGGTACTGCCCTCCGACGAACTGGTGTCATCCAGCTACAGATACGCAGACATATGAGCACACACACAAAAAGAAACACAGGAACAAAGTGTCAGTGAGTCAGAACCATTTCAGTTTTTATTGCTTTTTATTGGAACTGCTCATTGTGGAGAAAGCTGACTCGGGAAATGTCAGTTTCATGTTATGTCATGTCCATTTCCATCCAATTGTGTTGACTTCGTCTTTAAAAAGGATAAAAAAGATCCTCTGCTCTGAAAGTCTTCTAAATGCATTTTGTCAAAAGGCATACGCCAGCAGATATCCATTTCACTCCAGCCACTCTAGACTCTTTTGAGTAATGGAGTTATATCAGTGTCTGAACAGGGCAGAGTAGCCAACCCCACCCATGGCAATTGTACTGTGTAGAGTAGCTGAGGATTATAACAACGAAAACACATGGATCATCACATTTTACATGTTGTTATTCTAAAAGTAAAATAAATTATTTAGCAGTGTGTATAAATGGTTGTGTTATTGTGTATGCTGCAGATTCCAGTCTGTTTTGTGTCATTGCCTGCCTTGTAATACTTATAAACTATTGTGATAAACTATTAGAAGTGGATAAATATATGCACTCCTCTCACTGACCTCTTTGCTGTTCTCATTTTCCGACTCGCTGCTGAAATCCTCCGTGTTAAGGTTCTCAAAGTCAGACTCTCCCACAGCAATGGGCACACAGACGGTCAGGTTTGGGTTGTGGATGAACGACATGTGGTCCTCATCAATCATATACTTGCCCACACTGCTGCCAATACCGCTGGTGGTGCCGTTACCATTCTTGACATAGTCCAGGTCACGGTTGATGTCCACCCCGGTGTGGTTAGCAATGCAGTTCAGCTTCTTGTCATACATGTCATCTAAAGGCTTCTGCTCGTCCTCCATCTGTGGTTTCTTCAGCAGACTGGCCACCAATATCCGCAACTTCGCTTTGATCCATGCAATGCCAATCTTGATACGCCTGACAGAAATCTGCAGGTTGTTGGGCTCACCGTCGTCATCTGTTGCAGCCAAGTTGTCAGCACTGAATGAGCTCAGCAGCAAGGCAAGGAACAGATTCAACACCTTTGGACACAAAATGAGAAATCAGTAACTTAGAACTAAGAATGCTACTTTTTCCATCTCTGACCACATTATAATTATTTAAAGATGGGTTAGGGAGCCAACAGTCTGTTGTTTCTTTTTTTTTTTTAAACTGCACACCCTCCCAGTCTAGACACTCACCACCAGGTTACCGATAACCATGACCATCATGAAGACAATGAGGCACATGGCCTGGCCCGCCACCTCCATGCAGTCCCACATGGTTTCAATCCATTCACCGCACAGCACCCGGAAGACGATCAGGAAGGAGTGGAAGAAGTCATTCATGTGCCAGCGAGGCAACTCACAGTCAAGAGAGATTTTACACACACAGTCTTTGTAGCTCTTGCCAAACAGCTGCATGCCCACCACAGCAAAGATAAAGACGATGATGGCCAGCACCAGAGTCAGGTTCCCCAAGGCTCCCACTGAGTTTCCGATGATCTTGATCAGCATGTTGAGGGTGGGCCATGACTTGGCCAGCTTGAACACTCTCAGCTAAAGTAAGAGGTGGGTGAAAAGAGTAAAAGGGATATAATTTAGTTGAAACATTTTCACTTTACTAACTTGCTGCACACGGTGAATAAAGTCAACTTTGCTAAGATGCTAACTCTGCATGCTTTCTCTATTTAGAAAGAAACTAAAAAATTTGCATTTACCAATCGAAATGACCGCAGCACAGACAGGCCCTCAACGTCAGCCAGAGCCAGCTCCACTAAACTCAGCGTTACAATGAAACCGTCGAAACAGTTCCAGGCCTCCTGGAAGTAGTAGTATGGATCCATAGCAACCAACTTAAAAAGCATTTCCCCTGCAAAGATCCCTGTGAACACCTGGCAGGTAGGAAAGAACACAGATTGAAACAAATGGATTTGAACCAACACCATATTTCACAGGACATGTGAGAATGTGAAGCATGATAGGTAGTGAAACTTGTTGTGACCCATTATCTGAGTTATGCATTATAGATCCATCACATTATAAATTATTCCCATGGTAACTGTATGTTAATAAATTACCAGTAGGATATATCCAATTATTTAAAAAGGCAGCACATATAGTTTGTGTGTGTGTGTGTGTGTGTGTGTGTGTGTGTGTGTGTGTGTGTGTGTGTGTGTGTGTGTGTGTGTGTGTGTGTGTCAATGACTCACAAGGTGACCTACAAATTTCCACCTGTGCCACCCATTGGCCTTTTTTGGTAAATTACTCTGTATAATACCTGTTCACATTCTCACACACACACACACACACACACACACACACACACACTATACAGTGAGTGTTCATTATTGCAATAACTACATGTCAGCTGTGACACATCTCGTTTTAGGACGCTGACACAACATACGTTAACAAATGTGATACTGAAAAGTAAAACAACAATCATGGTCCCAGAGCTCAGATTTACTCTGTTTCTCTAAAATGCTAATAGTGAAAATGGTCAGGTTGAGTTATCCAAGCCATTATTCAGGCACCATGAAAGAGAGCAGCTCATCGATCAGGCTCCATGAAATATTAATGTAGGCCTCCCACCAGTCAGCCAACCAGCAGAGAGGCAGGTTGGTCCCAACGAAGCTAACAGCAGCTCCACACAACCAGAGGAGAGAAAGAGAGATAGCAGGAGAAGACAGGGAACATGTTTTACATACAAACAAAAATTAAAATGGATAAAAGAAAACAGAAGTGGGTTTCGAGAAAGAGATTTTTTTTTTTTACTCCTTTTAACTCTGAATCAGCAATGAAAGAGCTGCCAATTACGGTTCCAAAAGTAACAACTCTCTATGAGCTGCAAAAGAAGAAGCAGAAGAGATTCTTAACCGGCTATTCAGATAAAAATGAAAGAACAAAAAGATCGCCACTCACCAGATTGCCTACAGACAGCATGTCTTCAAAGTCGGGGGTCATGGGGTAGTGCTCCATAGCCATGAAGAGGGTGTTGAGGACGATACAGATGGTGATGGCTAAGTCCACGAAGGGGTCCATGACAATCAGGTTCATAGTTTCCTTGATCTTAATCCACAGTGGGGAGCACTCCCAGATCAGGAATGTGTTAGAAAATTTATACCAGCATGGCGGACACTTGCGTTGAGACTCCTCCAGTTCTGAAGACATAGCGCGGATCACACATCAAAACCAAACATAATTGCATGCTTGAGCATACCGCATGCAATGGTATCAAATGATAGACAAAATTGTATGCATTGTATGTATCTGGTACTTTTGGATATGCAAAGCAGATAAGCAGGAAATCCATGTCAAACTAATCAACCAATGAGAGCAGCCCTAGTTAAAGAATAATGAGAGAGCAGGTTAAAAAGCTGGGTTAAAGTGGCAGTACCCTCCACTAGTGTGTTGGTAATGACGCTCATGACACTGTTGGCCCGCTCTTTCCGCCCAAAGGAGGTATTGAGCTGGTCCACAGACACCATCAGGGAGCCCGACAGCTTCTTCTTCACCTCAACCTCAGTAGTCGGCTGTCAGGAATAGAGGAAGAATCAAGCACCCATGGAGAGGACATGAACACCATCCCATTTCACCACCGGTGGCCGGCGGAGGGAAGTGCACCACAGCATTGGCAGGAAAAAGTAGTTGATGATCAGATTTTTGGGATGGGGGCATGGTTCAATCTTTTCTATATCAATGCTGGTTTCAAGGAAGATGTGTGTATGCTGTAAATGCATGCAGGTCTCAGCCAAAGTGGGAGCAGTGGTCTAGGGCTACTTGACCTAATTGTGTTTGAATGTAATTAGTTTGTCCCGATTAAATAATAAATGGATTGTGCGATATTGTGTGAAGGAGAACTGTTTCTGCATGAATGCATTTTCAGTCCTGTCATGCAATAATGGAGGCTTTGCTGCCATTGCAATATAATCATTAGGTTAATTTACAAAATGTCTCCCAAATCTGGCCATTTTAATGTTACTTGCAAATTGATGCTACTGAATATCTTCCTACAGTACTTTGAAACCATACAATTTATATTGCAACCATCAAGTCAAGAGCATTGTAAAGAGATCATGTGGAGGCAGATAGTTCAGATCCATCCAGTTGTCATGCATGAGCATGCTCCAAGTCAAAGAGAAGGAGAGGAAATTACAGACACCATAGCCATTGTTCTACTTGTCTATGTCATGCTTGTTCTAATTTAGGGTTTAATCTACCATGCTAACTAGAATGAGACACAGCTGATCCACTAATGTTGACCAGGGAGATTTTGGAAAACAGAGAAAGACAGACAAGGACAGCAGCCCTCCTTTTTTCTTAAATTATATATTATTAGGGCCTGATAGGATATTACTTGTGTATCTGCTTTGGGATATTAACAGTGTATCAGGGAAGAAGATAACAATGTCTGTGGCTATATAGTGCTGGTCCCCTCAGTTTCCTCCGCCTCCTACTCCTACCCACACAGGCTAGCATCGGACCTGGATGCCTGGAGGAGGAACACATCAACACACTAGAGCATGTTAACTCATCATTATATGTTGTTTGTTAACAAAAATTGTGTTTTATTACTAACGTGTGTTAAACAGGAACTTTATGACATCCCACAGTTGAATTTTTGTATTAAATATTAATCAGGCTTTGATATATGTGCCAAATTCTTATGGGCCAGTGGGGATGCAGAAGAATAATAGAATCATGTCTGTTTGATTAGTGCCTGTATAATAGTGTGAGTATGGTGCATGTATGAATAAATAATTTGATACGAACATTCAAAACATTGACATTCATCGTTCAAATCAAACAACAAAATTGCCTGGAAGTCACTGACAGACCCAGTTTTGCTAACCTATCAAATACACGGTTGGCTATAGTATATTCAATATAAAATGTATTTATTTCTCCATCCTTTGCCTACTGTTGGAGGGCAGCATACACTGCAGGGGGTGGGGGAGGGGAGGCGCGAGCGCTTAGCCAAGAGATACATACGGACTTGCAAAATGAGAGTAGAGTATAGAGAGCAAGAAAGAAAAGGAACGGACGAGAGGGGGGCCATGCCTAGATAGGTCTACTCATTGACTTCCTTACACTGTCGTCAGGGGCTGCCTTATCTATTTTCACCTCAGGCAGAAGGCGTCCACCGTGCCCAGGGCCGATGAGCGACACCACGCCGTTGCAATCCACCGTGCTGTTCCTCTTCCCGTGGTATCCACTGTAGCTGCTCCGCCGATAAGGGCTGAACAGGGAGCCCCGGCGCTCCTCGCACTCCTCCACCGTGCTGTGTTCATCATCGGCAAACTCGTTCTCCGATCCCACGTCCTTACCGCGCCCCTTAAAACTGAAGATGCTGCTCTTGCTGTTGTGGCGGGACAGGAAAGGTGAGCCAGGTATACTGAGGAGGGACTGGAGGTAGAAGAGGGATGAAGAGAGGAGACATTAGCGTGACCAAGGTAGCACAGGGTGTTTCTGAATTACAACTGATTGCACCATAATTTTAATGCCGTTTGTCACAATTTCCGGAGGTCATGATAAAGGCAACATCTGTAGGGTGTGAGAAATGTAATGCAACCAGGAAGCTTTTTCCTAAGGAGGCATATTCTGCTGGAGCAATCATGTGAGTTATAAACAAGAGGGAAATACATAAATAGTTCAGTGATAACCTACACTGTCAAGGTCACACACAGGGCAGAGATACAGGGCGAGAGCTGGGTGATATGGAGAAAATCAAATATCACGATATTTTGAACCAAACACCTCGATATTGATACTGTAGGGTTGACTATTGGTGCTTTCACAAAATATTTACACAATGAGATTTTTGACAAATACTCATCAGTAATGTGGATATATATATATATATATATATATGTGGGTAAAGGCAAATAATAAAAACAGCTAGAGCAGCCTGGTAAATTCAGAAAATTACATCACTTTACAGTAATGCAGCCTTTAAAAACAGGAAAAGACAACACTTATGCCATATTACGATATAATGATATCCACAATCTAAGACGATATCTAATCTTGTATCACAATATCAATATAATATCGATATTTTGCCCATCCCTAATACAGGCATCTGAAAAAACATGGAGAGGACCATGAGTCATGACAACATCAATCTGGGCTGCTGCTAGTATTGATCCAAATATTATTATAGCTGTACACAGAGTGTGCTAGCTCAACTGGAATCAATCCTCTGTTAAATAGGGCCAATGTTGCCTTAAATTATTTGGTAAATCCTGCACTATAAAACACCCTATAAGAGTCGGCAGAACGCAAGCGAGGCCTAAGCAAAGCTGCAGGATTTCTCCCTTTGAAACATTAATGTAATCACTGTAAATAATTCAAGATCTGGACATGGGTTTCTATATCTCTGGCCACTATATGCTCCTCTATATGCAAGTTCATGCAACATCACACTGTACAAAAGCCACACTCTCAGTCTGAAATATTCCTCATCTGACAGTCACAAAACATTTTAAAGCAACAGTTTTCACTGACATATATATTCTATTTATAGAAATAATCAAACATCTATGTTTCAATTCTGTGGCTCTGATGTTATGGTATCTTGTTTGGTCCCTTTGTGTTTGACACTAGTAATCTGAGTTTTTAAAGAGCTTAAAGGGTCAGTTTATAAATGGCGTGAAGCCATGCAGCCATGCAGATAGTTTCACTTTAATATGCTGAGGTTTTGTCTGTGAGATGTCTGCCACTAACCCATTACAATGGAGGTCAGTAGAATTTTTATGCATGGAGCTCAAAGCATTTAAAATGTACACTGAAAAACTCAAAATCATGTACTGTATTTCCAGAGAAAATGTCCCAGTGACTCAAGATCATTGATAAATATTGCTGTTTACACTGACAAAACAAAATTATGTTCACCAAGATTCAAAAGGCTCCGCTTATTAAACTGTTTTTGTCATTTTGGCTAACTGACCCTTTGCATGATGCTGAACTACAAAAAGAGGACTGCAGAGAAATTACTAAACAAACCCAGACATTATCCTTGTTTACCTCACCTGGTTCATAATGGAAGACTTTCGACCCAAGCGATTATCAGGGAAACGGAAGCGGCTCCTCTTGCTGCCATCATCTGACTCTGACTTGACAAACTTCTCACTGTCGCCTTTCTCCTTCTCTTGCTCTTTCTGCCGCCACTTTTTCTTACGATTACGCCGTTCTTTGGCACTTTTGGAGCTGAGCTTTGACATCTCAGAGGAACTGCATGACAGATGACCTCCTCCATCGTCCTCTACTGCGTCCTCTGACACAGTACCCGCAGAGGTTGCCATGGCAGCCGCCTGCAAAGAAACAAACACATGAAGGGAATCAGAACAATGATATAACATGAATCAGGAATCATTTCAGGCTCCATCCTGCCTGGGCTGACCTGAGCGTCTTCCTGCTGTTTCTTGAGCTGATCCAGCATGGCCTTGAATTCCTCCTCCTTCTGCAGGGCCTCTTCCATGGTGGCCTGGTTCTGCTCCTCGTAAGCCATGGCCACCACAGCTAAGATCAGATTCACCAAGTAGAACGAGCCCACAAAGATCACCAACACAAAGAAGATCATGTATGTCTTCCCTGCCGCCCTCAGGGTCTGTTGGGAGGCAGTGCAGCAGAGATGAGGGGAGAAGGGATGGAACAGACAATAATGACATCTAACACATAACCTAAATCCCAGAGTCAAGCTCAGTGTCAACCTCACTGCTCATGTCTCACAGTGACTCATCAGAAATAAACAGTCAGCTGTTGGTGGTGAAAAGAGAACAGGCTGAATGGTTCATTTAGGAACAAACTCAGCCTAAACGTCTGTGGCTTTCTACATTTAAATGTCTGTTTCTGGTATTAATATGCTGAAATTAGTTCCACTCTCATCTCATACAATGATGAAGTGATACACAACCATCTGTTCTTGGTCTGCGCGGGAACAATCTTCGCTGCAGAGGCACGGCAGAACAAGTGAGAACATTCTGGAAAAATCTTGAAAGAACTGTTTTTTTAACGTTTTATGTTTTTTATGCACAGTATTCAAGAGGTTCTTAGTGTAACAGAGGGAAACCACATTTCAGTTGTGTCACTCATCAGCCTCCTTTGGTTCCACCCTCTAAAGACGAACTAATGCTGTCAGGGAGCACAGCAAAAAAGAGTGGGCTTCCTTGGATAGAGAAGAGAAATTCCCTTACAAATCAATTATGAATGTAGTTGACATGTTGTGCTGGGAACTGTACATAACACAACATTCCCAACAAGAGAAGCACAAACTGATTAGCAGTCCAAATCATTGTCTTTAAGTCCCACACATCCCTAAATCTCATGTGGGCAGGTAAAACAAAAACTTGAAAAATACTAAATAATGAACAGTAAGATCTCGGCTCTGCCACGTCAATTTCATTTAATTTCTGAACATGTGACAAAGACACATTCACCATCCCTTCCAAACACAGCTGAATATACAGTACACAATAGCAATGAGAGCCTGTAGTTAGGGGCTGAATTTCAAAAATAGGAACAAAAATAGAAGTACGGTATGAGCTGGAATGCTCCCATCAGGGCTCATCCCCCTCACTGGCCATACTGTAATCCTGAGCTGTTAATATTTCATACTTCCTTTCTCCGTATGTAGAGGCAGGAGTGTCTCCACAGGCTTTGTGTGGAACAGGCTGATAGACAGGACAGAAGTGGCCTGGCTACAGTATGCAGATGAGGCGAGTCAAAGTGGGAACAAGGGAAAAGCTAGAGGCAGAATAATCCTCAATTTTCTGTCTAAAGGTTAAGGTTACAGCATGCACACTGTGCATGACAACACACACAAGAATGAGGAATCAGTGTCTTTTCTGCAGGGGAACCCAAGTCTCACAGGATATTTGCTACCTTTCTTTATTTAACAGGGCTGCAATTATATTTGCATACCGGTATTTGCATATTATAATTTGTATTATTGATAAATCTATTGAGTATATTTTGAATTAATCAAAATGTCACAAAATAGTGAAATATGCCCATCACAAGTTCTGAGACCCCAATCCTCAAATAACTTGAATGGAAGGTTTTTAGGAAAGAATTTAGTTGTTTTGTTTGACCAACAGTCTAATGCTGAAAGACATTCAATTTACAATTATATAAAAAGTATTTGAGAACTTACGTACAGTATGTGTTGTATATGCCACCTATGAAACATGATAAACTTGTTGACACATCCACTTTACCAGCATGTAAAGGTTTTCCCAGAAGTCCTGTGTCATGAGTCGGAAGAGAGCCAGGAAGGCCCAGCCGAAGCTGTCAAAGCTGGTGTAGCCGTAGTTTGGATTCCTCCCAGCTTTCATGCATGTGTAGCCCTCCGGGCAGCGGCTGAGGGGTGGAGAGGGAGAGGGAGAGGGAGAGGGAGGGAGAGAGAGGGGGAGAGAGAGAGAGAGAGAGAGAGAGAGAGAGAGAGAGAGAGAGAGAGAACAGGGCACCAGGCCCGAAAATGACTCAGCAATATTTCTCTACAATGTAATCTGACTTCAGGCAGATAGAAGAGCTACAGCAGGTCTTTAAAAAGGATCAGCAGCATTCGGAGGAGGGCAGAGAAAGCAACTCACCCAGAGTCGGAGCTGTTCCCACAGAGAAGAGCATCCAACTGGCCAGGCAGGAAGTAGAAATTGGCTGAAAAAAAAACAAACAGCCATAATGAGTAATTTTGCTCACATCCTGTCGCAGCTACAGTTGTTTATTCTACAACGGTCTGTAAATCCATTCAGACCAATTTCTGACTTCAGTTTGCTCATAAATTTTCAATTCCGTGCAGTTCATTTCAAACCAATTCCTTTTGTCTATCCAGTGCCAAAATGACATATTGTTTTGTCGTTCTACCATACGGGCTGACTCATACTCATAGATCACTGCCAGCGCACCGTTGGCGAAGCCTGGCCTCTACTTACTTTCATTCATGATGTACTCATTCCAGTCGATGGCCTTGGTGGTGTTGATTGGCCAGATCACACACTTGTGGCGCAGGTTGCCCATGAAAAGCTGGAGACCAATGAGGGCAAAGACACTCAGGCAGAAGACGGTCAGGATCATCACATCCGAAAGCTTCTTCACAGACTGGATCAGGGCGCCCACAATGGTTTTCAGTCCTGGAGGGCAGTCACGCACACACGTACACAAACCACACAAATGATGCAGGAGATGCTGATGCCCCAGGTATGAATATTTGGAGCATCTACTTCTACTACAAATTATCTTATACTGCTAAAACGCTAATCCCTTTTAGGGATGGAAATATCCAGTTTTGACTGGATTTAGCTCAAAAGCTAAAAGCACCGTACTGCTTTCAATTAAAAGTGATTAAACTATTAAGGAAATATATTTTCATTAAATTTGTAAATTATAATGTAATAATATACCTAAATGTTAATATGTGATATTGTACTTGGGGAATTTATATGAATGAAAGCTTTAAAAAAAAAAAAAAATTAGATATAGGTAGTAATACATTTTGGACAAAACAGATTACAAACATAACATCTCTAGAAACAAAACAAACAGGAAATATTTAGTAGCCTTCCCACTTTTTTCAGATTTATCCAGACAGAAAATATTGTAACAGAAATCAAAAAGACTGGCCTTTTAAACTGAATAAATTTGCATTTCATTGCCAATGATAGACAAAGTGAGCAAAAGGGGGAAGACTGTAGAAAAGTGAGAGGAAATCCATAAGGAAGAGAGCACAGCAGCACAAAGAGGGGCCATGAGAAGGACAGAGGCACAGGCAGGGGGGGCTGTAAACCACATGCAGGTCATTTAAACTCCAAGGCTGAACAGGAGCAATTCAATGCCAGTGCCAGTGTGGACACTTTCTTGAACTGTCTTGTATAAGGTGTCATTGGGCACCGACGCACTGACTCCCCATACCGTGACCCTGCAGTCTGTCTCATCCACACCTTCGCTAAAGACAAATTCGTTACCTTCCAGACAGGCATCCTCTGGCAGTGTTCACATGGGTCCACAAGGAACTCAAACATGGAAGTAGGATGACCTGCACCCTCTTTTCTGTTTGATCTCTAGAGGTACAGTGTGCTCTACCAGCTGTACAAACTGTATCTTCTTGTAAAATGTGGTCTAAATTAGGCTTACACATTTGGACAATCTTAGTAAAACTTGCTTGGCATTTAAGAAAAACATTCAAATTAAAACAACTTTTCTTATCTAGACGACAAGATCTCGTCAAGCAAAATAAATTAACAAAGTATATTAAATAATCAGTTTTAGTAGGGTATTATTTATTAAAGTTATTATTATTTATTAAAATACCCCCCTACCCTGTTACGATCTTTAAAAATCATGCCCTCCACTGCACATAAAATATTCTCTGTTGGACTAAAACTACAATATAAAAGCTACATTTTCTCCATTCCAGTGCTACAGGCCTTCATGAATTAATGTTAATAGAATAGTTCAGTTAAAAGATTAATACCACTCTCGTGTCTGTCTGTTAAATATAAAGCTACAGTACAGCTAGCAGCCAGTTAGCTTAGCTTAGCATGAAGACTGGAAACGGGGAGAGCCTACTGCACCTCTAAAGCTCACTTATTAAAACGCTATATTGTTTTTCTGGATTCTCCGACAGTTAACTGGCAACTGCTCAGAGACAAGAAACAATCCGGCACATAACCCCTCGTTAAAGGGGAACTGACATTTTGACGCTTTAAGTTTTTATATAAACCAGATGTTCATTGGTTAATCCTAATTAAGAGCTAAGAGCTGGTAGGTGGATTGTGTTGCCTTTTGGACAGAGCCAGGCTAGCTGTTTGCTCCTGTTATTAGTCTTTGTGCTAAGCTAAGCTAAGCTAAAAGCTCCAGACACGAGAGTGGTGGTAATCTTTTCATCTTACTCTCTGCCAGAAAACATATTTCCCAAAATGTCTAACTATTCCTTTGAATACATCAAATATCATCCCTTTTTGTTTGCACTTAAAAGATTTCCTTTTTTCATATTTCCAAATGAATATGCTGTTTAAAAAAGCCATTCACAGTGATTCTTTTGAGTAAGCACGACATCTGTTCCACATCCTCTATCAATAGATAGATGGATGTGTGGTCAATGTCATTCAAAAAGGTCAAGAGGTCATTCAACCATCCCATCTGTGTCCCCAACCTCTACAATGTGAGCACACCGTTTCTTTCTCTATGTGGTATATCGTTCAAGTAGGTCGTAAAGAAGACAGATGAAAGAAAATCAATAATCAAACTAAAAAACAAAAGAAGGCAAATCAAACTTTCAATGCCATTTGTCAGCCAAGCTCTTGTTAGGCTAATATTGTAAAAGCAAGTGACTGAAAAGCATCATGCAGCATAAGAGATATGTTCACAAACTAGGCTTGGCAGTCTTCATACATAAATAATCGATGTATTCTGTGGGATCTCCCTAAGAGCAATGCCATTTCTCATATGAACATATAGACAGTATATCATATACACATATCAACATACAGTATAAAAAGTTTGCTTTTGGTCCCCAAAACATGGAATCCTTTTATTTCCAATTTAATCACTAGTTATAAATGTGCACCAAAATGATTGATCTTTTGATTTCATTTCATTTTTGTAATAGAAGAACTAGAAGGATTTCTGGCAAATTTGAGAAGCTATAATCTATTCTTAGCTGATACAAATTCCATATATAATAACCTGATTTATTTGTATTTTTCTTAAAATGATAATATTATATCAACAATTTTCTTTGCTACATCACTGGGTATTTGCTTATTCCTAAAGTTGGTGACAAAGGAGTGGGTTAAAGCTATTTCTGAAGAGAAACACAGCTGCCTTGGAAATGAGCCTCATAATGAGAGTGCTACTGGGGCAGAAGAGAGTGCAGACACTTTGGAGAGCCCTAGAGGAGACTGCAAAGCCTATCAAAAATGTATTAGTACCATTTTTGATAATTTTGGAGGAAAAATAAATCAAAAAATGGTTGTCTCCAATTCTTTTGTTCTTGCTTAAATCATAATTGTAATCATAATAATAGTGAGTAGAAAAGAAAGGGTGAGAAGATCAGCCTTAGTGTTTAAACTGAGTCTCACCTGGAATGACAGAGATAGTTTTCAATGCTCGGAGAACTCTGAATGTTCTCAGCGCAGATACATTGCCCAGGTCCACAAACTCTGTTATATATCTGAAATAGGGGAAGGATCACACACAGAACAAACACGATGACAATAACCACACACGCCAAGAGCACAACACCACCGAACCAGGAGGAAACGACGCCACTCACAGAGCCTGTCCACTGAGGAGAAGGGTGGAAGGTAAAAAGGAAAGAAAGACAACACACCTAACACCGACCCCGCCCAACCATCCCCCGCCCCATCCTGTCTTACCTGGAATTACAGAAATAGTTTTCAATGCCCTCAACACCCTGAACGTGCGCAGAGCTGAGACATTGCCTAGGTTTACAAACTCTGTTATATACCTGCAGGATCAAACCACAGTTACAAAAACTTGTTATTTACATGAAGATATGAGGTGAAAAGGTAAATTCACACACAGGCGGGCTATATGACAGCTCTACAAACAACAAAGATGTATTTTGCAAAGTTCTGATAATGAATGGGTATGCATTTGGTCATGTAGAGGCAGTTAGTATAAATACTGGCTGATATATAGTTGATGGGGGGACACTGGGTTCTTAAATTGAATGTTGCAGACTGAAAGAGAAAAGGTGAATGAGAGAGTAAGATGCCAAGAGGAAGCTAAATTGGATGAATGGGACCGAGGTGTGGGTGTTGTCAGGGAGGCCGCAGAGTGTCAGATGGAAACCTTCAATTCCCAGAGAGAACGACCAGAGATGTCTCAGATCAATGGAGGAAACACAGAAGATGGGTTATCAGACAGAAATAAATAAAGGAAAAAGTAAGAAAGATGAACAATCATCTGTAGCACTGAAAGCTGACTTTCTTAACCCATCCCTCTTTAGCAAAACAATGGCAATATTTGTGCACCTGATTTCATTTTATCATCCACCGACAGTATGAATCACAAGAAAAAAATACTTACGCCATCGAAATGACCATGAAATCCAGCCAGTTCCATGGATCTCTAAGGAATGTAAACCCGTCTATACAGAATCCTCGTGCCGTGATTTTAACAAGAGACTCAAATGTATAAATTCCCGTGAATGTGTACCTGCAAGAAAAAAGCGTTGTTTACCAGGCTGGATTAAAGCGCACTCACATCTTATTTTCTGTTATGACTAAGTTCAGCGTAGGAATGGGAATGGGAAGGGCACAGGATAAATTTGAGTGAAACAGTCAGTTAGATTGTTACATATATTGTTTTTAACCAAGCAAATGTTTTATGACGGAAACTATTAAATTGGCATGGCATTCCCTAGAGTTAGCATGGCTAGCTCCAGTTTGTGATTCTCTTATATTACCATTACATTCTGGGCTTTTCAAAGATTTCTGGGTATTTATTTATATTTCGGACAATCTGATATGCTCTGTGCTCCAATGTAATAGTAAATAGTAAAATTAGGTCTAGCGGTTAGCATGCATTCATACTATTGAGTGAATATATTAAATGTGTACTTACTCTACTTGTTTTGACCACTCAGGAGGATCACTAAAGGTCATGAATATACAGTTGGTCAAAATAGTAAACATAATGATCATGCTGAAAAGAGTGAGGAGCATGTTAAGGAAAATATGGATTATAAAGGCAATCACAAACATCATAAACCCAATTGGAAATGTAAAACACAGCAATAGAAAACATCTACAATACCTACAGTATGCATCTAATGTGATTTCTCCATGTAAAGTGTTAATGTAGGAGATCGCACAGATAAAAATGACTGCTGCATCAATTTTGATACTTTTTTTTCATTGTCCGTCTAAGTCTGGCATTGTTATATGAGTGCAATGCTAAATCGGTAGAGTGCTCTTTTATACTTAGACTGTCTGTTGGTCAAATATGTCATAACTGTAGCCAGTGGACAGTTGCTGTATGGGTTCCAGTTTCATGTTATTTTCATTGTGCAGTAAATCAAAAGGCAGATTTGACCTACTTTGTGAAAATGCTGCTTCGATCGTCTGCATCTTGTTGTCTAAAAACGACTTCCTTCCACCTCTTGAGCTTTTATATAAAGAAAGTTATAGGCCTACATCCTTCAAATTTTCGGTCTGGGTACTGACATGGATGGCACAGTGCTAAACCATAATAAGCTTATGGAGGAGATCCAGGCTGGTTTACTGATAAGGATGACTCATTATTTGTGCTAGCCTTCCCTTACTCTTCTTTCATGTAAAAAAAATCATAATTTTCTGTAATCTGAGAGACTATTAGTTTCCATCTCCATACCAGTTTTCTGTATGCTCTCCTGTATTTACAGCCACAGGAAACATCATCAATAGCAGTACGAGCAGAAAGACAGAACATATCATCATGAATAATATACATGAACAGGAAACCCTTTTGTCCCTGCTATTAAGACACCATGTCAAAGGATATGCATGTATCAAAATTTTAATAGCTACTCGCCTAACCGGATTTAAAGGACTTATGAAGTACAAGGCAGGCGTGGCACTAAAACGGAAGATTGTCTTCCCTCTATTTAGCACTATAAATGTCTGTGGAGATAAGAAAAAAAGAGAAAGAGAGAAAGAAAGAAAAAAAGAAAGAAAGAAAGAGAGTATTAATCACTTAATCAGATAAAAATACACATTTCGGCAAATTCAGAATGATCATTAAAACATTTATGTATCATGTAATCTTTTCAGCATGCATATATCTCAGTATACATAACGCATATACATATGTAGATAATATGTACAATATAATATGTGCTTGTGCTCATAAATTAGTACATTGTGTATTTTCTGTCACAAAAGATTATTTGAAACACATTTCAACAAAGGGAAAATGGCTGCCTGGATGTTTCTAATGTTGGTATGTTGTCCCAGTCACTCATTGGCATCCAGCACATCACGGCTTTGGTGGTTTCAAGAGAAGGAAACGAGCAAAACCGAGAAAAGTGGGCAAGCCTCTTTCTGTGGATAACCTCATAATTGCTTAAATAAAACATGGCGATTTGCATGAAACTTTAATGAGACTCTTGCATTTGCACAAGTGATATGGGCCCTTGTGCTTTTAACAAGGCACCACTCACTATATTAAGCCCTGCAGAGCTACTGGCTCAGGGCTGAAGGATGGAAGACAGTGGAGTCAGAAGGGAGAGGAGGAGGAGGAGGAGGAGGAGGAGGAGGAGGAAGAAGAATGGGAAGAGAGATGTACAGTAAGAGGCCTTCTAAAATAAATAAGTTTCATGTGTAAAATGTTGTCAACAAGAAATGTAAATATCTTAGAGAGCAACGTGGAACCTAAATGAAGAGCCTTTTCTGCCCGGAGGATGAGACACATTACCACACGACCTCCCTGATATTAATTTGACTGAGATCTACAGACATCTCAGAACAAGCCAGCACAGTTAAACCTGATTAGATCATCTTACTCTCTAGTTACTATTATAGGTCAGAGCAGCAGCCTCTCCCGAGTGTTAGTACTTTCATGTATACTGTAAACATTCCCAGTCAGTGATATGGTAAGCCATAATGACACACATGGAAACATCCCAGTTGCTGGTAGCATGACATTTCAGTTAAATACACATATGGTGTGTGCATATCCATGACAAATACACATACACTAGTGCGCAAGCACACACATAAACTGAAATGTGCACACAAACCAGAATGCACAAAGCTTGACCAAGGTTGACATCCATACACATACACATGACTGCTATATAAGTATGGAGTCTTTTTTTGTAACACATGACTAAATTGCTGCAAAGCTACTGAAAATTTCATAATCCAGAGTGGAGCAAAGAGGAGAGCAGAGGAGAGGAAAGGCAGAAAACAGGGGAGATGGAGAGGGATCGAAGCAAGCAGGCAGCAACTGTGGCAGCAGCAGGCTGAGAGGAAGCAGGGCAGAGGGAGCCAGAGCGAGGGAGCTGGGCAGAAGACAGAGAAGAGGGTGGGAGGGGGGATGGGCGGGAGACAGAGAGGGAGAGAGAGCGGCTTCAACACAGAAGCATCAGCCATCAAGCATGGCTGCAGCATCTGCATCCATGAAGGCCACAGCAGCCATTCAAAGAGCCCCCTTCTTTCAACCTATATGGTAAATGAACTGCATTTTATGGATCCTTTTGCCTGAAGGACACACACACACACACACACACACACACACACACACACACACACACACACACACACACACACACACACAGGTGCTGCACATATGTAGGTGCTAACCTGCTCATGCCTTTTCCCGAGCAAATCTGTGACTTTTATGAAAATGTAACTGCAAATATTCATATTTAATCCACAGTAAGGAGGACAGGTCAGCAAATGTTATACTTTGACACACGTGCACAGGTGTGGTGGAGAAAAGCATTGATTTCCCTGATTTTACTTAAACTGTTTTGCACCTTCAGGTCTTTCCCAAAAACACATTTCAGTGGCTGCAGCAAGAATAAGACCAAATGTGCTCAGGCATCCCTGCACATGTCGTCCATTTCATCCCTGTCCTCACTTAATCTCTCCCTCCCTCTCTCGTTCCCCTCTCCTTGAAAATGATCTGTTTCACCGGCCTTGTACATTGACACCAGGCTCAACGTGGCCTGGTTCGGCTCAGTGTGTCTTGCCCTTGCTCCAGCCACCAGCTAGGTAGGGAGGGCTGGATGCTGCATCATCACTGTCCTAACTATGACACAATCTCAAGGAGCCATGACTGAAAATTTGTAATAAAGAAGATTAACTGCTTTTTTTTAACAGTTATTCCCCCTCCCTTGCAGCAAATTTTTCCAGAACCAGCCCGTCGCCTCTCAGTGACAAAGACATACAGAGCAACGTTCTTCCATCAAGGTCACCACCTGATCTGACGTCACGGCTGCTCGAGCTGCCAGAACCAAAGCAGCATCGGCTCCCTTTGGTATTAGAACGAGATTAGTTTGAGGGCCATAATTAGGTTTGCCTGAATCTAAGAGCTGACAGGACTGCTGGTAGAGGCAGGCGAAGAGACGAGAAGCAAAACACGGGAAGCACAAAGAAGCTTGCGTGACTTACATGCATCTGTGACAGTAATGCATGGACGTTTGTGGAGAAAAAGACTAACGCGTTGTGTGTTAGTCAGTGAATTTATCAACAGTCCCACATATCGATAGACATGTTTGCCACGTGTCATCTGAATCGTGTCTCCTTCTTGTGCACTGGACTGGTGCGTTACATAACAGTCAGCGTGCACGGTGTAAAAACAGGGAGGTATGAGACAGACGGAGAGACAGATAGTGTGCACCTGAATGCACACACACACACTGATGATGACTAAACAGATTATCACAAGCTTGTTTTTGCAGGTAGGACTTGCTATATTTTAAAGTACACTGTGTGGACAGGCACTGACTTATACAACACCACAAACGTGCAGCAGCATTTAAAAGAATATGTGATTGGAGGAGACCATTTTGAATAAAAATGCCAATTTTGTTACATAAGTCTTTGTTAAAAATAGACAACAAATGATGTTACCATGGCAGAAGATATTGCACTCAGTGCTCACTCAGTCCTGTTTATAAACACACCAGCATTAAACTGACCTCACTACACTTTGCATCTCGATTAATTCCTAACTAAAGATGGACATTTTATGATAGTATTCTTGCATCTTTTTAAAATAACAAACAGGTTCACACTGTAAACACAGATACAGCTGTACTAACAGTGCATAGCTGGGTCAGATTTTCCAAAATGGCTTGAACTTTCCTGAGCCTTCATTTCACACTCTATTAATATCTGGGAGTAATGGCTTTTATATCTTTCATTATTTTTGTATATATCTTTTATTGTATTTTGTGTATTTTGCGTCTCTTTGTCAGAGGCTGATTGGTCCGACAAGAGCAAGACACAGTCCTCTGGCATAGATACAGTTTCCTTTAACAGTTTTGGTTGGCAGGTACACATGACTGGGATATTCAGGGACTCTCAAGGTCACCCAGCCATCCTCACACTGAGCATCAGGGGATGACAGAAACCCCAGAGAGACACGTGTCTTCTCTAAGACAACCAGAGTCTTCTCAGCCTGCTGCTGCTGCTGTTTTTCTCTCCTGCCACAGATTCATTTTTGAATAATTAGGAAAGTCTGTCACGTGGAACAATCTTTCAACAGTTCCTGCGTCTGACCTTTTCCCCAAAGCCCTATGAGTACATCAGTGAGATACGGCCCACTCAACAGCTTGAAAGGTCTTCAAGGAGGAAAACATAATTTAATTCTGCAACCTAATCATAAAATTTAAAAACTGTAAACACAGCACACCTGGAAGCCAACCCTCGCAAATCACACAACGTCTCAACTTTGTCTGGTTAAATTACAGCCATAATGTATGACTCACCTCGACGTCATGAGGCCACTCATCTACTGACCATTGTGTGAGATATTAATGTGTATGTTTGACTCTACTGATATACAAGAACACCTGTCTATCTGCATGAGCATCAACATTGGGGTGTATGCTGATCAAGTAGGGGTGAAAAATCACCAGGACTAACTGGTCACATTTAAATATATAATAGATCAAGATAATCATCTTGATCTTAAAATGTCCTAAACAATGTCCTTGTTATCTATCAAGATGCCACACAATTTGTATGCTTGAAGCAAATAGGTAAGCATGTCCAAATGCCAAAATCTGAAAAACCGCATTCTATTGACTTTGCTATCAAAATTAAGAGATGGACAAGACATTGTGAATGTGATGCAATGTAAACATATTCTAGTTTGCTAATAGAGGCAATATAGAGGTAATATTAGAGAGGTTCAGTCGTAATTTGAGTTTTTGGATGCCTGAGGTACAGGGACAAATACCATTCATTAAAAGGACTAGGTATCATTTGAAATTTTGTGATACCAGTGTTTCAGGATTATACCCCAAAATTGAGAAATACTGACCCAAAGGTTTTAAAAGATAAATGTTATCTAAACATAAGCTGCAGTACAAGAACTGGTAAATCAGGTACTATCTTATCAAGGAATGTACTATCTTATCAAGGAATCAGTAAACAAGACTTTGAATCTGACCAGACATTAGATGCCACCTTTTGATACTCTTCATTTTGGATGCTACCAAAAAGTACTGAGGTTTGATACCCAGCCTTAGAAACATCCTTTGATTTAAACAACTCTAGTGAATGTGAGTCGATAACGTCACTTTGCATGTGTTTGTTTGTCTGTGTGTTTGCAAACTCACTTTCTGAGACTTTAGGTAGTATGGGTCCAGGTCTTCCAGTGGTACCGCCACCAATCCCTTAGGGATGTCCCCGTAGATGTAGGGCAGGCTCTTCCCAGCCTCCAGGTCGCTGTTTGGCTTGGGCTTGTTCTCGTCATCATCGTCACGGTAGCTGCTGTCCTGCTTGGGTGGCTTCTTGTTCTTTTCCTCATTGATGCGCAGCTCAAGTGTCACCAAAGATTCCAAAGTAAACTTCTTGAAGCTATCAGGTCCTGGCGGTGCAATAAGGGGTGCAGCCATGTTTTCATCCTGCAGCTACCTGGTCTTTAGGTTTGTACCATCCACAGTAGCAGCTCTGCAGGAGGTGCAGACAGAGAGGAAAGGTTAACCAAACTTCTGCAATATTTTTTTTACCAAATTATTTATTTATAATATTCCCATTTTACAAATTGCTGTTGTAGAAGACTACAACAAGGAGACATTGTAATTGTAAATTGTAATTGTAAACCATGATAGTTTTCTCTACAACGTTTGTACATTTATCAATCCACAAGTGCTCAGCAGCCAATAAGATGCAGGAATGTTTACTTAAGCAGTCTCCATCACTCACTGCCTGTGGACAAGTATTTGTAATGTCTCACTCTATAATTATAGATATAAATAGATACTGTTTTATTTTGTGTACAAAGGTATAATGTGTACTACAAAGGCGGATGGCTGCCAAAAGTTAAAAGCTACAGTAAAGTGAAATATCTCTATGTTAAGCTCCATCATCCTACAGTCTCTCCCTCTCTTTGCCTTTACCTCAGTTAAGACGATAAGATGAACCGAAACATGAACAGACTTGTGTTCAATGATCTGTTAACGTCAACAGAGAGAAACCTGAACAATGATACATCTGATATAAATTGTCTATGTTTATACAAAATATAACATATTTGAGAGACATTTTTCATCAGTTATGCCAGGTCTTAGGTTTAGGTAACAACCGTATATAGTAAAGGTGTAAATAAGTATGAGCCAATAATTCCCCCAAAATGTTTGAAACAATGTTTGGGTCCTACAATAAACCTCTGACAACAAAGACCCGTTAAAGGATTTTACTCCTTATGCTTTTTTGAATAGCAGCGGAAACGCTACTCAGTGCACTTAATGGCTGCATGACTCAATAGAGCCTTTTCCCAGCACACTTGGATGTAAAAAAGGGTATGATGTTACATGACAACTGTTCAAGCTGCAGGACATTTCAGGGTCAATATACTAATGTGAGGCATTGCTGGAGGAAAGTGGAGGGAGCTAAGAGGAGAGGAGTTCAGTGGAAACACAGCCACACCTGAACTGAGCCATTGACTATTTGAAAGATGGCTGAAATCATTTGATTTTGTGGTATCTTTTCAATATGTCATCCGTAATCCCATTGTCCTTACACACAAACCTTTGTTTTCATCTTAAGGTGGTGGAGGGAAAGGGGGATGCAGCCTAAATAACGAGAACACAACCATATCTGAATCACAAGGCCTTCACTTTCCTGTTCCCACAATAACACAACCCACAATATAATAAAAAATGCTCGACGTGTAAAGCAGATATCATACAGCAGAGATTCCACTCTTTCTGAAAAAAAGACATGAAAACATACAGACTATGAGCCAAGACGTCTGTTATAAAATGGACCCCGGAACCTCGCAGTCTCTGAGCGTTCTGGTGTTCTGCTGGCGCTGTCCGCTTCAGCACCACACGAGCGCGCACATGAACGACTGCATACATGCAGGGATGATAGAGAAAGCAATCATAACCCATCTCACTGGAACACCCATTTTGCTGGAAACCTAGATGTCTAGCTGAGCTCTCCCATCGACGCCTGAATGTGCCTGCAGTTTATCCTTCAATTATCTTCAATGTTAGTAAGTCATGATGACAACACTCATCTTGGTGAGTCTCAGCCTCGTGGGTTGCACATTGCTTACATCCAGGTTCGGCAGTGCAACCATTTTTACGGATAAAACAGGCACATTTTCTTGGCATCTTCTCATTCACAGAGACGCATGAGAAATGAAGACTTGTTTAGGCTACTTAACCTGTTAAGAAGGAGGGCCTGTGGACGCCATGGTGTGCCCCTTTTTCCTGACATATTTCATTAAATTAAAAAAGTGCTGCTCGGCCACAGAGAAAAGCAGGAGATTATACTGCACAGAGAAGTGGTCCGCTATACAACCAAATTGGCTAAAGCAATATTGCTGCAGTGGGTGGTTTGTATGTTGAAAATGTCACGCTGTGGTAAACGCAAACGTGGATTTGTCAAAGTCACAAGTGTGATGTCGATATAGCATAATAAATCAGAGCAATATGTCGCTCTTGATTATCAGCAAACAAGCAAATATGATTGATGTCTTTTCATGATTTTTTCTTTTCGATGTTATTCTGTGCCCTTTTTGCGCGTTGCCTCGGAGGATGTGCACCACACCCGTGAAGCCACGTCGACTGCCAAATCAATAAGGGCTCCATCTGTGCACGAGATAGCCCAGAGTATGAAGATAAACGCAAGCATAAAAACACACAAAGTCTAAATATAAGGTTAAACATAACAAATAAGACGATTAGAGAACAGTTATGATGCTGTCATAACAAAATCACCTGGAGGAATGTACATTTCTTGGCTATTGATGGTGGAAGGAGGATCAGGCTACTCACATAGCATCGAAGCGTTATGGTGTTTCAAGAGCTTCATCCTGTAGTCTGGAGGGTAAGCTATGTGAAACCAAAAAAAAGTGGCCAAAATTTGAAGAAAAAAAAATAGGTTTTTGGCTTTCTTTTGGGCTGGAGCAGTCAGACGGCGCCCCTACCTAAAGTCTAACCTACGAGGCATTTTCTCTCACAAAGGTCTAATCAATGCCTTGGATGCTCGACGAAATGGTTAATCCGATAAATTCCTTGCGATCGACATCAACTGATTGATAAATGTCTGTGTTCGTGCTCTGGTGCAGCCCATAGATGCTCAGCAAACGTAGACACCCTCTACTATCCCGCTCCAAAAAAAAAAGACCAGGGGCAGTGTGCAGCTCTGCGACATTTACGCAAGGATACCGACAGCGAGAAAATCTACAGTCACCTATATCAACATTTGCACCATTTTCTTAAACGTTTATAAATGAAGGATACTCACTTTGAAAGCGTTACAATGAATCCGGAAAGCCGTTGCAGGACAGCAGGTTTGGAAAAGACTGGAGAGAAACTGCGGTTGTCGCCATATTGTTGCTGCTGTCTTCCCCCTCAGCGCGAGCAGTTTCCCTGCATAATTGATGACTCTCAGCACAATGTAAGGGAGTGTCGGCAAGCGTGTTTCGTAAGATCGTAAAGGTAATTTAGGCCTGCAGCCCCTAAACCTCAGTGCGTGGTTCACAAAATACATTCCCCATGATGAGATTGTGCACAGAAAACACGCACAAGGTTGTGTGTTCAGTATGGTGAGTTTGTAGTGCAGGAATTTATTTTGCTGTCAGGCTGTGGTCATTCAGTCAGAGACAGCTTCCACAAGACCCCTGCATGTCTCATATAGTGATACATCATACCTTTAAAACCATACAACAAATGCCAAAAACATATTCCTCTAACGTTACATACAAATACACTTTTACTTTCCCAAAAGCATTTAAAAAGATTTGTCACACACATTTTGAAACATATGGAGCATTTCATCTTTAGGTAAGTGTTGGGACGTCTTACAATGAAATAGTTACATTATTATTGTTATTTTTAATTATTATTTTGTTGTATTTTGTCATATTGTTATTACATTTCACTTACGACGCACGTGCCCATGAGGCCATTGGCCGGAAGGAACTGGAGTTGTTTTTGTTTGTCTTTAGGAGTTTAACGTTAAACTAAATGGAGCCTAAAGTGCTTGTGCTGTTTTTGAGTGCTTTGTGTTTGAGTGATCTGACTTCACCACAGGACAGTGAGTAGTAGGCTACAACCAGGACCAGGGGTGGGAGGAAACTAATCATGTAGCTACTAGCTTAAAAAAAAAATATTCAGCTACTTTTGAAAATCCGGCAGTTACAGAGTAGCATCAGTTAACTTTAGCTAGCTTACAGTAGGCCTATGTGCAATATGCTGCCATGGTCACTGAGACTGGTTGTTACGCAAATAGACATAAAGCTAATGTAAACATTGACCATTTAAATTAAGAATGAATACTAACTTACAGAAGTCTCAAAATAGCCATTTTTTAACACTCCCACCTTGAGTAACGTTAGCTGAAAAGTTGACTCTTTCTTCTACCTTAGTAACGTTAGCCTAATATTTAAAGTGACACTGTACCTTTTTGAAAGGCGAAATAACATTATCCAACTATAAATGAAAATTTTAATTTATTAGCAATAAAACGTACACTTTCTCAGTTTGATGCACTCAGGTTTTGCTTTACATCCGGTAGCAAATGTATAGCAAGTTTAGTAACGTTAGCCTTTCTGCTCTGCTCTGTTTTTCGGAAAATCCTGCGAAAATCATGGATAGCGTTAAATCAGTGAACTTTATTTTATAAAAAATTTAAAAAAAATGCCCCCTCACAATTTTTAACAGCCCCCTAATCAATCATCTATACATCTATCTATTTATCCATCCATCCATCGCACTGTCCCAGCAGCAAACATGCAGAAAAGAGGTTGCAGGATTTTAAAACAGGGCAAATACTTTTTTCTCAAGTGAATGCATTTCACTTCCGTACATTACTGAGTCAGTTTGCTGACTTTATGACTATGATTGTGCTAGTGTTATGCTACATTTTAGCATGTAACAGAAAAAACATTTGAATAGTTGTAGCTCAAAAGTTAAAAAAAGAAGGTGAACACTACGTACCTAAACAGGAGACATGTTTGTTGTTTCCTGCTTGTGGTCCTGATGTCACCTCTGGGCTAGTCACTGCTCCTCTAGCTTCTGTGACACAATAGGGTTTATGAAAAGTTAAACAACAATTCATTTGTGTAATTAAACTAGAAAACTAACTACGGCGTTGAAGTGGCCATACTTGCGTCATGATCATTTGGTTTCTACTATATCCACTAACTTTTTATTACTTATTACAAAAGTAATTTACATCATCACACGTTCCCACAGCCTAAGTTGCCACATTTACATTTCTTGTTTTGTCTCACCAATTGTTTAAAAACCAAAGATGTATACTTTACAATGATATAAACAAAAAAGCAACAAATCATCCCTTTCGAGAAACTGAAACCAGAGAATTTTTGGAATTTTTGCTTGATGACAGATTTAAACGATTGATCAGTTATCAAAATAGTTGATGAATAATTGACTAATTGTCACACACCTCAAATGCATCTACTGTCACACAACTTCCTCCAACAACGTAAACAACAGGATGTAATTTTAGATTTAAAAAAATGGAAACTTTATTTGATTGTGTTTGTGAGGCTGTGGGCAGCGGTTCCTGGTCTCCCCCCCTGGTGCATTTCGTATAGTGGGGGGGCGGGAAGCTCCTGAGGGGGCTTGGCCCTGGCAGGTCAGCATCCAGATCCAGTCCAGGCACCACTGTGGCGGGACGATCCTCAGCAATCTCTGGGTGCTCACTGCCACACACTGCTTCCACAAATACCTGTGAGTATAACTTACACACCTTACTGATGTGACTGACCTGCACTCAGTCACATTTGGTGTATAACTCACCCTGTGTTTGTGCACATGGAATAGACAAAATTATGTAAACACATTATGGAAAACGTTGCTATTGAAGTGAACTAATTATAAATAAAATAACATGTAAAAACAGGTGAGACAGTGAAACAGTAAAAACACCATTTTCCAGCTATTAATGAACACACTAACATGAAACAACTGATAAACTCCAAAGAGGCCAATTAATCTGTGACATAAGTGCATGTGCACAGGTTAAATATAAGTAAACTAATAAATATGTGAAGAGAAATTAGCCTGAAGATGCTCAACACAGAAAACCCCGTGGAAGAAACAATGGTCATATGATGTTACATATACATCACACATATAGACGTGCATCTGGATTTACCATAAGGGTGTCCTTGACGTAACCAGAGGTCCATATGAGCAGATGTCTAATAGTGTTATTTTACACAGATTTAGGGTCAGTTTTCCAAACTGGTGACTGTTACTGGTGATGAAACATTATTTCAACCATGAATTCAGACTGAGAAATGCAGCTGTGATTTGGCCTAGTTTGACCGAAGTTGTAGCAGTGTGATTTCCACCTCTGAGCTGTAGTGGTTTATTTACTTTTTCTCTTTTCAGAAGTATTCATGTTTGAATTTTTTTCCTTCTCTCAGCATGTGTGTTATACTGTAATTGTGTGTACATGTACAGTAGGGCTCGGTATCATAAAAAAAAAAAAAGTATACCGTTAACAATACCGTGACTTCTATACCAGTTCCTTAACGATACTTTTTCGATACCAATTTTATAAAACAAAAAGAAATAACATTACACGTTACAGCACAATTTCTTTTATTTTTCAGCTCCTACTACATGAGCCCCGTCTCTGTGTAATGTAGAGGTTTTGCTGTTTGTATTTACGACGTGTAACTTTAGACAGCCAATCACCAGCATTATTAGATCTTGGTAGAAGCATGCTGCATGCTTATTGGCTCACTGACGCTGATGAGATTTACTCCTTAGGTATTGAAATTGGGTATTGAATGACGAGGCATTTTTCGATACTCCATACGTTAGAGGCAATTCGGTCGGTGCCTAAAAAGTTTTGAATTCGGTACCCAGCCCTAATGTACAGTATATCTGTGTACTCGTACATTATATTTAACATGTTCAATACAGAATACCAGTTCACAGGAACTAATGAAACCAACAGTGTGCTATTTAAGATGGGGAAATGGATAGGTGGCTTGGTTTGCAAAGAGAAAGGCAGTCAGAGTCATAAACAGTCACATGATTTCTGTTCTGTGTCTAGAAGGATCATCAAAAGCCATTTCCGTGTGGTGGCAGGACTTAATGTGTTATCTGCTCCAGGAGATCAAACCCAGATCCGCTCCATCAGGGAAGTCAAAATGCACGAGGACTACGATGGCATCACGTCTGACAACGATGTGACACTCTTGCTCCTCAGCTCTCCCTTCAACTTCACTGACCACGTCCAACCTGTCTGCACTCCTCATAATTTGACTCATGAGTTCATCCTCAACTTCAGCCACTGTTTCATCAGTGGATGGGGGAGCCCCTATTACAGAGGTTAGTTTAAAAACTCACTGATTCTGCAGCGTTGTTATGAAAGGCATAACGGTAAACCCTGAATCCTTGCCGGCATCTCTGACTATCTCAGACTCAGTGGGAAAGAGAAAGGTACAACTTTATAGTTTTTTATCGCTTTGGTACTATTATCGCAAGTAGGTAGTAAAACCTCACAACTCTTAGTAGAAAACTCAAAGCAGATCATCAAAATGGCTGTATTTTCAGAGGTTCCTGTAAATACTGTAAAAACAAATCTTCTTTGATCACAACTCCATTACACATAGGATAGATATTATGGAAATTATAGATTCTGTTAATGTTGGGTAATGTAAGTGAAAACTGTAATCTGTCTTTCACGCTGCTGTAGCATATTACTTTCAGCTCTTCTAACGGCGATTTGAAACATGTATCTTGCATGTTTTGTTACCGGATTTACTGGTAGTTAAAACGACTAAACTGAAAACATATCATTATGGTGTGTTTTGGTGATTAAACCATATGTTCTCATGACATTTCACAAAAACTTATATTTTGAATCAATCGTTGTGAGAGATGTTTACAATCCAAATGAATGCACAATGACAAGTTTTAAATGAAAGACTGGCTGTGTACAAGTGGGATAAGTTTGGAGTTTTGTACTAAAAGTTGTGAAATTGTTTCACATAATTATGATAATCGTACCAAAGCGATCAAAAAAAACTGTAAGACACAATAACCTTTACTTAACCATAAAGTATTCTGAAATTAAAAATCATAAAAAAAAGAGATTTAGCATTGCACTTTAATAACAATGTCAGACTCACAAAGGACAGTTTTAACAGAAGGAGCAGAGCCAAAGATATCTGTCTTCTTATTCCCCATATTCTTCTTCTTTGTCCAAACCTGGCAACTACATTTCCCACGTTGCAACGTTGGAACCCATCAGCTATGGGTCTGACAACGATTTAGCCTCTGGGGGCAACGGGCAATATTTGTTCCGGTGTTTGCTCTCCACACGGACTGTTTACCTGCATGCAACCAAAAGCCCGCTCAAACATGATTGGCCAATACTACTTGGACTACAAACGGACTACAGTCGGGAACTAGAATGCTTCCGATACCATAATCTTGTCCCATTGCCTATAGATTCTGCATTCATATGCAGATATTTGTTTATATAGATTACCCACAATGCAACTTGACTTTATTCACTTAACTGTACAGCTTCGGGTGTGTTATGCTAGTAGCGGCTAATGCAACCCCAATCCTCATTTATCAGACTTTGTGCAGCTCCCTCTGAAGCCACAAAATGCTTTGTACAACTTTTTTCACATATGCAGTGTAACTCCCCAAAACCTGTAACCAGACCTCATCAGTTCCCCTTTAAGGGAGACCTGGCCAAAATTAAAGTTACCATAATTCTAAAATTAAATGTTTATTGACTGCTTAAAAATGCTAAACAGTGGGTTAAAGTTAAGTGTTGCCTTTTTCTCCCGTGTTTTGAAATGTTGCTCTCATATATAATTGCTTAGCCCTTTATAAGTAAAGTACCATTTTGGTAAATGTACTGCAGGCAGACTGATGAACAGATTGCAGGAAGCTGAGGTGGTGCTCATTGACAGGATTACGTGTAACCTGATCACCTGGTACAACGGTCTCATCACTGAAAACATGATCTGTGCTGGACTGGAGAGTGGGGCGGCTGATTCCTGTCAGGTAATGACATTTTTAAACTCGCTACAAGCTACAGGTTTCATTTCAATAAGACATGACTGCTGTTTGTGTGTGTGCCTCAGGGTGACAGCGGGGGGCCCCTGCAGTGTTACAGCGAGGACGAGGACAGGTTTTATGTGGTCGGAGTCACGAGCTTCGGGCACGAGTGTGGACTTCCTCACAGGCCGGGGGTGTACGCCAGAACCAGCAGGTTTGCAGGTTGGCTGAAGACGAGTCAGACAGCATCAGTGTCTGCTGCACACAGACTGAACACAAGACTGATCTCAGCTCTGCTCAGTGCTGCTCTGATGCTGCTCTGAATCAACCATACAGTCTGTCAGCAATAAATATCACTGTTATATACGTACATCAGACTGTTTAGATGTTCCACTAACTTTACCAGTCAGCGCGGTTAGCCTGTTATGTCTATGAGAGCGTGTTTAATGGCCTAATTGGTTTCTCAATCAGCGTCTTACTCTGAGTGGTTTACAACATGAAAATGTTCTGCCAAAGTTAGACTTTTTTTGTTGTTATTTCACGAGGCATTTCTGTATTTGCGTTTTCAACAAATAAGTGTACATAGTACGTCAGGTACATAAGTAAGTAAGAGTTCTGATAACACAGTCAACAATATACTATAAAGTATTTATAAAAGAGAATATAACAATAGATTGAATACATTAAAAGATAAAGGCAGTAAGTAAGTTACATAATGAGAAGAAAAAAACATAAAAAGGCTATTCATTTTTCAATATTTTCTATAATGTAAGAACTGATTGCTTTTGTTCAACTCAATTAAGAGAAGAGGGAAGAAGGTCGGAAACCAGAATATTTTAAATAAAGAATTTTTCCAATAGAATAATAGTAATAAGAAAATCAACATGTTTGTTCTAGAAAATTTGTTCTAGAACAAATATGTTACAGGCAGGACACTTGCTTTCTCTATTCAAGCTTTTAATTAATCAGGAGTCCTCCTAACCCTTCAATGGACTGTTAGACCCCTCATCTTCTGGGAAAGGTTTTCAGAACATCTGGACCAAAATCTATCTATTAACAACTTATTAACATTTACAACAGCATATTGCATGGCATATTAGAAAGGGACAAACCCCCAAATTGTTGGAAATTTAAGACAGAGGACGGCTAATTACTTCATGTCCTATGGTCCTGTGATAAGGTCCAGGAATTTTGGACCGGGATACAGTGGGGCAAAAAAGTATTTAGTCAGCCACCAATTGTGCAAGTTCTCCTACTTAAAAAGATGAGAGAGGCCTGTAATTTTCATCATAGGTACACTTCAACTGTGAGAGACAAAATGAGAAAAAAAATCTCGAAAATCACATTGTAGGATTTTTAATGAATTTATTTGCAAATTCCTCGGGAAAATAAGTATTTGGTCACCTACAAACAAGCAAGATTTCTGGTTCTCACAGACCTGTAACTTCTTCTTTAAGAGGCTCCTCTGTCCTCCACTCGTTACCTGTATTAATGGCACCTGTTTGAACTTGTTATTAGTATAAAAGACACCTGTCCACAACCTCAAACAGTCACACTCCAAACTCCACTATGGCCAAGACCAAAGAGCTGTCAAAGAACACCAGAAACAAAATTGTAGACATGCACCAGGCTGGGAAGACTGAATCTGCAATAGGTAAGCAGCTTGGTGTGGAGAAATCAACTGTGGGAGCAATTATAAGAAAATGGAAGACATACAAGACCACTAATAATCTCCCTCGATCTGGGGCTCCACGCAAGATCTCACCCCGTTGGGTCAAAATGATCACAAGAACGGTGAGCAAAAATCCCAGAACCACACGGGGGGACCTAGTGAATGACCTGCAGAGAGCTGGGACCAAAGTAACAAAGGCTACCATCAGTAACACACTACGCTGCCAGGGACTCAAATCCTGCAGTGCCAGACGTGTCCACCTGCTTAAGCCAGTACATGTCCAGGCCCTTCTGGAGTTTGCTAGAGAGCATTTGGATGATCCAGAAGAGGATTGGGAGAATGTCATATGGTCAGATGAAACAAAAATAGAACTTTTTGGTAAAAACTCAACTCGTCGTGTTTGGAGGGGAAAGAATGCTGAGTTGCATCCAAAGAACACCATACCTACTGTGAAGCATGGGGGTGGAAACATCATGCTTTGGGGGATGTTTTTTCTGCAAAGGGACCAGGACGACTGATCCGTGTAAAGGAAAGAATGAATGGGGCCATGTATCGTGAGATTTTGAGTGAAAACCTCCTTCCATCAGCAAGGGCATTGAAGATGAAACATGGCTGGGTCTTTCACTATGACAATGATCCCAAACACACCGCCCGGGCAACGAAGGAGTGGCTTCGTAAGAAGCATTTCAAGGTCCTGGAGTGGCCTAGCCATTCTATGGCCTAGCCATAGAAAATCTTTGGAGGGAGTTGAAAGTCCGTGTTGCCCAGCGACAGCCCCAAAACATCACTGCTCTAGAGTAGATCTGCATGGAGGAATGGGCCAAAATACCAGCAACAGTGTCTGAAAACCTTGTGAAGACTTGCAGAAAACGTTTGACCTCTGTCATTGCCAACAAAGGGTATATAATAAAGTATTGAGATGAACTTTTGTTATTGACCAAATACTTATTTTCCACCATAATTTGCAAATAAATTCATTAAAAATCCTACAATGTGATTTTCTGGATCTTTTTTTCTCATTTTGTCTCTCATAGTTGAAGTGTACCTATGATGAAAATTACAGGCCTCTCTCATCTTTTTAAGTGGGAGAACTTGCACAATTGGTGGCTGACTAAATACTTTTTTGCCCCACTGTACATGGTAACCTACAGTGGTGTGAAAAAGTGTTTGCCCCCTTCCTCATTTCCTGTTCCTTTGCATGTTTGTCACACTTAAGTGTTTCGGAACATCAAACCAATTTAAACAATAGTCAAGGACAACACAAGTAAACACAAAATGCAATTTGTAAATGAAGGTGTTAATTATTAAAGGTGAAAAAAAATCCAAACCATCATGGCCCTGTGTGAAAAAAGTGATTGCCCCCCTTGTTAAAACATACTATAACTGTGGTTGTCCACACCTGAGTTCAATTTCTCTAGCCACACCCAGGCCTGATTATTGCCACACCTGTTCACAATCAAGGCATCACTTAAATAGGAGCTGCTTGACACAGTAAGGTCCACCAGAAGATCCTTAAAAGCTACACATCATGCCGAGACCCAAAGAAATTCAGGAACAATTGAGAAAGAAAGTAATTGAGATCTATCAGTCTGGAAAGGGTTATAAAGCCATTTCCAAAGCTTTGGGAATCAGCGAACCACAGTGAGAGCCATTATCCACAAATGGCGAAGACATGGAACAGTGGTGAACCTTCCCAGGAGTGGCCGGCCGCCCAAAATTACCCCAAGAGCGCAGCGACGACTCATCAGAGGTCACAAAGACCCCACAACAACGTCCAAAGAACTGCAGGCCTCACTTGCCTCAGTTAAGGTCAGCGTTCATGCCTCCACCATCAGGAAAAGACTGGGCAAAAATGGCCTGCATGGCAGAGTTCCAAGGAGAAAACCACTGCTGAGCAAAAAGAACATCAAAGCTTGTCTCAATTTCTCCAGAACACATCTTGATGATCCCCAAGACTTTTGGGACAACATTCTGTGGACCGATGAGACAAAAGTGGAACTCTTTGGAAGGTGTGTGTCCAAGTATATCTGGCGTAGAAGGAACACTGCATTTCATAAAAAGAACATTATACCAACTGTAAAATATGGTGGTGGTAGTGTGATGGTCTGGGGGCTGTTTTGCTGCTTCAGGACCTGGAAGACTTGCCGTGATAAAAGGAACTATGAATTCTGCTGTCTACCAAGAGATCCTGAAGGAGAATGTCCGACCATCTGTTCGTGTACTCAAGCTGAAACGAACTTGGGTTCTGCAGCAGGACAATGATCCTAAACACACCAGCAAGTCCACCACCGAATGGCTGAAGAAAAACTAAATGAAGACTTTGGAGTGGCCTAGCCAAAGTCCTGACCTGAATCCTATTGAGATGTTGTGGTATGACCTTAAAAAGGCCGTTCATGCTCGAAAACCCTCTAATGTAACTGAATTAGGACAATTCTGCAAAGATGAGTGGGCCAAAATTCCTCCAGGACGCTGTAAAAGCCTCATTGCACGTTATCGCAAACGCTTGGTTGCAGTTGTTGCTGCTAAGGGTGGCCCAACCAGTTATTAGGTTTAGGGGGCAATCACTTTTTCACACAGGGCCATGATGGTTTGGATTTTTTTTTCACCTTTAATAATTAACACCTTCATTTACAAATTGCATTTTGTGTTTACTTGTGTTGTCCTTGACTATTGTTTAAATTGGTTTGATGTTCGAAACACTTAAGTGTGACAAACATGCAAAGGAACAGGAAATGAGGAAGGGGGCAAACACTTTTTCACACCACTGTATGTCGGATTGCAGGGACCCGGGTCCATTCAGTCCAAGATTATTTGTTCTGGGAGATGGGTCAATCCTAAACAGGATGGATAAGCACATAAGAAGCTGGGTCCAGACTAGTTTACTGATAGGCAGACAGATTATTTTAAGAGGATGGAAGAATGAAGGGGTGCAGTCAATCCAGGAGTGGGCTTGTGAGATGGCTAGGGTGGCGGCGTTTGAAAAATGTCATATAAAATTTTTTAAATAAATGGTGTGCCAGATTGGATGTCTATACTAGAAAATGGGGAAAGTACCTGAACTTTCTGGACAGCTCCTAAGAAGCTTTGTGCTGGGGAGACGTGTATGATGGGTTTATAGTGTTGTCATCTATACATATGTTTATTTGGTTTATGATTTAATGTCTATTTTGTTGAATGGTTTTGAATATTGTGTTACTGTCTTTTCTTGATTTTTGTCTGGGTTGGTGGTGATGAGAGGGGGGTATGGTTTTCACACTGGTTGGCTGTGATGTTAAGTGTAAGTGATTTGTAGCAAATAGGGTAAATAAAACATGCAAAACCACTAATGCTTAGTGAAGAACCTGTCAGCCAGTTAATAAGATACATTTTAGTATTATTAATGTTATTAAACTATGAAGTGAGAACTTCTAGTGAAAATGATGTTTATGTGAATATTTGTAAACTCACAGAGGGAGCAAATAAAAAATGTCAAATGTAGTTAAGACCGCCATCTGGTGGAAGGAAGCTATTTTCCTTTAATGCAGCAGATACTTCCGCAATCGTTCTAAAGCTTCCAGAGATGTTTGGAAGGGAAAAAAAAGAAAATAAGCACAAGAAATTCTGACAAAGGATATTTTTTTATTATTTGACATGAAACACATCCAATGACAGTGTGACAGTGTTTTTTGTCAAGTAAGACATGTTAGAAGTTATCGCACCATTGACTAGTTCAGAATGTCTTTGCTGCAGCTCGACGATGCATAGTGAACAGACAGTCGTTGAGGTATACATTGTGGGCCCTTGAGTTTTTTTTTTGTGTGAAATATCCTAATTTCATTACCTCACATGTACATTTACATTTTGTGCTTAGAATAATCACTTTGGAGGTTTGAAATGTACGTCATTCCTCACAACACGACAACTTGAAAACTGAAATAAATATTAAAATGGAAATGGTAGGATATGTCGAGTTGCATTGTCCATGTTAAGTTGCCTGTTGAGAAAGTTTTCATCAAGTCTCAGAGCTGATGAAAACTGGCGATGATGACCAATTTTAGAACCGAGCAGTGAGTGAAATGTTGGCTTGGAAAAAGAATGACTTATTTTCACACAAAAAGGGCATCCAGGAATAAACCTTCTTTGTTATGACATTGGAGGACAAAAGTCTGTCAACTTTCCCTTATTGAATAGCACCAATGTCTATTGAAAAGGCTTGAAGGCCAACATGACATTATAAAACGTTATTAAAACTCGTTGGAGTCAAACAGTAGCAACAAAGCAATTGTCACACAGCAGCTCAGAAGCTTCACTTTGTTATTTATGAGTAACTCCAACGTGCCCCAGATACTGGCTCGCATACATGTCATCAGTGTCTGTCACTGAATGAAAAGTGGTTTATTGACGTGATGTGCTGTAAGTCAAGCTGCTTCGAAATCAAAACAGCTCTTTGCAGAAGTTGAGCAGTTTTAAAGAAAGATATCAGGAAAATATTAATGAAACCCCTATAAAACATCTGATTCCGATCTTGAATGGAAAGACTTAAAATACAGTGGCGGCGACATAAAAGAAATGTAAAAAAAAATGGTTCAATATTCTGGGATAATTTTCTTAAAAAAGACAAACCTTGTTGCACCAGAAAAGCCAAATATCACCGTTAAACTGGACACGCACGCACACACACACACGCGCACACACACGCACACACACGCACACACACACACGCACACGATATTGGGAAAGTGCACATTGTTACTGCCAAAAACAATCTGAAACTTTTTTTTCTCTTTTGCAATGTGAGATCATTAAATTAACAATGCAGAAAAATGCTGTCAAGTATGAAAGATCAGTCAAGTTTTTATCAACAAAGTTACACATTAACACCAGTAATATTTGACCTTTAAAATACAGTATACAGACAACATCCTGACCCTCATTTATTACCTCCATTTTTATAAAGGAGGATTCTGCCATTTTTAAATCACGGGTTGCTTACGGAGTGTTGTTCATTCCTAATTTAATTTTTTTTCAGTGTTACAGACATTCAGAAATAATTGGTTTAAATGTTAATGATGAAATGACAAAGGCATGACCGCAAACATCTTCGCAAAAAGAATGAGACCCCCCCCCCCCCCCTTCTTCTAAAAAATGATATACGAGTGTCTATTGACTTATAAACTGGCTTCTGATTCCACGTATGAAAAAAAGTGGAATAGTCCTTTACATACACTAATAGTACAGCTAGAAATGAGGGATTGAGCATAAAAAGTACTGAAGTTCCAAAGGTTTAGTAAGGCAAAGTTATGTCCCCATTCTTGATATCTTTTAAGAAATTCAACAGTCCATAATCATAAATGTCACCATGGTGAGCTAAAAGTCACTGACTTGCCTTCTGATGATCTATGTTTATCTAACCGACTGTAACGCTAACATTAAGTGAAAGATGCTCTTTGCTTTAACGTGGGACACTGCAGGCAGACTGAAAGCTAGCGGCTCGCTTCAGTTCAAGCCATTAAACTGGTAAATTATCCTTTATTTTTTTGCCTGCATCTTGATATTGATTGCATTCCAAATTAGCATGCACACCTCAACACCAGTAATCGCTTCAACTCTTCTTCAGAAAATCTGTGCTTTTGAAAAAAAAATTATTAGTACTTCACAAACATAAGGACTAACTAACGGACCAACTTGCACCGAAAAATGAATCTGTGTTTCCGCCCGTCAATGATCACCTTTAATATCCAGGTTTTTATGTTTAAGAAGCAAAGTCTTTCATTCCCCACACCAACAAATAATTTGAGTGTATTTTTTTAGGACATTTTGTAACGCATGAATGCCGACAGCATGTCTGCAGGCAAATCCATGTGATGGGAGGTGAGAGCCGAGGTGCACCTGGTCGAAGAAGGTTATCTGTACTCGCTGGTAGCACTTTTGAATACTGATGTGGATTTGCTTTAATGAAAGCAGCAAACATGGGGGGTGTCCCCCTTGAGGCAGGGTAGGCAGGAAGCGCCTCAGAGGTGCAAGGCCTAAAAGTGCAAGAGGGTGAAAGTTCAAGCTCCTCTCAGCAGTTCTAGTGCGCCATCCTGCCTTCAAGAATTGATGGGGTTAAGAAGCACACGAGGATGAGTGGTTCAGGATATATCCAACCAAGGAATGGAAGGAGGGGAGGATTTCTTTTTTTTTTTGATGAAAGCATGTAATTAAAAATGTCTTTAAAAACATGAATTGGAGCTATGAAGGAGAAGTGGGATGCATGGAGAGGATCAACATATTTCCTCCATATGACAGGTGGATCTACTATCAAGACGAGAGAAAAAAAACGTCCCACTCAGTAGATCTCAGTGAACCTGGACTGCAGCGATTGAGCAGGTGGAAGAAAAGAAGAAACAGTTTCTGAGAAGGAAGCACGGGGGAAGCGCTCTTCTCACATTGTTTGGTGTTCTGAACATGTATCTGAGCTTAAACATCGGGGTTGCTACTGAACGCACGCCCCAAGTCTGTCTCCCTCACGTCTGTTCCCAGAGCCTGGCTCAGTTTTCTGCATTCTCATCAGTTGGTGAATCACATGTTGTAGGCCACATAGATGGGGTCCAGTTGGTCTGCCAGGAAGGAGTCTCGCAGGTGCATCCTCTGCTTCTCTCCTCTGGAGTTGATGGGGATCACCCCGGGGTCCACGATGACCACCACCCCGACGATGAGGTGGTGCTCCTCCAGGACCACGTTAGTGACGAGGGGCACCAGGTCCAAGGCCTCCTGCTCCGAGCCGCTCAGCTCCGCCACCACCACCAGCAGGTTGGTCCATGTAAACACAGCACTGAGGGGCAAGAGTGTTCTTAAAATATGAATTGTGTTCGGTCACATCTTTTCCGTGTTACCGTGTGAACTACGGGCTATGGTCTCTCTCAGTGAGTGTAAAGAAAATGATGTAGCATAAAAAAAAAATTTAAAAAAAGTGAATAACTGAAGAACCTCACCTTTCTGCAATGCAGCGGTGGGCTCGGGACACAGACGTCTCGATGTCTATGGGGTGATAGCGTAGCCCCCTCAACTCCAACGTTTCATCAAGAGAGCCCACCACAAACAAGGCATCATGACGATCTGTAGCAGAGAGGAACAAACGTTTTTGATTATTTAAAGTTATGGACTTAACTAGGTGACAATATATACTGTCAGACACTATACATTTGTCTGCCTTTAGACATTTGGCATTTTTACTGTTTATGCAGTTATCTATCTATCTCTGGTAGTATTTTGGCATTGCAGGCAATGTTGCAAATCAATTAAGACAACTGCTTCATACCGATATTATACCGATCCAGTTATTTACTTCATTGGATTAGTTTATCCATCAACAATTAGACAAACAAACTACAAAATAGATTTTGCATAAACTTTACTACATCATGGTATATGTTGACATTGCAATATATATATATATATATATATATATATAAAAAAACGTGTATATACTGTATAATGATAGTGTTATCGATATTGCCTACCTCAAGACTCAAGAAAACTAAAGCAAAGAGGCAGTGAATAAAGTCCTCTCACCTCCGCTTGCATCCAGGAGCTCAGTCCTCTTGATGAAGCCCAGGTAGCCCGTCCTAGCCCAAAGAGTGTGGGGCTCCCCAAAGCTGAGTCTTGTGTTGAAATGATCTGCCTGCAGACTCTCCTCCCCATAGATGGTGTAGTAGCCACTGGCACTGTGGGGGCTGTTCACCCAGATCTGAACAAAGACCAAACAAAATGGCGAATGAGGCCTGGAGTATTTTTGTGTGTGACCTTTTAAAGTCTGAGCTTTCACAGTAAATCCAAGATCACATTCAAATGAATCGATGTTTGTGTTGAGTAGCTGCGCTCACTTCGCTCTGTGCAGGTGAAACCACCCAATATGTTGCAGAATCATAAGAGGAAAAGGTAAAATGTTTAAATATCAGGATCCCATGATCCTCTCTGCCCACTCACCTCCCCAAGATGTGAATCTCCCAGCGGGCCTCTGGTCTCCGGGTTGACTATGATGACCCTCACTCCTGGTAGGATCTTAGAGGAGAACATAGTGCAAGTGTAGCTTTAGAGATATTACAACCACTTCTATTACCTCTCTGGGTCTGTGGCCAGTAAGAGCATCGCACACATTCGTCTTTTCAGTCAATAATCAATACTTACAGTGCCAGACTCCATGAGTGGAATACTCTGTGGCGCTCCTCGTTCTACCAGCCTCACCCTGAGTGACACAGATAAACGACGGCCTGTAAATCATTCTGTCCAATCTGACCGACACGCCATGTTTGTTTTCACCAGGCGGATCATGGGACAACTGCAGTTGTTTCCAGTCTTACCTGTCGTGGCGCAGAGACTTCATGTCAACGTAGACCGTGGAGGGGTCTGGTCCAGCAGTGCCCTGAGGTTTCAAAGAGGAAAAGAAATACTCTGAAATGTAAGGTTGTTATAGAAAAAGATTTCTGTAGAGCTGAATATAGAAACATGCACATGTTAAGTAAACACGTAACAAAAATAACTAGAGGGTAAACAATTAATGATAATAAAATTAATTAAAAATTAAATTATTATTAAATAATAAAAAGATTAAACGCTGTTGACAAAAAAAAAAAAATATACATACGACGAAGTAGTGTGGACTCATAAGATAATTGAGGGTGTGTCCGTGTGAAACCAACCTGCAGGCAAATGGCCAGGTTGACCCTGGAGCCGAAGGCGGTGCTGACGGCGCGCGGCGACAGGCCAAGATCTTTGAAGAGCTTGGAGAAGGACTGCGTGAGAGCGAGGCGAGGACGCTCCTCTGCTATCACCACACAGCTCCGCACACACGACAGATTCAGACCCCGTGCCTGCAGACACGCACGGCTTAAGGTTATTCACACGAAACTCAGCTGGACATTTCTATTCAAAAGTGCTTTGAGATATTGAGCTACGCTGAAACACAAGAACCAGATTTATGACTTTAGATATAAACTTCTACATGCGGTAAACATTAAATAAGTATGCAATTTATTGGTAACAAGACCTGCAGCTTGGTCAGGTTTGAATGGTCTGGAAGTATTGACAATGTACTGAAGTTTACTTTTTCTATTTATGCGCTCTCGCTCTCTCTCTCTCTCTCTCTCTCTCCCTCCCTCCTCAGTTTCTGTTGCCCGAAAAATAACAAGTGTAATTGTGTGTAAGTGTGTAATACTGTAGCTGCCTTCACAGCAGATGAGATTCCTGTGCATCAAATGTATCAGTGTGTTGCTATAAGCAATACTTTTAAAAGGAACCACATGTTGCATAATTATTTTGGGTGTGTATGAGTGTGATTTTAACCTTCAGCATCTCTGTCTGGGTGCCCAGGCCTTTGGTGCAGAGCTCCATGACAGAGTAGGAGCAGAAGGTGTCTCTGATCTTGTACTGACTGAGCGTGCTCAGCCACAGAGGCAGCGAGCTCTCCAGCTCCAGGGGAGGGATAAGGATGGACTGGTGACCTGAGTAAACACTGGGCCAAAAAGACACTCGCTACAGCAACAATGCCAAATTTACAGAAACAGCATGTTATGTTTAATATGATATTGTAATATGGTGTGTGTGTGTGTGTGTTACCTGGAGAGGCACCACAGGACGAAGCCCAAACCACAGTACGGGTCCAGGCAGATGGCTATTTGGCGTGATGAGTAGAGCTCACACTGCAGCTTAATGGAGCGGCACAGAGTGCTGACTGCGGCATGGGACATCTGACAAGAAATAGACATAAACTCTTAAGAAATACTGTATGCTGTCTTCAATCCTACACAGTAAGAGCAAATCAACCTAGAAGTCCCTCTGACTAAAGTGATTGCTTCATGTTATAGCCGATATGATATGCATGACTAGTGAGAGTAATTTACCTTGACTCCAGTCAGCATGCCTGTGGTGGACACACTGAAGTCCAGATAGGCCAGCATCTCAGCTGTAGGAGGTTTATAAATGTGCGGAGGCCGCTTTCTGGGAAGATCATCTGAGAGAAGAGCATAGTATATTTTTGTTATTTTCATACAGGGCCAAATATCTTACTGTAAGTGTTGTTTGCTTGCTATTGGGAAATGTGCTGCAACCTGCAGCAAGTTTTTGTATTTGTCATATGCAGCATCGACTCTGTTGCAACTTGCTGAACATATGTAAGACTACAGAGAGTAGCTTTTAGTCCACATTAGGTTTCCCCAACATGTTCAAAGTTAGACAAACAGGAAACCTTGTGGCCAGAAGGAGAACACGTTTCTTAGGCTATGTTTAGACGGAAACGATCTGAAGAGAAAACGCAAAAGTGGCGTTGCGTTCTCACTTTTTATTCCGCGTTTAGACGAGCATTATGGGGGGGAAATCTGCGTGCATATGGTGACGCAAAAGTGTATGAAATGCGATCCACCAAGTCCGCGCGCCTGTGTAGAACCTTCCTTCTACTTGTCTCCCTCTCCTCCTCCTCTCCTCTCCATAGTAGTGCGAAGCGAACAACCAAAGCTGACAATTTTGTCTGGACAGACGCGGAGGTGGAGTTATTGCTCCAAACAATGCACACACACACACACGGCACACACACACACACACACACACACACACACACACACAGAGTTGTTACCCTTTAGACGGGAACGCGATGGTGGAGCATTTAAGATTTCCACTCTGGAGGGTGGTTTTACTTTTTTGCATTTTTAAGCCCCAAAAATGCTGTCGCCATCTAAACGAAAGGCACATCTGATCAAATATTTTGTCGTTTTCACCCACGAGCGTATTCGTGTAAACAGGGCCTTAGTCTCATGCTTTTTGTGCTAAATCTGTACGCTCCCAGAGGTGTGTCCTAAAGGCAGTAGAGTACACAATGCCACACTTATTACAACTGGTCAGCTGCTTCACGTCATGCCTAATGCCTCTAAGCTGTTCTAATGTGAACAGATCTCCAGCACCTGTATCGATGATAGTGGGCCACGTCTTGATGTTGACGCTGGCAGCAGCCTCCCTGGACCTGAGGATCCTCATGAGAGGCTGAGTGGTAAGGATGCAGGCTGCTTTGCTCACCTGTAACACCAAACAAACATATAAAGAAGTTCATTTATTGCTTTAACAGTGACCTCTGGTACAAATCCTCCAGTCGAGGCCTCACTCAGATAAAAGGGCATTTCATTATTGTTATACTTTATTGATCCCTGAGGTGAAATTCAATTGTATTTGCTTCCTTCCAGGGAAATCACTGTCAATCAACAGCAGAGCTCCTTCACTGAATCTGTTTAGGACTCAGTGACTTGCTTAAAGCTTTAGTGCGTAACTTTTTGATATTAATGAACGTCTGTTACATTCAAGCCATTGCCAAATGAGTTGCTACAAAGCTAATTAAGACTATCAGCTTCACAAAACTCTCTCTGTATTTCTCAGTATGGCTATGTTCAGAAGATTGTGGCGTTCGGTGACTTTCCCATGCAGAAGCTCGAGTAAAGACAATGACCTCTTCTGAAGAGACCACGGAAGGCTTGTATCATGTGGACACGCCGACAGTTTTGTTGTCATTACTTTGAATTCCTCATGGGGGCGGCAGAAACTACGCACTATAGCTTTAAGGGCAATTCAAAAATGAATAATAGATCTCTCAAGTGGTGCATAAAACGTAAAAGGTTCATATTGCTTTTGATGTATATGATAAATATGTTGGTGCTTGAAAGCAATCTAATATTGACAAATTAAAGTGGTGTTAGAATGTTATAATGCTCGGTAATAAGCTTCTCTGGCTAATTGTACAACATGTTAAGATGCACTAACCCTTTAAATAGCTGTCTAGGATGGAATAATGCTAAGAGGATAATTGTACATGAATTACTCCATTATGCTTTGGTAATGCTTGATTGAAAAACACTATAACAAAAGCACCATTAATTACAAAATGGTGGTGTGGCGTGCACTCACGTCGATGATCATGCGGACAGTGGGAAGAGTAGCAGCCAGGTTCTGTGGATGGGGCGGCCTCACTGTCACAGGGATGACGCCCGCATAAAGACAGCCATAGAAGGCAGCTATCAGGTCAATACCTGCAAAAATAAAAGACAGACAGGAACCTTGTGAACTAAAACAAAAGGCAAATTAAACAGCTGTACTTTTTCCACTGTACTGTTTATTAAATGGAATAACGAAAAAGGAAAGATAGCCGTCTACAATGATGAGGAATGTGTGTATGTGTGTGTTTACCTGGGGGATAAAGCAGCACCACATTGTCTCCTGTGTTGAGGCCTCCTCTCTCCATAAGGGTAGCTGTGATTTTCTCTGCTCTCTTGTGCAGCTGAGCACAAGTGGCTGTGCACACTGCCACCCCCTACAGCGAAAAGAGAGGAAGTACAGCTGAACTCACACCCAACAAAATGGATCGTTAGTACCATTACCAAAAGTAAAAGAAAGACAAGTATGCATTATTTTTGTGTGTTACTGTAAACTCATTTCCACATGTATGTGGTGTGTATGTGTGTGTGTGTGTGTGTTTAATCTACCTTGGCATTGAGCAGCACATATAGGACGTGGTCTGGGTCGGTTTGAGCTCTCCATTGCAGAGCTTCAGACAAAAACTGGTGCTGGTAAAGAGAGTGTGTCATCACATAAACATTAATGATGGACTGACTATACTTGTATTGCACATTTAAAAAAATAAATGATCAAAGCTGTATCTGTGGCAAATAATTATCCATTTAAAAATGGTCTAACAAGTAGAAACGATAAAAGATAACATAGTAGCACTTCATATATCATCCAACCAACAGCCAAAAATAAACGGTTCTCAGTGACAACAGATACATTTGCTCATTTCAAACAGACTTTGTGTGGAATAGAGAACATAACACATATTCTGTGAAGCTTTTGACCTCTCACACAGAGACACACAAGCACACAACAGGAGTATGCCCAGAGAATATTGTTTGTGCCAAGTGCAGAGTCATGCTGAGACCATCTGCACCTGGAACCACTAACAAGCTATGGGCCTTTCAAACAGCTTTAAAAACAACCTATTAGTGCCTGTGTACGATTTATTAAGCAAAATTGCTTTAAGGGAACGATAGCTATTTTTAGAATTGAACACATAGGCAAAATTAAATGCATTATTAGCTTATTGGTTAAGGGTGGGAATCACCAGAGGCCTCACGATACAATATCATCACAATACTTGTGTCACGATACGATATTTTTGCAATTTTAAACATATTGCAATATTCCGCGATATATTGCAATTTATTACCTTTTTTCCAACTTCAAATTTTTCCCAATTTCAAATTATGTCCCCAAAAGGAAACTTTGTCAACATCTGTTTTATTTAAAAAGATATCTCACTTCAATTTTATTGCTGCAAAATGGGATTGTCAAGCAGACAAACTGACCAACACATATATAATAAAAGATCAATACTTGGCGTCTGTCTATGATACAGTATTGCCACGGAAAATATCGCGATACTATGCTGTATTTCCCCCACCCCTACTATTGGTCAGTAGTGTCAATAAGCGGAGGAACTGGCAGGTGCACAGAATCGAAAGAAGAAGACGTGAAAACAAAGAAAGTCCGTTAAAGGCAGACACCAAGTGGACATGAGGCAACACGTAAAGTAACAGAAAATTGAAAACAAAGATAATTTGTCATATTAAAATCACTGGCCAAAGTCATCCTTTGTGCCACTCTCTCTCCCAGTCAGACAACAGGCCGTGCTCTGGTCAATGAATCAGGAGTTACATCATGCAGACCGGCTGCACTGACCGCTCATTAAGCCATGCTACACATGGGAGCATCACAGTGAACACAGCGAGCAGAGGTGCACACAAAAATGTTCCTAATTAATACTTTTATTCCTGGGTTTATAGCAAGATATTAGCATAATGCATCAAAGTATATGATTACATAGTCTTCAATGGTCACATATGGTAGGAGACCGTTTATAATGACTTGTTCAAAGTCTCCATTACGTCCTTAAAGCAAGAAAGACAAGAAACTTTCATTCACTTAGAGTAGATGAATGTCACTTATTTACTGCTGAGCTTTTGGTTTGGCAAAGCTAGTAGGCTGCTGGCAAACTCCCGTCTAAAAAGGTGATGGCAGAGAGTCTGTTATGGGATACAGAGGGGCATTTCACTTTATTTTTAATGTAATTCTGTATATTGGTTTAAGTGTGTGGACCCCTGCTGGCCAAGGAACCAGCCTGGACAGTCATATCTCTGTGTCAGGCCAAAGCTGTTGCTGGTGCCATCAGGCTGTCGCAGCTGCAAAAGCCTGACTGACAGAAGCAGCAGAAGCAAAGACCGGGGGCGCACGCTAGAGCCTTACCATCATGGTGGGCCACATACAGAGCTAAAGCCCAACCCAGGCAAAGTTAAAGGCAGAACAACAACAGAGATTTAGGATCAAACATCAGCATCCATTGTCCCCTGACTTTTACAGGGTCATCTTTAACTTGGTAAACAGTTACACATCAGTTGACTTGAATAGACTTTACAGCTAAAATTTAAGATTATTTTCATAATCAATTAGTTATTTTCTTGATTGAGTGATTCATCTGAAAATAATAAAAAATGGAAATCCCAATTTCATAGAGCCCGAGGTCATCAAATGTCTTGTTTTGTCTGACCAACAGTCCAAAACACGACGATATTCAGCTTACAATAATGTCAAGACAACATCACATTTTTGTCTTTTTTGCTTGATAAAAACAATTCATTATCAAAATAGTTGCAGATTATTAATCAACTTATCACTGCAGCTCTAATATTGTGTGTAATGTACAGGGACTAAGACTAGCAACAGTATAACGTTTTTTTAGTATAAATCTTGTCATAGATATAGATTGCTTTAGTAACAATTTATAGTAGTAGAAATTAAACTGTTTATAAAAAAAAAAGAAAAAAAAAGGAGTGGTTCAGTTTCCTGACACCATGCTGAAAAAGGCCAATAATTATTCTAGTGTCAATGTGGTGAAGTGTGGTTCATGGTCTGTGTGGTAAACAATACCTTTCGGATCAGATCCTGGTCCTCCACCACACCCAGCTCTCTGCCTGTAGCCTGGGCGATCCGCTTCCCTGCCACCAAGTTGCCAACCAGCATAGAAGCAGGGCCGACATCCACTGAACATATCAGAGACAATCAGAGACCACTCAGTGACATACTTTCAACATTGAATTTCTTTGCCGGGATTTTATAGAGTAAGCATCAGTAGCCAGTTAGGGCTGGGTATCGCCAATGATTTTCCGAATCGATTCGATTCCGATTCATAAGGTCCTGAATTGATTTTGATTTTATTTTTGATTTGATATTATTATCTTGAATTAGGTTAAGAACATTTCAGTTACAGATTCTACAAATTCAATTACAAAAGGTTCTCTCTAACCTAGTGCATTCTTTTTTTTGGCCATTTTAGGCCTGAAGACATGAAAGGGGAGAGAGAGGAGGAATGACATGCAGCAAAGGGCCACAGGGTGGAGTTGAACCTGCGGCTGCTGCGTCAAGGAGTAAACCTCTATGTATGGGTGCCTGCTCTACCAGATGAGCTACCCAGGTGCCCAAACCTGCTACTCATTCTTAAAAGTATCAATATTTACATTAAGAACTGACCCCAAAGCAGTGACATTAATGTACTTTTTATTTAACATGAACACAAAGTGCAGCTCTCAATACTCACTGACTACAGTCAGTGAGTATTGAGTGACATTTCATTCAGATATCTTGAGGTGACAGAGGGACCCCTTTGAAAATGGCCATGCCAGATTTTCCTCACCAAAATGTAGCATAACTTTAGAGGATTATTTACACACAAAGATCAATTCTTGGATTTTATGAATCAATTTTGGATCATTCAAATATAAATCGATTTAAAATCGGAAAAGCCATTTTTTAAACCCAGCCCTAGTAGATGTGGTCTAAGACGGCCTACCTGGTTGCTTCTGGCGTGGCTTGGGCATGTTGGTAACACAGGTGTGCGGGCACAGAAGGATATTACAGGGGTGCAGGTTTCCCTCCAGAAAGTTCTGCTTGGTTTCACAGATGTGGATGCCTCCAAGGGGCGTCTTTGGGAGGGTGTTGGCCGGGACGAGCGCAAGGCAGTACAGGCCGACCTGGTGGATGCTGTCGATGGCCTGTGAAGAAAATAGGCATTATGTTATATTGTTAAATAAACGCAAAATTAACACGATTATCTGAAAATGTCCTTTTGAGTGTTGTTTCTCTTTGTCAGTACAAACAAAGTTATTCAAACTATCGTGACTTCATAAGGCACATAACTAAAGGCATAAAAGGGAGAATCTGTCACATAAGAAGAGTCAGTACACACAAATATCATCATAAAAAAGAAAAATATTTATTGAATATTCACACTAGGCGACATGATATGTGATTTTACCTGCAGTACTCGACTCATCCACTGGAAGCTGTCTTCCTCACTGGCGTCAGGCCTCTGCTCTGCCACAATTACTATCCTCTCATCATAAAACACCGTCACTGAGAACACAGCGATCCTGCATGAGTGACAACAGAGAAATGAGCACTTACACACAGGGAGAGACTGCAGGATGGTAAAGGGATAGTTCAGTTTGGGAGGAGATGAACAAACCAAATTATTATTGCTTAGGCATCCATGCACCCTGTCATTGGGTTAAATTGTATACACACACACACACACACACACACACACACACACACACACACACACACACACACAGGGAGCAGTGAGTGTCTCACCTTCCCCTGTAAACTGTTTTGACAGGCTCCACTGCCAGCGCGGTGGCCACCAGGTCATCTGCGTTGTGGCGTCGCCCGCTCACCATCAGCAGCCCCTCGATCTTCCCCACAACAAACACCAGACTGCCCTGTGGAGCAGACAGTTTAACTCAGCAAGGAAAACCAAAGTCTCGCCTTATTTATTTAATCAAATTTCAGAAAGCAAACTCTTTATTTCTGTGTGTGCCTTACCGGTCCTACAAATCCAAGCAGACCAGTCCGACTGAAGGGAATTTCTCCTATGGGTGCTCCGGCTTGGTTGACGGGAATCACCTACAGATCAGCAGAGAAATAAAAGAATCACATTATATTTCAAAGGAATGCCAAAATAATTGTGATACTAGTTAAACGTTTAGAGGTGGTTTATTGCCTTTAAAATATTTAAATGAAAAAAAATGTACTGGACAAAAACACACTTAGGACTTAGGAGAATAATTGGGAGGGTATGGAAATGAATACAATGTAACAGAGTGTTTCCTCTATGTTGATTTTGTGGGGGGTTGTTCGGACAGACCTGCCCCCACTGCTAAAAAAAAAAAAAAAATCCTCAAGGAAACACTGTAACAGTTTCAAGATGACAGTGGCACCATCTAGTGGATCATTTAAACCTGTGCTTCTTTCCCAACCATCCATTTTCTAAACCAGCCTATCCCGTGCAAGGTGAAGGGGGACTGGAGCGAATCCCAGCACAAACTCGACAAGAGGCAGGGGACAACCTTGACAAGTCACTAGGTAGATTTAAGTAGACATTTCTTGTCTCATACCAAATATTTATTTAACAGCAACAGCATGTTACGAGTTTTTATACTCATGCTTCACTATTTTGGAAGTAATTCTATGTAGAGATTAGTGTGTCGAGAACAGATGTGGAATAAGTCGTATAGGCAGTTCCTAAAATGGGTTTCAAACTTTGACAGACCTCAAATGTGTTCTTGGTGACACCAGGAAGGCCGTAGTACATGGTGCCTCCAGCCCGAGAGTTGATCACAATCTCTCCTATTTCATCTGTCTTGCACAGCTGAGGAGGCCCGTCCGGTTTCACAATGCACATCAGAGCTGAAACACACAAACAGGTCACAATATTACCTATGTTTAGGTACCTGAGTTCTGAGAAGATAAAGTAAGAATGTACAGTAAATGGGGTAGCTGCAGTGCCAATAAAAGCCAACTCTGGTGGCTAACCTCCAGGCATGATGTGGCCCACATCCTGAACAGTGAGAGCAGAGTTCTTGTCTTCTGTGTTCACCCTGATCACACCGTGGCTCAGCCCGCCCATGGACAGGATGGCCCTGGCTGGTAGAGGAGCTCCTCGTGCACCAGGCCTGCACGGAAGGAACAAAGATAAGTGATGGTGGGAGAGAAATAATTATGGGTCAGACAGAGAGGCAGGAGAAAGGTAACACATTGTTGAGGTCTGCTGATGCACAAAGTCTCAGTCAGTGCAGGGGTTTTAGTGTTTTTATCTTGAACAAGGCAGAAGAAGAGGTTTTGAGTTGATTTACTTAAATTAGTGACATTATTTTAGCCAAGACATCATTTTTAACTTGAACTAAGAATAGTATGTCATTAAAAAATTCCCATCCCTAATTATAAGACACACTAAATAAAAGTGACTTGATGGTGAAAAGAAACTCCTGTGGTTTGCAGGCAAAATTAGTTTTGCACTAGTTTTGAACTCCCTTGTATCATCAGAGTGTCTCTTCCTAGAGCATGTGAGTATGCAGATGTGGTACCTGCGTATGGCCACAGTCAGAGCCTCAGGAGAGGTGGCACATGGACAGATCACCTCAGGCTTCAGACCATGAGACTGAAACACATTCAGGAAGGCATCACACGACGACACAGACCCTGATAACAAACAGTGGGATAAAACCATTACCAAAACAGAGTATAAATAGTCATACATGTAAGTTTCATACCATCGTAGTTCTTTATTACAAAGCGTTAATGTTTGTGAAAGAGTGACTCACATGGGTTTGCTCCATCAGCCACAATAAGCATACGTATGGAGGACAGGTTGGTGTCCCGCTGGTCCTTGTGGGCCATCATGGCCCAGTGGAGGTCACGGCACTTCACTAAGGCCACGCGTGCTATCAGAGGGTAAAAGGAATATGTTATATATGGTGCACTTACATACTGTATTTACAGTTTGTTTCATCAATTATGTTTTTTTTACTTAATCTGCATTCTACCAGTTTACACACATATATATATATATATATATATATATATATATATATATATATATATATATATATATATATATATATATATATATATATATATATATATAAAATGACATAGGCATTAAATAATAAAACTATACAAATATGAAATATAAAAGTAAGACTGGACATTGAACCTTTGTGAATGTGGACCCTTTGCACCCAGGACATGGGACATGCTTTCATGACAGCATATGGCACAGTGATGGTGTGGATTCTGTTCATGACACTCTGGAAAAAAATACACATATTGTCAATATCACATTTTGCTACATACCAAAAGGTAAAAAGGTCAACTAGTCTGTTGTATTGTTGAATTGTTGCATTCAATCTCACCGTTAAGACGCCATGCCACATGCCCATATCCTTCTTGCAATCTAACACATTGACCAGTGTCTCACCTAAAACAAAAAACACAAAGACACATAAGCGGGTATGTGTGCAATCACCAGCTAACTGTGTAAAAGATGCATAATTTGGGTTACACCAAAAATTTAATTTTATGGTCCATTATAGTGTTTATGATCCTCAGCTAATCTTCTCTGATGTGCCTCTCTGCTTAAGAGCTCAAGACCTGAGCACTGTCGAACTTGTAAAAATAATTTTTAAGCTTAGTTTATAATGCTAAAGTATCTCACCCTTACACACGCAGAGAGAGTTAGCTTGAGGCCGTGTTCGGATAGCATTTTTTATGATCTTGAGTGCTTTGTGCTAGAGCTTGTTGTGGGAAACAGTTAGCCGTTACACAAACTCCTGGCCAGTTAAGTGCTTGTATTTCGTTTTTCACCTTCATAGTGTTTTAAAACGTTCTTGTGGCAGAGATAGAGACAGTGATGTTTACTGTACGGGACTCTCACACCGCCTCAAAATGGACTGACTAGTCTGATCAAGGGTTACATGATTTGCCACCACGACGTGGAGTTACGTTTCTCCAAAAGTTGAATCCGTCTCAACTTTTTTTAGGCCACCCCCTGCGACCTGCACCGCCGCAGTCTAAACACACTCCCTCTATTAAAAAAAAAAAAAAAAAGCGTTTTCACCGGACCGCCTGATCTAATCTGAACACGGCCTAAGAGAGGCAGAGAAGCAGGAGAGGTATATGTTACATAAGGCACTGAGCTCTGACCTTCACAGTAGTTACAGGCCTGAGTCAGGGCTTGACAGTGGGTCAGCATGGAGGTCTTGGACACAGCAACTCCCATCACTGTCCCCTCCTTACTTGCTTTGTACTGGTGGAACACACACACACACACACACACACACACACACACACACAGTTAACAAAGCACATAATACCTGGAAACAAACAATATTAGTCATTTCTTTACCAGGCATAAAAAAAAGGCATTGATGCAAGAAATCAGATTGCAGAGATTTTAAATTTTTTTTAGAGTCAACTAAGAATTAGAGTGGAGAAACAATGCACAATGAAACACACAGGATAACATTAAACTGTAAAGGTATTATATGTTTTCCAAAGTCAATTTAAAAGAGAACATGTAATTTATAATTTCTCATGCAGGACAATCAATCAAAAGTAGAAATGCCAAAAGTGTGAATGTATGTTCTGAAGGGTACCTCTATGTAGGCGGTGTCTGTGTTGGCGGTGGGGATGTGAGGCTGCCAGTCTTTGGATGGTTTGGTCAGATACTTGGTGTCTGTCACTACCCATTTCATCCTTGGCCATCCTGGTTAACAGAATCACAAAGAAACACATATACATATTTTGCTTTAGCACAAAGCAAGAAGAAAGTGTGTTTAGGTACACTCATTTGGAGCTGCATTAAATTGACATTGTTCACCTTGCTTACTCCACCAAAGGTTGATACTTTACAAGCAGAGTGACGACAGATCCACCCGTTCACACACAGACGCTCTTAATTGGCCAGTCAACATCACAATGTATATTTCCTTTAATGAGTCCGTCTGATGGCTCCCAAGAAACTAAAACAGAGATGTCTGCTGCTGAGCAAGCAGCATCTAAAGTACAATGGTGCATTTGGGCTGACTGACCTTTGAACTGGATGATTTCTCCACTTGGTGTCTTTGGCAGTCCTTTGAGACACAACTCACTGGTCAGCGCCAGACTAACACCACAGCTACCCAATAGGAAGCCAATCTGCAGGCTGCCTGCATCCTATGGAGAGAGACAAGGGTCAAGAGGTTCATGACAGATACAGAGAGGCCAGTATACAAATACTGTGTGGTTAAAAACCACACAGACATTCTAGCGGTCAATATATTTGTATTATAATAAATCAAAATGTATTATATGACTATATGAGCAATGAGGCAATGTATTTACCATATACACATTGATAATTAGAAGTACATACATGCATTATAGGTAATACATAAAATAGCTGCTCAGTTACAATTGACCTAGTTTAAGTGCCACACAAGTCAAGATAACTAAGACTGATATTGTCATAAAATCTGATTTTGTATTTCTCAGTGGTCACCACAGGGGAATTAACAGTGACATTGTTGTACCTGTCGTGACAGAGGTACCTCAATGGGCACAGGGATGACCTCAGCTAACAGGCAGCCATAGAAAGCCACCCAGAACATGCCAGGGTCGCTGTTGGGATACACCAGTGCCACCTAAGAAACAGAAAGTTATTTTCCATGTTCCTTCGTACTTTGAATGAATGATTGAATGAATGAATGATAACTCAGACTCTTACCCGATCTCCAGGTTGTAGGACAGGTTCTGTCTTGGTGCCCAGTTTATTCAGCAGTGTATAGGCCAGTTTCAGACTGCGACTCCATAGTTTTCCTATGGAGAAGAGAAGCGAATGATGATTTTGAAATGCCCTGTTTGTTGTTTATTTACCATGTTGTATAACTGATCCAGGGTAGTTCAACACCACAACCCACTGTAGCTCCTGTAGGAAATGTACTGTACATGTAGGTGTTATTCAGCTCAAGACAACAAATATTTATTCAGTTGAAACCAGCTCATATGCAAGAGATAAATCTCCCATTTGATCTATTTGATGGACACAATAACATGAACAATAACTTTGGGCTATACAAAGCCTTTGCTGTTTACTGTCTACATTGTCATTTCTATGAGTAGAGGTGCTACTCACCATATGTGAGTGTGTATAGGGGTTTGCCAGTGACGTCCAGAGCAGTGAGGGCAGGGCTCTTGGCCTGGGTGGCCCCCCAACGTGCCAGGGCAGCCTGCAGGGCAGGAGGCCAGTTACTGACCACTCCAAGGGGCTCCCCCTTCACTGGGATGATTTGACGTCCCTCTGGCTTCGGGGTGTTGGGGTCCGGCTGGGGCACTGGACAACAGGAGAGGTACGAATGAGAGGGAGGGCAGTAGATGATTAGGAAAAGCCAAAAACATGCAACATTTATTCTTTAGTGTAGTTTAGTTTAAAATAATAGTTCTAATAATAAATTCCTTATGACCAGTTATTTTATGTTGAGCGTCCGTTAATTATACATAAATAGTATTTACCAGTTATGTTAGCTATGTCAATAGCTGTATAAGTAAACAAAAAATTCTAACATTACAAAAGTTGATATCAGAAGCAGCAAAAAACAGCACTCACAATCAGTCTGAATGAAGCAACAAATATTGTTAAACAGACTACGTTGGATCGTGATATGCATGCATTATAAATGTGCTCACATGAATAAGTGAGGGTATATACCTGTCATTATTTCAGTTCAACCCATTTTTTCTAACAAAAAGAAAACATGAATGCATATGCCCACTTTGTGTCTCACCTTCTACAATTTCCTCAGAGTCATCGAGGAAGAACTCGCTGAGTGGTGGTCTCTTCGGCCGTTTGAGTGTGTTCAACAGCTGCTGGATCTTAGTGGACACCCTGCTGTTGACAGGAACACCTGGACAAACACCAAGACAGCAGCCACTGTCACAAACATATGAAAACAAACAGCCAAATAACACAAGCACACACCCACACATGCAATTCTATAGTAACACAAACACTAATCTACTTTATCACGCACTCTCACACAGGCAGAGCCCTATGCACAAGCACGCAATCAGGACCAGAATCAGCAGCAGGAAAGATTCAAAAGGGAAATTGGTAGAAGACACAGATTGGAAGATCTTTAGGAAAATCAAACATAAGAGGTTCTCTACATCTAAACCTATGACACGAGACAAACAAAGACAGAGATACAGACACCAGGCTGGAAAGCAAGCCAATTTGGGCCTCTTCAGCATCCCTCCCCTTCCCCGATTTCGATTTATATTACCTTTTCTTTTTCCTTTTTTAAATGAAAGGCAAGACAGGGACAGGATTAATGGACCCAAAAGAAAGAACACAAAATATCTGATTAGCAGCATTCACCACACAGTGAAATGAGGATAATGTTGAAGATGATTCTGGATGACCACGGGCAGATCGTTTATGATTCAAACGCATCAGCTTCGTCACTGCAATGCTGTGAGCAGTATGGTCAATGCAAAACAGAAAACATCACTCAACTGTCATGATTAGCACGTGCAAATGGTTTGACCTCCCAATCTGAAGAAGAAGATCGATAACCATTTGACAGTAACCGAGTTCAGCACATTTCAGGGATAGAAAGCTACTGTGATTTTTCTCCACACAGTACCGGATATGTACACCCTGTCCTGATATATACATTTATACCACCACAGACATGTAAAAACATCTTCGCTTGTGTGAGTGTACCGTCAGCAGTATCCAGGATGCTGGAGCGGCTCTGTCCACGGCTCATGCCCCTTACCGCCGGAGGCAGGTCCACCCTGGACCCTGTTTCCTGGGGAGTGGAGGATGTCACATCTGGGGGGACACTGTTTTCTGGAGGAAAAGAAGGAGGAGGTCATAAATAGGAACAACAGCCAACCATCACTGTGATGTATCTGTTAAAAGTGGAGCTATTAATCAGTGTTTTTTAAGTTTACCAATGCGTGTGTGAGCCAGTACATCAGCCAACAAGGAAACAGCAGGTTGGGGCTGGGGCTGTGGCTTCGGCTCTCCATGGGAGAGGGTGGAGGAAGCAGACGAGGACGTGGAGGAGCTTTGGACCGAACGGTTGATCCAGTAATCAGGGCTCTGCAGGCTCTGGGCTAGCACTGCACTGAGAGCTGCCTTTCTGCGCAGTGAACCCTCATCCTCTGATGCAGAAGATGTGTCTGATGGAAAGAGAAAATCATAAATATTTAGATGATGTTTTACACTATTCAGCATCAAATGACACATTTATTATGTTGCTTGCCCTCCTTAAAAAGGGGTATCAAAAGGTAGAATCAGCTACAAAGCAGCACTCTTACAGTTGGCAGAAATACAGAGTCTTTCTCCAGAGACACTTAACGTGAAATGTCTTAATTGTCCAGAGGGACCATCAGCTACCCATTGAGTGTGAGAAATCTAGTTTACCTGGAGGTGTGCAGGTTTCTATGGGAGACTGGACAAAGGCTGAGCGTCTCTTGGTTGGCATGGGCAGTGCCATCTTCTCTTCTTTGTGTTTGGCCAGTGCTGCCTGCACAGCCTCTGTGTGGATGTCTACATAATCAGCAAGAATAAACAGAGGGACAAACAAGTGAGCTCAACCGAAAGAAAGAGAAAAAGTATATTAAAAAGAGTAAGTCGACAAGGCTGACGATTTGTTATTGCTGGATGGTATTTATTTAATGTGTTTTATGATTCGTTTAAAATGTGTTTTTGTTTTTTTTACGTTCGCTGTATAGAAGCTGTGTACCTGATCTGTAGCGGTCATCCCTGGCCCCTCCACTGCGGTGTGCACGGTGGTGTCTGGAGGCCGAAGATGTGGAGGGGCCCGGGGCCTCAGGACTCGGACTGGGGTCGGCACTGTGGCCCGGGGAAAGCTGTACATCTGGCAGAGACAGATCTACAGAACAGAAGCAGGTATGTGCAGTCAGTTGTGACGGCCCTCTTACTAGAGCAGGGCCTGCTGTTTTTCTCTGTGCCTTGCAGGTCCATGGGCGGTGCCAAATCAATGCAACTGGGAGCACCTGGCCAGTCTCCCAGGACTCCTTAAGATCTGGCTGTGAACCGCTCACAGTCTCTCTCTTCATCCAGCCGGCACCATGCTTTTGTTTAGTTGGCTTCGGCCTGGTTAATAGTTTTCATTCATGATTACTTTAACATCATTCCTTATATATTTAGTTATCTTTGTTATTCCACTATGGTTTCTTGTTATATTATGTAAATAAATGGTACACCTTTTAGTTGCAAACCTTGTTTCTTTTGTCATGGCTCATGAGCCAGGTCATATGACACAGTGAAGACACATGTAGGGCAACATCAATAAACAACAAACAAACATGAGCTTTTGGAAAGTTGCACATTCTTGCTTTACATAATGCCTTTACAGCTACATGTAGGCATAAATATTATATTATACTCAGAGAAGCTCTCTAAATTTAGCCTCACTACAGAGCCTCTGAGCATGAAGTAAAATAAGGACATGTACTTGACTGATGCAACTTATACTGTTTACGCAGTACATAAAACTAGGCTAGATTTAAGCAAATATATTTTTAGTCAACTCCTCTCAGAGGGCCTTGGCAACAGAGTCCCTGTGTAGATGAGGGTTCAGAGAGATAAGGAGGCCCGATGTGATGCTCATAACGAAGCAGAACACACTAACAACCATGGTCATTTAATTCAAGTACTAAATATGGAAATTAGCCATATGATATTTTGATTCCTGCAGTCCAATTCCCTATGTGCGTAATCACTTCATTATCAAGTGGTAGCTCAAGCCAAAACAGGCGAAGGTTAAACTAGCAGGAAAGGAAGTGAAGTATTCCTCTTTTTAAAATGAGCATACAGTGAAACATGAAGAAAGAGTCTTTCTTCATTAGCAAAGGCATGCCAATGCTAATGTGGTGCAGTTCCTTATGAGGAAACACCACACCCCCCATGTGAGTCAGCTGACTGAGAAAAACTGAACAGATCATCTTACGAACAAGGACACAGGTGACTGGCTCATAGTAGTACAGGGAAACTCTGATACTTCCCTACTTATGTGACTGCTGGTAAACCAACACTGGTTTGAACAAATTGTGTTCACATGTTCAACTCTGAGGCACATAGTGGTTTTGTTATTCTGGGATTTTCTACAGCGGTGCAGTTCTAAGAGAAGTTGTTAGTTGTTACTGTATTTTTGTTATCATATGTACAATACCCATTTTGGCCACTAGAGTGCCACAGAAAGCCAGAGATTCTCTTGACATCTTGGACAAAGGGAATTACAGTCACACAGGATCTTCAGTGAAGCTACTTTTTATTTGAGCTATTTGAAAAAAATCCTAAAACCAAAGTTTTTGTCTGAGTAATTCTCTATACAGATGGAGAAGAACCATTATCTGAAATGCAACGTCCAGCATACTGAAGTCATGATTGATGAGTTCTTCTGCTGCAATTACTTTAAGTTTCCACATCGCAGAGTGACAAGCGCCAAAAATGCTGACAGAGGAGGTGAAGATTACGCAGGCAAGAGGGAAAGAGGTGAAATGAGGAAAAGCAAAAAAAAAAAAAAAGAAAAAAAAAAAAAAGAAGTTGGTCTTACTTGGCAAATAGGGGATGTAGGAGGCCAGCAGTTTGGCTCTCTTCTTCTCATAGCCCTTCTGCGTGATGTCACCTAGGAGAGAGGACAGTGACACCACACCGTTATGTTAGTTATAATTACCACACAAACACTGGACAACTGCGCACACAGACACACACACATAAACCAGATAAAGTACACACAACACTGCTCTGACACACACAAACACACAGCCTCTGCTTTAGCTAATACATTTGCAGGGGTTGAGTCATAATAATAATCCTCTTTAAACCAAATCTACTGAACTCCACATGTTGACGGCTCAGTCCATTTTACAACTAGCAAAGGAGATAACACCATTGTTGGGCCTTACATTAGCCTCGGCGAATAAACATGATGAGTGCACAAAAACTTCCTCTAAGCTACAAAACCCAAATATGATTACGGCAACTAGCAGATAACCTTGCGAGGCAGAGAACAATGCCAAAACTGAAGGCTATCGGGAACAGTTAGGATAGTAAGCAGAGCTAAAAAGGAGGCCATGTGAGCCGGTTTCACATGGGACTCAACAATTTATCTCCTCTACCCTCCCCCCCACACCCTTTTTTCCCCACTGTGCACCCAGCCCCACCCCTTTTTCATTCGGCCTTCGACTGGCAGGACTCCCACCGCTACCAGAGTTTGTTGGAGAGCAACAGAGGCAAGACAAAGTCTTGCCTCTGTTGTGTTTTTTGGGACCTCAAAGTCTTGCCTCTGTTGTGTGTTTTGGGACCTCAAAACACACAGTCTGCTTGTGCAGCAAATATGCATGCAGGACACATCCTATCCAGTTCACTAACATACATACATATACACTCCCCTTTTACATACACACAAACAATCCCACTACAGCAAACTCTCTGAGTTATTCCCCTTCCTCTGTGTCCAGTGATATCACTGTATGCTATGTCAAGTGCAATGTGCCAAAGGACTGCTTAGCCTCAATCCTGGCACCTCCTCCACACTCTGACCAGTGACAACAAGGAAAAACCTTATCCAGCCAAGTGAGAGGAGGACAAAATGAAGAAAATCAAAGATAAGATAGGGAGGTGAGGGTTGTGGGGGTGAGGTGATAAACACATGGTGAGAGCCACTGGCAAAAGCGAGAGGGAACATAGGCCGGTGTGTGTATGAAACAACAATGGAAAGAAAATGAGGAGAGAAAAGGGGGAGCCAAAGTTCAACAGCAGATTGGAGGGTGGGCTGGATAAGCCGGCACTGGGTGGGGAGTCCCATTTGTAACTCAGTTTCTGTGCGTCTTAAAGCTTTCTCACACTCTGTTCACTATCCGCTGGTGTGGGGCGTTTGCCTGGAAAAACAACTGAATCAAAAAAGGAAGCTCCCTTTAGGATTGAGTATGTAGATTGCCAGTATTTGAGTTTTGCATACTGTTATTTCTGATCCTTTCCATGTAGGAAACTTGATTCACAACACTGTGAAATCATGGGAAACAGGGGAAGAGAGAGGGAGCACATCATTTGCAGAAGACAAAAGTGCAGAAATAAAGTCAGGCACAGTTTCAGAGAGACAGTGTGTGATTGAGTGCTGAGTGCTTTGTCATTCTCTGCGTAAGAAAGCTCAAATAGGGTAGCCAGCAGTCAGCTCTGACTTCATGCCTGGGTACACACACTGGCCTGAAATGTACTTAGGATGAAAAACACAGCAGCAAATGTGTGTTACAGTCTATTTTCCTTGTTTCTCCTTCTCTTAGGATTACTACAGGCTTGTAAATGTGGAGGAAAACACTCAGAGACAAACATGCAAGCACAGCAATCAGCAGCAAATTGATTGTAGTGGACTGGAATGTCATTGTTGTTGGGGACAGGGTTCTGTCAAGCCTAGTCCTGGTGTCCAAGTGGTGCCCGGAGGGAGGAAGGAAGGGATGGAAAGATAGAGGGACCAGGAGGGAGGGTCATTAACACAGACAGAGGAGAGTCTGTATTAGTGTGAGGGCATAACAACAGGCGTGGACTGGCACGACCACACTGGCTCTGTGGCTGGCAGTGGGCAGAGACACAGAGGGCTCTGGGTTGAAAGAGTGTCTGTGACAGCTGCTTCAAAACAGAGGAAAAGCTGTATGTTTTGAGAGCAAGAATGTGGTGTTTTGAGTATGAGCATGAGGAAAACAGTACAGTTACTGTGTGTGTGTGTGTGTGTGTGTGTGTGTGTGTGTGTGTGTGTGTGTGTGTGTGTGTGTAATTTGAGGTCAGGGGACAGGATATGAGCGTTACCCCACCCTGTGTGCGCGCTGCCAAAATTGTCTCCCTGTGTCTGTCTAGAGAAAGAGGAATGTGCTGATTGGAGAACACCATGCTAACAGAGAGGGCCAACTGGCCAGAAGAGCTAGCCCATTGGCCAAAAAGTCCCCTGAGGTGCAGGAAGTGAATGTATTTGTGTGTATACATGTGTATACACAGCTGGTGCAGGTTAAAGGGTGCTACAGTACACAGAAGATTGAATGCTGACTGAGCCATGACCATAGTTGCATTACAGGCCTTCTCTGTGAGATGTGTGTCAGTGTGTCAAACCAGAATCATGTGTGTTTTGTTGTCCAGGCATGTGCTGGACCTGCTCATCATAGAAGTAGTAGTAGAAGCAGGTTTAAAAAAGTGTGTGTAAACATGTCTCTTGGATGTATACAGTACATTTACTGTCATCTATTTTTTGTGTAAGCAATCATCATAATCCTTCCTCATGTCATCCAGTCTTTTTAAAGTTTGTCTTCATCAACCTGGTTGTGTAAACATGCCGAGCAAAGTGGCCGTTTCAGAGTTCATTAAAGTCAAGATGACAGTGACCCTCTGACTCATCCTTTAAACTGCTGCTGGTGACCTCTGACCTCAGGACAAGTCAGATAGAGGGCTTGATCCTCTCACAGCTGACAGCACAGAGTCACAGAGAGGATAAACACACACATAAACAACATTCCCAGTTACACCAATAATTATAGCGAGCTACATTCTGACATAAAAGGATTTACAGGTGTACTCTGTCCAGGCATTAGGGACCACTTCAGTTTTAATCTGCACTGGCATTCTCCGGCACATTAGAGCCTTTTGTGTCTGTGCATCTTATCTGTGTGCACACAATGATGGTTGATGCCATCAAATATATATTTTCAGAATTCTACAAATCTGTGATTTAAGCTTATAGGTGACAAGATGTCTGTTCTAAAAAAGTCTAAACTTTGCCTTTAAAGTGTAATTTTCCAAACTTTCCAAGATGGATTTAGTATACTGGTGCCTTAAACTCACCCTGTTGGGTGTCCAGAGTGGTGGATCTAATAGTGATAATATTCGTGGCCACAATCGTGAACATGAAAGGAATACCAAAAAAAACTTGAGCTGTTCAGTCGCATCGTACTTAAAGGGTACTAAATATTAATGTCTTAATAAACATTTTTTCATGGGTTTTTCCAAGCAGCTGATATGTTGAATCATCTGACTGACTGGCTGGCTGTTGCTGAAACACTTAAAATGTTGTTTCTTAGGTCATTATTAACCATGGACTGCATATTTGGTTTTCTCAAACAAACCTAAAGAGGAACACTAAAACCACATCAATGGTGAGTAAATGACTGACAGCACACAGTCAGAGAAGGCTAGGAAGGAAAGACAGGTTATGGTTATAAGCACACGCTGTGTGGGGGGAATACACAATGAAACTCAAACAAACTGGGACAAATCCTCACAAGAAGCACCTAAAACCGTATGAGGTCATTCAGCAATGAAATTAATATTGAAATGAGAAGAGGACTAGAAAGGATTGTTTTCGGTTTGTGTTACTTGAACAAGCAGTTTAATTCCAGCTGCCTTTATCAGCAAACAGCACTTTGGTACAATTCTCAGACGACTACGTAGAACTGAAACAACAAAGCCAGTGTGCTTCCAGGCTATTCTTTCGATCAGGGTAACACCTGCTGCCAATTTTTATACTGCAATGTTCCTTTTACTTCTTAACTGGTATTACTTGGCTCATGAAAAACTATTCTCAATTTTGGAAAAATGCTCTTCTCTGCCTGAGAGGCTTAGTGAATTACTTTTTTAATGCCAAAGTTTTCCATATGTTTTCTGGTCAGAGCACGTTTTCTTAAATGAAAAACCCACTGGCAATTTAATAAACCAAGAGTGAAAGTGCCTTTAGTTGTCTTAAAAGTATAGAGTAGCAGTTTGTGTTATACATGAATATGGCAGTATGGCAGAACATGTTTCTGCCAGCAACCCAGGGACCAGATGATGAAAACACCCCCAACAGTGTACCAAAACAATACATATGAGAAGCCAGCAAAGTTTCTGGGAGTCTCATAAATCATAGGTCACTGCTGGGCTAATGTTTGCTCTCTTAGAGAGAATTATGAGATTATAGTTGATGCTAACAGACAGGAGAGAGTCTGAGCTGTAGTTAACACCCGCCCATCCAGCAACCTGCCCAACACACACAGGACCAATCAGATTAAAGTTAGTAAAGTACAGTGCAGAGGTACAACATTTGTGTTGTGTGTCCGTGAGGGGTAGTAAATGGCTTTAGGAATCAACTAATTACCCTGCCAGTACCTCCAGCGACACTAAGATTATGTATGAACAAAATAAATTTTTTCAGTTTTTCACTTATCTGTTGAGAATGTGGCAACAACACTAAAGTCTCATCTCGTTAAATATGGTTTGTGTCGTTTTCTGTAGATGATGCAAACACAGAACACATCCATACTATGTACTGCGCCCCCCTTAAATACACACATGCATATTTATCCCCCCCACTGGTAGAGCCCTGTAATTACTTTGGGTAGATTAGCCTAGTGTCATCCAGCTCTGGGAGGAAGTAACATGACTGTTTCTGTCACCCACGATTTCCTCTTGCCTCACAGTATCAGTTCCTCTCCCTACATGCACAGACAGGTTACTTACTGTACAAAAAAAACACAAACGTCAATGAGGATAACTACCTAGATTACACAGATAGTGGTAAATGAAACCTCTTTTTAGCATTGTGAGAAACATCTAGCATTCGCATTTTTAGCTCGATCCTAATCTGTAATCTGAGATTACATCTAACCTAACAGATTACATCGCTCCGTCTGGACATTTGTGACAAAAATGTATGAACTGAGGCTAGCCTCTGAGCCTGTAGTGTAGAGCTATCTTCTAACTCTGTGAGGTCATGGTCGGGCCTTAAGCCAGCGATACTGGTTCGATATGCACAAAGCCGTCTCTGTTTATGAGTGGTTTATTGTCTGTGATGAATTAGAATGCTAACATGCAACACTGTTACAACTCAATTCCATGAGAAATAGATACCAACAAAAGTAAGCTATTCTCCCATAGGGTCTTGGTGAGCAGCTGATAGTGAGAATACACACAGAGCACAACCACAAACAGAGATACTTACACACACAGCCACAGTACGCACATTTACATGTAAATATACACATGAACACAGGGGCTGAGAGAGGAACTAACATCACCCACAGGATCTTATTTATAGAGCAGAAACACAAAAACAACGGGCAGACTGTGCTGAGAACATGGGTAAATAGCACTCTGCAGGAAATGCAAATGAATAAGCCTGACACCAAGGCCATTTAATGGCACCTGGTAGTTAGTTAAAGCGTAACTCTCGCCAAAATGCAACCTAAGATCTTTTTGTGAATGTACCCGAGTCAAACATTCGTTTAAAAGCATAATTACGACGGAAGCGCCACTTTTAAGATTTACCGTATCTTCGTTTTTGGGTCAAATGGCCTTTTGAATGGGAGAGCTAGGGGCACTACTATGATCGATAAGTCAAGTGACAGAAAAATAAATAGCAAGTATTTTGATCACTAGTTAATAATTCATGTAATTTTTCAAGAAAATGTGAAACATTTCCTTGTTCGCTCTTATTAATTGTGAGGATTCACTGCGTATCTTTGTCTAATACGATAGTACACTGAATACCTTTTGGTTTTGGAGTCTTAGCCAAGCAAGCGACTAGATAACATCAATTTTAGGAAATGGCGTCAATGGGCATTTTATTTACATTTTCATAGACAAAACAATTAATTTATTATTTGAGATATTAATAAGCACATTCATTTATCAATGAATTAGTTGCAGCCCTACTCTAAACACACTTTTGATCAGGTTGTCTGCACTTATACTTGCTTGGCCAACTGTCATCCTCACAACAATATTATAAGAAATACAGAGTATTTTTGATTTTCTAACCTGGCCCTTGTGAAACATTTATGGATGTAATGTTCCTTATAGAACTTTTTTTTGGTATAATAAATCAAACATAATAGGAATAACTAATCTGTATTAGGTCGGTTAAGGTATTGTAGCTTGAAAATAACCAGAAAACTGAAGTATCCACACCCTTAGGACTGCGTATAACTCTCAGATCCAAGTCTGCAGGTACTTTTTCTCAGTGGATCAGCAGCTGAATGACAGTTATTAATAAGTATCATCAGAAATGTGGTCTCACTCAGGGGTTTTTTTGTTCAGAAAGAGAGCAAAACATTTATACAAAGGCCTCTCAACTCCAGGACCAATGTTTTCCACTCCAAACGCTGGCCTAAAATTCCTCTAGGACCCAGCTAGCCCATGTGGGGGGTTTCCAGGCAGACACAGAGGATGAATTTATCTCTGGATGGAAGAAGAAATCTGCCATCCAACTGAGAAAAAGGCCAGGGGAGTGTAATTTCTCTTGACAGAACCTACATTGGAAAGCGAGATTGGGTTTGTATTTGGTTGCTTAACGGGTGGAGCCTGCAGGTCTTGACAGTTTGAAGTTTGACAGAATTGTCAAATCATGATTGAGTAGGGCTGTGCAAAAATATGGTTGGTTATCATTAGGGCTGGGTATCGTTAAAAAATGTTTTATAAAATTAATTTAAACAAAACAAAAAACATTACGGTACAAGTCTTTTATTTTATATTTTTTTCAGCTTATTTACACCTATGTCATGCACACTGTAGTCAAGCCTCTTAAAGGTGAACTATTATGCTTTTCCATATTTTCTGTCATATCTATAATGTAATAATGTTTCATGTTAAACATGGCTATATTTGTTGCTGTGCAGCCATTTTCTACTAGAGGTTGGTGTGGCAGATCATATTAAAGCTCTTCCTACTATTCTGAGGCATTTTCTTCAAAAAGAAGAATATGAATATGCAGACGGATCTCTGTAAGCACAGATCAGCTTACAATTAAGCATGTGTAACACCTGTATTTGCAAATATATGGGGAGTAATGAGTTTAGGAAGTGAGCAGCGCAGAGGATGTTAACGAAAGGTGTGAGTAGTATTGACAACTGAAAATGAAACCATTAAGTGGCACTGGCACTGGTAGGACAGCAGCAAGGTGGGGCTTATAGGACAACATGGCATCATGACTTTGCATAATCATACACGCCACTTTCCTAAAGCCAAATGGCGTGTTATCTGTACGCATTTTGAGTAGTCTACGCTGTATACAGCGGATGTAAAGTTATTGCGAGAACGTGCCGTGCTATCGCGAGAACGTCTTTCTCGTGAACTCTCTTTTTAAAAAAAAAAAAAAAAACACACACACAACACATTGGGAAAGGCTTTAGTAACACAAAAGAACAACAAAAACACGATGGTGACCAACGTCACACGCTTAGGGAAACAATAAACGGTTGGGTTTAGGAAAAGAACATTGGGGAAGGCTTTATTTAAAAAAAAATAAAAACAACAAAAACAGTTGACAAACGCCACACGCGGGACGTGAACCCAGCCCTCCTGGGTGAAAGTCTTGCGTATTACCCATCCGCCACCCCAACCAACCTCCGTCCTTTCATACTACTCGCTACGGCGATAATTCACATGTAATGTAGGTCAATGGAGGCCAAACCTAAACACCTAATCATTTCATCAAATCACCAAACACTTCATCTTAATTGTGTTGGTCCTACTGGGATCAAAATTAAGATTATTCCCACTATGAACTGAAAGAAACATCCAGCAATCAGACTGGACAGTCCGCATCCTGAAGTTGTTTTTGCCAAAGAAATAAAACTAATGTTCCTTCCAAGCTTTTAAAGCATTCATATTCTGTTTGAGTGCAGACTGAGTATTGCCCTACTTCCTCCATTACTTCTATTACATTGTGCATTTTATATTGGCAGAACACTCTTGGGCCAGCTGTGTGAATAAAGTGGAGTTTTGAGCTGGGCACAGTTACAGCATTGAGAAAGTCAAACTGAAGAATAGAGTACATTCATAAACCCAAAAGTCTAGAACACTATTTTGTTCTCCATAAGCCAAGCCATATCGCAGATTCTTGACTACTTACCTTTCATTAAAATTGAATAATAATAATAATAATAATAATAATAATAATAATAACAACAATAATACTACATTTTATTTATATAGCGCTTTTCATGGTACTCACTGATACTTTACAGTAAAAACCAGCACATATATCAAATTAAAAACAGATAAGCAATAAAACCAACACATAAAACAAGCATATTAAAAGCAATTAAAAACAATAAAACCTGTAGCTATCAGGTGAGTAATGTGAGACTATTGTATGTGGAAAGCTAATCTGGATGACACTCCCCTCTCATCTGTGCTTCTGTTAATATACTTTCACACACTAATTTGAGTCACAGTATGTCCCCAAAGACAATGCAACAGGCATGCTGTACAATCTTGGCAGCGACAAGCTGTTTTATAGATAAACTCAGAGCACATTACTTCTTCAAAGTGATTAAACTGGTGAACAACTGTAGATTGTTCATTGCTGAGTCAGACAACTGACGTCAGAAAACCACAAGTTGATTAATGTAGTTTATTCTTTAGTCAGGCTGATTTTAAGCACGCTATGACCGCAATGAGCTGTTAGCTAACATATTGCATGTTTGTGGTGTTATGTGTACAGATGAGTGAGACCACCTGAGAAGAGAGGCCAAATCCCAGATCCATTTCTGGTCAGGTTAGCTAGCTATCCTGTCACTTACTGTAGAGATTACTAGATTAGTTGTCACGTAGAGCTACTGCACAAAAATTACTTCAACTTGTATTGAATTGGGACTATCGCAATAATCTGATCATTTATAAATAAACCATTTTCAAAGGACATTTTGATTTATCATAGTGGTTAAAGCACAGGTGTCATTAATAATTATTTATAACACCTGTGCTTTAATGATTTTAATGTCATCAAAGCCCCGCCGCCACCACAAATAGACTGTAATTCTGTGGGAAATACTGCAGAGCATGCTTAGCAGTGAAAGTAAGCCAGTGGTATCGAGTTTCACTGTGGCAGTGTTGTAGTTAAGAGATACAGGGGTCAGAAGTGTAGACCAGGCCTGACCGGAGGTTCACTGAGACTTGTACATCAAACTGAATTGTCATTTCTCTGTTCTGTTGCTCAAATGTGGTCATTGAGTACACAAGACAACATATCTGCAAACCCCTGCCATTTGAACTGAGCTTGGTTTAGCAACATCCTCTCCATGTTCCATCTCTACATGACATATGCACCAATGATGCTCTTTGACTGTGCTTAATTGCTTATGGATGATGGGTTAAAATAGGACATTAATGTAGAAGGAGGAATGTTAACCAGGCAGCTGACTCATTAAATCAATATTATAAGCACATAACAGGCCAGAGTGGCCATCCTGGGGTGTTGAGTCTACAGCTGACATTGAAACTGCGCAGGCCTTATTGCTTACGTTCCACTCTCTGGACAGCTCATGGTCCTGACCTCCCACCACCCACTGCTCAGTGCTCACAGTCACTAAACAGCCTGTCATCACGATAGGAATCTATCGCCGCTCTGAAAATGATGGCTCTGAATGTGTGGGGATGCTCAACAAGGTGCAGCAGCAGAGGAATGTGTTAAAGAAAAATGCAATGTGGTAAAAAATAGACTGTATAAATGGCTGTCAAGTTCTAAACACACAAACCTTTCTGTCAGTGAAAACATTTCACTTGCCTTCACATGGAACTGAAGGTGGAATATTATTATATTAATGAATTATATAGTAAAGCATGAATTTGTTATTTTATATACTGCTGGGTAGCTTAATCTATAATACTACATCACAATTTATTAGTGGATTATATTTTGTATTAATAATCTAAATCTGTAAAGTAATGTCATGACAGGTGTATTGCTCAGGACCCAAGGCAGTGCAGTGTGAAGTTGTTTGGATGAGCGGTTTTCTAGAAAGCTGAAAGAAGCAATACCACAGGCCAAGCAATAGACCTGTTGGCACTGCACTATTGCAGCAAACAGCTTAAAAAAAATAAATAAAAAACTTTATCTTCACTAATGCAGGTACATTTGAAAACCACATGGCCAGAACTTTCTATGCAACCACAAACAATTACTCCAAATTGATCAAGCGGTTTTAGAGAATGATTTGAAATGCTATTCAGAAGTACTGTAAACCTGTAACACATAAATTAGTATTGACATGGAGTCAGACGTGACATACTCACTTGATGACACCACACATCTGGCAACAAGTCGCTGAAGTTTCTGAATAGCGACATTATCTACCTTAGCTGTCTCAGATTTACGTATATGCCAACTAGTGTGCACAATGGTTGTGCGAGTGTCAAGAGAAAGTTTAGTTGTCAAATCTCGGGATATAACTTTAATTCTAGTACACTGTTTCATCACAAACACAGCCAACTGATTTTGAAAACATCCAGACAACAGTCATCAATGTGTCGTCACTGTCTGTGGGAGCATGTAGCACGACACAAATCTGCTGTAGAACGAGGGCCTCCCACTGATAGAGGAGTGTGAGAAATACTGTGATGATACTGTCACTACTAGCAGTGGCATGTGGTTTATTTTTAGCTCCACAAACCATCTAAACATAGTCTAATTCAATGCTAGGCTAGCATTATGAAATTTAGTCCAACATTCAACAGTCATAGCAACACAGATCAGGCTTGGCAGTAAACAATCTGAAAAAGCAAATCTCCATGAAATGTCGAAGGCCAGCCTGTAGCTGTGATTCAACTAAGTGTGAAAATATTAACCTAATGTTTCCATTCAAGACTATTAACATACAATACATGCGACATTCCCTGTGCTATTCACAGTTAAGGATTATAAGTTTGAAGCCCCACCCATCTGATGTGTTTTCATGGCCTTTGTTTTACCTTTGTCTCTGGGGAGTTGAATTAAAGGGGTCCATGACAAGAAGCCAAGCTCCAGCACAATATGTTCTGAGGGGCCAAGAGGGGAGATATCCATCAGCTTGTTGAGGGGGCTTCCTGAGGACTTCTACTCACTGGTATTTTCTCGATAACTCTTTGGCTCCACACAAGAATTAGGAAGAGAACTATTCAAATGTGAGGCACAAATCCAAAAGAAAAAACTAATTCAACAACAACCCAATGAGTGAATGACAGAGAAAGCAGTTGACCTTTTGGAAACTTTCATTGTACATATACAGCAGGACTGCTTTACCCCTAAGCTCTGGTTTCCCATCAGCCCTTCCTGTGACGCAGGCCTGCACTTTCATATATAGAAACTGACCAGCTGCTGAGAAAATACCCCGTGTTCTACACACCTACTTCAAAGGCTGTAATGATCAGCTGAAGAGCCCAAGTAAGAGACAAAGACAATGAATAACATGATTTACAACTAGGGGTGTCATGATTTCAATTATAAATCAAAAATTGGTCGAAATGAGCTTTTGATTTCGACTATCGAAATCAGAAGCAGGATCTGCAATTCTCTTAATATTTTCTCCACACCTGCCTACTTGTGCACGCCCGAAGAATAAAAAAACAAAACAAAAAACAGACACAGCGTAGCTTACCAGCTGGTAGCATGCAGCTAAAGACACAGGTTAACGTTAGCTTACCAGTAGCATGCAGCTTGACTATTTCAGACACCATGGCCACCGCCGGAGTTGGAGATGACGGATAAACAACAGAAAGTCCTCCTGGTTCCCTGAAGCCACCGGTGTGGCAACATTTTGCCTTTCCCATGAGCAAGTTATGTAAACAAACAACGGTAAGGTAAAGCATGTGGGCTCCGATGGGACTTCATGGTGCCTTCAGGTAGACGTTAAACTAATGGTGCATTCAATTGCACTATAAAAAAAACTCTGAGAAACTCAAACTGCTGTTGCAAAGTACCCTTCTGCTATATCTAGTGGCGTCCCTGTTGAAAAAAAAAAGTATAAATCGAAAATTGAATCGTGGATTTGTGGTTTACGGTCAGATGCTCTGGTCATTTCAGTTATACCCAATAGTATAGCAGTTACAAAAGGCATCCTTTTTTGAAGTCAGAAATCACATCGAAGCTATTTTAAATGCATTGTTAATATAATTGTATTACTAAATGGAGAAACAATGTCTATAAAAGATCCAAATATCAGAAAAGTCCCTTTAGCCTCCAAGTTTCAGGGGATTGTGTCGAAAAAGGACCTCACAGTTCCATCTAAAACATTTACAGATACATTTTTGAACTGTTCAAACTAGGGCTGGGCGATATAGAGAAAATCAGATATCACGATATTTGTGGCCAAATACCTCGATATCAATACCGCAACGATATTGTAGTGTTGACTATTGGTGCTTTCACAAAATATTTACACAATGACATTTTTGATAAATAATCATCAGTAATGAGGATATAGTGACTAAGTGGGTAAAGGCAAATAATAGAACAGCTAGAATAGTCTGGTAAGTTCAGAAAATGACATCACTTTACTGTAATGCAGTAAGTTAAAACCAGGAAAAGACAACACTTATGCCATATTACGATATCCAAAATCTAAGACGATATCTAGTCTCATATCACGATATTAACATAATATCAATATATTGCCCACCTCTAGTTCAAACAGCTATCTAGCCATCTAACCTGCAAAATGACATTAGTGAACTGACTTGTCTGAATGCTTGTTTTTCAGCAAGCCAAGGGGCAGTACAAGATATGGGTCCATGCTAGTAGATTAGATGGTGGTATATATGCTTAAAGCTAGTTTTTTTTTATGTTTTCTGTTGTTCATACTTTATGGCACTTTTATGCTGCTGGTCAAATATTTTGACTGGCTATATGCAAAGATGTAATCCATTTATGTAAATCTACCCAATGCGACTGATTTTTAAAACTATTCCCTCATGATGTGTTCAATGAAGCTTTGACATCTGATGCTAGTCAGGTGCTAAAAATCACTGGTTATGTTATCAAAAAATCTAATCTGGAAGCAAACCATCAAATAAAAATGAACACAGTGAAAGCAACTATGTAAATCTGGTAGTTTCTGGACTCACAAAGGCTGCTGCTCAAAAAATTCCATGTTTCCCTCAAGCAGTTGGACACACCAGCAAGTAAGGTTGTAAACACTCCCTGCTTGCACCTGCATTACCACACAATAACATGACCAAATATTCCCTGTGATAAAGTACTTTTTTCACATCATATTGGCATGAAAATGAAGCCAATAGCTGCCTACAAAATAGGAAATCCCTCTTAACACTTATAGTCTCAGCGAGAAGGGAATACACACAATTAGGACTGACTCTTTGGGACTTTGAGAGGGTGGCCTCCACTGCAATAATGGCAGAGCTTTTGTGTCAAAGAGATGCTTGTTTTATCCTCCTCAGGCATGAAAGCAAATTTGTCTTGCCAGCCAGGTCTATTTATATTCACAAGAGCATTCTTCAGCATTAGCACAGTCGCATGGCCTGCCGGGCAGTGGCTATAGCCTGGTGATACACTGGAGGGGCTCTGCATCAGCTCCCACAGTCTGACAACACCAAGACTTGATTTCTGTTTTGCCATCAATGACTTCATCATTTAGCCTATGAGGTATAAATCAGAGTGTGAATCAGTCCACATTTTCTGGTGTGTCACAGCCTGGGCCCCTGACTAAATGACTGCAGGCAACAAAAGAACAGAGTGATTGTGCAATTCAACATCAGAGAGGTGCTTCACCATTGCTGTCAGCCCAGTTGAAATTACAGGTTGGTCAAGCGGTGAATGAAGGTGGGTGTTGTATAGACAGCGAGATAGGGTCTGATGTCACATAATCCCCATTCATTCTCCATTTATGATGAGTCACTGTTTGCATCAAACTCAGTAAACAGCCCGGTGAGAAAGGAGGCTAAAACAGGTTCTCTCACTTTGTGGTGGATTGATGTGCCCCTGTGAAGAGGACACACCTAAGTGCAGTGACTCACAGAACAAGGTGGAAACAGGCCTGCCTCGACTGTTGTATTTCTGCAAACTGTGAGATACACAAGTAGGCTACAATATCACATCAATGAATGAATGATAAAGTTTACTGTAATGTGAACTTTTATTCATAGACTGTAGGGAAATTCTCGATAAACTTGCCTACCTCGACAGGTAGGTCAGATAGGACCTATCCAATAAAGGCAAAAAAGCCCAGAAAATACTCCTGTTTTGTAAGATGTCTTTAAATACGTAACTGTAGAAGACATAATTTCATGGAACAGTATTAGAAGAAAGTAATCTTACTAATATTGTTAATTTGTGCCATATTGCCCAGCCCTACCTGACATCACACGTGAGCTCGTTCAACAAGTGAACAGCCTCTACTGTAGAAAGAGATGTGCAGGTCAGAAGGGTTGCTGAGTGGGATGTCAATATATCTCCTGGCACTAATTCAAAAGGAGTCAGGTTGGTGTTGTTTATCCTATGCATGCCTCAACTTCTACCTGGGGAGCGTAAAGAAGTCACGCTCACAAACCACCCACACCACTCTGTGAGGGTTGTCCTGATAAATAATGAGAGCACGTGAATAATTCAACCTACAACAGGTCTGGAGGAGGAAAGAGCACTGGAGCCATCATTAACTATTCACAGTATAACAGTATTATCACACACACACACAGACACACACACAGACACACACACACACCTTTTCCAAGGCTACCAACCATCTGCTTGGACCTAAGGCCTTGGCTCTGAAGATACGAGTATTTGTGCATTTTGGGCGCTAACGGATACATATACTGTACTACCCACATATCTAAACAGAAATATAACTTGATATGTAAACTCTTTAAACTGTCCAAAGCTCATTTAAATGTGGTGAGAAATGATAATGGAAGGTTAAAAAAGTTGTCTTGCAAGTAGGATTGGGCAATAAATCAATTTTATTGTTTATCATCCATCTTTATAATAATATTGTTACAAAACGCTAATGAGAAAGTATAATGGTTAACAGTTGTTGATACGTCTAAATGCATAAGAACATCAATTTTTTTGAAAATTATAGCATTGCAACGTTCCAGAAAACACTATAAACCTAAAGGAAGTATTCGAGTAGCCTGTAATTGCAATGTTGCAGATTTCCTTTGGCTGGGGTTTTTGTTGCATGTCATTGTCCCCTATGCCCCTCCGGCCTTGTTTCCTGTCTCTCTAGACTGTTAATTGTTCAATAAAGTAAAAACATATATATATACACAGTCTTCAAAAAGACAAATTATTGTTAACTTATTATTATTAAATAGATAATAACAACGTCAACTTTGAACATATTGCCCCCTCGACAAGTGCTCTAACATGTCTTAAAGCATGTTGTGTCAGGCTTGCAAAAGTCAAAAGCTGCGAAATTATGTCATTTTGGGAAGAGATTAAAATTTTACAATCAGTGGGAGAGGCCCTTATTCCTCTTTTCATGCCAGCACAGACCTCCACCGTAAACAACAGCTCTGCACCACATTAGCTTGAGTTTGAGGAAGTCTATCACACGTCTGTAATGTGTCTCAAAATAAGCACTTTGGCTGACGATTTACCAAAACAACAGTTTGCTGCGTATCACATCCATTCAACACAAAGAGAGAAGACATATGTTTTCACAGCCTTCCTCCCTGGTTAGGAGGAGAGTCTTCCTCAAGGATCCATCAGGCTTTGGCTTACACACGGTCACTGATGGCCAGGGTCAGGAAGATGGATGGCTGATACAGACTGGGTCCATATCAGAGTTGTCATCCTCTGCTGAAGGCCCTCTCTCTTAATACAAAACTGAGCAAAGCCGGTTTCTGCTGCTTCTGAATGCTAGCTGGCTGGATGATTGGCCTAGAAAGGAAGCAACTGACAATAATATGTACTCTCTGTGCACATACTGATATCACAGAATGATGCAAACAAAGAGTAAGACTGTATCTCCAAATATACACAGGCACAAGCATGTGCACCCGAGACAGTGTTCCAGAGTTTAAAAACGAAGACTGGTTGTATTATAATTTCAAAATGGCATCTTGGCCTGGACCACCAGCTACTAACCCACAGATGAAAAACTAATCTGTGTGGAATTTTGCTTGTGTCAGCAACATTAGACTTCTGTACATGCCTGACAGATGGTGGGGGATGTCAACCAGGTAGGCTGTTTCCGGGGGAAGAACCAGACAAGACCTTTTACCCCTGGCTCAGCTGAGAGATGGCATGGTGAGAGGGGTGAACCACTCCCCTCAGGAGTACACACACTACACGTCACCTTCTTAAGTATGACCAGTCACCAGCCCCTCCCTACTCTTTCTACGGAGGCAGCTCATTCCAACATGCACAAAGGCTGGGTTCAGCTGAATGGCCTAAATGGCAACAGAGCTCCTGGCCACGGCAGCTCAGACCAGCTGAATGGTCCTCATTGTGTCCCCATGGTCACAGGGGGCTAGCAGAACTGGGTTGTTTTTTAAGAGGCCATTTGGCAGGCCTGTGTTCTTATCCGAGCAACGCGGGAACAGGCATTTCCACTTAGTTCAGAGGAGGGCTTGTTATGGACTTACGAAAAAAGATGACATGATGACATGCCACATGCATCCAGTCATTAAGGGGCTAGTTGGGGTGCGCGCACGCACACACACACACACACACACACACACACACACACACACTGTCAGCAACTTTTTAAAAGTACCTATGGAGTATCTGTGGTAATTTGTCAGACTGAAAGTATAAACCCTTTGAACTTAATGGGCTAAAACATCTAAAACCACTAACATGTCAGGCCAACACACTAATTACTGATCTACATCTGAATAACACATTAACCTTAGAGGTCAGACAGCTCTTAAAATACCTAAAGATGCACTAAAACATTAGCTTACTTTCAATATTGGCTGATATGAGCTGTAAAAAGGCATCAATGGTCCTACTCCAATATTTTTATAACTAACAGTAATACGCTTGTAAATACGCATTTGTAATTCTTTTATTGGGGTATGACATGTAATATAACTGTCATATGCCCACAAAAAAAATTGTCATAGTCTTTTATTAGTACCATGTTCCTTTTTAAGGTCTTATTACAGGCATCAATGAAATAGTTGACCTGCATTTGTATTAAGAGTCTCGCAAAAATGCAAATCAAATACTGGTTAACATTTTCAGAAACCATATTACACCCCTAAAATAACCAAACATCAATCAGCATGGATAAGTAGACACTAAGCGGTCTCTGTGCAGGACGACTAGATTCGGTCACCTCAGCTGGAAGAATGTAGCCCAGGTGCCATCAGGAGGCAGGAGAAGGGGGATACTGTCATTGGGATGTGACAGTGTGTGTCAATGGGTGTAGAGCAGGAAAGGGGCTAACAGCTGCTCTGGGGGAAGGGGGGGTTTGCACTATGCTGTGGATGAATGAATGGTTGAGATATTTGCTTACTACAATAAATAGACACATCCATCACCAACCTACATCCACAAGAGCAGAACAAAAACAGCGTACACCTGACACAGATCTCACACAATCTGCCACAAGATTGAGGGTAGTGAAACCCATGATGAGTAGCGCACATAGGTAAACCTATAATTCCAGTAATAGCTGGTTTACATTGGTTTCTAAGGCTCTGTAAACATCTTGTTGATCACTGAGGTCATACACTGCGTTTGCTAATTAGTGACAGTCATTCATAACAGTCTGCATCTTCATATGACACCAGAGCAGGTGATAACTGTGGGCCTTATTACATCTCAACACTAATCACAGTGACTCACAGTTTCTACTGCAATAAAACATTTTCCAGCTGAAACCTGAGCACAGATGTACAACACAAGGCTAGTTACGATGTAAAACTGGAAGCCATGTGGTCACAGACGAAGCAAATTCCCACCATATGAAGAAGTTTAACTAAGATGACAGGAGAAAGGTCAAGCCCTGATAGCCAGCCAGACCTTGCGTCTGGTCATCCCCGTCAGACAGCCACACACCGCCAGCTACACACACACATACACACAAACATAACTATGGTTTTGACATTCAATTTTACAAATAAGTAAATTTGGTACAGAAAACATCTTAAAATCGATGTTTTGCTTTACATGAACCACTATATAATTTGAGATAAAGCAGACACGAGGAAATGGATGAAAGCCTTTCTCTTCTTCTGCTTGTCATGCACTGCTAGCTCGCGTGCCCACATCCTGTATTAGCACAAAATAAGCTAGCTTCAGCGCCTGGCGTAAGCTCTCATTCAACGTATTATTAACAGAAAGTAGAATAAAGGGAGGGAAACAGTCGATGCTGGTTAGCCCAGACAGCTGAGACACATAGCTAGCTTGGAAAACAGCTATAGCATCTCTCCCCCCCCCCCCCAATCAGCCCATCAGCCCCCTCCCATCCTTTACCTTCAGACAGCTCGAGATCCAACTCCGACAATTGGTCTCTAACCTCTTTTGGCAGGGCGGACAAATCCACGCTGCGGTCTGCCATGACTTCGCCGATAAACACAAGTGTAGTCTAGTTGAAAAGGAACGAGGCCGTTGTGGGTAAATGTAAAAAAATAGAAATAAAACGCCCTCCCTCAAGACACAAAACAAGCATCAGAGTGGGAGAGACAGTCCATCCGCACGGCTGGCCCCTCCGCCATAATGGGAAAAACTCACCAACGGCATCGAGCGGTCACGTGACTGCCTTTACCTCGCGTGTTCGTTAATTCACTGCATCCCAGAAAAACACACCGAAACTGTTGCTCCCCCTGGCGTCTCACTAGCAGAAACACACACACACACACACACACACACACACACACACGCGCGCGCGCGCGCGGTTTACGTTAATAGCGTTCTCTTAATACATCCATGGTTAATATATTGTGTACTGTAACATAATGCCATTCTCACTCTCATTATATAATAATATAATATAAACCTATAGACTTCCAGTGGATCCTTGGCCCCTCAGGGAATCCCAGTAGAATCAACATAAAAAGTTAAACTATATTATGTTTAATGTAACAATGTTCTCAGATTTAATTAATATATATATATTTCAATGTGTGGAATGGTTTGGGTATTGAGCTTAAGCAAAGTCCAAATATAAATAAATTCAAGAAGACACAAACAAATATTTTTAAGAGATATAGGGATGAGAAACGGTTGGTAGGATGAACGTGAGGTAATTGTTTAAGTTATAGTTGATTGACACTGGTTTGATATTTGGGTTGTACATAAGAGCATTGGAATAGTTGTGAGACAAATACTAAACTAAAAGTTGTGTGAAGGGATTTTTCACTTATACACCTAAAGCCTAACACTGTGGCTAGCCATGGTGGAAAAAGTACCAGAATATCCTACTTAAACCTGGATTAAGAACAGGGCAGAGCAGGCAACTGCCCAGGGGACCCAAAAGTTCCCAGGTTTACTGTGAGGTAATTGGATTAATTGGACATTTGAGTTTACACAAGTGATCATAAAAAGAAACTGACTGGGGCACTAATGCCAGCATAGGAGCCTACTGGTTGGTTTTAGGGGCTTTTGGCAAAATACAATATAACATTACCGGCATGTATAGACTGTAGAGCTGTAACTAACGATTATTTCATTATCAATTAATGATAGTTAAAATATTGAAGAATGCCCATTACAAGTCCACAATGATCAAGATGATGTCTTCAAATGACACCATGTTTGGCACTTCTGCTTAAAGGTCCCATGACATGGTGCTCTTTGGATGCTTTTATATAGACCTTAGTGGTCCTCTAATACTGTATCTGAAGTCTCTTTCCTGAAAATCAGCCTTGGTGCAGAATTACAGCCACTAGAGCCAGTCCCACAATGAGCTTTACTTAGGACGTGCCATTTCTGTGTCTGTAGCTATTGAGGAGGAGAGAGGGGGGGAAGGTGGAGGGTGGGGGTGTGGCCTTGACCAACTGCCACTTTGCTCGTTTGAAAGCCATGATGTCTCTCTCTTTCTCATGGGTGGGCCAAATTCTCTGGGCGGGCAAAGCAGAGAAAGGGGAGGTAACCTTGCTCCTTATGACGTCATAAGGAGCAAGATTCCAGATCGGCCCATCTGAGCTTTCATTTTCTCAAAGGCAGAGCAGGATTCCCAGGGCTCGGTTTACACCTATCGCCATTTCTAGCCACTGTGGGACCATAGGCAGGCTGGGGGAACGCACATTAATGTTAAGAAACCTCATAAAGTGAAATTTTCATGCCATGGGACCTTTAAAAAGTAATTGGCCGTCTATCGACAGATCAATTAACAACTAATAGTTTTAGCTCTAACTTGTGGACACTTATGAGCAACAGTGTTGAAATAATCGATGGTTTGTTGCCCGAGAGCAGGTTAATCCAACCCTGGTTCTACCTGAGATATATCACTTGATTTTAAATTGTACCTAAATTCATGTAAGAAAACTTCAAAAGGCCAATGTGGCATCATGACTGTAACCATTATAAAAATAATATACCCTTCCAAACACTCCCTCTGCAATTAAGGGCTGCTTACAAAAAGTTGCAATGATGTTTTCCTTATAAGAAACATGGACGTTGCCTTATGAGGACAACACACTTCGAAGCAAACTTGACATAAAAGCATAATTGTAGGCTACTGTGTTACTTCTGTGCCGTTCCAAAAGTACTTGACAAAACATCAAGTTAAAAGCAGTGCCATAGCAAGGATTTGAAAAATACTAAGGTCACGAGTCTAGCCTCTAAATACACACCACACTTTTCCAGGAAAATGTAATATATTTTTAAGTTAAATGCTTGATTATATCTTCTGTAAATGTTATTTCTCAACAAGGTCAAAATGCTGTTTCGAAGCCTTCCTCCACACTACCAGGACTAAAATCCTAGATACCGAATGATATATCTATTTCGGTTTTGGTCTAAAAGTAGTCAAATTTAAACATTTGAGGGTTAAACAAAACTAGAATCAGTCTATACGATACTCACAATGTTTACATTTTTAATTGCAGAATATAACCTTAGGCTGCTACATGCTCCAAAGTCCCCAGAAAAATATGGAGGACATGACCTCAGAGTCCTCAATAGTAGCTACGGCCATGCTTCAAAGAAAGTTGAAGAATTATAGAATGTACTTCAAAAGTACATGAAACAAATATTCAAGTACAGAAACCAGAGTACTTATAATGAGTTATTTTGCTCTTCTCTACACAGTCATTAGTAACAACACAATCATGTCAGTCAATGACTGAAGGGGGAGGGAACACTGGGTACAGACAACTATGAACAAAGCAGGCAGTACAATGTCCTTACATACAGTATATTCTCTCCTATTCAAATACACTGCCTTTCATACCACATTTTACCAAAAACTGACTAACTGCGAGTCTCCAGTTATGTAAGATTACAGCAAATTTATAATAAACAACTTTTTGTCATTGTGAATCTAAACTGACAACAAACAAACCAAACTTTATAAATGTTCATTAAGATGTAGTTACTTTAATTAAAACTGCAGCACTGTAAGTGTTCATAGTATTCCACTTGGACATGCATGGAAAAGTAAATATATTCATATAGTACAGATATGTACAATACAAAGACAATTTTTGAAATCATCAGTCCAACAATGGGAGTGTGAGCCACTGTGAGTTAGTATTAATATACTATGTGCAACTTTCATTGTTGCATTTTTCATTAAATTGCTCACAACAATTCTAGGTAATAATAATATGCCAAAGACTGTAATGACAATTGTTAGTTGACCAATTAAAAAAATAAGTTAAAAGGACAGTCAAAAGACATGACCAAATTCATCTTTAAAGATATACTGTAACAAAGGGGATAAATTCACTTTTTGAAAAAGGACTCATGACATTTTTCTGTAGAGAAACCAAAACTAAAAATAAATCTGTGTTAAAGAAATTAGTTTCTATATTCATCAGTACAATCAAAAAGTGATATGACAAAGGTTGTTTAGTGCTGAAAATAGCACACAACAACAGAAAACAAGAAATGACAAAAAAGGTGCCAATGACATGAAATACATGAAAGCTAAATATAGTTAGACTTTTCGTTTCATATGAACAATCGTCTATAAGGGACTGCCAAATATAGCGCCAGCTCCAAAGTACAACAAAATGCCGGGGTCGCCATTGGAACTGAAGGACAAGAGGTTCAGTCAAAGGTGAAAGGTTTTAAAGTTGCTGAGCAAATTCCCATTTAGGTATACAGTACAGATAGGAGAAAATATGATTATTTTTTTAAAAGGATCCGATATCTCTGAAAAAGACCAAAAGGACAAGAGAACTGGAAAACTTTAAATGAAGAGAAATACAAAGCAACAATAAACTTGCATTATTTTAGTGCATAAAACATGCCCTTGTGGTAATGGACAGATATCTTATTTTTGAAATATAACATCTTGCAAATATATGATCATATCAGACAAGTGAAGGGAGAAACATATACAGGAAAAAAACAAGAAAAGCAAACCGCTTGTTTAGGTGTTGTTATGTAAAAATACACTATCTTGGTAAAATATCTTGGTGGGATTTCTAAAGCACTGGAGACATTCAGAAACTTTTTCCACTCTCAAAGCTTTTACCAGTAAAGATGTCTTTGCTGTGTCTCTCCACCAGATGACAGCCAAGTATGGGATCATTTTATGTCACTGAGAAGAGACCAATGGTTAAATGAACCATTCATTTTAAAGGCTTTGAGGAATCTTCAACAAGTAAATCGTTTGTTCCTCATTGGTTGTTTTTCATTTGATGAAATAAACAAATCATGTCAAATATATTATTCTAAGGCTCCATTGTTTTTTCAAATGAGCAAAACTGTGTTTTTTAGGGGGATATCGGAGGCACCAATGTGATCTTAAGGCAAAAATGATCAGACACTGTGTGTGAGATTGAGTGTAAGTGCAAGTAACAAGCAGTGATATACTGTAGATTGTGTCACTGTGACCTCTGAGTCACAAAATAACAGAACTTCCCCCAGAACAAGTACATGGTGGTCTTTGGAGATTCAGATATCTGATTTGTGGTCATTATGGCTTAGTTTAGGTTTGGTAAAGAGCAGAGAGACCAAGGGGTTCATCGCACTTCCAACGAGCAGCAAGGATGTGCAACCATCCTGAGAAGTGTGAAATAGCAGTTACAGTAAGTCCAGGGCCCACACAGAGAAACACAGTCACTAGAATAGTTTCATATAAAATAGAAAACGCATCCAATTACAAACCAATAAACAGCAAAACTGTTTAAAGGAAAGTGAAGATGAGGAGGAGGAGGGAGGGAGAGGCTGAATTCCCTTCAGGTCAAAACAAAATTGCTCACACAAACTACTTTTAAGGTAATACACTGTCAATCCAACGTATTTTGGTTCTGTGGACTAATCTGGGAGGATGTGCCAATTCATTTTAAAAAGTATAGCTGCACATAGCTGTATCAAGAACATAACACCCTAATAGAAAAAGTCACATGCTAACAATCCAGCTATTAACGTATCAGATCAGGAGTAGGCAAACTGCTATGTTCTGATGTATATAAATATATACGCACAGAGCTTATCACACACACAGTTTATTAATTTTATCATAAATGGGAGTAATTGAGGTAAGGTTTTTGGGTCCATGATGAGATCGCCTTGGAGGTGGAACCATTATTAACCATTAACCATACAAAAGGTTTGAGTGAGTATTTGAGATCTAAGTCACTGACGTCTAGACAACTACTGCATCTTTGGAGCTAAGGATGTATAGGGACGTATGCTGTGATGGCATGAGTGGGTGTGTGCGTGGCTAAAAAGTTGTGGAGCACAAGGCACTATTCCCTGCTGAAAACAGTGTAAAGCCCTGTGTGTTGTTTGGTATGTGATTTGATCGAGAATGTTTATCCACACGTTTGTGCAAACTGTTCATTACGGCAGTACACTCAGAGTGATGCAGTCCTACAGTCCAGTGAAGAGCCATTTTGACTGAGGGTGGGTGGAGAGATGAGTAGGGAAGCACAGAGGGGGAACAATGATGGGAGGTTGGAGTCCAGCCCCTGTAGTCTATGGCAAAGTGAACAGGAAGCTCTCTCAAAAGTCTCAGTCCATTCCCAGAAGGCTGCTGCTGAGCTCCAGGCCACAGCATGATGGCTCCACAGGAGGTCAGAGAGAGCAGAGGAGCACAGCGAAGGGGGAAGATGAGAAATTTGCACTTCTAGATTGAGGAAAGTTGGGAGGGGCGGTCCGCTGCTCCTTTTTACCCCTGGGTGTCGAATGTGAGCCAAGTCTGGGCCGGGGTGGCATCGCTCATCATCTGGCAGCAGATTGAGACTGTGCAGCCATGATAATGTGAGAGGATCCACTCTCAGCCCTCTGATGCTGGCCCATTCCTGCCAGCACAGACATAGCCATGGCCTCAGCTGCTGCCCTTGAGCTCAGGCCATTGTGCCCTGCAGAGGGGCTGTGCGCCAAAGAGCTGTGCTGGATCACTGGGGCAGGGGAACCTGAAGGCTGTGAGGTGTCTTTCATGCTCTCTTCTGCAGCTACACAGAAGAAAAAAAGGACACAATTACAGATGTATACTTAAACTGGCAAAAGCATTTCACTTTAAAGCTTTAAGACAATCCCTACCAGCTTTACTGAAAAGCTCCAGACATTATCTTTGTTGTTTAGCAGTTGCACCATTTAAGAATGACGTCCCGAATAACATGACGATACCAGGTGAGTAGCATGGCATCATTTTAAAAAGGTTCACCTAAGTAGGCAGTCTTCTTCTGTAGGGTGGTCACAGGACAGTCCTTGTGGGCCAGCAGCAGCTGCTTCAAATGAGCCACCTCGTTCCGCAACAGAGACACTTCATTCTGTGGGATCAAAAAATAAGGACTTACACTTTTCAGAATTCACATTATAGTTAGACATACAGTTACCAAAAAATGGGGTCAAATTATTCAAAACAGAGAAACCTTGCACGTTTTTCAGCTAAGAAATGCTGTTAAGGGGTAAGCAGTCTGGTTTCCACTACAGTACAGCTGGCAGTGGAGAAGTGGTCATACAGTGTAAAAAAAAACAACTTAAAACCACAATTTAACACAATAAAGATATGAAACAAGTTGTAATGAGTCCCACGGTTTCAAGTCCTGTGACTTTAACCATTTGAAAAAATGACCTAATAAACTGATGGAAAACACCTCACAAACTACCACGACGTGTTAGTGTGACCATGCACACTAACACAGGCCTCCCACAATACACATTTCATCCCTCCCCCACCCACCCACTCACAGACAGTGAGACGTTCAGGTTGCAGAGCTCCTCAGCCTTCTTCTCTAGGGAGCTGACCCACAGTTTGCGTTTCTGTCTGCAGCGCGATGCAGCGGCCCGATTCCTCTCAAGGAAGCGCTGCCTTCGCTCATCTGGGTCATCTTCTGCCGTCCGCCGCCGACGCCCACCTGTAGGCTGTGCTGGAGACACCTAGAAGGAGAACAGGGTAAAGGGTGAGGAGGAAACCGAGAGACAGGGGAGGGGAGCGGAAGAAATACAAGAAAAAAAGGGAAGTTTGAGTCATAGTTTCATTATTTTAGTCAGAGCACATTATAGTCATCTCACCACAAGACATACAGCCCAAGTTTCTAGTGATAAGCTATACATCATACAAGGTTTATCTCAGTTACTTTTGGACATTTATTAGATTTTGACGTTTATCTTGGACCTGAAAATCATGTTACCGTCAGGTCCTTGACTATAGACAACACAGTGTACCTGAGGTTGTGCAGGTGATGGAGCATCTGGATGTTGGACAAGCAGCTGGCTCTGCTCTGCCCTCTGAGGTATCATGGGGCTGCCGCCCATGGACATGACCCCCATACTGTATCCTGACGGGCTCTGCTGGGACAGTGCAGCCTTCAGACGCTACAGGGGAACAATGATATGACCAACATCAATAACAAGCACAGGAATTGGAATACAAAGTCCAAACCAACAGTATAAATGGTATACATTAGTATGTAAGTATAAAAGAAAAAGGCTTTATCACTGGCAAAGAAAAGGCAAAGAAAGCAGAAACACAGCAGGTCAGATTCAATAGCACTACTTTTTTGTATTTTATGTCATCATTTGCATACACCGCACCATCATAGCAATCCCAATCTACATAGACTGTACTAAGTTGACTCCATGTTAACCCATCAACTCATTTAAAATATCAGGAAAAATAACTTGACTTAAAGCTTAGTTACTAATCTTCAATACAGCCTAAAGTAAGTTCTTGATCACACTTGTGCACCAGATACACTTTGGGATGAAAGCTGATTTATCTCTAGTGACACATTTTTGTACTGCTGCTCAGTTACACATTTTACATGCAGTACATCGGTGTAATGCTAGATCTCTGGTGTTTTAATAACATAATTAAATAAGCAGCAGGTTTTACTGCTCTTTTCCTCAAGAAAGTTAAAAAGTACTCTAATTCTGCATCTGACATCTGAGCCCATGCTGACCTGACAGTGTCACACAGTTCCAGCCTGTTTTCAGCAGCACATTTATGTGTAATCCTGTTCTCAACCCTTTTGTACTGGGTTCAGCACTGGAAGCTTTGTAGCTGATGTGAGACAACTAAAGTTATATGTTCCGGGAACAATTTTCAGATGATGTTGCTCTGCGATATTGTGCTTTATCCAGCTGAGAGTAGTGATTTGAAAATAACAATTTGTGGCAGTGAAGGCATACAACTGGTCAAGAGCAAGTACAAGGCAGCATTTTGACAATAATTACTTGGTAGTAACACGGCTGTCCGAAATCACTCAGTCCCTGCATACTGCATAGTGCACTATATTTACTGTCCATTATTTTATTTGACGGTCTGAGTGTGTAAATGTTGGGGGTGCACGATTCAGATTCGATTTTCAGTCTCAAGATTCGATTCAAAATCGATTTTCGATTCAAAAACAATTCTCGATTCAAAAAACGATTCACAGTATGTAAATGCAGTTACTATTCCCATGTGATTGCAGTAGACATACAATTAAAAAAAATAAAAAATTAATTTAAAAAGAATAAAATATGAATCGATTTTTGGAATTCTATGAATAGATTTTTCAGCAGTTTTTTAGATGAATAGAGCTTGAATCGCAGTTCGAATGTGAATCGATTTGTTTGCACACCCCTAGTAAATGTATGCACTTAAATATAGTAATAACAATAATTATTATAATTTTGGGATAAATAAAGTAGTTTGAATTGAATTGAATAGTGCCCTCCAAAATTCCACAATGGAATAAAGAAAGTAGCATCAATGGCATGTACACTACTTTCTGTAAACAATCCTACGATGCAACGCGCCACATTTTACAGATGCAAAACTTACTGTTATGTGACACTTATCAGTGATAAGTACAGTCATGTGAAAAAATTAGGACACCCATGTAAAGTGGACTAAAAAGAGGAATAAAAAAAAATCATCTTTTGGAAATTGATCTTAATGCCTTAATTAAAAACAATGAGGAAAAATCCAACTTTAAGGACACCAATTTTCTTTGTGAATGAATAATGTATCGTAATAAATGTCTTCCTGTAAAATACAGGGGGCATAGTAGTACACCCTATGTTAAATTCCCATAGGCAGGCAGATTTTTATTTTTAAAGGCCAGTTATTTCATGGATCCAGGATACTATGCATCCTGATAAAGTTCCCTTGGCCTTTGGAATTAAAATAGCCCCACATCATCACATCCCCTTCATCATACCTAGAGATTGGCATGGGGTACTTTCCATAAAATCATCTCTCAATGCAAATCAAACCAGCTATTAGACTAACTGAAATAAAACCATGCCAATCTCAAGGTATGATGAAGGGTATGTGATGAAGTGGGGCTATTTTAATTCCAAAGGCCAAGGGAACTTTATCAGGATCATAGTATCCTGGATCCATGAAATAACTGGCCTTTAAAAATAAAAATCTGCCTGTCTCTATGGGGATTTAACATAGGGGTGTACTTACTTATGCCCCCTGTATTTTAAGGAAGAACATTTATTTATTTACATTATTCATTCACAAAAAAAATTGGTGTCCTTAAAGATTTTTCCTAATTTTTTTAATTAAGGCATTAAGATCAATTTGCAAAAGATGATTTTTGTATTCCTCTTTTTAGTCAACTTTAGCATGGGTGTCCTAATTTTTTCACATGACTGTAGGTGTACGAAATCTCAAATTACTGCTTACTAGAGTAAACTGATTATATAGGAAGTAGTGACTGAGCGAACCCATGTCCATGTGTCTGACTATGTCCACAAAACATTCAGCACACCAACAAAACTACTATAAGTAAATACTTTGTGCATGTTGTAATACTGTAAACAATAACCACACTAACTCAGTCTCATCCGAAATACAGTTGGAACGTGGAATCCTTACGTAGAGCTCAGTGTGTACTTTGCAGTATCATAGAATCAGGACCAATTGTGGTGTTGTGTTGGAAGGGTTAAATAAACAAGTAACTGCAGTAAGTCATATGATGAACAAACTAAGCCAGTGCAGAGGAAGGCTGGAGGGTGAAGATGGAGACAAAAAGAACAGATAAAGAGATAAAAATAGAGAGCTAATCTAGTGCTGACCATCTTGGCCTCTGAGTGGATGCTGTAGCCAGAGGGGGAGTTAGAGCCGCTGCTGCTGCCTCCCAGAGGAGGCCCGGGGATCCCAGGAATGTTGGGTACCATGCACATGGGTCGGGCCAGCTGGAGACCAGATAAGATGCACAAATATACATGTATTAACAACTTCAACTAACTTCTCTTAGCTATAAAAAAAAAAAAAGAAATACAACATGTTTAGACTGCTGGTCTGGCTTACATTGATGACAGAGGGCATATGTACTGGACCAGGGAGCACAGGCACTGCCTGACCAGAGGGAAGCATCATCATGGGGTAGTGGCTGGTTGGCGAACTAGCCAGACAGGAAGTTAAGTCATAAACATATGTTTATGTTTGTATAAATTACAATTTTATACAACAACGTTTCTGTAAACATAGCAACTATCACCATCAAGAAAAATAATTTCCACTTCAACCCCACCAAATAATCCACACTTACATCCATCATTACTCGTCCAAGCTGTGCATACAAAGACTGCTCAAACCCAGAGATGTATATCAAATTTCAAAAAGGTTTTAAATACAGCATATGTCAGGTTAATGACGGGGAAATGTATTAAAGTTGCACAAAACAACTAACATATTTAAACTTGTGCAGCCACAAAAAAAACGTGATGGCATCTTGAGTTTGAAAGGTTTACTCATAAGCATCATATAGGTTCAACATAGTGTTGGAACCAGCACATCTAGAATCTGGGAAATGTGGATTGTATGTGGAAAATGTGTTTTTTTAAAAAGCTTAAAAGCTACTTAAGGCAAATCAGGGTTAAAGCGGTCATCAGAGCTCATTAACAGGATGTTGAACGTTACTCACCACAGAGTACGATTGGAAGGTGGTGTCTGTGTGATGACAGAGGTGGGTGACGGCATGGTGGGCTGAAGGGCATCAAAGCCCAAGTGTAGTGGGAGGGAACCTGGACGCACAATAGTCGGGGTGGGGGCTGAACTCCTGGGTGGTGTGTCCTGGGAGAATAGCGATGAGGTAAGTACATCATTTAAGGATCCACCCTCCTCTCTATACACTCACGCAAACCCCTCTCCTCCAGCATTCTGTCCTACCTTTCCTTTAACCAGAGGCTCGATGCTGTTTTCTGAATCTTCAGAGAAAGATTCAGGGCTGCTTGGTGGCGAGGAGTCGACCTCTACAGGTGCCTCTTCTTTCACCTTCACGTCGGATGATGCCTGCACGCTCATGTCCACAGCCACAGAGTTGGGAGCAGGGAGCTGAGAAGGACAGAGACAGTGAAAGTGAGATAAAGAGTGTAAGTTCACATGACTTATCAAACAAACTACTAGACTACAGTACATCAAAAATGGAAGCTGGTATTTATCACACAAACCAAACAACCATAGCATTAGTTAACACTATTTTAGGTGCAATAAACACACACTGAACCATTTTAATAAAATTATCGTAACAAGCTATTGCAATAGTTTCAGTTATGATGATACACAGACAAAGTGCACAAAGCAGGAATTTCTGCAAGCAATCATTTTTTGACTCATTAAAAAGAAGGAAGTAAAAAATAATCTTTCATTGTGTGGAAGTCTTGTAGGAAATTCCATTAGTTTCTGTAAATAATTATACATAAAAGGCATAAACACATGCATGCACAAAGATGAAAACATTGACAAACTCATCATCCCCAAGCATTTCTTACAGAGTTTTTTGCTCTCTTGTCATCATCGTCTTGTTCGAAGGAGCTGGCCAGCTCATTGAACAGACCAACCTCCTCGCAGTTCTTTAGGAAGCGGGTGGGAGTAGGTGTCTGGTCTGGCAAAGCAAATGCATAGAGACAACTATTCAAAGCAACATTTTCACACGTAGTTCACACAGCATTGACTATAGAAACCCATGTCATAAATGTGTCTTTGGAGCTGCTTTTCTTGAGATTGTACTAATAGTGTTGGAACACGCTGAACAGTCTTCAGCTGAGTGCAGGGAGAGGATTTTTAACAAAGAGGAAGAGGTACGCTTTGCGTTTGTCTCCAAGGCAAACAGTACACTACCGGCAATGATGACAGAGTCTGTCCTGGCTGGTCCAAATTTCAGTGTCATCTCATGCTTGTGTTTGTGTACAGCCAAGTGGTCCTCATTGGTAAACCTCTGGAACAAATGAACAAGAAGAAAGAGGAAAGATAAGTACATCATATAAAGCAGCCTACAGGTAATTGTCTACTTGTTCTGGTGACTTAAGGAAATAGCCTATAGAACCTTAACCCAGATATCATATTGCAGTAATCACATACAGATGATCTCTTGGAGTACATCTCCAAGAGATCATCTTGCAGCAACACATGCAGCCTATACTGTACACATGATGTGACAAACCATAAAAAGCACTGTATCTGTGGTGTACAATTCCTTGTGTCTAAAAGCACTAAATGGGCCCATTATAGCCGCAGAACATATCTTTACACAAAGTAGAGTTATCTAGAAAAGTGCTTAAATGATTTTAACAGCAGGGAATGAATGCATGAATGAATGAATGAATGAATTGCAAGAGCAATGGTTAAAAATGTCAAATTGATGAAGCATGAATACTGTGGCATGGCCAAAAGCAAATGAGCTAACACATCACAACAGAAGATGCAAATGCAACTGGTTTACAGAAGAGAACCTGCTGTTGTCAAGCTAGTCAGTGTGTAAAACGTGGATTCTGCAAACTGAGTATCAGTAAAGCTCTATATTAGCCTTTGCTCTGTTATTTCCTATCAGGTATCTAGAGTGGAAGCTACAGGAGGTCTGGCACTGGCAAAGCAGATCTTTAGTAGAGAGCACCAACAGCTATCGTCTGAGACATGGTACTTCTTCTTTGGAGAAGTGGCGAGGTGAATCAGTCAGAGACGTAGGAGGAATAATCTTGGCTTTGGTACCAGCCTATTCACCATTGGCAGCAGCCTATTTTGGGGACTGTGTTGCAGTTGCGAGTTCAGACGTGAGCGAGTGAAGTGGAAACACAGTCAAGTGTCAAGGGGGCCTATTTTAGCCCTACCAGGCAACATCACCAATACAACTACATGTCTCATTTATCTCTTTCCTCTGAACAAGGCAGCTGGAACTTGCAGAGGAAACTATCTCCAACTAATCTTCCTCTATGAGATACTGGCAGCTAAGATAACCCCTCCCCACACAGTACATACTGGGCATCATATAATGGGGTGTTGTTGTTGTTGTCGTTGTTGTTGTTGTTGTTGTTGTTAACTTGGTAAAAGGAAAACCCCGAGCAAAGCCAGGAGTCATTCATCCTCATTCTATTATGGGCATGATTCAGACTTTCCTGGTCGACAACTGTTGCTTGTCAAGGGCAGAAGTAAAACGGCATTTGGACATAAGGCACTTGTAACATTAAGGATGTTCTGTGTCTAAATGTACACAAATAAATATCATCAAAGATGATAAAAAATAAATGCAGCGCATGTCTAAGTTTCATAACAATTTGTATGTAATGGTACTTAAACTGGTATAATATGTCAGTTATAATATCAAGGTTCAGTCAACCTTGATATGTTTTAAAACCAAAGGTTTTCAATCAAATGTTTTTTATCGTATAGTGCATGAATAGGTCCTGAGCATGTGTGTGTGTGTGTGTGTGCGTGTGTGTGTGTGTGTGTGTATGTGTGTGTGTGTGTGTGTGTGTGTGTGTGTGTGTGTGTGTGTAAATTGTAATTTCCCCATTGGGGATCAATAAAAAGTTTTTAAAAAAAAATTTAAATCCCACATTTCTCCCATTTTTGACTGTATTTTATTTAGGTCATTTCATTCTTGTTTGGCTGCTTGTGTCTAGACAATATTTAAAGCTGCACTAATCAATATTTTTACATTACCCATGGATCAAAAAATGAATGTGTGTAATTTTAAATGGGTCACTCGTTGGTCCACTGCTCTCGTCAACCCTGATTCCAGCTGCAGTATGCAGCTTTTATTCAGCACAAAATCCACTATGCGCTACCTGGCCAGCTCCAAACTGCAGACACAAAAAGTTTGCAATGACTTCGAACATAGTGGAGCATTTAGCAGCTACAGAGCCAGATATTTCCCTCAGAAGTTGACAAAGACCCCTTTCACGTCTTCAGCTGTCCTGTAAAAATAAAGGCCGAAAATGCCCCAAAAAATAATCTTAAAAAAAAGAAAAAAGAAAAAAAGACCAAAACAGAGTGAATATTAGATTTACATTTGTCACATGTACAGAAACATGACTCCAAATGAATGATAATGTTGCTCCGTGTAAAAAGGCAACTGTTTGCCAACATGTTCACCATGAAATTCATGCCACAGCTATAGACCCGCACTGTCAACGTCACTTCGCCTTGAAAAGCTTCCATGTGATTCTGTTGTTTTAACTGCCAACTAAATTAATAATGATATCTACGAATGAAATATGCAGAGTATTTACATCACAGAAACATGTCAAAGGAAAGTTTAAATGTTCAGGGAAGGGGTCCCTAGGTGTCCATAATGTTCTGAGATGAGAACAACCAAACAAATCATCCTTTATTTATCCAACGCACGCATGTTTAACTGCTTTACAGGCCTGTTGTTCAAAACGCAAATCCCATGTACAACAGAACGCTTCTGATCAGATAATGGAAGACGGCGTGTGAATCTCAAATGTTTCTTCCTCCAGACCCCAAGAGAGATAATTCATCACAAGCTCTTAGGATATCACACCCAAATGAACACAGGATCAGACAGCTAATTCAGCACAACGTCAGACATAATGTCTCCTGTGTTGAATAACCATAAGTCCTAGAACACACTAATTTTAATTTGCTGTGATATCAGGCCAAGCCCCAACACTGCACCGCGTTACTGGCACGTGAGAGCACTATTGGCACTCAACTGAGTCACTGCCGTGGCTCAAACCTGTGTCTGAAGGCGCTAGAAGTCAACAGTGACAGGTTGAAACAATAACTGTGCTCTGATTACTCACTGGAGCTTCCAGTGAGTCATTGCTGAAGGAGACAGCATTGTCTCAAAAGACAGCATGTTAGCTAGAATGCTATCTGTTTGATGTTTATTAAGCATGTTGCCTAAATCACAGCCAGTTAGCTTATTCTGGCAATGAGAACAAAGTGTGATGGCAGACCAGAAGTCTTTTCAGGGTTTTCAAGTTCTCTCATTGTATATACAGTTTGAAGCTCTTTCTACTCAAATCAAGTGTCTTTTCAAGTAAAATATAGTTTCCCTTTTGCTTGCTTTTCTTTTAGAAGTAAAATACATTCAATCATAAGTAGTTACAGTCAACTGCTGGAGAGTACTCATACAAGGAAAAAAAAAATACCCCACCACACACATGCACACACCTGAAACCCAGGGCGAGGACGGAGAAGACTTACCTGTCCACAGCCAGGAGCACTGCACACAAAAGGTCGGTCGTCCCCCATTTTTGCAAAGAGCTTGCAATGTAACTGCGTGAGAGGAGAAGAGGAGAACATTGCTGCGGCTTTTCTTGATTTGTGAAGTGGCAAATCCTGAAAACAACAAAACAGGGATGCTGTGGCTTGTAGTCTTTAGTCTGAGCAGGAAGCCGAATGCTATTTAAAAATAACCCTGGCAAGGAGAAAAACATGCACAGAGGCAGCGAGACGAAGTTTCCCTGGTGATACTTCCTTCACACAGGGGGGTTTCTGGTTGGCAAATGAGGAGCCGCTTACATGAGAGCACGACAGCTAACGTTTACACAAAGGCATCTCCCTCTCCTTCTGTCTCATTTCCCCTCACTTCCAATCCCTCCTTCTCCCATTACCACTCCCTCTCCTCACCTCTCTAGCACCTCCCAACCTTTTACCCTCTTGTGCCCCTCATTCAATCGCTCTCTGATTTAGCTGTTTCTCTCTGCGCAAAACTCTCTGTTTCATTCATCTCCATTGACTTCCTGTGAACTCTCATGTGAATCCACAGCACAAATATTTTGGAATTGGCACATTAACACTCATCTGACACTGTACCTCACTTGTACTTGTTGTCCTGGTTAAATCCAACTAGCATACATAGTATGACTATAAGTGTTCATACATTAATGTAAACTAGTGGTGGGTGACAGTCTCTGAGAAAAGAATTATAAATTATTAATAGGTAGAGGCATTCATGTTCAGTCCAGGGAAAGACAACATTTAAACTATTGTTATTATATCTTAACATCAAATAATACATAGAGTAACATCATTACATACATATTATATTGATGGATCTCCCACATCTACCTTTGCTAGCTGGTTGCCTAGATGAATTACTATGAAAATGAATTAAAATAAATATTGAATATTAATTTAAGTAATAATGCATGCTAACACTGTTGCTAGAATAGGGCTGAGCAGTATGATTTAAAATGTATTCCACAATAAATTGTCACATTTAACTCTAAAACATTGATGTCCAAATACATCTCCTAGACTACAGTATATTCCCTTTTCATGTTGGCTCACTTCTGATTGATTACAGTATGTCCAGTTTCAGTTTCTGGACTTTGAGCTAACTGGTCGGTTGAAATTCTGCCGAGATGTGACTGGTTGTTGTAGCTATTCTCATTTAGAATTCACACAATTTATTCATTAAAAACTGCAATGAGAGTTACTTTCAGTAGATAAAATATGTATCATGTCAGCAATTCCATAAATGAACTTAATTTTCCAGCCTTATGCTGTAATATAAAAATATGAAGGCTTTTATTGGGGGGCTATTAACACAGATTCAAGTCTGTTAACACTGTAAAAACAGAGGCACATAAGGTCAGCAGCATTGCTGGACATTTGAATGCACTGGAAACACTTCCAAAGCTTTCCACAGATCTACAAACTAAATGCTGTCTTCATCCCTCTGTTCCTGAGTAATGCTATTGTCAAGAGTTAAATATGCACATGCTTATGTTTGGTTTCTCCTCCTGTTGCGCCTGAAGCTAAAGTGACAAAAACTAACGCTGTGGGAGGCTCACTGCTTCTATCAGCTGTCTCCACAGAGGAGAGTAACCACCCCCCCACACACACACACCCCCAACTCCACCAAACCAAACCAAACCACCCCACCCTGTACTGTTCTGCACAGCTGAACAACACTCCATGTGAAGACAAACTGTGAAGTTTAGAGAAATAACTTGGTTATTGATTCTAAATCAGGGAGTTGAAGGGGAGTTGCTGACGATGACCAAGGGACATTAATGTTTCAGCACTCTCACTGGCCCAACGTGACGTCTGGCAGCTATTACACAACGCTGTCCCACTGACAGTACAGCAACTACCAACATGCATCAAGGCCCTTGCTATGTATACAAGTACAAACCTTTCAATAAACAAAAGCCACTGACTACTGCAATACTCAATAAGGTTTCGCTAAAACACGGTAATGTGTGTTCAAACGTATTTAATACTACCCCTACAAGACGATCCCCCTCCGAAACTTGTACTTTAATGATATATGACAGCCGCTGTAATTCTGTGTTGTTTGACAGCTATTCCACAGACTGGAAAGCAACGTTAGTTAAACATGTTTAGTATTGTAATATAACTGAGAGTTACTGACCACATTAACCTCTGTTGTACTACATGGATTGAGCATGTAGCCTAACATTATTGAGTGGGACAGATTATTCATTATGTTGGCGAGGCATAAATGTCTGAAAGTTTTCCCAGTGTTGAAGTCAGTATATTTTCCCCCTTCCTCCCTCCATTTCTCCCTCTGCTGAGGACAGCTGCCCCTGAGCCAACACATGATTACTGAAGCCTTGCGCTGGAATACGACGCTCTCCCATGATGCCGGGCCTGTAACAGGCCTAACCGTTGTGTCTCTCAGCTCCATGTCTTTATGGAGGAAAGGAGTCTGCATCGTGTTTGCAAGCAAAAGCCCTGTCCCTCTCGGTGCAGATCAAAGGGCCAAAAAAGCAGGGCAGTCTGATTTCTTGCAGACCTCCCATGCTCTGGAGAAAGGCAACAGGTCGGTGCCAGGGCCCTCACAAAGTGCTTACAATACACTAGTCTATTTGGGCAGAGATGTGTCTGCAAACAAGATACTCCATCTAGCTCGTTATACTGAGGGTGTGGACTGTGTGGGGAAATGTACACATCTGGCGTGAGGAATGGGAACAGATTTCAGAGTTTACATCTTACTAAAGACATGCTAGACATTAACTTGGCTGGCTGGCACCAACATGAAAAGTGGGACTTGGTTTTGTGGGAAGTCCTCCATAAATTTCAGATGACAGAGGAAAATACCATTTGTTTTCATAGCTGCCCAAACCAATACCTTAACCTGATTTAAACAGATGTGTTATGGTCTTTTCTTCAGCATCTATTGCTTGACTAACCCTAACCCTAACCCATGGTAAGACAATCTATCTTGAAGGACATCTTCAAAAACTGCAGCTCTATCTGTCTATCTTCACTGCTAGATTCACATAAATAGAGAAATAAATGATGCAGTCAATTTACTAGTTTGACTGATATGTCTCACTGAGAAGAGTAATTAATGTGTTGACAGTGTAAGGTTCGACTGCACACAGTCAAATGCTTTGCTTCATGCAGACCTCAACTCTGTGAGACAATAAATCAGTCTGCTAGTTACATTAGTCCTGATGCACATCACTGATATTTATTACAGGCATGGATATCAAGTCAACCTATTTTCGCCTCCTTTCATCCAAGGTGATATGGAAGCAGTCAAAGTGCCCTAATTCCTGTACCTCTCATTGAGCTGCTGCCCAAGTCCTACCGTTAACTTGGATTTCTCCGACTCAGCAGGTGTAGGGGAACCAGTCCCGGCTATAATCAGCTACAGCCATCCAGTGTTTGATGCAGCCTGCTAGGAAACTGGCTAAACAAACTGTATTAATAGCTCGCGCTGCAGCCATGACTCTGGAATCTGAGGCTTGAATTGCCAGAGGGTAGGGGAGACCCCGCAAAAAGAAAAAAGTAAAGGAGAGGGAGAGAGTGAAATGGTGAAATAGCAAAAGCCAGTCAGCGATTGATCAATTACAGGACCGTAGATATTTACTGGATCACAGGTGTAAATGTGGGCTATGAGCTTTAAAGACCGGAGATCTCTAGGTTGTAGCTGGGTGTGTGCAACAGCCAGTATGTATTTATGCAAGCAAAGTGAACCCGAGATTTGGTAAATGGAACAAATGAAATTCTATATCCATGTCTGCATAACTAACAAGGCCTAAAAGCTAAATCCATGCCGAGCTAGCAAACAATGCAGGACAGACCCAGGGCAGTTTTCTAAAATTAAATCAGAAACACTATGCCGAGGTTATTCGTGGTCTGCAACTTTTGTAAGCACAGCGTTTTGGCTCTATAACAACATGTTCAAAAGAAAAAGACCATTTAACTGGCTGTTTTGTGTTTCAAGTAGAGCCTGCACAGCCTATGGTGCTGTCAATAATTTTGCTAACTCCTTTATGGTTAATGCTCTATAGCATAGTCAGTCAAATGCTGTACAGTATGTATACATAGAAGCATACATGCTAAACATTTATTTTTGAAACAATACATGTATTCAGCATATGTGTAATGTGATAATGTTTAAGTTGCAGCAAAAACATTTCTGTTGCATAACAATCACTACTAGAGTGGGTCAAGATGTTTGGTTAGATAAAACCAAAGCTACAGTTTTCTCTGATGTAACTCTATGTGATGGAATGAGGTACAACTCTGCCAAAAACATGACCTACATTCCAAATGAAGGTGTTGACATGCATGGGGATGCGGATCCTGGGGCGTTTAACAGCTCAAATTGCAATACTATGGATATCATATTTACTTGAGACTTTGACTTCTTTAGAGGCTCTTCTTGCCCAGATCCAGATTATCATTACAGCATTTTTTACCGCCAAAAAACAGACAGGAAAATCTTTTCGTGGGGATTCAGGCATGTAAAAAACAAGGTAAATGTTAAACTGCAATCCCAAAGTCCTGCAAACTTTAGTTCCTTCTTCCAGACAACGCCGACTGACGAAAAGTTTGTCTTTTTTTGCTTTCATTACTGTCTGGCGACGTACGGGCACACTTAGCCATGCCTTTTCCCGTAACAAGACCGCCTTTTCTTTTCAGCAATTGGCTATAAGATCGTCAGTCAACCGTATCTAACGCATGCAACGCTTTGGACCCTGTCAATAACATCGGCTAGCTGATTCTGATTGGTTAGAAACCCGAAATCAACTTTTTGTATCCTCAAAAAACTAATGGCTAGCTGGTATGGCTAGCGTTAACAACAGGCCGAACGCACATTCAAAATGTGTAATAACAGCGCTACTACCAGTTTCAACGATGACAACAAACACACATCAACGCTAATTTAATTATATTCGAAGTGAACTGGTGTATTTTAAAGCCATTACGGACAGTCAAACAATGTAAAAAGGTTGGTTGGTTAGCGGACTGACACTTGAGTGCAAAGCAAGACAGTGGGTCCGAATGAAACGTTGTAACGTTGGCTGCCACAACAGTTTTGACAATTAAATAGAAGTGTAGTTTTAACATTAACGAACACTGAAAAACTAGTGCGCCGATCGCTACTTTGTCATAGTTTAGTGTATTCGACATATCTATGGTAAATTTAAAGGGTAATAAAGTGTTTACAAACTCACCCTTGCGCCCCTCTCTCTCTGGCTCCCCTCTCCTCTCCTCTCTCTTGGAATTTGACACTCCCCTTCGTCGTCAAGTCATCGCGGGAATTCACCTCAGTTCTCGTAGCCACTGCCAGCTCCATGGCTAGACCATATAATCCAGATGTTGAGAGTAGAGGTTTTTAGACACAATTTTAGCGAGTTTCCGTAGTCCTTTAATACCCTGTAACCCTGTCTAAAAAGTATACAATATAACAGCCATCAAACTACATGATAATGACGTTTAATTACTAATCAGGTCACGGAAATTTAACAGTTCGGATTTTTAGTGAGACTCCAGATAGCCAGTTCTGCCTCTCTGAACCACATCATTTTGAAAATATTCATAATATTTACAAACCATGCAGACAAATTACAAACATAAAAAAATAGCAGAATACCCTTTTTATACAATTTAATAATGTAACAATTGTTTAGGATTGAAACTGTGACTGTCTTTATTATTAAAGAATACTGTACCCCTCATTACTAGCAAATTGTTCAAGATAATCACCAAATGTCAACATCATCTCTATTAATTAGATGGGTGGGTGATATTTTAGCCTGTGACAGATGAAATGTGTCTCCCTAAAAAGCAGTTGAGTGCATATGACAAAATGTGGTCAGTGATTAAGCTACTGTATAATGATATAGATTTTTTTCTTAAGAATCTCATTAGAAGTTTGAGTTGTCATTGGGGGAGTTTTTACCTTATCAATATCAAGGGTATTTCAACACAGTGTCAGGTATGTGGAGTGATACTGTCCACGGAGGGTGACTGTTGTTAGTATGTAGTTACTTTTCTGCCTTTTCTACTTCAGTGTTTACAATTATATTTGTTTCCTTTTTTTAAATAACATCCCTGTTTAAATTACTGTTGCATGATGTGTCACAATCCACATATAGTTGAAACTATTGTATGAACATTTAAAATGAGGGGGGGGTCTTTTCCCTCTTACTGTGGTTTCCTTCCTGATATTCTCACCCTATTCTCTCTTTGGAAGTGAATGTCCTGACTGTGGCAGTACAAGTCAGTATGGTGTAAAACAATAGGCCAAAAAATATTATACATACATAGAAATAAAATATGCTGCATTGTTTTTTTTGTTTTTTTTGAGATTATGCTAAATTGTTGTATGTTTGAAATTGCAAGAAGTATTAAAGACGAGGCACCTGATGTAATCCACAACATATTGTTAGGTAACATCACAATTTTTTCGCCAATATACAAATCACACTAAAACATCTCATTCAGGGGCTGTTTTTTTTCTTCTTCTTTTTTTTCTTCTTAAGATTATTCTTTTGGGCTTTTTTCGCCTTTAATCGATAGGACAGCTCGGGAGAAAGGAGAGAGAGGGGAAGACATGAAGGAAATCGTCACAGGTCTGACTTGAACCCTGGACCTCTGCATCGAGGCATAAGCCTCTCTGTATATGTGCGCCTGCTTTACCCACTGAACCAACCCGGCCACCATTCAGGGCTGTTTAACGAGACAACGAATTCAGAGACAAGGCTAGAGAGACCTCCAGTGGATGATTTGAAAACTGAATGTGTTGAAATTAATTTCCTTATTCCTTTAAAAAGACCAATGTAATGTAAACAGCTATTTCTTCACCATCTTAATGATTTGCCAAAGCCACCACTGTTTTTACAAAGTATATATATTTTTTCACAGTGTCAAAATAAATCCAACAGCTTAGCTGTTATTAATGTTGCATATTACTTTTTAAATTTGGGTATATTTTCAGTGACAAAGCCGCATGCGTTTCTGTCATTGTGTCACAGATAATGAGTTGCAGAAAGCATTGAGCACTGAAAAGTGGTTTTGTAATCAAAACAGGGAGACTTAACTTCAGTGTATTAAAGGTGCAGGAGAAGCACAGGTGTAAATAGTTAAATGAATGATGGCTGCACTCCATTTAGGTTTGATTTCAGGGTCCTGCTGTCGTGCATTCCGGCTCACTGTCACTTACTGCGACACTTGAATAGAACCGAGCCATTGATAATGTTATCAATAAAACCTGTGCCATTCCTGCTCTGAGAAGTCCAAATGTCTGCTGTGAAAAAGGCCTATGCAAATAAAACCATAATCTGATTCGGGCCAATAATATGAAACTGATACAGCCTAGAGTTCAGTACGGTTTGATAGCCTACTACAGCTGATGATTTGTTAGATGTATCGTAGCTGTGCATTTAAACAACTTCATGAGTTCACCTTTTTATGTGAAGAACAATGGAGAGAAAAAATGAATGGAATATGAAGGCATTTACTTTCATTGACAGAGAAAAAAGCACTTTTGCAGGTGTACACAAGACATAATCTAAGGGGTTACTTTTTTTATACAGCAGCAGAACAAGAAAACAAAACCAAGCACAGAAATGGTCAAATTCCAGATATATGCCATAACAAATGTAAATACATTTTGCAAGCTTATTTAGTTACATTTTTCAAGGGAAAAAAAATTAGTAATCATGCCATTTCATGGATCTAACATTTAAACATTTAATTTTAAATAAAGTATTTTTAAACATACGCTGCAATAACATTGGACCAGGGAGCACCTTTGAAAACCCAAACGTTTGCAATTAAGACTGAAAAGAACCATCGGAAAAACAAAAGAATTGATTCATCCTTGGCAGCTGCATGTTGACATCACTTTCATCAGCATTGAACATTTTCAGAGGGCTAGATGGAGGCATAGATTAGTGTGCCTGGCACATTTTGTGAAACCAATGATAATATTCTGCAACATTTCGTTTCTTCTACATAACAAATAAAACAGTTCCCATCTGGCACAATCTTTTCTGTTCGGTTCAAGTGTATGTGTTTTTTTTTTTTTTCCTTGGTATTGCAAAAATGATTGCATTGTGAGTTCACTGGGACGTCGTTGAGAGAGAGAGAGATGGCCACTCCAACTATCATAAACACTACATAACATTTGTTCCTGAGCAGTACTTCAGGAACTATAGCCTCTGAGAGAATTACTGGACAACCTGCATCATTAGACATTAGCCCTCATTCATAAACCTATATTAAATTTAAATCTAATCATACAATGAGGACACACTAGTTTTACCACTAAACTCAACATTTAAGATTTTCCTCATGTTCTGTGACAAACCATAATAGCATTAATTGTATTTAAGCTTTAAAAAGTATTGATATTAAATACTTAATGTAAATGTTGCATACAAGAAATGAATAATAAGCCCACTTAAAATTTCAAAGATGCACTGGCTCTTTGTGAACAGCTGGGTGATTGGACCCAACTAGCTTCATGTAGGTCAATTCCTATGATGAAGCCCAACAACCCTGATGTTATAGGTTCTTTTCTGTACTGCATGCAGGGAGGGCTGAGAAAAGACCTTTTTAACAGGCCAGACCAGAGTTACCAAAAGTGCATACTCTTTAGCTGTTTATGAAACAATATAAACCCTGGACTGGTGCAGTCTTCTACCTACAACTGAAACTGATCAAACTTGCCGATCTGTACGGCTCATTTAGATGTTGTCCAACCACAAGATAATAAAAAAAGACTTGGAGCGGGTTGAACATCTCTCCTGGGGCATAAATCTGTATTCAGCAAGGTTTGATAAATGAGGGCCACTGCCAGACAATTCAATGGAGACGCGTCCTTGCCATTAAATGCTGTGTGATTAGCTGTCTATTAACCAGCCAGTGAGGTCTGAGAGCTCTTCAATGGTTTCAGCACCTCAGTCTCTCAGCAGTAAATAGTCTTTGATAGTCTCTGGTAAAGGAAGCTCTTTTACAGCAGTGGGGAGGAACTGGACTCCGAGACTCTGACGGACAGCACAGCGTGCCAAAGAGCGAAGCGTGGGAGCCTGAGCCACCATGTTGGTCAGCTTTGCCAGCAGCTGGGGATCCTTACTCAGCTCCCTGGGAAGGGTGCCGTCAGCCCGTCGGATCTCAAACCGCCCTGCTGCCCGGCACAGCAGCTCTAGGCACTCCTCCTCCTGTTCAGTACCCAGGCCCCGAGCCAAGAGGGCAACCAGTCGGGAGATAGGGGTCTGTCCCTTCAGGTTGGTCACATGGACTTGGGCTCCATAGTCTAAAAGCACTTTGACACTCTCCAGGTTGCCCTTCATTGCTGCCCAGCTCAAAGGCGTGTCATTGTTGTAGTCCCTGGCATTGGGACAGGCCCCACTCTCCAGCAGGGCCCTCACACACTCTGGGTTATCTTTGAAGGCGGCCCAGTGAAGTGGAGTGTCCTTATTGCCATCCAGGGCGTTTGGCTGGGCCCCATACTCCAACAGCAGCTCCACGCAGCTCTCATCCTTCTCAGCTGCATAGTGCAGTGCTGTCCGGTTGTATCCATCCAAAGCATTCACCTAATAAGAAAATGTAATGTAAAGAGCAATGTTATGCTAAGGAGTTAACAACGCTTGATACGTCTTAGGCACATGGACTGTGCACAAACCATGTTTGGTTTAAGTATGTGCAGCAGTACAAAGTGCAAAAGGGCTGGCTGAAGTGGAATATAGATCAGAGGGTGTGATAGTTGGACACCAAAATAACACACAGACGGGCAAAGAGAATTTAAAAGGTCAGGAAAATATCAAACTGTTGTAGCGCTGCTTGCACCGCCACAAAAACAGAGCCCTACAGTTATAGTATCAGAAGTCTTCTTGAAAACACCAACAGGGAAGAGTTCTGCTCCCGTTCACACCCGCATGGATGTTCCGTGTGATGGATTATCTATCACAAACAAGGTTCAACTCTCTGCAGGTTGACTTTCATATCATACAGGGGCTGTCTGGAAAGTAGTAAATTAATCTAAAGACTTGTGGTAGGAGTCATTCATGACGTACCTCTGCGCCCTTCTCCAACAGCAGCTCCACACAGTCGGCATCAGCGACCATACAGGCACAGTGCAGGGGCTTAAGTGTGCCATGCATCCGGTTCACATCAGCTCCCTTAGGGCATACAGGAGATAAATTATGTTAATATAACTGATGACACAAAGAGATTTTTTTTTTTTTTTTAAGTCGGACTGGAAGATGCACAGGCTTACCTTTCGAATGAGATCCTCCACATTGTCGTGGGGGAATGAGCGAATTGCTGCAATGGTGCGGATGAGCCGCTCAGACAATGAGTATTTACTTTGAATGCTTTGCATGATGTACCACATAGTAGAGCTCATGTGTAACTGAGGACCATGGCACCCTGGCAGGGGTGACACTAGGCACGCTGAAAGACATTTTTCAAGAAGTTGGGGTTAAAAGCTGTAAGACACAATGGAGATCCCTGAACCTTAAAAAAAAAAACTCACCAGAGTAAAACAATACCTAATTTTAAAAATCCCCTCAGGTTTTTTTGTTTTGGGGGATTAGCCCTTTTGTTATGTAGTGGAAGGGAGTGTGTGTTGTGCACTATTTCCTTATTTAATGCTTTAACATAGAAATGCACTTATTCCTGCACAATTTTACCAGCAGATTCTAAATGTAGTGTTGCAAAGTTAGTGACTTTGCCCATAGAGATCTGTGTCAAAGTGTTTTGTTAATATTGTGATAGAAAAATAAGCACATACTGTAGAAACCTCTTTAAACTCATGTGAAATTAAATTTGAAGTACATAATCAGGTCTGCTTAGACAAGTTATATTGAATATTGGGAGTCTAGTGATATCTCCTTTTATTTTGGAGTTTGTTATTAAGACAACCAATTTTTTTAATTCACATATGTCAAAATACCAAGAAGTGATTTCGAGTTACTTACTTGTTGAGCTTAAGATCAAAATGTCATGCAATCATGTATGATGACAATCACGAGTGATTATTTGTATTACCAAAATTAACACAAATAACACACAAATAACATTTGACAAATTAACACATTTTCCCCGTTCCTTGATCATATTTTGGGGTTATCAAATACTGTCAGGACATCATAGCTCCGACCATGCAAGGTAGATGGTATATTCTTGTACTGTTGTTATTCTGAGAGCCGATGCATAACGTTATTCTGCTGTTACTACTACTTAATGTTGAAGTCGCCCGAGAGCTGACTGACAGCAGAATATCAGCATCAGCCATGTAAGTAACTCGTAAGACGAAATCAAATGAATGTCACTGACTGCTAACGTTAGCTCACTTGACAAGAACATACTCCACGTCCACAGCGAAATAAAACAAATGGGTCACACCAAGTGACATCTTTAAAAGATTAGTGGTAATGTACAAAATCACAAGAGCCGCTTGACGCTGACGTGCTGGTTTTAGAGTATATACAAAAATAAAAATAAAATAAAAATAAATAAATAAAAAAGATCCCCGGCAGCTACCACCAAGTTAGCTAGCTAGCGAGCTACGGTTAGCATCGAAATGCTAAGAACAATCGACAGTCGTAGGCGAAAACATCGAATGACATTCGCTTCAAATACTTGTGAATGCACTTTCAAACCATCTTCGCATCAACCACAGTACAATTATCGATGCTAATTAGATAACGTACCGTTTCTGGTCCACGGTCTCGAGATCTGACAGGTTACCGTATATTGACTGTTTGCTGCTCTGTTCGACATAAACACAGAGCGTCAGCGGCCACGCCCTCTGTCTCGAGCCTTTTAAACCGGATGTCGCTTTACTCTGTGATAACTTCTTATACTTGGTATTGTTTATAACTAATGGTACCGGCTTTAACGATGTCTGAATGGAAGGCACGTCTATACCAAGTCTACTTTCTTTCCCAAAATAGGCATGTATTGCTGGAGGCATCCACGTGCCGTGAATGCCTCCAGTTCATGACCATGTTAAGGTAACATTACAGTCGAACAAGTGGCTTCACAAATCTCTCAAGACTGACAGGTCAGGCAGCCCCTGGTAGACAGCCAAGCCTACAAGACACTATAGCCACAGACATATTATACTACTATTATTATATACTACTATGTATGTTGGCTGTATAACACATAGTATATGTATATATAGGCCTACTAATTTGTGTTTTCAGTTTTTCTAAAGTTTTATATTTCGCCTGGGACTGTGTACACAAAATGTCAGAAAAGAGCAAAACCGACCAAGATATATTTACATTAATATAACACAGAAAATAGGAGTTTTTTCTTTCATAAATTACTGTCATGATTACTTGTCTGTCAACTGATTAATTAATTAATTGTTTTAGCACTATTTGACCAACATTCAGATACAGACCATTATCTACTGTATCTATTACTATTCTAGAATCATATTATGTATCATGAGCCAGAGGGTTTGGATATTTAGAGCTGAAACTATTGATTAATCCGTTTGTCAGTCTTGGTTGGCAACTATTTTCATAATCAATTGTTTAAGCAAAAATACGAAACATTTCCAGCCTCTCATGTGTCAGGCTTTGCTACTTTCCATCTTGTGATAATAAACTCAATATCTTATGGTTTTGGGCTATTGGTTGGACAGAAGCGGTTTGATATCACCACCTTGGGCTTTAGGAAATTGTAATGGTCACTTTTCACAATTTTCTGACATCTTATAGACCAAACGATCGATTGACTTTACTTTTCTGCAGGATTACTGTAGGCATTGTTCATCTTGCAACCCATAACATGCGGGGATGCAGATATATGGCAATTTGGCACCGTCGGAGAAGAGAGAAATGTCTCAATTACATTTTAAATTGAGACCATTAGAATCAGCATTAAGCTTTATTTAACAAAATGGCTCAAACCCCACCCGAAACCTGACACTTTGATAGGACCCGTCAGGTTCAGGACAGAGAGCAAAACTGTAGAGGGGTGAATAAGTGGGCTAAAGACACCTTTAATTTCAGAAGGCCTGAATCTGAAAGCGCAGCAGCACAAATATCAGGCAGCCGCTTTCCGACCAGAGGGATTTTTGCAGTTCTTAGAACACAAAAGTTCTAGAACCCTATATTTTTCTCGTGTTCCGACCATAGACTGTATGGTTCCGACTGGACCAATTTGGGGATTTTTAAGTCCCTCTGGCCGCAGTTCCTGTAACTCTTTCAGCTCCTGCTTCAGGGCAGGATCTTTTCAGGTCTTTTAAGCATATGAACCTAGGTCAACGAGGATCGGGTTTCCGGTACAGACAGACCAACTATGAGACAATTTTAACAATTTTCGCCATCTTATTCATCACTAATTTCACTTCTGACAACGTTTTAGGCGAGAAACTAACTGTTTAGATTTCAAATATAGGCAGTCTTGCGAAAATTGATGCCGAATTGACAATTTGCTTCAAAGTTTTCGGATTTCAGAAGCTCCATGAACAAGGGCGTAAATCCCCCATCTAAGGGTTGTCCCCCCCCCCCCCCAGAAATATCATTGAAACAATGCTGTGTATTGTAAATAACATAATGATGTACACTTAAAATATCTGTGTAAGTAGTAAAACAATACAAACCCCAAAAAATGCTTTTTAAGTTTAGAAACATTTTGAGTTCCCCCTCCCTTGCCTCACAGTGGTTTGGTCCACTGCATGCTGTAGGATCTGCGCTAGACTCACCGTCACATCGGGTAGTGACAGGAATGTAGTAAGTAGGCGGTTCAAGGCTATTTTATTCACATTAAACATCGGATGAAGATTTTATTTTCTCAAATAGAAATGATGCTGAGTAATTAATGAATTAGTCATGACAAAATGTTCGCTATGTTAGTGTAATATAATGTAGCCTAGCTTGTTTAATAGCTTGTTGGATAGAAATGCACCCACTACAACTAACGTTACCACGGCGATAAGCCTAACGTTATGTGTGTGAACTGATATTAGGGTTAATATTGAAGATCTACAGTTGTGTTTTGCTCAATATGAAGTTAAGTGGCAGATCAGTTAAATATATATCCTCTGTCGCAGACGAAACGTAATATTTATGTGTAGGACGCAAGATCATTTCATAATTATAATATGACCGCGTGGTGAACCTATGAACTCATATTTAGACATCTGACGTTAAAGATTTGTGTTGTTGTTGCCCAGATAAAATGACAAGAGAAAAGAAAAACAGACATAAGATCCTTTTTCAGTAGGCTTACACCAAAACGCCAAGTAAGTACATTAAGTCCTCATATCAAGACAATTTTGTAACATCTTTATAAGAATGGGTGCTTATGGAAATACTAACGTCACTATGTCACAGGCAAAGGAGACGGAAAGAACTGAGGAACAGTCAGGTGTAGAGTCTCAGGGAGACCAGGGACAGTCAGGTGTAGAGTCTCAGGTAAGTGTGTTGAGCTTAGTTCATATTTTTGGAGGTGTGTGGCTGTCAGGGTGAGCAGATGAGCTTTACCAGTGGCTCACTAACTTACATTATGATCAGCTAATTTAAAAAGTGTACAAAAGCATTGTATTTCTTTTATATGGGGACACTTTTTAAAAATAAGTCATTATGTTTTTAAGTTATTTTTGTGGCTTGATTGTAAATAAATGGTTTTAAAGAAGAATATGTTGGTCAATTTAGTCATCTTTTTCATTGAATCAAGATAAACGCTGAAAAGAAGGATAATGGTACAGTCTCCATGCTACACTAATGATAGTATTAAGGCTTTCCTCTGTGAACACGTCCTCTACAAGTATAATTGGCTGTATTATTTGTGTCCCCTTCAAAATTTGCTCTTCTGAAATTTTATGTTTATTGCCCCCCCCTACTGTTAGATCAGATTTACGCCCATGTCCATGAAGTGAGGCGGCAGCCAGCAGGCGCCTGCCCCGGCCGCTAGCTCAGCGCTCGGCCAGTCATGCTCAGAGACCCCGAGGTAAGCTGGAGGTCTCTCAGACCACTCTCGTAAATAAGAGGCTTTTATTTCGACGTTGACGGTTCGTTTGTTTAAATATCACAACACATGTCCATCATGTGACTCGCAGGCCAGCCGTCACGCATACACACATACACGGTCACACCGCAGCAGGCAGAGGAGGGGGATAGAGAGATACCCGTTTCTCTTCGGGAGACTTGACAAATATGCTATATACATTAGATTTAGTATTTAGTTGTACGTTTTCTGATTTTAGCTATAAAGACCGTTGCCGTGCCTAAATTACTCCCTTACCCCTCCTATAGTCCCTATGGCCACTTGGCCAGTGCGAATGCAAATGGCAAAAATGGTTTTGGGGGAGAGTAGGTAGTAGATCTGTTTAGAAGTGGACTTTTCCTAGAACTACGTTCCTGTAACTACTTGGTTGGAAAACGGCCGTTTCAATACGGTTTTGTTTTGTTTTCCTTGTGACCGCAGAGGGTGGGAGAGGGTTTTTGTTCTTGTTCCATTTGTGTTTCTCTGTTCTGTGCACCATCTGCTATTACCTGTCACACATTGTGGAATTTGTTTTGTATGTCTGAAGGTGCAAATAAAAAAAATTGATCACAAAAAAAGAAGGCCTGGATCTGTATAACCAATGCATTTAAATACTTAGGACTTCACTGCTGATTCATTTGTATGAAATGCAGCAACCCATCCAACCGTTGATGTGTGTAGTACGTTGTTGTGTACGTACAAAACACAAGATAGCAGAAAGAAATGTGACACTGGAAAGCCAAATCAAAATAATTTATTTTTGGTGACATTTCATACAGTTCTAGGATTGTGTCTCAAACACTTAGTTGATCCATTACTATATTTCCTTTTGCCACCCCAACCCGAATTAACAGAAAATAACCCAAACCATATGGAGGAGAGTGGGGTTAGGGTTAGTTTACTCATGAGTAAGATTCTTTTTAAAAACAAGTTAGTGCATGTATTTAATTATACTAAATCACTAGCTGCTCATACTCATTAATGAAAAAGAAATAACGGCCCCAGTGATTGGTTACTCGTTTTACTGCATTACTAAAACCAAAGTCAATGCATCAAGTATTTTCGCTCAGCTGACATCTCCAACAGTATATAAATGTCATATGCGTGATTTTATTTTGCCAATGCGATTTCACACAACTTTGGGGAAACCAGCCTACCAAGATTGGGAGAAAAGCGTTGTGCATCGGAATTAAAATAAATAAATTTAAAAAGCAATACATACAGTGAGTCAAACTTCAAATTCTAAGTCAATCTGTTCTTCAAACATTTAAAAAAAAGGAAAGAAAAAAACAACAAAGAGAAACAAACAACAAAAACAACCCAGCAAACTCACCCTATAAGCACAAAACAATGTGGTGGATACCTGCTGTCAAAAGCCTCCCTCTGTAAATTCTGTACTAGAACAATTACATTCTCCCACACACATTTTCTAGTGAAGGGTTATCACAATATAGCATAGGCAACTACGCCTCTACAGCTTCTTCAAAATCCAGTTTAACTGGGCCAAAAGTTTCCCATAGACTACATTATTTAGCAGACCTTGTCAATAAAAATCAAAACTGTATCCTAGCACTATAATCGTAGGCAGCTGGCACATAGCACGTGAAAATGTTCCAATTTTGTTTATACCCACGACTTGGCTGCCAAATATCATGTAGCTATCATCCTCAGCTAACAGCACTCCTCAGTCTATTTTTGACACTATGTCATTGTTAAGAACAATTCACAGATAGAAGCTTAACCTGGATATCCTGGGATGTAGAAAAGCCAAATCTCACCTAAACCACCAGGCGCACTGAATAGTCAAATCTTATTCAATTAAACTATTCTTTTTTTCCCCCTCTTGGAAAATGTCACCCTACTACCAAAGCAAACATGTAAACAGAGAACCTGACTGATAATCAACATGACAATGTTCTGAATCCATCAGATTGGGTCGACCCAAAACGGTTCAGATAGATAGAGATAAAACTTAACATGAAAACTTTGGACCAGGCTAGCAGGTTCACCGTGGGTAACAGGTCAGTGAGAACCCCAAAGTGGATTTCGGCTTCAAACAAAACCACACATCTGACTGCGGCGTACATCGACAGTTTGATATCAGACTGATAACAATTTAAGCCAATTATAAACTAGGGTCAAAATACCACCATAGAACACATTTCATTAATATACATTAGAAGACCACACTGTCCAGTTTCAGGACAATGATTGAGTCTCTGATGTAAAAATCAAAAATCATCCATTTCATTACATCAGTGCAACAGCACACTGTAGCACTTCAATCAAGTTGCTTAACAATCAATGCATACACAGACAGTCAACCCTTCAGTCATACTTGCAAACCTAAGCACACACAAAAAAAAACAACTGATGTCTCATTGCGTGTTAGTGATATCTTTGTATATGTACATGACATATATGCATGTTCTTTTCTTCTTAGTGCATATTGTTCTTGCAGACATCTATTCTTTAAAAAAAAAAAAAATAAAAAGGTAGAGGGCCTTTACGCGGCCCAGCATCCCACCTCTACCTAGCAGAGCATAAATGAGACGGCCTCCAGAGAAATCGCACTTAAATTCGCTTAAGCATAATGCTGGAGGCCAAAACAAGATTTTTTTCTTTTCTTTTCAAATCACTCATCAAAGTTCTTCAGGTATCATTTTGCCCATTAGTCCTGGATGTCCCGGTCTTATTGTCATTTTAAAAGCTTTTCTTTGGACAAGTTCCAGGGGGGGGGGTGGGGTGGGGGGGGGGTGGTGGCTACCATAATGTTGTTGCTTTTATGTTATTCATTTTTATATAATTATATATTCCATGTATATATTCATACATCTTTTTTTCTATTCATATCAAGTTTTTACTTTGGCGATACTGGTGGGATATTCTGCTCTTTGCCAGTGTGCCTGTAGCCTCCCTGTGGGGAGCTGCGTCGGGCCGGAGGCGGGCGCCTCTGGTCCCGAAACTTGAGGCCCCCGGTGCCTCTGGGGCCATTGCTGCGGTAGTAGCCTTGAGAGTCACGTTCACGTGATGGTCGGCTCTCCTTGCATTCCCATCCCCCCTCCCTGTCGTGGCCTTTCTCTTGCTTGTCTCCAGGACCACTGCTGGAGCCCAGCTCTTCAGCCTTGTTCACGCGCAACTCACGTAACGGCTGGCCCGAAGCGGTGCCTGTGGAAGCTGCAGGCGGATGGTCCTTGGGTGGCCGTTGGCACACCTCAGCATAGCTGAGCTTACGTGGCTCCTGAACAAAGGCAGGGAAAAGCACAATTTTAAAAAGGATGTAACACAGACTCCCATGTATACATACAATTTCATGATTTCCCTCGTCAAACCCTCAGATCTCATAATCTTAACGCTCATCGGGGTAGGAGTGAACATCCTGGACATTTAGAGAGAGAGAGAGAGAGAGAGAGAGAGAGAGAGAGAGAGAGAGAGAGAGAGAGAGAGAGACCACTACCTCACTTCCCTCTATGCACAAAAGATCTCATCATCAGGAAGACAACTATGCTCGAGTGCAGGCTGTCATTGCAACAAATAATATTCTCACCCGTGCAGGGGTGGGAATAATGGCTGTAGCAGGGGCCGGCATGCTGGGAGTTGCGGGCGTGGAGGCGGCAGCAGAGGGCTGAGGCCTGGAGCTAGGCACGGGTTGTGTGGTGGGGGATGGGTTTACGGTAGTAACAGGTGTGCGTGGAGCCACTTTTGGAGCTGGGGGCTCTGCCCGTTCAACCCTCTTCTCCTGACGAGTGATCCTGTCAGAACAAGAGTTTCAGACATTCAGGTTACCATTTAACGATTAATTCATGCACCAAATATCCTGAATTAAATTGTCATTACTGAGACAGTCGTACCCAGGGGCTGAGGGTCCAAGTGGTTGTGTAGCAGATTTCACTGTTGCCAGGGCAGGACTGGAGACAGCCACAGCCTCCTCTGTGACTGGGGGTTGGCCTGAACCTGGACTCACAGTGGCTTCTTTATTGGCTTGTTCGGTCTATAAAAAGCAAGGAGGTATGCACATTACACCTACCTACCATTACAATACTCTCAGTGCAGTTTATCCAAGAGATTTACAAACTGTTGCAGTCTTAATGTCTTCTTACCTTGTCCCTGTACAAACCGCGTACAACATCAGACATTCGGTTTTCTAGCACTGGTTCTCCCTGTGTACTGACCACGCAGCCAGGAAGAGGTGGGAAATTGGTAGCAGCCAAGTCAAATTTGGGTGGCGAAACCTTGACCTCTGCTAGCGGTACAGGCCTCTGAGAAAGAAAAATTGAAACGGAGCCAACAAACAGAAAGATCACGCGATGGTTCATGCTTTAAATACAACATACGAGTTGAAAGACGACATAAAAAGCCATTTACCGCAATCCGTTCGTCTTCTCGCCTCCTCCGTGTTCCTCTGTAGGTTGTGCTCCGTCTAAAATGCAAAGAAAGGCTCCATTAACAGCAACTCGGTCAAGCGTCACGGATCAAGTCGCAGCTAAACAACAGCAGCCATTACAGTCAGTTAAAATAGGTTTACCTTCCACGTCCAGCCATGCTGCCGTCATCACTGGGGTCCAAAGACGAGGGAGAGGAGGAGAGATGCGAGAACGCCGAGCCCAGGTCAGAGGCTGTCTGGACTGGGTTTGTGGTGGCGGCGGTGACAACGGGAGCGGGGGGCTGCGGGCTGCGCAATCCAGTCAGACTCTCCAAGGGGACAGGAGTTATAGATGCTGAGGTCACCTCACTTGTCCTCACCTGGGGCTTCACATGGTTTCTGTCGCAAAACGGGAAAAGATGAAGATGAGCACGGTCAACATTAAGTTGAAAATAGTTTTAAGGCATAATGGTAACCAGTGTTTCCTTTCCAGTTTGAGTGTTGAAAACTCAGAACGAAGCGAAAACAATACACAATAGGACATCAGGACATTGTCCTTTAGGTAACTTTACCAATGTTGTTCACTAATACATAAATGTGTGGGTGCTTTGTTAAATGTTCAGCAGCTATTACAGTTACGCAAATCAAATTTAATGGGCTATGACCTGTTAAACCACTCTATGGTTCTATAGGTGGAGCTTGTGTTTGGACAATGTATTGCCATCACATATAGAAAACAGCACTGTATTTTTTTTTGTGGGTTGATCAACAATTTTCAGATAATGGAGCTGAAGCCGCTAAATAAGTATAACGGAAACACTGGTGCCCACAGTTTGCTGGAGGAATAAGACAGCATGCTGTGTCCTTAGGGTAACTGTGTAAACATGCAAGGGGGTTGGGGGGGAGATTACATTTGTGCTCATGATTGGTTGAAGCTGTGGAGACTTTGATGGCAACATACTGACATTTGGAAATCTGCAACCAATCATAAACTTATTGAGAAGAGCTGACAACACCCATGTAAGAACTAGACGAGCTACTAATATCTTAATGCACCGCAAATAACACTTTGAGACAGATATTGTGTCAGAGTGATTCAGAATGGACTGGTCTTCTCGTGAGTCTTTGACCCTCAGATCTCATAATCTGAACGCTCATCGGGACACGAGTGAAGCTTGTAACTTTGGAAGGGAAGGATAGAGAGAGAAAAAAAGAAAATAAAAGATGAAGAGGAGAAAGAGAGAACCAAAGCTAGTTACTCCACTCTCTGGTTTCCCTCTATGCGCATCTTGATCTCATCATCAGGTCCGACTTGAGAAGAGTCCAGTGAGACATTGCTTTGTGAAGCTGCTTTTTCTCTAAACAAACTTGCAAAGTTGTCATCTCTTTGCGAAAGATTTGGAAGTGTACATTAAAGCTTACAGCAGCCTGACCTAGACTTAATTCCTAACTGTCAGCATTTCTTTGTTATAGCATGGCATGTGGTAATACAATCACTGACGTAGAAAGCAGCTGTAAAACTAAGAAAAAACAATGAACAAATAACATGGGTGGTTAGTTGTGATGGAGAGGAACGGTTGCATGTAATGTCAATGCAAAGAGGACATTTTGGAACCAAGGTGGCCATAACTGGAAAAAGCCAGTTGCTCAGCATCAGATAGCAGCTGCTGCCATTTAGTAGGCAAGCCTACATTTATCAAATGACCTGACAAATCCAGGACGGCCATTACCTGGCAACAAACATTTACACACTAATGAAGAGGATCATGGCCATAAAGGTCCAACTGGCAGAAGGCATTGGCTTCAATGTGGATTTAGTCATTTGGCTGTTGCAGTATGGTAAGCGATGAGGGTAGCAATGAAACTTATTGTACTGTATAACAGTGGTACCTGAAGGCATTTATTACATTCTTTCTTGAATAGAGGGGGACACTGTGGGGACAGTAAGAAGACAGGGAATGAAAAACAATTCCCTGTTGTGGTCACAATATCTTCAGACAAATTTGAACTGAAGATGATCTGAAATTTTAACATTGTGCAATCAAGTCGTAAAATATTCCAATTGGAATGTGTATGTAAAGAAAACAGACTTAGATTTAAGTCAAAACTACAAAAAGAAACACAAACATCTGGAAAAAGAAGGCGTTACCGGTTTCGGTTGAAAGGACGAGTGATATTAAGAGAACTGGAGCCAGTTTTGTAGTGTCCGGCAGAGCCAAATCCATTCACAAAGCTACTGTTGGGAAACGGTGCCTGCACAAGGAAAAAGACAGCATTTACAAATCCTATTCCATAGAGTATATTTATACATACATACATAGTCACGTTATTTATTCAGTTGCTGCCACAAGGACCTAAAGATAATTTTCCTGTAAGTGTAAAACTGTTTACAGATTATTTAACTTGTCGTTTTATTATTTAAGTATTGTGTGTTTATGTCTGCTGACAATTCAAATTGTAAAAAAGGAAAGGACTCATTTGAATTCACTCGATGCATTTCGCTTCAGACGTAGCAACAAACAAGATGGCAATGACCAAACAAATCAGTTGTGCCGGTTCTTGGGGTAATAAAGGACTTCTGCCAGCGCACAACTTGTGGCATTCAAGGTTAATTATTTGCATAACATGTTACACATTTAATGCTGATGACACAAAATGAACACAGGAAGCTAATGTTTTCAACTGAGGTGCATGAAGGGCGAGTAGGTGTGTGTTAGTGTGATTGTCTCAGAGCATTGTGAGTAGAGTATGTCTCACCAGAGGAGTTTCAAAATAGGGTGTGGGCGAAGGCGTCCAGGTGGGAGGCACGATGCCGTAGACTGGGTACTGCTGCTGGGGGTAGACGTGCTGCATGTAGAGCGGAGAGCTGTACTGGGACTGGCTCTGGGACTGCTGAGCGTACAGGCTGCTGTCCATGCTACGGTAGCCATTCTTTGCAAAGAATGTGTTGATGGCCTTTATCCTGGCCTGTCAGCGTGGAAACCCAGGAAAAGAGCAAAGACTGAAATAACTGAAAACAACTTCACAAGAGGGCCTCTCCGAAATGACAAAGGTGTTTTAATTTAACTCACCATAATGGGTTTTCCCTGAAATGTTTTTACCTCCTCTCTTAAATACTTGTATGCCTGTGGGAGCATAAGGGCCAATCATGAGGCAATTCACGGTGCAGCAGGTCAACGGAATACTTCAGACCGTGTAGAGAAAAGGGCTATTTGACTTTTTACCTGTTGAGCGTCTGTGTCTGATTGGAATGTGATGTACCAGTTGTTGTTGTGTGCGAACTCAACACTTATCACCTTTGGACAGTTGTCATTTTTGAACAGTGACTCCACTTCCTGTGAATTACATACAAAGAATGGTCTCACACAAACATCTACAGCCTCCATACGGTGTGATGCTTCCAAAGACAGGCAGTGTATTCACAAGTTAACTTTACCTCAACAGGTGTTGTTTCGGGGACCTCCCTTAGGATGATAATGCATCGCTTGTGATTAGGACGCACTTTCTCCCCTTTCTCATCCACTTGTACCATAGGAGAAGCTGAGGGGAATTCAATGCGTTTAAATCTAGACAAACCACAGATAAAACGCACATGGTTTTAGCAGACACCATCTTAAATAATCCACTTACATCTCAACACATCCAGGATGAGGTCCATGTCAGTGGTGAGGATCTTGATGCCCTCCATGCTGGCTATAGTCCATATAGGGACAAACTGGTCACTGTCCATCTGGGACATCAGGTACAAATCCTTTGAGAGGTTCTCTCTGAATTACAAAACAACAAATCCACATAGATTAGCCTTCTCTTGCCTTGGGAAATAAGTCCAGTTTTCAAATTCTACAGTATAAAAAAAGAAAGAAGGTAATTTGAGTGGTTGTCTCTGACCTGGAGAAATAAAACTCCAGCTCCTTCTTCAGAGACTCTCGTAGATTCTCAGAGGGGATCTGAGATGGTTCTTCAGTTTTGGAATCCACTGAGAATCAAAAATCAAATGTCAGCGGTAATCCAATACAACTGTTCTGAAAGTCTACTTTTATGATGCGTTTTTGTTGACACCGTCACAGGTGTTGACTCAATTGTGGTTCATTATTGACAGGCATGTCCCCCTAAACAGGATTTGACACTTCAAACCGATGCATGACGACATTGGAAGTGACATCAAACCATATCAAACAAAAATTATGTTTCACTCAATCTCAAGAGTGTAGGCTGCTTTATTACCTTTTAATAAGTAGTAATATCCAAGCCACGTGAGTACTATTTAATAATGAGTACTGCTGAGCCTGTGAAAACAGGTATATGGTGTATTTTGGGTCTGTAGTTATGTGACTCCATACTCTGAGAAAATAACCCTAAAACTTTAACAGACAGGGAAGGTCTAAAATAAAAAGTGCTGTTGTGTTGCATTGTGGGTAGCGTATGAGCCAGTGTTTGGGATTAGACCCATACTATTAACTAAAACTGCTGAAGCCCTTTAAGCAAAGGGTTGTTATATGAGCAGTGACAACCAGTTTGAACAGGTCAAAGGGTTGAACGGGTGTTCATTATCCCCAAGGCACAACACAGGATTTACGTGTGAACATGGTAAATGAAATACAAATAACTGTATAGGTTGTGTGTGGTCAAAACAGTATCTGTGTGTTCCAAGTTTCACCTCATTCTGCAGGTTTTCATTCATTTCAACCAAGGACTCTACCCACGGGTTAGCACTCAGTGAAATCACTTGCTGAGGTGATCAGTTGGTATGAAAACCTACAGGCTCGTAAAGGGCAGCGTGCTGCAGTGGAACGCACATTTGTGAGGCAATGCTTGCAGAACAGTGTTGTATTAAAGCCGTGGATACAGTTTTATATCCCATCCAAACTAAAAAAGGAATACATGTAATGAAAGAGAATAATCATTAGGTTGCGGCCACAATTTGGTGCGTGGAGACGACTGCATGTGATGTGATGTGACTGACCTGAGGTCCCTGTGGTGGACTCAGCAGGGGAAAAGCCCAACTCTGGAGGGTCCATTCCATTTACTGCTATCTCAGCTGTTGCTGTGGAGCTGCTGTCATCCACGGCCGGGAATCCCACAGTGTACTGCTTGCACCCGACAGACGGAGGCTCAGAATAACCTGTGAACAAGGTAAATAGATTAATTTAGAACCAGATAAAGAGAAATATTCTTTTTTTCAGGGCTGCTTCACCTTGTCTATACAAGTCCTATACAGCTCCCAATGTTTGCCTTAGTACTGTGTGTGTACTTTATACATTTTAGATGTATACAGGTGTTGTCAACAAACGGGTAAAAAAAAACTAAATAATAAGAACTTGAGGCAAACTATTTAATTGGGCTGAAGGGAGCATATCTCACCCTCACTGATGTCTGAGGGGGGCCAATGAGGGCTGTTGGTAACAGCCTCGCTGGGGGCCACAGGGATCTCCTGCCACACCTTGGCATTTGGGTTCAGACCGGCGCCCTTAGAGGTGACCTTCAAAGCAGAAACAGCAGGATCAGGCAAGTTCAATATCAACATAAAAAGCAGAGTGGCGTTGGTATTTTAGCATAATCTAACATTTTACACAGCCACAAAAACACAATGTAGACAGTTTGCATGTTATGTTGTCAATGATCTAAAACTGACTGTTGCAATTTGACGGTTTCACCTATATTTCAACAATTTGAATGTGACGGATGTGGTTCATCTGCAACTGAGACCTACACTGCGATGAGTATAATGTATTTATTATTCTCACTGATTCACCTCAGATTTGCCATCTCATCTCTGCTTGGCATCGTACTTGTCAAAATCTGAGCCGCTTAAACAAATTTGTTGACAACTGAACACTGCAGTACCCAGTCTGTTTTGTAACTGTCCAGTCAAGCCACTAACACTAATTTTCTTTTTTTAATCAATACAAACACATTGGCTTACTTTTTATATCCAATATTAAGCACCAAGCAGTAAGCACCAGGCATCTCCAATGCATTACATAAACCTAATAGCTATTTAGTCTATTTACATAGTAAATCTATGATCATCAAGGTGGAAATCTGAGGGGAACATGATAACTTGATGTAATTATGGCAATGGACTTCAATGTAACAAACAAAACTCTAGTTGCCTAATGCCACCTTTACGCTTCAACGGGCAAACAAAACACTTAAAAAACACCCCAAAAAATACACGACAAAAGTATAGAATTAAAACATTTGACTAAGCTGTTAACTGAAATTAAATTTACCTTTTGTTGTTTGGCTAAACCTTACATCTGTACTGTGTGTGTGTGTAGACACACCAATTTAATAAAAACCTGCAAATTGAACAAGGAATTACATTGTGCTGGGGGACAGAGCATGCAGGTTACAGGCCTTCACTACACCTGCTGAGTTCACTAATTACTTTAACTTTAAATTGGGGGGCCGACTAACTGAAATCACCTGGCACAATCGTAGGATGGCAGGAACACCTGCATACCACACATCCAATAGGAAACCAGAGAAGAGCAAAGAAATGTGCCACAGAGGGCCCCATGATCCCATGTCGACTAAAGAGGCTATTGCTCTGTTAACCTCAAGGAGGAGAATGATTAAAGAAGCTTTGAGTAACCAAAGTATGTGTAGTAATAATGGTGATAAAACAACAAACTTAAACAGTACTTTGCGTAACTTTAAACAACATATTTATATTGTGATGCACATTATTAAATGATTAGATCTGACCCTCCATAACAGAAAGGGCTGTGGACTGGCAGGAGAAATCCTGACACAGCAAAGATCTGTGGCCAAGAATAGATCACATACTGTACATATGAAAGCATACAGATACTTCTGTGAACCAACTGTAGACTGTGCTTACACTAGCTTTGAAACATCAGTGACTGTCAAATTTATCAGCTTCTTCTTTTGACATTGTCACTTGCAACCTGCTAATAGATCCACCGACTTCTAGCAAAAGCACTCGGCCTGACAAGTACAGCTGCCAGTTCCACTATGCCTCAAGACACTTCTCTCCACCAATTAGACGAGAATCGATGGAGGCCTCAGTGTCATTCAAAAGAGCACAATCATTTCATGTGCAACTTGACACATGGTTACAATGCATGCTTCTGTGTTACAGGCCGTGGCAAGCCAAGTGATGTCAGCTGACTGCGCTGCAGGCCAGGTATTTGCAACGCATGCCACTGCGCTAGCTCAGTTAACGTTAGTTAGCAGCACGATTAGCTAACCGATAACGTTAGTGATTTGAACGTTTAGCTACCCTTCGGCCAACAATCTAAACATCGATCACCTCCACATCGAAAACAACTCAATCAGTACTTCTCCGCTCCCAATACCACTGCCGTCATTCTATAGCTGTGTTACAACTTAACTTATAGGCTAATGATTACTCAGCAAACTACTTAATGAGCTTGCTTGTTACGGTAGCTAAGCTAGCCTTAGCTATCTGTAGTGGAGATAAGGCTAACGTTAACGGTGTGTAAAACTAGCTACCTAACGTTACTGGCTGCAAGTTAGTAGTTAACGTTAGTCGTGCTGCCGTATGTGCTGTGCCTGAGTCTTCGCTTGATAGTCAATATCACCTTGCGATTAAACACTAACGTATGCGATTACGTAAAAAGTCAAAGTCAAAACCAAGCTGAAATTTAGTAACGTTAGCTTAAAACATGCCTTGCTTGCGTTAATTTTAGCTGTTGCTTAGTGAATATCGTTCATAACGCAGAGGGGGGCGTACTGTGCTGAGCTGCTAGCAAGTCTCCAATGAGCAGCAGTGGCTTAGACAGCTAGCTAGCTCGCTAGCTAAAGAAGGCCTCACTCACCATGCCGCCTGACCCTCCCTCGCTCCCCAGCGGAGCCTCGTCCTTCCCACCGGTCTTCGGTCCGGGATCAGCCTCCTCCTGCAGCAGCGGCGGCTCTCCGCTCTGATCTGAACTCATCAGCCGCTCCTGACTCACTTCCACTCCGTCGCGTTCTCCCGGCCCCCGCCTGCCCCACCTCCTCTTTCAGAAATAGCGGATGGGTTCAGCAGTCAGTCTGGTTCTCTCCTGTTCCACTGGATTGACCAGCAGTACACTGAAACTAGCTTACTAGCTAGCTAGCCGGCTAGCAGATATGCTACAGGACTAAAGCTAGCGACCTAGCGTGCTATGAATCAACGAAGCGGGCTAACGCCACTAGCTCAATGAATCAAACTTGCACGCTAAGAGACTAATGGTATAAGGGATGCCAAACCATGACTCTTCTTAGACCACAGTCCCTGCTGGCGTTTCATCAAATATTACACCACACACCGGGTTCGTGAGGCGTATTCCTAACCGGGCGACCGGAGCGAACACTGGGGACACGCACCCTTCCTCAGCGCAGGCACACAGTCCGCCCGACGTCCCGGCTGCCACCGCGAGTTCTCGGTGACCTTTGCAGAAACCATTTCCTTTTCCGGATTAACACTGTAGTTTTCTACAGTACTCAGCCAAAGAGGTAACCTCTTTGACTTAGATGTAATGAAGTCCCTATACCAATATTTATGTGCCGAGGAGTACCGTAGCAAGAGTACACATATAAAGCCGTATAGTTTTGTTGTTGTATTTAAAATGACAAAAGGTGAATTTCTTTTACTTTTATTCTAAAGTTGAAAGAAAAAAAAAGTTCAAGCGAGCCTGAGAGATCACAAAAGTAAATCTTTATTTAATTTTATGATTTCAAAACCCTTTTATATAGTATACGTTTAAGAAACAAAAATGATTAAAATATACAACTTCAAACATGGACTTTTCCCTTGTAGGCCTTAACATCCTAAGTCAATTTTGATAATTTAGATAAGCTACTCCTGCGTAATGCATTTAGGCTATCTGTGTATACATGTCTTAGTATAATGCATGTTATATGTATATCATATGTATCCTTTTATAGGACAGCAGGTATCATTAGTTTAAGTTAATACACTGCTATCATGGTCATGCTCATAAAGGGTGTTCAGCAATTACCAGCAGGTCCAATGAATCATTATGGTCTCTTGTGAAGCATCAAAAGAAAAAGGAGAGCCTTGATGTAATCACTTTTTTGCCCCACTTAAGATGTAATCAGGAACTGGTGATAAGCCACTGAAAACACTTTAATTAAACTAAAAAAGTAGTTCAAAAGATAGGTCACAAAGTATTACATTGACAAATAAACACATTGTATTGTATTATTGGCGTAATAGATAAAAATGGCTCCACTGCTTAAATGGTGAACATCATGATTCAGTGACTGGGGGTACATTTCGGTGTAACCACATGGAGCGTACTGTTTAGGTATGTGTACCTGGACTTGCTGTGAATCTGTTGCCTTTGACTTAACACTTCCAGATATCCACTTCCAGACTTATGTAATTTGGTGACAGATTTTACAGGCTCTCAACTATACACACCATCAACTAAGAGAAATTAATCTGAAACTGCTACTAAAACATCTTTTAACATGCAGGCAATTTAGAGAGCTCTTTTTTTAAACGAGGTATTTGAACTTTTTTTGTGGAAAAACCATACCAGACATGCATTTTTAAACGTCTTAAAACATCTTTGGAGAGGATCTTGTACAGGAGTAAGTGGAGGACGATTCACATTCTGCTCCATTTAACATAAAAACAATTATGTTTTTTTGTAAATATATCTTTAATCGGTTTCTTGATATGTGATTCACTGAAGGTTTTGGGAGTTGGGAGGGCTACAGAACATCACTGCAGATTGAGCCTATTACCTGGACTTCAATGATGAGAAAGCATGAGACAGCAGCTCTTTTACTAAGGCATGTGGACAGGTAGTGGGAAAAGAAAAATACTTTGTAATGGAACAGAAAGAGAAGTCTATTTCCCGAGAGGACTACTCTTCTTGATCACATGCTCCATGTTGGCGTGTTCGGATGTGTCTAGTTTGATGTCGTATTTGGCCAGGATCTTCATAATGGGCCTGATCTTCAGCCACCATTGTGTCTTAGGGATGCGGTGCCTGCAGTCAACAGAGGGGGGATATTATTCACCATATATTCACCATTATACATGTTACTAGTAGTACCGTAAGTTATATGTAAAACATGCATCTTACTCAAAATCTGTGTCTCCCTTCAGCTCAGAAAGAGGCTGGAAGGTTAGTGCCCTCTTCCTCATGCCCAGCACACACGCAGAGTCTGGTGTGTTGGCGAAGATTCGACCTAAGGACACAGGAAGTGAAACAGTTCAGTTAACATGCCATGCCATGATCATTACTATCAACCAATAAGAAACAGTATTATTAAGTCATGTTGGCAGTGGTGGAGGAAGTATTCAGATCCTTTAAGTAAAAATAGCAATACCATATTGTAAAAATACTCTATTACAAGCAAAAGTCATGCATTCAAATGTATTAACAGTTTTGAATCATGTTTTAATATTCTGATGTATATTAATATGGTATTGGCTGATCATATGTTTTGTGTATAAAATCTTTATCTGCAAAGTAACCAGCAAGTAAAGCTGTCAGATAAATGTAGTGGATTAAAAGTTTAAATACAACTAGCAATAACAAAATGAAAAAGCTCAAGTAGGTACAAGTAGTACCTCAAAATTATACTTCCAGTACTTCCAGTAAATGAACTTGTACATTTCACCACTGCCTGCTGGTATTATAGGTTCTCAAAATGTGCAACAGAAGCATTAGATTTTAGGCCCACGTACCGTGCCTGTAACACTCCTTGAGTTTCTCAGACAACCACCGAACAGACTTGGCACCCATCTTAGTGCCAAAGGTTCTGTCAAAGGGTGTTGGAGTGCCACCCTGTAGTCAGTAAAGGACGTGTATCATCAACCACATTGTAATAAAGCAAAAACAAAGATAAAAATCTGTTGCGCATGGATCGGACTCTTCACTGAATGAACAGACCTGCTGCATGTGTCCGAGGACATTCTTACGGCAGTCGAAGATGCCTTTACCCTCCTCTGAATACAGGCTGAAGATGAAGTCAGTGGTGTAGTTGGCATTAGAGTTCTCATTCCTATTGTACAATGAAAAGGGACAGATTAGTGTATCGTACTGTTATCTATAGTGATAGGGACTAATAGCTGATTTACATGCTTCCAGAGTGTGAGTATTGGGCCTTTTCACAGACATTTTGTCATGTCATAGCAGGAAAAGCACAGGTGTTACTAATAGCATTAACAATGGCTCCATTCTATTCAAGTGTCCCAGTGAGACATGAGCCAGCATGTACAATACCAGGACCATGAAACTTGAAGCAGCTAAATGAAAATCAGCCATCATTCATTCACACCTGTAAATACGGTTAATGTCAAAGTATGATGTGAAAAACTCCTATTGGACGGAGATCATTCATAAGGAGTTGTGTCTTGTGTTAAAATTGAATATCATACCTCACTTCATTTCTGATGCACACCTGGTTCAAACCTACCTGAGAATCAAACCCCTCTTCACTGTTGTTTTCATCTTCTCCACAAGATGCTCTACGTTCATCTATAGTCCACATATCACAATCAGAACACATCCCTGTTTAAGGTGCAATGAACTGAAAACTGGATTAACAGGTCATCAACTCACCTCCAGGTCTTTAATGCCAAATTTTTCCTCAAAGATGTATGCCGCGTCAGCCCCAGCAGCCAGACCAGCCATGGTAGCCAAGTAGCCGCAGTACCCACCCATAGTCTCAACAATGAACACACGGCGCTTGGTCCCTGCTGCAGACTGCTTGATTCTGTCACAGGTCTGCAGGAAAGAAACATAGCAGAAATGAATTTAGTATTTAGTTAATTCATTTTGTACATGTGTGTGTATGTCTACTGTTGAGGCACTGACAAAAGTGATGGTGTTGAGGGCGGTGTCAGCGCCGATGCTGAAGTCAGAGCCGGGGACATTGTTGGAGACGGTGGCAGGGATAACCACCATGGGAATGCACATCTCTTCATATTTCTCTCTGGCCTGAACCAGCTCTAGGCCTCCCACATAGGCCTGCAGCAGGCGAAAAGAGGAAGATTAATTTGTTTCAGAGCTTCTATGGTAAGGGAGAACATCAGCCAACACTGACACGACTTCTGGATTTGAAGGAGAAGAATTGCTATCACATATTTTTACCTCAAATCCACCAATAATCACCAAAGCGTGGATGTTGAATTTGGCAATATTCAGGCTGATTTCCTCCAACATTTTACCTGGCAGAGTTCTTTGGGAAACAGAGACAGATCACACAGTGAAAAGTGTTATAGTGCTATGACAAAAGCTGTACCATTAAAAATAAAACTTATGTTTTACCTTTTGGTGCCCAACATTGAGCCTCCAATTCCAGTCCAGCCAGTCACTGAAGTCCAGGTGATAGGTTCAATCTGCAGTGAGAAATTACTAAGAATTACTAACAAAATATTTTATATAAAAAAAAAATATTAAAACATGGACGACTATTTGGAAAAAGAAAAGAAGAAAGAAAAGCTTCACTGATTTACCGTATGTGTGTGTGTGTGTGTGTGTGTGTGTGTGTGTATGTATGTATGTATGTATGATATATGTATATATATATATATATATATATATATATATATATATATATATACATATATATATATATATATATATATATATATATATATATATATATATATATATATATACACAACTGTGCAAAAGTTTTAGGCAAGTATGAAAATGCTTTCAAAAATGGAAGTGTTAGTTTATTTTCATCAATTAACAAAATGCAGTGAATGAACAGAAGAGAAATCTAAATCAAATCAATATTTGGTGTGACCACCCTTTGCCTTCAAGACAGCATCAATTCTTCTAGGTACACTTGCACAAAGTTTTTGAAGGAACTTGGCTGGTAGGTTGTTCCAAACAACTTTGAGAACCAACCACAGATCTTCTGTGGATGTAGACTTCCTCAAATCCTTCTGTCTCTTCATGTTATCCCAGACAGACTCGATGATGCTGAGATCAGGGCTCTGTGGGGGCCATGCCATCACTTCCAGGAGTTCTTGTTCTTCTTTACACTGAAGATAGTTCTTAATGACCTTGGCTGTATGTTTGGGGTCGTTGTCCTGCTACAGAATAAATTTGGGGCCAATCATACGCCTCCCTGATGGTTTTGCATGATGGATAAGTATCTGCATGTATTTCTCAGCATTGAGGACACCATTAATCCTGACCAAATCTCCAACTCCATTTGCAGAAATGCAGCCCCAAACTTGCAAGGAACCTCCACCATGCTTCACTGTTGCCTGCAGACACTCATTATTGTACCGCTCTACAGCCCTTCGGCGAACAACCTGTCTTATGCTACAGCCAAATATTTCAAATTTTGACTCATCAGTCCAGAGCACCTGCTGCCATTTTTCTGCACCCCAGTTCCTATGTTTTTGTGCAAGGCTGAGTTGCTTGGCCTTGTTTCAATGTCGGAGTTATGGCTTTTTGGCTGCAATTCTTCCATGAAGACCACTTCTGGCCCAACTTCTCCGGAGGGTAGATGGGTGTACCTGGGTCCCACTGGTTTCTGCCAGTTCTGAGCTGATGGCCCTGCTGGACATCTTCCGATTTTGAAGGGAAATAAGCTTGATGTGTTTTTCATCTGCTGCACTAAGTTTCCTTGGCCGACCACTGCGTCTACGATCCTCAACGTTCCCTGACTTTTTGCAAGTGTACCTATAAGAATTGATGCTGGTTTGAAGGCAAAGGGTAGTAACACCAAATATTGATGTGATTTAGAGGTTTTTTCGGTCACTCACTTTTCATTTTGTAAATTGATAAAAATAAACAATTTATATTTTTGAAAGCATTTTTAGTTTACAGCATTTTTGTATGAGTACAGAGGTTGTTTTGTACTCAGTAATGGCTTCCCATCAAGGTACGACAACCTTGTATGTTTAATCTACTTAGTTTTTATTTGATAAACTATTTTTTGACACTATGGGTACATTAGCACGTGTTTTACTTAACTCCAAATTTCACCAAACCATAATAAAAAGGAGGTTGGGAGCAAAGACGGAAATGTACACTAACCTGTCCGTGAGCCAGGCCGTCAAAGCCGTCATGGACAGCCAACATGGTGTGGCCCTGAATGATGCCCATTCTGACTGCTGAACGGACTGCAGCGTTCATACCAGCGCAGGGAGCGCCGATGTTCATGATGGCCACATTGATGTTGCTCTGGTCAGTAAGACAGAGAGTGAGAAGCAGATGACTGAAGAGTTAGTTAATGGAGAAAAAGATGGTGTAACCATTCAAATCATTAATTTTATTCATAAAGAATAACCTTAATGACGGTGGACGATCCTTACCTTAACATCTGGGGGGTTGATGTGAGCTAGCAGCTTGTATGTGTTCCAGTTGTTCTGAAAACTCCTGCACGTCATAAATATGGTTGAGTGTTGGAACAGTAGATCAGTGAAATGCACTCTTTTCTTTTTTTTTTTTTTTTTAAATATATGAATGGTGGCTTTTATCCTTTTACTTCTTTTTCTGTTTAGGGTTAGGATTTTTTTATGTACTTTTTTTGTTTGTTTGTACTTTATCCTGTATATTTTCTTTGTATAATGCATTACGTCTGTGCTATTATGAAGCCTGGAGTGTGCCAACAAAATTATTATAGACTTAACAGTATGTAATTATAGTCAATTAATAAATACAACAAAACAAAATAAAAATAATTGGGGGAGTTATTGGTTTCCTTTTCCTGTTTTCCAAATATCAATTAATAATTACATTTTAAAATGATGGATCAATTGAATTGTTCATTAGGATTACACTCCTCTACAATTAATAGGAAAATATACTTACTTTCCTCTGAGCTTGATGGCATCATCAAATCTGCCCTCAGCCATGGCGGCAGTCACATCTTTGGTCTGTGGCAGTGAGTGTGAGAGAGAGAAAGATGAAGAAATCCCTAAATGTTAGTGCACATCCTCCAAAACAGGAAGAAAAAACACCCTAAGAAAGTACAGTAACTACATATTTTCACGTACCACTTGCACACACTCCATCAGTGGCAGCCTGACTGCCAGGTTCCCAGACAGGCTGACCACACAGGCAGGAGTGTCTGGAGTAGCCTCCATCAGCGCCATCACTGCCTCCACACCCATCCTGCTGCCCTGGAACACACAGACAGAGACAGAGATCAATCATCAGGTGTACACTGTCCTTTATATTCGGTATTTTACGAGACACTTACCAGGATTCTGTCGAAGGCGGACGGTGTGCCTCCTCTCTGCACGTGTCCAAGAATGGTGGTGCGAGTATCAAAGCCGAGCCTGTCAGTCACCAGCTGTGGACAATTAAATTCAACAGTATGGCATGTTGTTTGTGCAACTTGGAATTATACTTTACCACACTGACATTAGAAATATGGGCTTGCCTTCTTGATCTGGTCAGAAGTAATCAGTTTGCCATCTCTGGACATCGCACCCTCAGCCACAATGATCACATTCAGACGACAACCTCTGCCCCTTTGCTAAAAAAAAACAAAAAAAAACAAAAAAACAACAACAATCAGAGGAAATAAAAATATACTTGTGCATTCTTATGCTAAGACTTATGTTGTAGTGTCTAGAGCTGGTTAGCAGGCATCTCCATCTGCAATAAAAGGAATACATACGTCAGTCAGCCTCCTACACAGGTGGTTCTCCCAGCCGTCATCTGGTGGCATCTCTGGAATGAACACCCAGTCTGCACTGCAGGCCAGAGCCGTCACCAGGGCCAGGTACCTGCAGCCGGACACGGGGACACACAACATAGATAAAAGCGAACAAAGTGACAAACATTTTCTTTTCTTTTAAGGTTTTTTTAATGAATGACAGAATTGCAAAAAACAATTACTGTATGATGGGATATACATATTTTACCTTTTTTAACCAGAACATACCCCCCCCCCACCCTCCCACCCAATTACAAACAAACCTGTATTAAGGATTACTACAAGAGATCATTTAAAACACATAATAATAATAATAATAATAATAATACATAAAACAAAGGTTGAGAAGGTACAGAATGACAAAAAAAAGGGGGGGGGGGGGGAATAGCTACTCTGAAATTGTTGTAGTTGTAACATGTCAAGAAGGGGTGCTATATTTTGTAAAATTTATCCTCAGATCCCAGGGTATTTTCTCCAAATTCATACAGGACATAATGTCTCTAATCCAATGTGAGTGGGAAGGAGGAGCAGGGTCATTCCACTTGAGTAAGATAATCCTACGAGCCAGTAAGGAGGAGAAGGCCAATACCTTCAGCTTCGCCTTAGGCAAGTCCAAATTGGGAGCAATGCCAAAAATGGTAGTAAAACGGTTCGGCTCAATCTGATGGTGAAGTACTTCAGAAATTGTTTGAAAAACTGATGTCCAGAAATCAGTTAGGGTGGGACACAACCAGAACATGTGAAAGAGTGACGCAGGTGCAACTATCACAGGTCGGGTCGACGACAGGGAACATATGAGCTAGTTTGGTTTTAGATATGTGGAGACGATGTACTACTTTAAATTGCACAAGAGTATGTCGGGCGCACATGGAGGTAGAGTGTATCCGATCCAGGACTGAATCCCACATGCGATCTGTGAAGGCAGAACCTAGATCCTGTTCCAACGTGGTTCTTATAGCTGTTAAAGAGGGACTATGCAACTTCGAAATAAGGTTATAAAAGACCGAAATTGTGCCTTTTAATGTGGGGTTAACAGAAAGAAACATATCGACAGGGGGTTTATTAGGGAATTGGGGAATTAACTTCTGTATATAATGCCTGATCTGTAGAAATCTGAAAAAAAAAAAAAAAAAATCTGTCTTTACGATACCAAAGTTATTCGTCAATTGAGAAAAGCTAACAAATAGATCGATATTTCTTAAAAAAGTCAGATGAAAGTCCGTCTGGGCCAGGAGATTTACCCGATTGCATAGAAGTTATTGCTGCAATAATTTCCTTCTGAGTAATAGGTGCCTCGAGGCTATATCTCAAGTCTTGAGAAAGGGAAGGCATGATTAGGTTACTAAAAAGGTTTCCATAACAGTTACATCTACTGTACCATCCGAGCTATACAAATTTGAATAAAATATTTTGAACTTTTTTGTTAATAAATTTCTGATCTGATGATGTACACCCACTGTCTGTCCGTATACCAGGAATAAGTTGCTTCGCTCTAAAGCCGCGCAGATGATTAGCCAGGAGTTTACCAATCTTGTCACCATGCTCGTAAAAAGTACTTCTGCTCCTAAGCAACTGGTCGGCAACTTGACGAGAGGAAAGAAGGTTAAATTCTGTTTAAACGTTCTTTGTAAAGTTCAGATGAGAGCGAATTAGCATATTGTCTGTCTATGTTCAGAATCTGATCAGCAATTTCAGTTTGTTTCCGTTTTGTATACTTATTTTTGTATGCTGCAAATGATATAATTTCGCCCCTCAAATAGGCTTTCATGGCTTCCCAAATTCTTGCATTGGACACATCTGGAGGATGTAGGATGGAGGAAAAAAGTTTTAATATGTGTGGAGATATGTGTAAGAAAACTCATCTGTGAGCAACAATGGATCCAGTCTCCACTGCCTTTTTGTACACTCAGCATCGGAGAAGGCCAAATGAATGAGCAGAGGAGCGTGAACTGAGATCACAATACTTTCATAACTGCATGACTTAAGGTCAGACAATAATGAATTATCAACAAAAAAATAATCTATTCGGGTGTAGGTGTGGTGGACATGAGAGAAGAATGAATATTCTCTTCCTGTGGGGTATAAAAACCTGAATGGATCAGAGAGGCTATAATCTGCAAGAAACTATTTAATATGACCTGCAGATCTGCTAAGAGTGGCAGGATTAGGGGAAGAGCGGTGTAGTACTGGATCTAGATAACAATTAAAATCCCCACCAAGAATAAGAGAATGAGAATTGAGATCAGGGAGTTGAGAAAAGAAATCTCTTAAAGAATTGTGCATCATCAACGTCCGGCGCGTAAACGTTGGCCAAGATGACTGACTTATTGAAAAGTTTGCCTGAAACAATATTAAAACGTCCATTTTTATCTGATATAATGTTTGAGGACTCAAAGGGAATATTACTATCAATAAGGATAGCTGAGCCCCTAGCCTTACCCCTGAAATTAGAGTGGAAAAATTGACCAAGCCAGCATTTACCTAACCGCCAATGGTCAGAGTCAAGCCCAGCCCTGAGCCGCTGTAGGTGGGTGAAGACTTTACCCCTTTTCACTTGGTGATTTAGCCCCTTGACAGTCCAACTAATTAAATTAAGGTTGCCCTTCATCTAGCTCAGTTATAGTGAGAATAAGGAGTCGTTCCGATGCGAAAAAGGAAGGCGCAAGGATAGAGTAGCAAATAAAAAAAAATAAAAAACATAAAATAACTGAAAGCACAACAGGTGACGATTATCAGCTAAACTCCCAGTTAACTCCAACCCATCCCACCCTGAACCCACCCCACATATTGCTCTAAACAGCAAACCCCACAAGACCTTTACTAGCCTCACAACAAACATTCCAGGCTTTACTTCCTGATCTGTGCTAGCTCCCACATAAATCTTGTACAATTCACCCTATAGCAGTCCAGTAACACAATGAACAATCATATATACCCAGCAAACAGTCAAGATGGCAACAACCTAAACAGAAATGCCATGCTCATCCAGCAGATTTGAATACAGACACAAAAAAGGCGTGAATTAGGCGAGCTGTCAAAGTGAAAACATTTGATTTTTATTGTACTAAATACCAGTAGACAGGCTTCAGTAGATTGAGAAATACACCAATGATGTCGTTTGTTCAAGACACACATACAAAAAAAAAAAAAAAAAAGTACTGACCCACAGTGTCTGCCCATCACTTCCAGGATAAATGTCCTCTGGTGGCTGTGGATACACAGAGAGCATTTGTACAAATAAAGAAAAAAGGCATTCTTAAAGAAATTTTGAATAAGATAAAAAAATAAAAAAAGTAATCAGTAAAACAATACACATTCACACTTCTTCATATACTCAAAGTGACAGGTATTTACTTGGCCTGATGCAGCATTGTATTACTTTGGATCAGAATAATGACGCTTCATACTTACTTACATTTGTACAGTTCGCTACAGCAGCTATGATCTAATTTAATCCTTGTTGAATATTAAAGTTATAGTGTGTAGTTTCTGTCGCCCCCATGAGGAATTCTAAGTAATGACAACAAAACTGTCGGCACATCCACAGGGTACAAGCCGCCCCCACCCCAATTGCTTGAATGTAACGGACGTTTATTCATATCAAAAAGGTACGCACTAAAGCTCTAAGTGAATCTCATCCATTACTGTGTGCATGGAGGAAGCTGTTAGTGATGTCTGACCTCTGTGCGGTTGTGGTGATGGCATCCACCACCTCCATGATGCGATGCAGGGCAGAGTCAGTGCCAATGGTCATGTCAGTGCCACAGAAGTCATTGTCGATGGAGCCCACCATGCCCACGATGTTCAGGTGGGACGATTTCTTGGCTTCTGCTGCTGTAATCTTACCTGCATAAAACAACAACAGAGACCGTAACGTTGATGAAAAGAAACATACAATGCCTGTACAAAGTATTTCTTCCTTTATTCACAGGCATCCCTGGTTTATGGATCAAACTATATTATTACTGAATTCTCTAGTTTGGAAAATAATTGTTTCTATGTGCGCATGATTTATAGATTTGTTTAAATACCTTCCAAAACAAAAAATAAATACATCGACTGGGATTGACTGTTGTAAAGCAATAGAACATGACTTTTAGAGTCTACAGCCACGCTACTGGCTCTGTCAGGCTACAATTGCTCAATGCTAACAAATCGCCAAGCTAACATGCTCACATAATATTTAGCAGGTGTAATGTTTGCGACAAACATTTGTGTACAGCACAAAACACAAATTACAGCTGAGGCCGATATAGTAATGTCATTAGTTTTGCAGGTACTTGGTCCAAAATATTGGAGAAATTAAAATGCTGACCTGAGGGAAATGTCTGTACAGTACAAACATGGCAATCCATCCAAAACTAGTTTTCAAGATATTTCACTAAAAGCCAAAAATGTAAAACCTCATGGTGGCGCTACAGAATTAGGATTCATCCTCAGAGGACCATGACGGTGTGTAACAAATGTAATCTTAACCCTTGTATTGTTTTCGGGTTAAATTTGACCCGTTTTCAAAGTATTTTAATATCAGAAATATGGGTTTCTTACAACTAAATTGCTCCAAAATAACTTGGATGCACCATGCTTTGCAGGTAAAATGAATGATTACCTTTTTTTGGGGTGTTTTTATTCAATTTCATTGCATTTGAAAACTTTTAAATGGTTTTAAAACAGTATTTTGACTAAACTTTGACATAAACCAGCCTGTCATTTACTTAGCATCCTCTGGTATAAACTATTATTCAAAATAAGTCATAACTTCTGCTTTTTTTCAAACTCAAAAATTAGGTATAGTGTCATTTAAATGAGGTTGATTGACCATGAATAAAAAAAAACGTTAAAAAAAAGCACCAAAATCATCAAATAAAAGCGCCAAAAAAAAATGGTATTGGTTGACGGGAAGGCAACACAAGGATTAAATGCATCCAATAATTGTTGAGATATTGAGTCTGAAGGGGAGGGAAACCTTTTAAAAGGCACTTCTTTTGTGAAGGCACATATATTTGTTTCTCTACCAGCTTTGACGAGGTCATCCAGCAACCCGCTCCACTCAGTCCTGAACTGGTTGGCTCCAGTCAGACTGCCGTCGCCTCCGATCACACACAGGTTGGTGATGCCCAGTTTCACTAGGTTGCACGCTCCCTTCATACGACCCTCTCTGGTACGAAAGTCCTCACTGCGAGCGCTGCCGATGACAGTACCTCCCTGACACGTGAAGAGGAGAATATACTGATACTACGCAAACATTTTCAGGCTTTGAAAGAAAAAGAATGTAATGATGCAGTGATTGCTGACATTTAACCCCACAACAGTTATCCAATATCCCATAAATATTAATCTCTGTGTGGAGGGATGTGCATCAGGGCGTATTTATAACATTGTGGAATCCAACTCATTAAGATACCTTGAAGTCACATCAAGTGAGACTGCATCACACTTTGAAGTGATATCCTTGAAATGTACCATGGTGCGTTCCCACTCCATTGCTCACTTTCCCCTACTTAATAAATCTTAGCATGTCATTCTACTTGCCAGGTCTCTTTATTAAGACAACAGATGAGATTTAAAGAAGTCACAAACTTCACTTGCATCTCCATCATCCTTCAGTTACAGGGCAGCCAGCAGTTACCATCATCACTCAAAAATCACATGTATCATTAGCGCTTGTGAGGAGGAAGCTCTTGATTCCAAGTGGAGTAGGTGTGTTAAAGTTCCAAGGGTCAGTTCACCAAAATTACACCTTATCTCTTACCTCTAGTCATGTCAAACAGCCAGGCCGAAAGGTTCACTTTTATCTTTTTTTTTTTTTTTTTAATACATTCGCCTGCTGCTGCCACCCGGATACAATGGAGGTTAATTAAGTTTTGTGCATTGAAATTACACTATCAGTTCTGTGGGTCTGTAGGCCTACTTAGTTCAGCTAAAAGGTGTCCTGGTGGAGGGTGCGCCCATTTACAGAGGATTGGTCCTCGCTGGGGGTGAATTGACCCTTTAAAAACACCACAAACCCTAATTTTGGTGCATTTACTCGGCTACACAGCACTCACCAGCTGAAGCATCATGGATACACTCTCCCATGTGGCGGGGCGAATGTTGTCTCCTCCATCCACCAGACCCTGGTAGCCCTGCAGCACACGTTAACACGCATTGTGGTTGAACAAAGACAGTCATGGCTGATGTACGAGTTTAATCAAGATCAGAAATCAGGTTTTATAACCAAGTAGGTTTGCACATACAAGGAATTTGTCTTGGACAGTGCAAACGTCAAGAGACAGGATATAAATTGAAAAACTTACAATAGAAAATACTGAACAGAGATAGATTTCTGTTAAATCCAGCACTGCAACAAAATGCAGACACCCTTTTCTTTCATAGCTTTGATAATACAGAAATCTATCACAGGCTCAATAATTTGTGTTGTATTTATATGCAATATCATGACATGTCAGTGTACTGCGTAGTTTGTATGCAGCCATGGGCGGATTATGAGTAACATTTTGTGTCTCTTCGTAGTTGCTTTGTGTCTCTTTTGGGTTCTTTGCCCCTTTTCATAGTCATTTTAACTCTCTTCATCGCTCTTTGCATCCGTTTTTTGTTGTTGTTGTTGTTGTTTTGGTGTTTCTTTGTGGTCATTTTGTAGGCGAAGGCCCTGGGGCTGTGCCCTGTATGCCTGTTCAATAATCCATCCATGTATGCAGCCCCTACCTCATGAACAAAGTAGACTTTGGCTCCGGCGTAGAGACCAACTCTGACTGTGGCTCTCACAGCAGCATTCATGCCTGAGATACACAAATGAAATGGGATGACTGGGGTCTAATTTACTCACAATATAAGACAACCCAGATATCAGTTTAAGTTGTAACCTTTGAGTGACATGCACATTGGCAACAGATGAGACAAAAATACCCATAAGGGAAGGACAGTAGCTGAGTTTATGGAACTGTATGTCTTGTGTATCATCGCACCCTTGGATGTCCAGTACACTAAAAGGCCACAATGTGAACTTGTGCTGTGGCAGGCTGGCATGCTGCAGCTCTTGTTTCACCAAACAGCAGCTGTGGATGGGGGCGTTTCTCTCCTCCATACCAGAAAAAGGTCATCGCCACTAAAATTAGCTCCAAAGATGTGAAATAAGGGAACGCTTGGGCAGATAACACAAAGGGTTAGAGTCAGGTTTGGAGAGCTATTCACCCGGGAATACGAGATGGAGTAATTTTCTACAGGACCTTAATGCCAGTTTTAAAGTTTAACAGTGGAAAGCACAGCCTGTATGGGTGATTTCTTAACAAACTCTCAGCTCTAATTTGATTTGTAAAGTTTCATCTGCTACACAATTTACTTTGTGCTTTGTCTGGCAGTTGTAAGGGCATTTAAAGTTTTGCTGGATATACGTCAATCACTGGTGGTGAAGTGAATCTGAGATGTAGGCTAATCTTGTTTATCATCATAGCTCAGCTGTGTCACTCTGACATCTTGTATACAAAATGTTGCTTGTCCTTTTTGTTCTTTGGCTCTGAACTTACTTTAAATGGCATGCCAAGCATTAACATGGAACGTTATTGGCCGCTGTAAGATTAGAGGCTTCTACAGCTGGTTGGGATTCAGTGGTGTGCTCAGACACATCAGCAGGGAAGATGGCTGTCCGACAGATTTTACCCCTCTGACTAATTTTCGGGTTTTACCGTTCAAAATAAAGCTGTGATAAAATAATTGTTTCTCTGCTTACCTTGGGCGTCTCCTCCTGACGTCAGCACGGCGATGGAGCGTCCAAGCCCCATCTTTGTGGGGTCCATGATTGGATGGAAATCCTTGGACATGTTTCCAGAGGAACCGGGGCAGACAGGTGGGCACGATTAAGTGAAAACAAAAGTAGAAAGAACAGAACTACTCTTCCATCACTCTCTGCACCTCAAGGGAGAGATTGAAGGCACAGGCTTTATGGACTATTGTTCCCAGAGACCCCTCCCACTGATACTCCTCTGACTCCACCTCCATCACTCACAACTCTACTAAATATACATCAGACCCAGAACCACCTGGAGGGGACAGTTTGCTACTGACAGGGAAACACAATGGCAATCATGTAAAAGGAAACAATTTGAATGTAGTTCAGCTTAGATATTTCCAATTAATACGTACAACGCAAGTAATGAACAATATTTTGAAATTTTGGGCTTATTTAGTCACTTCTACACATGAAATTAGCAGAACAGAACAGCTCCAGCTCAGGACTCCTGAACGTAAACGATGTGTCAACTAACAGATTGGTTCAACAAATTTGATAATCTAGTAATGAAAAAAATAAAATAAAATACTTTTCTTCCTTTCATGTCATTGTAAAATATCTCTGGGGTTGGAGCTTGTCTAATAGCCTAAATGAAAACTGCCCGTCAGATTTAAGCTAATTCAGCAGGGTGTATTCACGTAGGCTACTGTACTGTGTAGTATCAATACGGTCCCTCTAAACAGGTTAATGTGTCGCATGACGCTGATGTGCACCTTGCAACATGTTTCCATAAAAAGGCTCTAACTCTACATCTGGCCTAACCTGACTCCAGACGCCAGATGGATTGCTTGGAAAACTGGAGCTCGCGAGATCATGACGGTCTCACGAGGCTACATCTGGCCTAGAGGCAATTTGAATTTAAGACAACCTGCATATTTTTGTTTCATGCAATAAAAATGATCTTTTCCACGTCTTTAAAGTTTTAGTGCGTAACTTTTTAACGTAACGGACGTTATTAATAAACGTCCGTTACATTCAAGGTTAGTGTGGCATGCCAATGAGTTGCTACAAAGCTAATTAACACAACTCTGTATTTCTCAGTATGGCTATGTTCAGAAGATTGTGGAATCCGGTGACTTTGCCGCGCAGAAGCTAGCTAGAGTCCGTGTCCTCCTTGCGTACTAGCAACTGCGAGGAAGCGGGGAGGGGGCGCGTGCGCGGTCACGGAAGGCTGGATCATGTGGACGCGCCGACAGTGTGGTTGTCATTACTTATCATGGGGGGGACACAGAAACTACGCACTATAGCTTTAATGCTGAGGCGCTCATGTGAACAACAGCATTACATAAGACTTTAGGAAAATTAAATATCTGTATCAGCCAAAAGAAAACAAAGTTGGGGGGTCTTACAAATGGTCACATCAAAAGCAGCAGAGGCCGATATATCCTGACTAGGAATGCAACTAACGATTAGTGTCATTATCACTCATCATAGTCGTAACTCAGAAAGACGCTTCCCAAGAGCTCAAGGTAACATAATCAGATCAACACTCCAAAATTCAATTTACTATGATTCAAGAGACAGAAGAGCAGCAAAGAGCGGCTTGAAGCAACAAATATTTTTTTATTTTCTTCAATAATTACTTGAATTATCAAAATTGTTGACAGTTAATTTTCTGTCGATCGAATACCTGATGAATTGTTTCAGAAATATAACTGTTAGTCGCTAGTATGGGTGGAGCTCCAAAAACAATGCATCCTACATTTCACATAATGCCACCATTATCATGTCATTTGACCCCTCCCTGCCCATATCGTTCAAACTCTACGCCGACAGTATGACTCAGACTTTAGAAAGCTCCTCCAGAAGCACAGAAGACATGATATACAACTGTGGGATTTGTACAAATTAGTGGGATGCCCCTTTAAATAAGTTCAAGAGCTGGAAAAAAAAAAAAGGCATACACGGCTAGACAGTAACCCATATACATTTATTATAAACACTGAACATTAAAGTGCTCATATTATGCTTTTTCCCCTTTCATTTATTGTGTTATATATCTTTCTGTGCATGTTATAGGTTTACAAAGTGAAAAAGCCCAAAGTCCACCCCAAAGGCACTTACCTTCTCCAACAGAAAACACTGTTCACAAACTGCTCTATTGTAGTCCACCCTTTACTTTCGTAACAAACATGCATCACTTTGTAACAAACGTTATGCTCGCCTAGCTGCTAGCGTGGCACTCCCTCATACTCTGCTTCTGACTGGCTAGTTGTCCTTTCCTAGCTACTGCGCATGTGCGACTCCCAGCAAAGATGGAACAGAAGTGAGATGCCTCACTCTGTAGCTAAAACAGAGAGCTCAACACACAGGCTGAAAAGAGGAGCTGCAGCAATGTGCAGTACAACAAAAATATGGTGTTTTTTGAAAATTAAACCATGTAAACCTATTCTGATATAACCTTTAAATACAATTATGAACCTGAAAATGAGCATAATATGAGCACATTAATCATTTTCAATCCAAACAAGACTATTCTGGTGTGACGCTTTGAGCCATCCTAATCTAATCTATATGTATACTAAAGCTAAAACACTGATGAGTCTTCATTGACCTTTTAAAACATTTTTTTCTCTCCAACATTTAGGTTTTGATTCATTTCATAAACATTGTTTCTAACATGCGTGGATCTACATTGTAAACAAATATGAGTGCCTGCAGTGTAAAAGACGCATTATTTGACAGAAATAACATTTCATTTTAGAAAGCATCTACTGAGGGTGGTCATACACATTCATAAGTTTAAAAAAAAAAGGTTTCTAAAAAGTATTATTTGAGCAGCGTTTTTTTGGACTTTTATTAAGGCTAGCAACAACAGTGTAGGACAAACAAAATTAGTTCCATTAAAAAAAGTCTCATCAGTACACCAGAATTAACTTGTCCACTCTGGATATTAACAGTAAAACAAATACAGGACTTGTAGTGCAAAGTCATCTCTCCTGCAGTGGAGAGCTGCGTGGAGACGAAGGGCCGAATGAGAGATTGAAACCAATTGGAACAAATTTCTGGAAAACAAAACATACAGTAGATAAATATTCATATTAACTTGTATGTCTGTGAATATATACAGAGAATATGTATGTGTTAAAGTGTTATGTTCAGTGTTGGATGCCACTGTCCAACTAAATGTGATCACTTGTCAGGTTGTAGCACTGCACTATGTTGTATCATACTGTGTTGTAAATTAAAGGAATAGTTCAATAAATTGGGAAATAAGGTCATTTGCTTTCTTGCTTTCCAAGGTGGCGAATACCTTCTATGTGAATATTCACATATTCACACTATTCTTGTGAATACTCAAAACCTGCTTAGATTTAGTGTAGTGTGGTTTTAGGGCACAGCATCAATCTGGACCTACAGCATCGCTGTACTGAACTCATTCATTGATGCTCTCAGCTATGGTTAAAGATATGGTTTAAAAAAAAAAAAAAGATTAACGACTCCTATTCAAAACCATTATGTCAGTGATTTGATATAGAAATGGTACACATTTTTCTGTACATGCACACTGTCAGCGGTGTACTCACAAAGAACTCTTCGGAGTGCAGGATGGAAGCCAGCGGATTCCCACAGCGGGGCTGAAGGGGGAGAAACCCGGGAGCAGTGGGGACAGACCCTGAGGTGTAGGAGGCCACCTCCTCGTCCATACGAAGCTCCTCCAGACAAGGAAGACGCTTACGCAGCATCGCCACTGCAAGACTCGGAGCACAAGTCTTCTGTACAATGAGGTCTGTAATAGAAAAAGTCACATTTCAAAAACATATTCACAATTCAGAAAAATGTTCACTGTACTGTATGTGTAATACTATAGAATGGATTATTATGATATGTCAGCGTTACCTCTGTGCAGACTCTGAACCGAAGGGTTGGTCTGACAGACTGGCACTGACACAGATGACATCTCTTCATGTACTGGCAGCACCGGGCCATGTGGCTCGTGGCGCTTCTCAAAACGTGGAGCTCTTAACAAGGTTTTGCCCGTTGAAAAAAAAATGACAGACTCTCTTTGCGGTGCTTGGAAGAACGGCTGTCCTCCCACAATGCTCTGCTCCTCCTTCACCACCTCCTTCTCCTTCTCGCTGCTGACCCTGCTCGCCTCTGCCTTTTCTTCACAGTGGGATTTAGTCTGGAGGAGTGAGGGAGGACACAAACAGAATACAGTGATTTTACCGTATATTTTAAATAAATAACGAGAACGGAATTCAATATGGATCTCTGTATGGCTGGAAGGTTTGAACCTCCATTCACTTCTTACAGTTGTGGCTTGAACTGGGAGCTGCGCTTCTCGTGTCTCAGCATCTTTCTCAGCCACATTTGTGCTCTGCTCGTCCTCTTGATCATCAAATAATCTCTGGACAATCTCCTGCTCACAAACAAGAAAGTCATATGAACTGTGGTACGGAGAAAAGTATAATTATTTCTGGTTAAAGATATATGGTAGTAGTAAAAGGCTTCAGATCAAAATGAAAACTACTCTGCATAATGTTAGACATGCTCTTGTTTTAGTTATTTCATTAATACAGTAAAAGGGGCGCTTTTAATGCGACAGCGGTGTAGGATCACCGGCACTGACATAAAATTTGCAATCCGCTCTTCACATGCTGACTTTGATAAGTAATTCATTAGTTAACATTTTCAGCATCCGAAAAGCTTGGCGAGTTCTGATTACATGAGGTTGTTTTCATGGCAAATACAAACTCCATCCTCTAATTTCAAAACCAACCGTTGTTTTGTTTTTTTAAGATGTTCAGACCTGCAGAGACATACCTTCCATATCCTTTATTTTACTCCCCTAACATAAATGGTGCTCAATCATTTCTCTTCCACCAACAGATGGTACAGCTTAATATGAAAAAGTTTTTACATTTCTGAAATGTTCCAAACATCAAATCAGAAAGTGATCAAGCCTTTGTTGTAGCTGCCTTGAATTGGTTGAAAGAACAATTTTGGCTTTGAGTGTGGCTGAACTTTCTTCTGCACATACAGATTATGTATCTCTTTTGGTTTTGTGTTAGACTTTTGAACAGATTTGTGTAAAAGCTTATGTCAATGTTATAAAATTGACACGATATCCTGCTCTCACCTCCTGGTGCGGCTGAAGGTTGGCTTTGCAGCTGCGCAGCCCGGGAGTGCCGGTGTACCATGACTGTGGTGTCGACAGATAACATTTCTGAAAACAGCAGCATGGTGAAATAAGGCACTGACTGTGAGAAACACCACGTACTAAACAGACAGAGCGTGAACATTCAATGCATGTAAACTGACCATAGCAGACATGGGCTGATGCCTGGTGTTGCGGACCCTCTGTGGAGTCCAGTTCTTCTGTGTAGCCTCTTCGACTGCTAGTGAGGATAAAACAGCAGAGTCACGTTGGGGTAAAGGGACAAAGGATAAGGATGCATTAGGTTTCCTAAGATAACAAGAACAACGATTCTAGATCTTACCTGCTTGTCCTCCGGTCGCCTCTGCACGATTCTTTCTAACCGGCACTCTCTGAGCCTGAGAAAAGAAGCAACACAGTAAATGAAACTGTGCTCGTGTTTCGAAAGCAATGTAAATGTAAAGATTTAAAAAAAAAAAAAAAAAGAGCCAAAGGGAAAACTAATTTGATGAATTACATACTGTGTAAATTGAAGTGCCTCTGCCTGATGGACAGACAGAGCTTCGGGGTGTGGACCCCACGGGCCCTCGACCCTTCACTCCCTCGTTCTGCAGGATACTTTGCAGTGCAGCGGGGTCTGGGGAGAACTGCATCGACTTCACTGATCCTGTAAGAAGAGCACAAAGAGATTCAATTGACATGCAAAGGCCCCATCTAACTCAGTGCAAGAAAGTGAAAAGTGAAAGTGAGTATTACCCAAAATGTCCAACTACTGGTTTCATCAAAAAATAGTTAAAATACATAAATGTACCGAGATGTAACTTCATTATTCTGTAAATGGTTTGACTCTAAACAACCTTTTATGAAATGAAAAGACATGACATTTCTAATTTCCTGCGGTCGTTGTGATTGGGTTTTACAACTTTTATATCTACTGTGATCACATACTGTTTATTCAGGTACACATTATGTTTCTAAGCTTGTGCTTACCGGTAGTGGGTCCAGCTTTTTGTCGACTCTTCATGACAGACACTCGCTGGGGCTGCAAACAAGAGAATCACCAGCAAATGGTTATTAAAAACACATTTTAACAGATTTATAACAATAAAAATGGTGAAAAGTCACGATTCAGACAAAAATAAACATTCAAAACCACAAATAAAAACCAGTCAGTGAAAGTGTAGGGACCAAAGGCATTGTAAAAGAAGGAAGTAAATGACAATTACAAAAAAACAACTCACCAGAAAGTTATAGGGTTTGGAGAGTGAATTTGCAGACCTCAGACCTGTGGCACTTACTCCTTCGTTCCGGAGGATACTGAGCAAAGCCGCATGATCAGCCTGGAAGTTCTCCTCTTTGTCTGAAATACATAGGAAACACTGGTTACTGCTATTCACATGGAAACATAAGTGAGCAATGTAGGGTTTTTTTACAGGTGAAATACATTCATCTCTATGGAGAAATGCAGTTGTTGCAAGCAGTATTAAAAATATCCAATTAGTGCACTCTAGGTAAAAGCAAACAGATAAATCAAAACCTACATTCAAAAGTATTGCAAGTAGTGTTGCTCCATTTATTTAGCCCCCACTCATTAATAAAGACCAGGTGGACAAAATAATAGAAACACTTGTCAGTATAATGCAATACAAAACAGCACCACAAACAACAGCCTTCAAAATTACCAAAAGGTTGAATCAACACCTCTCAAGACTGAACATTATAACCTTCATGAAGTGTAGGATATATTACAGGGCTGTTGTATTAGACTGCATTAGTTTTAGTTAGGTGTACCTTATAAACTGGCAACTGAGTGCATAAACACAAATGAGCCTACATAGATTCAAATGCAGGAAGCAAATATATTCTGTTATATCGTGCACAAGACAAATGGAAGTGTACTGCTCAAAAGCAATGACAAGGCAACAACCCATTTAACTTACCGGTTGAACTTTTGGAAGAATTGCCCTGCGTGGTCAGCTGCATGTTTTGGTTAGCATGGGACATCTTGGCTGGATCTTTGAGACTGAGCAGGCTCATGTTATCCAAACAGGCTTCTGCACTAACAGTAGGCTGTGCAGAAGTAGCTGCGCTGGTCTGACGCATAGCATTATTTGGAATGGATGGTAAAGGATTGGACAAAGTGGCTGAAGTCCTCAATGTGTTGGAAGGCCCAGACTGTCCTGATAGCTGGGACGTACTTCCTGTAGCCTTTCCAATAGACTTCCCTGTACCTTTAGTTGAGTCCATATTGTGGTTTAACATAGCTGGATGTTTAGTAGGTTTCGCGCTTATGTTTTGGGTTTTTAGACGAGCATTGCATTCATTGTTTTCAAGTTGGACAGCATGAGTGCCAGTCCTTGATTGTAAAACAGTGAGGGGCTGTTGATTTTCAGTGGCCATTCTTGAGCTCTTGGGCTGAGACAGGTTGAAAGGTACAGGCCTGGTGCATGGCTTTTTCTTCTTAGTTTTCCCCTGTAGGAACATGATAAAGTATGATTTATCTGATTAAATAGAAAACATTACATTTAAATCTGCAGGACATGAAGGAGGCACTTACAGCCAGAGGTTTCTCCTCCCACCTACAGTGAGATTTACTGAAGTCGGACGGAGTCGGAAGACAAAGGGACTTTGCAAGCACTGGAAGCCTACTAACACCTGGCCGCATAGGTGCCTTCCTGCCCATTTCAGAGTTTCCTGGATCCTGGTTCTCAATATTCTGGTTGGAAAGGTGAGGTGCAGAGAGGCCTTTGCAAGGCTTTGGGTGCGCTGGCATTTTATTATGTTCATTCTTTGTTCTGTATGGAGATAACCAGTCAGTCGCAAAATAATAAATGCAATTAGAGTTACACATTGTTTGATTTTTTTTTATTTTATTACTATTGCCAATACCAGAGTTTTGGTACCAATACCAAACACATTTGTGCTGCCTTTCTTGAGAAATATTTAAATGTCTCTCTTGTTTTTTGTTTAACAAAAGAAGCCAAAGTGTGCAAATGTTAAATGTCTAAATACAAGCAGCCACACAAAAAAGAAAAAGCAGCCACACATTTTGATTTAAATAAGGAACTATCTGATTAAAACAATAAGTAAACAAGATTACAAATATGACAGGACATTCAATGCCAGCTTTTAGAACTTTCTAGCTGCACCCAAACAAGTACTGAGGTTTTCAAATTCAGCCCTAAAGGTGGTAGAAAACAAAGTGAAAATGTCTTTAGTACTTTATAAACTGGCTTACCTCATGAAGTCACTGCGGATTTTGTTCTGACTTTGCTGACAAAGGACTGGAGAGGAGTCCATAATGATAGCAAGGTGTGAAGAGCAACTAGAGGAGCAACAAATGGCAAACACAAATAAGCAACCAAGCTTATTAAACACTATACGGCTAATAGTAAACTGTGTACAGATATAGACTAAATACACAAATCATGCACCAGCAGAAACATAAAAACCAGACTACAATTTCTTACAAACTTTTAACAATTCACAATTTGACCGCTCCAACGTTACCAAAGATTGGAAGCAAGAAAAACAAGTTAAGAAAGCTAGCGCTCCATGCAGCCAAATGCCAGGCACAGTAAAACAAACTTTTCATGTATTAGCTAAATAATGACATTTATTAGCCTGATCAATAGAGCACATACTTGATAGTATCTATGCCTGTGCACGTTGCAAATCAAGGTTTTGACTAGCCCACATTGAGAAGAGAAGTAGATTAGCGTTAGCTTTGACCCGAGCAGAAGGCTAACGTTAACTTCAGCTGTTTTAATGTCAAATCTTTTCTCGCGAGCACATGCACACAGAGCCGTTTATTACATACGTTACATACATAGAAAAGGGCCTCTGTTACTTCCTTCTGTGCTTCCAATAAAGTACTTCTGATACAATTAAGTCCAAATAGTTTTCCAGGCGTTTTGTGCAGGTTTAAAGATCCCTTGTTATGTCCTTTTACTCCTCAGTTAGTCAACTTCCTGGACTCGCAGCAGTTTTGTAAAAAGCGGGCTTCGCCATTGGTTGCAATAGGAAGCGTACTAACCAATGACTGCGCGCACTTTGGTCATGACAAAATTGTCGACCAATGAGCAACGGATTTTCATAAACAGCTCCATGGTAACGACGCGAAAGTTGTTTAACCACGTGATTGCTTTTTGCCGCGGCCAAAGACAATTTGCTGTCTAGCCCCTATGGGACAAATTGACTGTCTTTGGCTAACCAAAACGTGAAAAACGCACAAAAACATGTCCACAGCGCTGTGCATGACATGTAACGTAACCCTTAAGTAAGTTTATGGAACGTTCCCCTGTTATTTTTTACATTCCCCTAACCTTTAAAAAACTTTAACAACCATGGTACCAAAAAAAAAAAGATATATTTATATAAGAATCAGAATCTGTTTTATTGGCCATATAAACACATACTGTACAATAGAGACAACATACATATAGGCACATTAACACAATATATTGTATAAATGTAGAGTGCAAAGTAATAGTGCAAATGTAGTGTGCAAAATGCATATTGGAATGATAAAGTATGTAATGTGTAGGTGAATGGCCAAATTGGGGATGACCCCACTTAGCAGTTCAGGAGAGGGATGGCAGTGGGAAAGAAGCTGTTCTTGTGTCTGGTTGTTTTTATGTGCAGGGATCTGTAGCGCCTCCCAGAGGGGAGGAGGCAGGAGGATAGCAGCAGTGTAGAAGATGGCCAATAGCTCTTGTGGTAGGCCATGCTTCCGCAGTTGCCGTAGGAAGTACATCCTCTGCTGAGCCTTTTTAAGGATGTTAGACTCCCACTTCAGGTCCTGGGAAATGATGGAGCCCAGAAACTTGAATGAGTCCACCTTTGACACTGGGCTGTTGGATATTGTGAGAGGGGGGGCTGGGAGCACTGTGGGGTCCTCCACGTCTGCTGCAGTCAGCGCGGGGGCGTTTTTCTGGGAGGCCGCTAGAGTAGCAAGTAGAAGCAAAGTTAAAAGTCAATTTAAAACCTCTTATCAGCCAAGCCAAGCATAATACTAGTGTGAACAATAAAATAACACCTGCCTGTTATAACTCTGCAGATTGTCAGGTCCTGGAAGGCCTTCTTTGTCTTTCTGCCCCGCAGGCTATACGGTTTTACAATGTCATTGGTTGCCACTCGCCGTAGCATGCGACGGATGGCAGTACCTCTGGTCAAACCTGGAAAGGTTGTCAGGAAAAGTTGCCGTAAAACATATAGAAATACAAATGACACATGTAGAACAAAGTGGAGAGCGTGTACAATATCATTTTGTAAGATAAGTCAGTTCAGTTATAATTATATTTGAATTTATGCAATTTCATAGTGTTATCTTAGGGCAGGGTAGGGCCACTTAATTACCATTTTGTTCCTCCTCTCCTGTTGACCGAGACTCCTGTCTAACTCCTGCAGCTCAGTGACTGTCGAGCAGGGCAACAGCAACACGTCATCGACTGGAGCAGAGGGAGGTGACTGGGAGCTAAGAGCATAAGCAGCTCATTCATCTTTTCCTCAAATGTGTCCATCCGCTGTGCCATGCGGGTAATGGATGTCCCCATGGCTATGGAATAATTAATGGTTTTAGTTGTTATACATAATATACTTTCATATGTGAACAACTTAAGTGAGTCTTCTTGCCTCTCTGTGTGATGAGTTCTGCTGTTACAACAACAAAAATGTTAAGTTACTCTCAAGTTCCTTGTCGTGAAATTGTATTTAATTGGAAATGGAAAATTCAAAGCCGTAACGTTAGCTACCTCTCCGTTATTTTCATTACAAGCTAGATTATTTATTTGAAATGCTCTCGACAAAACGTGAGATGTGGTTAGATGTCTAAAGCCAGGCTAATGTTGTCTAGAAGGTACTATTGCAGTTTGTACATCGTCAACAATGTAAAAGACTCACATAAACTATATAGTTAATTTGAATTTATACTTTTTATTGATCCCCAGTGGGAAAATTACAATTTTTACTGGGCTTTTAACTTTAGCTAAATTAAATGGCCGTTAGCTAGCTAACGTTATAGATGTAGCTAACGTTTACACACCCGAGCTAAAGCTAACGTTATCTGCTATTTAATTAGCTAACGTTATAAGCTAATTTACGTGACAGTTAACGCTGGCTAGACAGCGGCAGTAAAATAACTACTAATTAAATTGTTCTAATTGTACTAATAAAATCTGTTCTCCACTAAACATGTCTTCTAGTCCTAGAATTTTTTTTCCCGATTTTCACATTCATATTTAGTACTTGTAAATACTATACTATCACCAGCCCTTGAAGGCGGCAGAGGTGCAAAGTAAATATTTGAGTACAATTATGAGGTATTTGTGCTTTACTTGAGTATTTCTATTTGATACTTTTTAACTATCTACATTTATTTGACTTTAATTTCTCGCTGCTTTGCATATTAAGATTTCCTGACAAAACTTATGACATTTAATTTTATTTATAAAACAGTATGCCTTGTGATAACGAGTGGGCTACCCAACAATATACGTAGATTGTGAAAAGTATCTCCACTTCGACCACCTTCATACAAGATTAAATTCTGATTACTCCTAAATCCATCAGTAATAATACAAATATAATGGTAAAATAGTTTAAAACGGTACTAAAATATACTATGTATCAATGACTTTAACTTGTAATGAAGTATTTTTATATTGTTATTTCTAGGATGTGAGTACTTCTTTCACCACTGGAAGGCAGGATCAGATCATGTAGTAAACAATCAGACCCTCCCTCTCCATTAGTGACTATGGACGGCCTGCAGGTGTCGCTGCCAGCAGGTTGGCCTCATGCCTGCCTGACAGCAGCAACACAGTGTGGGTGTCTGCCTGTCACCCAGGGGCCCTGTGTCAACAGCAGAGGAAAGAAGAAGAGACGTGGAGAAGGAAACCAGAAAGTAACTTTGTTGCAGACATGGACCTGCGGTCTGAGCTGCTCAAGTCCATCTGGTACGGTTTCACAGCCCTGGATCTGGAGAAGAGCGGTAAGGTGTCCAAGTCTCAGCTGAAGGTGAGTGTGGGGGGGTCCTCTACCTGTAAAATTAGACTTTTATTCTTCTGACAGTTCACTACCTTTTTCTGCTGCCTCATTTCTTATCTCAATTCATTTTCCATCACGTGGGCTCGCTCTGAGGAGGATGAGGTGAAAATATTTGAAATTCTCAGCGAACTAAATGTCTCAAATGCATTTGTTCTTTGGTCTTTGTCACATTTGATTCTGTGCTTCAGGAAATAAGTGTGTACGCAATCAGATAATACTTATCATCCTCAACATTTCGTGTGTTTTTAAATCAAATGCTGTCCAACAAGGATCAAATTTGTTCTCTATATTTCGATAATGCTTTCACTGCTGAAAGAGGGCACAATATGCACCTCTGTCTGGCAAGAGCATGAGAGTAACAGTTTGCTCTCAGTCTTTATATGAATGGGAGCCCTCATCTCCAAGCTGTACTTACACTGGACCTCCATGTACCAGCTTGTAGTGCAAAGGGTTCTCTGGCACTGGACCTGACCAGAGAACAGCAAGTTGAATAGACATGAGCCTGTGTACGTCAAAAGAACATTGTTACAGTGAGAGCAAGGACAAAGTGGAAACATGTTGGTGATTGTTGTCTCCAGCCACATGGCGTCAATGAAGCCACTGTATTTTTGTTGATCTCATTGTTATGTCACTTGTTGGTCTTGCTGTGTATCAGACTCCATTTCCAGCCACCTCCACGTTCCTGCGATATGCTGCCTGCCGCTGTTGGCCCACAGCGAGTCAGCCTCATGACTAGGCTTATCCCCCTCATGCATGCAGCCTGTGTACAGGCATCATGTTCTTTAGACGTGCTCAAAGAAAGCAGATTGCATGCCGTGGCCTCAAAACTGACAGATGTTGTAGTGCACTGGAGACTAGAGACAGGATGTGGTTATGGCTCAACACGGAGACTAGTTAACTGATAACACTCGCATGCTCTCATTTGAAAACATTAATTGCAGTGAAAGTACTACTACTAGTAGTAGTAGTAGTAGTACACTGATTACATATAGTAGTTTATGTAATTTATAATTTACTTTAAAGAACAAACAAAAAAACAACAAATCTTCTGAATTGTTTTCATGTCTCATGGATATTGTATTGTCCTCTTTTATTTTGTATTGCCTATTATCACATTTTTTATTCATATTATATTCACCTTTATATTTTCATGCACATTTTTCAATCTTATAACTATATTTTTTTAACAAGTCTCCAGTTTGTCTTTTTAGTTTGTCAGTCACCTGTAAAGCACTTCAAGCTGCACTGTATGTATGAAAACTCCTGCACAAATTCAATTTGATTTTAATGGTTTTAAACCAAATAAAAATTTTATTTTTGCAGTTCAAACATTGGGTCTTAAAATGTTTGCCATGCAGTACACTGACTTCTTACACCCACATTTCTTTATATATTTTTTTTCCACGCTAACGTATGTGCACACAGTTGCAGCAGAAAGATCAAAATGAATTTTTCTCTGAATGTGTTATTTATTTATTTTATATATTTATTAATATTTCTGTCCTGTATGTTGTGATTTTTCAGGTGCTGTCCCACAACCTGTGCACAGTCTTGTCTATCCCACATGACCCAGTTGCTTTGGAGGAGCACTTCAGGGATGATGATGATGGTCCAGTTTCCAGTCAGGGTTATATGCCTTACCTCAACAAATACATCCTGGACAAGGTGATACAACTCAACTATAATATAATAATATATAATATGCTCTTTTTGTTTTGTCAAATTGTAATGTGTAGTCAAGGATGCTGTTAAAGTTTTTTTCAATCTCTGCATTTTGTTATTGTAGGTTATTGAAGGCTCTTTTATTAAGGAAAACGTAGATGAGCTCTGTTGGACGCTTACAGCAAAGAAAAACTACCAGACGGACAAAACCAGCAGTACTGTTCTGCCAGAAAAGGATGCTTTTCGGCTTTGGTGCCTTTTTAATTTTCTCTCTGAAGACAAGTACCCTTTGGTTATGGTCCCTGACGAGGTAGGTTCAACTAGAATATATTTAGATTTAAAGGAATTTCTTCACACTCACTCATTGCAATTTCTATCACAAAAAAAACTTAAAAATATGCTTGTACTGGAATATTTATATGGGGACTGTAAAAAGCATTTTCTATTGTAAGATTATATAAGCAATCAAAGTTGTAATGTGTGTAATGATAGTGACACTTGTTTCTAAATTTAGCCACATGGATATTTTGAAGTTATTGTACTCGGTTGTCGAGTACAGTTCAGAGACTATAGTCAGTAATCTGTGAACTAAAAGTGGTGTTGGATCTACAACCACTTAATACACCCTGTCTGAAACCTTGTTTCTTGCCATCATGGAACGCTGTGCTCTTTTCATGCATCAGTGTGGGCTTGTTTCTCACTTGCAAACTCTCGGTTTGGTTTCCTGTTGTGTGTTTTTCACAGCTGCTGCCAAGAGAAAGCCTTACATTTCAAGGGCAGACTAGTCTCTATCATGCTGGGTTTAAGAAAACATTATCCAGTTTTATTTCAGTATGTGCTTCACACACCGACCGTTGTACGAAGAAATCTGTGGTGTGAGAGCATGAGAGTAACAGTGTCGTAAATACTATTACTAAAGTATATTTAATTAAAAAGTAACATAAATAAAAGTTATTCTTGAGAAAGGGCATTGTTGGATGTGATCTTTACTGTGGTGTTGTATTGAAAATTGTAAACCACTAAAAAAAGGGCAAAAATAAAGTAAAACCAGACTGCTCTGATCCTATCTGCCAATTAACAATTTATTGTGATTAGCTCCCCAACTGTAGTGAAGTAAAAAAAAAAAAAGAAAACTGTAGAGAAAAGTCACAAAAACACTCCAAAAAAGATCATAAAAAGTACTTGATTATAGTTGAATAAATAATTAGTAACTTCTTCCCCTGAGTATAATGCAGCAAAGACAGATCATTCAAATTAACCACATTAGTTCTCACTCTTAAGATCTTTGGTTTCTTTTCCTCTTCAGGTGGAGTACCTCCTCAAGAAGATATGTATGGGTATGAGTATTGAGTTCAACTGTGTTGAATTAGAGGACTTCTTCTCCCAAGACTCAGTGCAGCAGAGCGGCATTACTGTTTGGGTTTTTCTGGCGATGATGAACTCGGGAAAGATAACCAGAGGAATTGAAAAGAGCATAATCAGCATGGCTATAGAGGAAGTATACAGGGAGATAGTTGGTGATGTCCTCAAAGAGGTAGGGGACCCATCTGCGACCAGAGGTATGTGTTTTGGTTTCTGACATTCTTTGCATTGTGTTGGTGACAGTATATGTGTGTGTCGGTCGGGGTGTACGCAGGGTTATCTGTGGAAGAAAGGCCAGCTGAGGAGAAACTGGAAGGAACGCTGGTTCACCTTAAGGCCGAGCAACTTGTCCTACTACACCGGGGAGGACCGCAAGGACTGCCAGGGCAACATAGTTCTGGATGGGAACTGCTGTGTTGAGGTAAGCAGCTGGAGATGATCGTCTTTCAAAGCTAAACACTGTTAACACTGGAAAGAACTGTGTATTCATTGTCAGTTCATCCAGAAAGAAAATACATACTGCTCATCTGCTTTCTTTTGTACATTTGAGTCCAAATATCATTCTTTAAGCTAGTGGTTTTAAACCTAGGTGTCGGGACTCCCCCCAAGGTGTCGCAAGATGGTTAACAAATTTCTTTGTTTTTTCTTGTGAATTACTGGCCAAAGTTCCAAAGAAAGGATTCAAATGAAACACTTGCTAAATTGCAAAAAATGCAATTACAAAAATGATTGGGGTGGGGAGGAGGGCAGAACATGTTTTGTTTTGTTTTAAAGCAAACCATTGTTATTTTAATTTGGACCCTTTCCTTGACTAAGGGCTTTTCAGTTTGATCCGTACCAAAATTACAGGTGTGAAAACTCCCCTGAACCACGGTCTGGACCAAACAGCTGAACCTTGGTCCAGTGAAAAGAGGGGGGTCTCGGTCCAGATCAATTGAACCATAGTTCGGTTCATTTGTAGTGTGATATTTTTTTGGACTTTGGACTTTCAGACCGATTACAGGTAGAAAAACAACCAGAAAAAGGAAAAACAAGGCAACAAAATAACGCAATAAAATAAGCCGTAGTAGCACATGGGGAGAGGAGGAGACCAAATGCTTAACTGACATTTAGTCCGACGTCTTTATAAAGAGTTAGTTGGGAAAAACTCACAAAAATTCCGACACTGAAAGTGTACAAATAATTTAAGATGATGTATCCAATTTAAACCTTAGTAGAGTGCTCCATTGATTTAGTGTTGCACTTCTATAACAATGTCCGAATCACAATGGACAATTAAAAACGAATTACAAAAAAGTCAAAATCAATGCAACCAGAGAGTGTGTCATGGTAGTAGTGGCTAGCCGCACAGATCTGGTAACCTCACCTCTTCAGCTCCAACCATTTATCAGATTTCAGGCAGCTCCTTCTGGAGCCACTCACATATGCAGTAGTACTCCCCAAGACCTGTTCCGCTTTAACATGTTTACTTATTTTTTTTTTACTATGCAGTTTAGACACAACTTACTATTGTTCTGCTTTCTGTTAAGATGCATAGTGCAGTGTTACTAATCACTTCAGCCCCCCCGCCCCCTCCCAAAAAAAGAGAGAAAATTACGTAACCCTCCCGCTTTTCTGAACCTCTCTACCCCCAATCATTTTCATACAGTCCCAAAGTAGACACCTTTATATTTAGGTGTCATAATCCCAAAAGGTTGGGATTCATCAAGTTTATAAAATACACAACAGGGGTGCCCAGATAGCTCAGTTGGTAAAGCGGGTGCTCATATATAGAGGTTTACTCCTCGACGCAGTGGGCCTGGGTTCGACTCTGACCTGTGGCCCTTTGCTGCATGTCATTCCCCCTCTCTCTCGCCTTTCATGTCTTCAGCTGTCCTGTCAATAAAGGCCTAAAAGTGCCCAGAAAATAATCTTAAAACAAAACTAAATGTTGCTTCTTGCTCAAGTGAGCTGAACTCTATATTAGTGTGCCAGCCTCGCTCTCATGAATGACCCATTCGGAAACTGAAGCCTCCAATCCAGGGATTGTTACATGGGCTTTTGACATGAGCACAGGGTCAATTATTAGCTCATCAGTGCCACACAGTACCACACAATACCACACCGAGTAATGACAAAGAAAAATCTGGTCAAGTTCTGTTATTTTTTTCAGCAAGAGCACTACACACTGCAACATGTGTTACACTAAAGGAAAACAAGCAATCATTCTAAAATCATGCTTTATTATAGGAAGTAGACGATCAAATATTGTTTGGCTCAAAATGGATCAAAACCGTCTTTAACCCTGTGAGTTCACCATTTTTTTCTCCTAACCACTGTTTATTTGAGAAATGGTCACAACAAATGTAACAAGAAAAGTGAAGGGGGAATATTTATTCATTAAAATGAATGTTTTCCTCGTTGAACAGGTGCTACCAGACCGGGATGGGAAGAGGTGCATGTTTTGTCTGAAAACCCTCTCCAAGACTTATGAGATGAGCGCCTCAGACACCAAACAAAGACAGGAGTGGACTACAGGTCAGAGGAGACTCGCATTGATTGAAATGAATCACTACTAAGTCATGGATCGATCTTAAAAGCTTCATTTTCATATGAAGACTTTAAACACTATCTTCTTCACAGCCATTCAAACAGCTATCAGGCTGCACGTGGAGGGGAAAACGTCCCTCCACAAAGATTTGAAGATGAAGCGTCGTGAACAGCGGGAGCAGCGGGAGAAGAGACAGCAGGCCAAGGAGGAGGAGCTGCACAGGCTGCGGGCCCTGCAGGAGGAACGGGAGCGTAAGCTGGCGGAGTTGGATCTTCTGAAGGAGGCGCAAAAGCAGGCTCAGGCCCTCCTGGAGCAGGACGAGCAGAGGAGGCGCCAGCAGCATGAACAGCTCCAGCGGGCCCTGGAGGTCCAGCTGCGAGAGGCTGAGGAGGTGAGTGCGGAGGCAAAAAAAAAGGAAGAAAAGCGTTTGAATTCAGAAGCAAAAAGATTTGAGCGTTGAGTCCTTCTTGCTTATTGCTGTGCGTCTCAAGGCTCGGGTCAGCATGCAGGCAGAGATGGCTCTAAAAGAGGAGGAGGCAGAGAGGCAGAGGAAGAGGATCCAGGAGCTGGAGGAGATGCAGAAGCGTTTAGAGGAGGCGCTGCAGCAGGAGATCAAAGCCAGGCGGGATGAGGAGGCCTTCCGCTACGCTCAAGCAGGGTAGAGTGTTATGTAGCCACCCATCTCCGCTAAAGATGATTGCACCTTCACAGCACAATAAGAATTCATTTGTTTTGGTTAAGAGCTTGCAAACATGAATCTGTTAGCTGTAAGAAGGAAGGTGCTCTTGTGTGCAGACAGCAGATATTAAACTCAGCCGTTGAAAGGTTCATGTTGCGTTATGTTCCTGAGGAAGTTGAGCTACCAACAGAGGAAGTTGTTAAACACTGCCATCAGTCAGATCTATTGTGTCGCTGTTTCTGTGCTCTCTAAACCTTTTCACGTAAACGTTTCCTATGAAAAAGATCACATTAATCTGCAAACAGCTCACATTATGCTCTGCATCTTTGCTCACTATGATGTCTGAAACATTATATACATATTTGATCCTCTTAAACAGTGAGAAGTCAATCATACATTTTTAAATGAAAATATTATTGTTTGTGTTCTCTGTGGTGTCCAGGTTACTGGCAGAGGAAGAGGAGAAAATGAAGGCCCTGATGAGACTGCAGGAGGAACAGGAGGAGTACATCCTGAAGACACAGAGAGAGAAGCAGGAGCTAAAACAGGAAATGGAGGCCAAGTCCCGGTCCCTGGATGAGGCGCAAAGGCAGCTGGAGGAGGTCCGCGCCAACCGGCACAGGGTTGACCAGGATGTAGTGGTAAGAACCAATAAATACAGGCCTCACAGTTAAATAAGAAAACAATCATCAAATCATCAAAACTACATTTAACCGAGTCCAAGCTATTGATCTCTTTGAAGAAATGTTGCTTGTTGGGGATCTGGTGTGATAGTGCTGCTGTTTCAGCTTAAATGTGATGTTGCACACCTGTTAGTTGGATTTCAAGCCTATACTACTTTTATTAATTCAATACATTTTATTTATTAATTTGTGTTCATTTAACCAGGTAAGAGCCTGTTGAGATTTAAATCTTATTTACAAGGATGACATCTACATGTAGTTACAGACAGGGAAACACATTACAATATGCAGTATATAACACAGACATTAATGGAGACAAAAAACAGACAGCTTTTATGGTCTGTCCTTTAAAACAGTTCAATGATTTTAAAGTTTTAAACAAGTGTCAAACAACCGAGTCTAACTGGTTCACTTATGCCTCCTATCTATTTACCGAGGCTTACTCTGTCCTTTGGAGACTTTGTGTGACTTATTTTATGAATTTTTTTGGTTTATTTTTTACTTAGTTATCACTAGTACAAAGTGGGGCGTTATTTCTGCTTTGCTAATCTCCCTAAAGAGGGCCAGTATTGAACATGCCTCTATATTGTAATAGTCAATATTTTTTCTTTAATATGACTGAACTTTGTAACCTGTTATTACTTATACACTTAGATACTTATTACTGATATTTATATTACATGTAGTTGGTGGTATTGCTAACAGAAGTTGATTTCTTTACTGCTTGTAGGTATCGGGCATTCATTTTAATGAGCTGCTATTTGTCTCTGACAGGCTGCACAGCGGAAACTTCGCCAGGCGAGCACCAATGTCAAACACTGGAACGTCCAGATGAACAGACTGATGCGACCAATCGGACCAGGCGGTATGTGTCCCATCTGCATGACGAGACGGTGCATTGTGTGACATGAGAAAAACGTGTAGCTTTAAAAGAGCTTTTTTTCTACTTTTACACCAGCCGAGGAAGGGCATCACTTTGACATTAGGCACTTTTCACGGAATACATTCTGGCATGTCACAGTAGGAAAAGCACAAAACAATAATACAATTATTAAATTAATAATACAATTTATTATGGCTGAATTCCATTTAGCTGCTTCAGTTGCATACTGGCTCTCTGTCACACTGTCATGGCTTACTGGGACAGTTGAATAGAAAGGAGCCATTGTTAATGTTATTAGACACAGCCCGATTAGCCCGATTTCCTTTCTTCCAAACACAAATTGTAATCAAATTGACAGAAAATAAGCAAAAGATAATGTTAACGAATGCTCGTTTCCATTCAGTACCATTCAAATATTAGAAGTTGAGCACATTGAGATAAACAGCCGATTCTCCCGACGGGTGCCATTATATCATTGCAGAAGGGCACAACAAGATGACATCATTAAAAGAGCGCCAGTCAAACCTCCACTGGTGGAAAACAATGTGGAGAACATGATGGAAATATGGTATTCGTGTTTGGTTTATGTATTCATTTGAGGAACATTATACTCTTCTCATCGCTCCACACAGATCTGATGTTTTCAGTGTTTCCATACAGCTGTTTTGATGTGAAACACAGGTTTTCTGATAACAAAACGTTCTACTGTGTTTAACCGGAATAGAAGTAACCTCATATTATGTGGTGACAAGTGTGTATTTGAAATAATCATTTATGTTTATTGCTACATCATCATTTGAATTATTTCCCCAGAGCGAACTGTAGATTATTAAATGCCAGCGCTAAATGCCGTCACTGTGGTTGGGTTGACATTCAACATTGCCTCATGTAGAGAGTTGTGTGACACCATTTTCTTAGATTAGAGATCGTATGTGAATAATAAATGGTCGTCATATTTCATAGTCTGTTCTGTAAATATACTTCCTGAAATGTCTTTTTTTTTAACCAGTGAATTCCTTCTCTATTTCAGCATCCGTTTACAATGTCTGATTTCACTTGCCTGTTGTAAACATTCACGCACTTCATTTTCTGAAGTATTTTGTTTGTGCTGTTTTTAGAGAAGAGACCATCGTTGGGAAGCTCCTTCTCAAGCTTCCAGATCCCGACACAGAGAGATCCTGGGCTGCGTCTCAGAAGGAGATCAGGATCAGAGGATCAGGACGAGGAGAGCAAAGAGAATGTTGACACCAGAGCTGGATGTGATTTAGAAAAACGCCACTCCCATGCCTCTAATGGAGACATGGACATCCCCTGAAAACATGAATCAGACACTTCTGGTCAGTCTGTAAGGTTTTCTGACAGAAAGGGCAAGAGATGAAAACAGTGGAACATCTACACTTAAAACTGAATTTACTACTAAAAGTACTACCATTTCTATTAAATGTTGAATTTACTGACCTCATTTAACAGACAGAAACAGTTTAAAACATTTGCATTTGCAGAATCAACTAATGCTTTGACTGCAGCCTGTGTGAGGCCTGTTGTGGACATAAACAACACCTCAAAGGAGGTGCAAAGGAAATGAGCTGTAAGCAAGATCCTGGAAGTACGAACTAAGTTGTGATGTTTAAAGGCAAATACTTACATACAATGCAAGGGAGCTTATTTGTATTTATCTTATTTTTTTTATTTGTATAGCCACATAACAATGTTTCATTTTTACATATGTATTTTTGGGGGTGGAGGGTGGCTTGACTTTTTTACGTAAAAGTTGGTTAAGTATTAGAGTTTACCGCAATTTTATTGGAAGATTATCACTCAAGATCAACAGGAAAGCGAGAGGGAGAGAGAGAAACTCTCATTGAACTTCCTGTTTTTATTGTCCGTTCACATAGTTGTAAATAAAGAGTGAATTGATGCCTGATTTCTGCCTGTATCTTTACTGTGTTAAATTATGTGCAGCATGCGATTCAAACAAATTATCTTTGCTCGAAATTTATACTTTACACAATAAATATCAAGTCAAGTCAGCTTTATTGTCAGATGTGCTATACGTGCATGACATACGGCACAAATGAAATTTCAGTCCTCTCGGACCCACGGTGCAAAATGCAATACAAAAAAAAAAAGGTTTTCTATAAATAGAAATAAAACAATCAATATCTTAAATACTGTAAAAATAAGTTATAAAATTGGTGACATTTTAATTACAAAGACCACACAAAGGTTGAATCCCATTCTGCTGAATTTGCAAACCGCACATCCGCTCAAGTTTGAATTTGAGTCCACGTCATTTTTTCAGTGTTGAAACCATAGGCTGTATGGTTGAAATGTGTCATCGCTGACTAATTTGACGGCCCTGACTGATAAAACCATCGGCTCATGTGACTAAACAGAGACATCCACTGACACATGGAGCAAACTACATGTCTACAGGGCTGGATTGATTTTTTATAATCCATCATTGTTTTAAATAAAATGTCAATGTCTACATACTTGAAGTCTTATAGTTTTATCTATCAGTGTTAAGTGTTTTTTTGTCTATTTATTACTGCATTACATATTACATGTGTATTTCAGAAAGTTTTAGACTTACAGAAACAAGTACAAAAGACATAAATATTAACAATACTTAAAAAATTAATTAATAAAATAAATAGTTATAGTACAGTAATGAAAACTTTTATTTATATGCAGGAATGAGAGCTATATCCTGGTAACAGAATTACAAAACAGCAAATGAGTACAGACTGTTTTTAACTTTCTTGTGGAAATTATATGCTCAATTTAGCAGCAACTTCTAAATCCATGTAATTATGAATGCAGAAAGTAAATTTCGATGTATAAACCATGGCTCGGTGGTGGGGCTGAGAGCAAAAATGAGCTAGCATTTATGAGCTGCATTTATTCCTATGCATGGATTGTTGTGTGATGATTAGATTAACCACAAACTAATTTAGGAATATGCACGATGAAATAATCAGTCTAAAAACAGGGTTTTTGGCATAGAGTTTCTCTTCATTACAGGCAGTTTGTTTGTTACCAGGTTTTTGTAATAACGTTTTAGTACAATGTTATCATAACCGAGCAACATAAATAAAACCCAAGTTGTAATAAACCATAGTTATTTTTTTATGGTTGATATTTTAATAGTATTGACTGCCAAGCAAAGTTTCAATTAAAAATATGTATATTATGCTGCACAGTGAACCAGAGGCTCTTGCTTGAGGGGCCCTAAGGGTCTGGGGCACTGTCTTGCTTTGCCTGGTAGATATGTAAAATTTGGCTAGAAAAAATATTAGATAAATAACTTCTACTATGTGTTTTGTCATGCAATCCAACTCTATATATATAGATTATTTATTTAGACCAAAATCCCAAATTTGCCCTAAAGGGTTTATTTCTGCAAATATAATCAAAGCCACCTAAATCTTTTTAGCCTCAGTGCAGATCCAAAATAAATGCCCCATGTTATAACAGAAACAACAGTGCGTAAAGAGACCTTGACAGCATGAGAAAGTTGTTTGCTGGATTCAGCCTGGTGTGTGTGTGTGTGTGTGTGTGTGTGTGTGTGTGTGTGTGTGTGTGTGTGTGTGTGTGTGTGTGTGTGTGTGTGTGTGTGTGTGTGTGTGTGTGTGTGTGTGTGTGTGTGTGTGTGTGTGTCCTGGCATGTGACGACGATGGAGGAGGAGGAGGAGAGCAAAGCAAAGCTAGGAACAACAAGGAGAGAGCCGGGGAGGGATTAGCAGTTCATTATGCTTATCTGCATGTGATATGTTAGCGACCGAATGTTTCCAAACTGTTTTTCTTTTCTCTTGAGCTCAGCAATTTGTCAGCTACTTGAAGGCCTTAGTCACTTAAAGTTTATGTTAGCAGCAGCAGTCTGACGTTAGCCCCTGCTGCTAGCTAACTCCTGCTGGTGACTTCTAACAACTTGTCAACAGCCGATCGATACTGGACAGGACTTGGGACTGTTTTCTCTACATGTTTTCTTTGCCTGTTGGCAATTTCTCGTAGCGTAAACATCTTCTGAACCAGCAGCACTATTGGGAGAGGTAAGCTAACTTGGCAAACCAGCTAACGTTATTTAAAGGCACACTCGGGAATGTGGGTCAGCCACGCTAACAGCTAGTGGTATTCAGCATTCAAGGTTAGTAGCTAACTAGCTAAGTTAGCTAGCTGTGCCGACGGCTCTCTTCGACGGCCGACTAATATTGTTTCACTTTGAGTAAAAAAGTTTGACGGTAGCCATGTTTATAATTTCGCCGTCGTTTCATTTCTCAAATGCTTGTATCCAGTCACAGTCCTGTCAGTGACTTACACAATTCACTGTAATGTGGCAGCTATTTCCGAGAACCAGTGTGACAGGTTGTCTGCTGGACGACAAGCCTCAACACTCCCAAACTGAGAATCTTGTGTTCCCTAAACGTTATGAAAACAAAGCTTAGACTTTGTCCCGCTTTGGGCCATCATTTAATGACAACATTCGTGCGGAAAACATTAATACATCTGTAATAAATAGATTATGTGGATGTCAGGGCACAGCTACATACATGGACGGATTAATCCACTAGGGGGCCGGGGGCAAATATTTAACCCCCACCCCCAAAGCCCTCAGCCCTACCGCCCTCCACCAGCGAACAACATTGCTCAGTGTGTACATAGTGCATGCACCCTGTAGCACCCACCAAGTACACTGTGCACCCTACCTTGGAACTGAGGCAAACAATAATACAGATGTCTCCCAGCTCCAATAGAGACAAAGTTTACTTTTTAAGATAGTGGAGAACAGACTGGAATGTTTAGGACACTTTAATGTCAGTCCAAAAGCTGTGCTTGGCGGAGGACTCTTGAGTTGTGGGCCCTCTATGTTCATGGAAATTGGGCCCATATTTGTGTCAAGGCCTGCATTTTTTTCCTTATAGAAATTAATTAGAAGGGGTTCCTTTAAAGTATCTGGGTGTGTTTTGCTAATCATTGAGCTGGACTGCTTTGTCGATATTGCAATTGCGCTGTAATTTCCGATAGTGGAGGGAATGATAATGTTTACATAATTTTTCTCATTTTCATTGAAAAACATATTAAAATGATTATGGTGTGATATTTGTGGGGATTTGTACCAAACAAAGATGTTTTCTTAAGTCTGTAGAATATGATTTGTAGGCCAGGACATCTCTTCAGCATGACAGTATTTTGACACAAGTCCTACCTTTAAAAAAAAATGCAGCCACATTGCAATTTAGATACAATTTTGATTCATTGTTCAGCTCTATTCTCAATTATTCTTTCCAAAAAATTTACGTATGATAGGGGATTTTATCCCTATCACCCACCACTATTGAGGTGTTGCACATTTATCTTCATACAAAATTGGGGTGTTAATGGTCTGAGGCCCCTTCTTGTTTGTTTCACCTGCCTACTGGGTAATCCAGGCATGCCGACACAGCGTGTTTATATCATGGCATAAGCCTATTACTATCAGAGACATTCCTTGGCTAAAACACAGCCAGTAGTAAAGTGGACTGACTAGGGAAAGGACACCTAAATAAACACACTGTCATAGATTAGTAAATACACTCATTTCAGTTACATGTGATACACTTAAGACCTAAAGCAAAATAGCACTATATATGCATTTCTGCTAACATGAAAAACAGGCATTTAGGGGAGCCTTTTGGCTCTGCAACGTGTTATGACAAGCTTACCTTTTAGTTTGGCTGGTGAGTGGTCACTGGGATTGGAACCACTCAAATGCTGAATCTAATAGCAAGGTAAATGATATGTGGACTTTTGAGGCCAGTTAACAGTGGTGTGGTGGTCATTCTTGGTCTGTATGTAATTTACATGTTGAGTATACATTGTTAATTTTAATATTGCCGATTTAAAAGTATTTATATTCTTCAATAGTGGAACTATGATGACAACGTGACAGGAGGGGAGCCGCTGAGTCAGCTTAAATTGGAACCATGGAAGGTACAGAGCAGCACGACAGGGTGAACGGCCACTGCAAGCCCAAATCCCCCCAGGACACGGCTGTTGTCAGGTGGACGTCTCCCGAGGGAGAGTCTGGAGGTTCAGACAGCTGTGGAGGGACTAGTGTGTCGGAGCTGACAGACCTACAAGAGTTAAAGGCCATGGAAAGTGATGATGAGGAGGAGAAGGAGAAGGAGGTAGTTCCACCCTCCAAAGGCCTAAAAGTGGACCAGAAGAAAAAAGAGAAAGAGAGTCTGGATCACAAGGAGAACAATCGCAGCAAGCAAAACAGCAGTGCAGCAACCAGCTATACAGGTAAGTCTTATATCGCAAAATCCCAAGACTTGCTTCCTGGAAAGTCATTGGAAATGGTGCATGACATAAATGACAGCGCATTAATATTCATGCTTTTTTTTTTTATGCAGACCTGTCGCATACCTCGTCGCCCTCGCTGTCAGAACAGCTGCGTCTTGGCCGAGAAGACAGCACAGGGTCTGGGATCAGCGTAGAGTGTAAAGTCTGCGGGGACAAGGCCTCTGGCTTTCACTATGGCGTGCATGCCTGTGAGGGTTGCAAGGTAATACAGTGTGTTTATCACAGCAGAATAGCTAAGTCAGTTCTGTGCTGTCTGATATGAATTGTTGAACCAGTTGCGTTGTTTCTCACTCAGGGATTTTTCAGGCGAACCGTGCGGATGAAACTGGAATATGATCGCTGTGAGCGTTCCTGCAAGATTCAGAAGAAGAATCGTAACAAGTGCCAATATTGTCGCTTCCAGAAGTGCCTGTCTTTGGGAATGTCCCATGATGGTGAGAGGGGGAAATAGTTTAGCGAATTAAATAATTTTTACAAATCTAAGATTTACATGGAAATGGATTAACTGAGAAGGGTTAAGTTTATAAGAATTTGATTTCATCTGAAGTGAGTAAGAAATCTGCTTATTTATTTAAATTAATTTCTAATCTCTTTAAGAATCTTTTCACGCATTGTTTTGTCTGTTTGGGGGTTGGATGAATCATAATTTTCAGTTCCATGTTAACTTGTAATTGATTATCATTGATAAATGCTTATACAGTAAAATGTGTGTAAAATGTGCACCCTGTTAACAAAAAACATTGTGTGTGTGTGCGCAGCGATCCGATATGGACGTATGCCTGAGGCAGAGAGGAAGAAGCTGGTGGCAGGCCTGCTTGCAGAAGAAGTGAATCTCAGCAAACCAGGCGGCTCAGACCTGAAGACCTTGGCCAAACAAGTTAACACAGCCTACCTGAAGAACTTCAGTATGACCAAGAAGAGGTCCCGCAGCATCTTGTCGGGCAAAACCAGCAGCACCTCAGTACGGTGTAGTCTTAGAACAGCTCAGTCCTGGTTTTACAGATATTTTATATAATATATGGAAAAGTATAAGTAACACATGGTCATCATCAATGGGACACAGGAATATAATCAGTCTAACCTTTTTTTCTGGTTTAAAGCCTAGTCTGGAAATATGTAAGATAAGATAACCACAAAGTAGTTGTTAATATATAACCCAGTCCTGTGTTTTATGCTAATTCTCAATACCTAACCTGTCGCAAATGTCATACATCGTATTTTCTAAGTCTTTTTTAAGTTACAGATGGTTATTTATGAGAAATTGATTTTTGTTCTCCTTTTAGCCGTTTGTGATTTACGATATGGACACACTCTGGGAGGCGGAAAGTGGTTTGGTATGGAGCCAGTTAGTTCCAGGTGCGCCCCTGACCAAAGAGATTGGGGTCCATGTGTTCTACCGCTGCCAGTGCACCACGGTGGAGACTGTGCGAGAGCTCACCGAGTTTGCCAAGAGCATTCCAGGGTTTGTGGACCTCTACCTTAATGACCAGGTGAGTCACTTTCTACTCAGTGTGCTACGCAGTAAGATGATTTGTATGTGGCTGTTTATTTTATGCACTAATCTACAATTGTCTGTGTGCTCTCTGCAGGTGACTTTACTGAAGTATGGTGTGCACGAGGCTATTTTTGCCATGCTGCCCTCTCTCATGAACAAAGATGGACTGTTGGTGGCCAATGGAAAAGGCTTTGTGACCAGGGAGTTCCTTCGCAGCTTAAGAAAGCCCTTCAGTGAGATCATGGAGCCCAAGTTTGAGTTTGCTGTCAAGTTTAATGCTCTGGAGCTGGATGACAGCGACCTGGCCCTGTTTGTTGCTGCCATTATTCTCTGTGGAGGTGAGACTGAAGGATTTGCTAGTAAAGTATGAAGAATGTCATATTTGCTTGTTGTCAGGTTCAGTGTATCTGCAAGTCTTAATTATTTATTGTTTTCTTCTCTTTTTTTTTTTTTTTAAATGGCCGTGGAAGGTCTAAACAGATCTTCCATTTCATTTACAAAAGTCCTAAATATTTTCTCAGTAATGTCAGTCATAAAATGTTAGTATAAAAGTATCCAATGCAGGCAGTTGGGACACGCTTATGAAGGGTGGAGGGTGTTCAATCCATTTTTGTGGAGTTCAACTCAATCATTGTGTAGCTGTTTGACTCATTCATTGTCAATGTTAAAGACATTAACGTGAATGAATTAATCATTTTTAAATTGGTTAATCCATCCGTTCATTTCATGCTGCTTATGCTGGGTCCAGAGGCCTGTACTACGAAGCAAGATCAACGTGCCCTGGATTTCTTTCAGTTACCCGGCTTCACCAAACCTAACAACCGCGGTCCCGCATTAGAACGCTTATCAAAATCACTTCCCCATCAGTCAGGCACAAGATCTGACCGTAATTACACTTGTCATTTCCATAAACTGTCGTTGCTTTAGCCTATTATTTCAGTTGCAACCCTGACAGTGGGAAGCGATCGTGAAAGCAAATAAAAAATATAAAAACATAATTCAAGCCGATGTGCGCATTTGCAACACACGGCTCAACAAGCCGACAAACAGCCTATACATAATTCCCTCCGCTGAAAATATATATCTTTCATAAAAATACCCATCAGGGAATAATAATACATTTTATTTATGGGCGCAAGGCGCCCATAAATAAGGACACCTTACAGCCCTCAAGAACACCTCACAACAAGTTAAAACAAGCCAAAATACAGTTAAAAAGGCAAATATAATTAAATTAAAGCAAACACATTTAAAAGATTGAGATAGAAAATTAAAATAAAGCAATCTATCCATTATTTTGATGGAGAGTGAAGTCGTGTGGGGTAGGCCTTTCGGAAAAGGTGGGTTTTGAGGGAGGTTTTAAAGGTGGGTGGTACGGATGGTACGGGTGGATATGAATGTTAGCGGGGTTGTCGGTCTCTAAATGTTCTCTTTCATGAGCGCACCTCTCTCTCTCTCTCTCTCTGCGCACCGAGCTCCACCTGATCTTCTAAGAAAGGTGACGCCGTTATCAATCCAGTATTGATTGGTCAGTAGGCGGTGCTTTTACACCGGTTGATCTCTGATCTCCAACATGCTCCCGAGCAGGTTAGGTGTTCAGCATAAGTTACCACAGCGATTTCACCCAGTAACAAGTGATCCACCGTCGTGATACACAAAACCCTGGGTTGAACCTGAAGTTACCTCGTTAACGCCAAATCTTGCTTTGTAATACAGGCCTCTGGTTGCCCTATTTCAGGATTCCTTTATACAGTTAGTAAATAAATCAGTGCAAGACAGAAGACTTTAAAATTATAAGCTCATAAATTAAAACACTTCATAAATAAACTAAGATTGTTAAAATCTGCACTTAATAAATAAACTAAGACTATGCTAAAATAGAGTAGTTTTGATAAAATAGTCTATATATATATATATATATATATATATATATATATATATATATCTTATGTGCAGTTCACATTATCTGGTTAAGCTGTCTGATTGCTGTGGGAAAGTTCTTATATCATTAGAAATGATTGTTATATAATTCTACTACTGAAATGTATCTCTGTTGGTTTGCCAGCATACTTTCATGCTTTGGTCAGCATGATTGTGATGAACTTTTTGCATTCCATATGAAATGTGACGTGGTGAACCCTGCAGAAACCCTTTATGTTTGCTCAGCGTAAATAGTGACTTTCTTGCTCTCCCAGATCGTCCTGGACTAATGAACGTGAAGCAGGTGGAGCAGAGTCAGGACAACATCCTCCAGGCCCTGGACCTCCACCTACAGGCAAACCACTCTGACTCAGCCTACCTCTTCCCCAAGCTGCTGCAGAAGATGGCCGACCTCCGTCAGCTAGTTACTGAGAACGTTCAGCTTGTCCAAAAGATCAAAAAGACTGAGTCGGAGACTTCGCTCCACCCTCTACTACAGGAGATCTACAAAGACATGTATTAGAATTCTCGAGCACAGACTGCTTTTAGCAATACTGTTACACTGACTGAATTTACATCGATGATACTACACTGCAAGCATCGTTCCAAGTACGGGCATGGAGTTTAACGTGCAGATGAGGCAAAGGCACGTGGTAGGGCCAACACAATCAGCAAAGTTTTCTCAATGTCAGCATTACCCTCGGCACAATAATGTGTGTGTGTGTGTGATGAGCATCTGGAATCATTTGCTGCAAGTCCTAGTTTCCCACAACGGTCACTTAACAGAGAGAATGAATTGATTTCTCACCAAGGCTGCTCCTGTTACATTACTGTCCTGTTACATATTAATAGCAAAGCTGACCCCAGAACAGCGTCTAGGGAGAGAGAGCTTCTCCTCACTCACTTCGGTTCTGTGTTTTTCTGTGAAGGGAAAGCATTTCACATTCTTACACCAATGGCATTGTTGAAATAGAAATGAGCCGTAAAGTTTGTACTGTGCAAGAGTTTCGTTAGATGCCAATGTCTTTGGTAGAGTGACTTTTGGTAAAGCTGAAGATGCACAAATTGGCTTTTATTTACATCATCATCATCAGCATCAGCAATGACCGCTACTCTGCCGTTTGGTTAATAGAACACAAACTGGGCTGGCTCCAGCATTGTAGAGCTCTCTTAACGCAGCACTCTGTGCAATACCGTTTCCATTTTTCAATAAATGTGGAGATCCAAATTATATAGGTTTTGTCTTAAAGCCATCTACCCAAGTGGTAATTAATGGACTATGCTGCACAGATTTTGTCCCTAAACTGACACTATGAACACATTACCCATTGAAGTACAAGGGACGGCATGTTTTCTTCTGTTTTTTGACATGCAAATGATCATGAATTTGCCATTTTAAGTTTTTTTCTTAGTTTATTCTTTGTAATTATGTTACTAATTATTTGTATTTGTTGATCATATTTGTAAGGCAAAACATGAATTATCTTGTTTCATGTATTATTCAGTATGTGTCCTTTCATATTACATGCTTGTCTATTTAGTTTAGGTTGTACCAAATATATTGTCAAGCATACCAACAAACGTTTCCTTGATGAGGAATTTGGCAGCAAATATCTACCACAATGTCATTATTGGGAAAATTGATGATTAGAAATCAACATCCAGCATCTGGTATCATAAATTGCTTGTGTATTCACACAAGATATAACCACAGTCCTAGATTACTACCCTTTCTGTGTACATTCTCATTTGGCTTGTTAGGAGAGCGACAAAGTGTAAAACGCTTACAATACTGTAGCCAGGATTCATAAGTTTCAAACTGTTTTTCTTCCCCTCATATACTGTAGGACTTATTGTTTCACTGTACTTCATCTAAATGGACTTCAGTATGTCAGCACTGGTGCACACAGTCCACCTTCAGAAATCTCACTTTGTGCTCTTAATCTGTCTCTTGATCCCTATCTACCTCTAATGTATGATCTGTGACATTATTCCACTGTCTCATCTGATCTCTGACATTTTTTTTCCTTTGCCTTAATTCCTGCTATTGGTACACGTTGCAAATTTGAAAGTATTGGCTGATGTGCGTTGTGCCAACAAAACAAGAAAGTACACCAAAAAGTTGATGTAAGCTACCTCTATGACTGTCTTAAGTGATGAATTGACATATTTGTTCACGAAGAAGTGTCAAGACTTGAAATAATTTCTTCCTTATAGTCACATGTAACCTATCTGCAGATCTAGCTAGTTTAGTAACATCACACCTATAAACTTTATTAGAAATATTAACAATGATTTTCTCATTTGTTTATGATACAGATATGTCACATAACCTGCAACTGTTTTCAATTGAAAGTACTACCTGGTCCTGGTATGATGACCATAACCAATCAAACTTTGGGAGAGTTCAGACAAATGGACGGATGAATGGGAATTTGGAATACGTAACTTACAAACGTCAACGTCACGCTCGTTGCTAAGTTGATTGGTAAAAGGAACCGGCTGACAACTATTTAGATAGTGAGATGGAGGGTGTTTGGCGGCATGCTCAAAACACACGGAGGATGGACCGTAGTGGAAGTATCTGTAGGTAAGCGGAGTTGGCTTCTATTATAAAGCCATTAAAGTGAACATATTGTGGGAAAGCAGTTGATCTTATAGTGAGAAACGGTCATGTAGCTTACTAACTGTATTGCCCGTTAGTGCCACCGATAATCTGTGCTACTTTTAAAAGTTGTGCTGCATTATTTGAACGATTCACTTAAAAGTAATTTAGTTCTAAGTAAAATGAGACAAATTAGCATTTTGGTTGGTGTTTAAAAGTGTTAGCGTGGGTGACGTTAAACGTGAATACGTGTGTGTCAGGAAAAGATTAACTTTAGCTGACGTGAGCTAGCTACTGTTTAGCGTTGAAATATGAGCCTAATTTGTTGTTTAGCGTTAACGTTTAATTTCAGTCAGTTATTGGGCAACCGTCTGCACACTGTTTAACGTTAGCATTCAACGTGAAACTCAACTGTCATTAATTACACATTCTGGACATAGCTAGCTAGCTAGCTAGCATAACTAAGTTGAGTGGTGACTAACTTTTTGCAACAGATGGATTTCCGACACCACGTAAACACAAACTGCTGTTGACGGATTCATCCATATTTTGGGGGGGGGGATGGTTTGGCAGTTAGCGAACCTGTCCTAATCGTTCTCTTAATAGTCCATGGTCCTAACCTATCTCTATCCCTCTAACGTATCCCATCTTCAGCATTTGTATGTACTGTAACGTTACAGTGTGCTCTTTTCGTAGAGCTACCGTTAACGTTAGCCGTGTGGAGTTTACCGATGTTTTTTTAAATGGTGGTCGGGTTAACAGTAAACCAGTTCTGTCCTTAGCTTCCCACATGCCATTGCTAGTTCCATAAACCATGGTCATATTATATGATTTTATTTATTTTTTTGGGAGAGATTTAACACAAAATTAAGACTTTGACTTGCCCGATTTAGGACTAGAAATCAGAAGTTTTGACCTCCCGTAAATCCAGGTGTTATAAAATAAAGTTTCACACTTTGACTATTATACTAGCTATTCATTGAATGATTGTGGCCTTAGCCATGTAAAAATATGCTGCTTCTGATTCAGTCACTTCCCTTTTCATTACAGGCGTTTTATAAATGGCTCTTGCAGATTTGGTCCAAGGTGTAATTATCGACATGAATGGCCAGTTTTACCGTCATCCCAAATATGTAGGTACTTTCAGAAAGGTGGATGCTGGTATGGTGATCGCTGTAGGTAAGATGTGGGGTGTGTGTGTGTGTGTTGTTTGTTTTTTTTGTCTCTTTCTCCCCCCCTTATTTCATTCCACCGCTCAGTTGTATGGAACTGAATGAAAGAAGATGCCATGCACGCAGATTACCTTATTCAATATTTTTCACCACTAGGTATCTTCATGTCCTTCAACCTGAAGTGGATGCAGGTAGAAGAGGTTCAGTGCCTACCGTTTCCTCCTCCCGTGTGGTTTATACTCTGCCTGACAGAAGAGGCTCAGAGCCTGCTTTTCTGCAGGCTCGGGTGACGTCTACGCAGGAATGCAGCAGATCACAATTGGTGGATAATATTTCAAATCCTCAACACAGCATTGGGCACCTGGCAACAGATATTGCTGAGGAACAATCACAAGGTATTGGGTGTTTTCATGGGTGACAATGACTCTGCTCAGCATTTCTTTATACTTCACTTACTTTTCCTATACAGATATGAACACTCCCCGCACTGCTTCTTGGGAGTTGGTCCAGAGCTCAGAAGTTGCTCAAGCATGTGCATGTGATGGAAGAAATGACCAGGTTAGCTTAATTTTAAGTGATCTTTTTTTACGGGGCAGATTGGTGAATAAAACAAAGTTGAACCCAGGATAGGTTATACTGACCACAAAGTTTCTGTGTTCAGGAGATTTCTTCCAGTGATACGACAGAGGATGGTGCCGCTGCTGCGGCCTCTAGTACCCAGGGGAATATAGAGGAAATCGAGGCCTTCCTCCAGAGTAAAAATGTGACCTGTGGCATCTGCATGGACAAGGTGTATGAAAAGACAGATCCAAGAAACCACATTTTTGGAATCTTGCCAAACTGCAATCACGCCTTCTGTTTACAATGCATCACGACTTGGAGGAAAACGAAAGACCTTGGGCCGGATGTGGTAAAGTAGGTTCCAGTAATATTTGAATATATGACTGCATCTGATGACGCGTGTAAAGGAATTTGACTTGACATCAGTGTTAATGATTATTTCTCAGGAGCTGCCCACAGTGCCGAGTGAGGTCTGCCTTTTATGTGCCTAACAGACACTGGGTTGAAGGACAAGCAAAGGAAAGCCTAATTGCTGCCTTCAAAGAGAAATTCAGGTAACTTTGGAATGTTTTTTTGTCCTACCAGGGCACCGTTTCTAAAAATTGGCTTGCAATTTAAGTTTACCCTTATTTTGTATATGCCGTGTGTGTGTGTAGTACTGTACATGGGTTTCACTCATCCATCATTTTCTTCATGCGGGACATGCCACTCCAGCTTAACTTCTCAGTTCTCGTCCAGCCATCCCATGCCTTTTCAGTGATTAACTTCTGAAGTGTTGGAAAGTTATTTTTTTTAGAGTTGCATTCAAGTCGAGCAATGAAACTTGAGTGCGTTCACCGAAAGCCTAAAATATTGCATGCATATATATATAATCACACACACTATGTGATTAAACCACCTCAGCAACAATTTTTTTTTTTTAAAAAGCCACCAAAAAAATAAGTCTTAAGGTTGCAGAAATAAAAAATGGTCCAAAAGTCAGTGACAAATGTCTGGCTGAATCCAGCCAGCATCTACATACTAAAATAGCCTTTCTCCCACTATCCATAATGGGGAGGGATCGTTGAGGTGTAAAGCAATGTGATAATCTTGTCTCAACACGTTTTAACAGGAAATGCATGAATTTAAGGAGATACAAAATCTATATCGACGACGTTTTATGTTAAGATAATTATTTATCAAAGAATGGACAAAATCACTGGAGTTCTCTGTTTATTACTTACCAGTACAGTCAATTTTACAGTACAGAAAAATGACTGAATGTTGTTCACAACAGTATTTTTTTTTTTTTTTTTTATTAAAGGGAGTCAAGTTAGTTATTCGTTTCATGCGATCAGTAGCTTTTCTTATCTCTGGTCATGCCCGGCATCTCCTCCACATTATGCGCTCTGCCCTCATATATTGCAAGGTCGCTCAGCTTTCATGATTAACACATGAAATACTAAAACAGCGATTTGGATGCAAATGGTTTAACGAAGAAACCTGAAGTAAAACCGTTCTCAGCATAATTTTTCTAAAATTTTATTTACAGTATAGTTCCGGTTCTGCCAGATGTCCCTCATTTTCGGCCGATGTCCCTCACCTTCCGCGTTCTTTGTTTGCATTCTAAACTCCGGTCGATTCGGGAAACATCCTCCGAGCTAGAACTGACAATCGCACTTTTTTTTTTTTGGTAAAAATCATCATCACACACTTGACAGCCATTTTAATTCCAGAGCTCGCCTCCCTACGCGCACACGTTCCACCAAAACAAGTTCCTTCCTGAGGCTATTTTGCAGAGGCAACGGTGCTGCGTCAGGCGCTTAGCGTCGCCCAAGACAATTGTTATTGGTTTAAAGAAATGTAACGAGAGCACGTTTTTTTTTCTCCTATCCAGGAATGTTGTGTGGACTAGCCAGACCTTCCTCCGCAGCGCTGTGGAGATGGGTCTGGCAATGCGAGACTACAATACATGTGACACATTTCACAGGGCCTGCTAGACTTACCCTGATGGGTTGGATATATTGTCAAACTAGAACTGTCTTATGAATACTAAAGGTTCTACATTTGTATTGTATACAAAATGGATACATTTAATTTTAAAAAATTCTGTTGTTACATTAGTTATAGCCTTGTATATTTCCATGCAGTTTTGCCTTAAGTGTGAAGTTAAATACAAATTTGCTTAATCTTAACACAATGCTAAATTGTGTTGAGAAATGACCAAGCAACTGAAATCCCCCCCCCCCCCCCCTTTGTTCTGTCTCATCTCTCCGTGATTCCAGTAAGAGAAGATGCAGTTACTATACCCGATACAGATGCTGCCCTTTCAAAACGGAGTGCCTTTATCGGCATGACAAACATGCACGTCGCAGGTCATTTCCGGTAAATATAATCCCTGTTATATGCTATCAGGTTTCATTGCCATTGGAATGCATGAGATAATGTTTTAACTTTCCCCTTATTTGTTTTTTGCTCAACAGTATGATACAGAAGATGAAGACTACGATGGTGTAGATCTGCTTAATCTTTTCATAGCCATGACCCTTATCGGTGACGATGACGACGACGACTTTGGCTTTCCTTTTTATTTATCTGAGGAGTATGGTTTCTGAAGAGCATGGTTCCTGAGCTTTTTCGTTCGTTTTCAGTGACTGGATCCACTGAATGGGGGGTCTTAATTAAATTGGCCCCAGAAGAACACATGGCTGTGTTTTTGACCCTTCTGTCAGTATTGAAACCTCTTCAGTAGTAACTGTGATCAAGATCCGGGATGTCAACCATGCACCATGGAGGGCCCAGTGTTTTGGGGTTTTGAGGGCCCAGTGTGTTGGGGTTTTAAATTGCAGTCCGACTACAGCTGGTGATTTTACTGACTAGCACTCTTTCAACCAGAGAGGAGCTAACTTGTGAAATCGCCTGCTACATTCTGTTTGGAATTGAGGACGTGTACACTCGGCTCTCTGCGGCACATGGTTTGTTGCTCCAGTTCTATATGTAAGCATCCCAGATGTGATGCATCTTTAATCTGTCTAATTATCTTGTGGTTAATCTGTGGCTATCTAGTTTTGGATTTATTTCACTCCAGTGGCCATAGTTCTTTAAACATGATTGTTAATTTTCCCTTTACCTAATGATTAACGGGAGTGCTCAATTCTGACTTCTGAGCAATTTGCACCATTTTGATATTTTAAAGTGTGTGGATGGTAGTTTTAATTGTCTATAGATAAAAAGTATGCTGTACCCTTCTTGCTAATGTCTACTACTTATGATACCTGCCTCAAGTGATAGTCATGAGACCCTTTTTCTAGTTTTGGTAAGAATATGGAATGTGTAAGATTTTATTTCTTTTTAAACAAGTTGTACTTGTACACAGAAAATAAAACATTGCTTCACACTCTGTCTCTAAAAAGGCGTGTCTTGCTTTTCACTAACTTTTTTTTCTTTTTTTTCTGATTTGTAAGGTTTAATTTTAGAGGTTAGAATCTATTGCTTCAAGTTCTGAGTTTTACCAAGAATTTCTAGTTTTACCCTGTTTCTACCAGTCTATGGTTTTACCACTAGGTGGCGGTGTGGCGCAAAAACGTGGTGAAATGAAATTACACTTGCGAAGAAGAAATGTAAACAAAACTGGCGGGGTGGCCGGGCAGTGGCAGGCTATTACGGTACTTGACCCGATAGTATGGACGCAGGTATGTTTCTGAGTCGGTTCGACGGGCAGTCGAAGCTGCTGGTCCGGTCGCTTTGTGGAACCTCCGGAGCCCACAGAGCCCTGGGCGTCTTCCACAGGCAGCAGAAAGCCAACCCTGAAATGTCACTGTCTAACCTCATGGAAACCCTGTGTCAAGACGAAATAACTTGTCCAGATACTAAAACTCAGCCACTAACGGTGTAAGTAAAAGGTTACATTTCCGTAAAATAAATGTTAACGTTAATTTATTTTTAAATTCGTACAAGTCACTGGAGAGAACGTGTTTTCTTAAAGGACAGTAAAGTTTCTTTCTGCCAGAATTTACCCTAGAAACAACTCCAGGACGTTATTTATTAACAGTTGACAAGTGTAGCACCTTGGGTGTACAGTTATTCAAGTGTAGTTCTTTATAATGGCAAACTCACAAATTAAACCATATGAGATATAGATATACACACACACACACATTTCATATGTATAGCATGGAAATGTGTTAAATAAAATGGTGATACCGTTGTGGCATGCCAGATATTTGTATTTTCCATGTTCTACTACTTAAACTCTCCCTGCGTTTCAGAGAAAAATATTGTTTTTACTTCACAGTATTTTTAGTGACGACTATTTACTTCAACTTAAGTATGAAATGATAATCTTCAGATATGCACCAGATAAGTGCTAAATTAAGTCCATAAATGCCAACCTAAGACAAACTGGACATCTACCATAATATGTCATATCACATACCCGTGCCTATTCCTCTAACATTTTATTTCCTCAACTATTCTAGTAAACCCCTGGTGTGCCTGTTTCCAGCATTATTCAAACAAAATCTGCTGTCCTTCATCTATCTGGTCCAATCGGTTCTTCCCCAGACCACTGTCCTCCATCTTCTGAAATGCCTCAGCCAGGACCTTCATCCAAGCCCCTGGGTCACTGCTCTGGTTAGACAGCTGGAAAGAAACCTGGGGGCCCACAATGAAGATCCTCTGTATACTACACTGTGCTGCCAGAGACTCAAGGAGCTTTCACAGCGTTTGGTTGGTTCTGGTGAGAGTGAAGGATGGGCCAAGTGCTTCAGAGATCAACCAGTAGAATCTGAATCTCAGAGTGCATCTTGTTTATCAGAGCTGGGTACACAACGGAAAAGAAAGGGCAGCTTTGTCACTCTGGACTCTGATGGTGAGGAAACAGGACAGCAGAGTAAACGGATAAAGATGAATCTCTGTGGTAGTGAATGTCTCGATGCTGAAGAACCGAGCGCAAAAGCAGAGGCATCAGGAAGATTAGGAAGTGATGCTCCAGCAGAAACTCCTGAAGAACTGCAGCCAGCACCAGACAGTTCATGTGATGCCCTGCCTGAACATATAAAGGTAGGGACACTGTGGCAGGACAGGCTTTATCTGTCCTGTCTACACTGAAATGTATCATCCAATTTGATTTCTTTCCGAATTTCCAAATGACTGGAGACCCTGATAGCGAGTTTCCACAGGGATTAAATGAGGTGTACTAACAGACCATTGTATTTATTTGTATCACACAGTTTACAGTTACAATTGGAATAACAAAACTGTCTATTTTTGTGTTTATATAGGTCTCGGTTCTTCAAATAAAAGAATTACTAGAAAGTCAGACAGAGGTAAGAAAAAGGTCTTCTTTCTTCTAGCCAGCACAGTTATCACAGACCGAGAGTGACCTTTGTTATTACTATAGTTTGTCTGTTTGCAGTGGGACCAGAGCTCCATGGAGGTGTTCAAAGTGCTGAACGACTGTGACCCCGGCCAAGTATGTCCTCAACATAGTATAGATTACTTTTTGTTAATAGATTATCCCCCCAGTAACACTAGTTACAGTGCCTTGCAAAAGTATTCACCCCCTTGGCTTTTTACCTATTTTGTTACATTACAGCCTTTAGTTCAATGTTTTTTTTAATCTGAATTTTATGTGATGGATCAGAACACAATAGTCTAAGTTGGTGAAGTGAGAAAAATATATACATTGAACTATTTTTTAGAAATAAAAAACAGAAAAAGTAACTATTCACCCCCCTAAAGTCAATACTTTGTAGAGCTACCTTTTGCGGCAATCACAGCTCCAAGTGGCTTTGGATAAGTCTCTATGAGCTTGCCACATCTTACCACTGGGATTTTTGCCCATTCCTCCTTGCAAAACTGCTCCAGCTCCTTCAAGTTGGATGGGTTGCGCTTGTGAACAGAAATCTTTAAGTCTGACCACAGATTTTCTATTGGATTGAGGTCTGGGCTTTGATTAGGCCATTCCAACACATTTACGCGTTTCCCCTTAAACCACTCAAGTTGCTTTAGCAGTGTGTTTGGGGTCATTGTCCCGCTGGAAGGTGAACCTCTGTCCTTGCCTCAAATCACACACAGAGTGGTACAGGTTTTGCTCAAGAACATCCCTGTATTTGGCAGCATCCATCTTTCCCTCAACTCTGACCAGTTTCCCTGTCCCGGCTGCTGAAAAACATCCCCACAGCATGATGCTGCCACCACCATGTTTCACTGTGGGGATGGTGTTCTTTGGGTGATGTGATGTGTTGGGTTTGCGCCAGACATAGCGTTTTCTTTGATGGCCGAAAAGTTAAATTTTAGTCTCATTAGACCAGCGCACCTTCCTCCATTTTGGGAGTCTCCCACATGCCTTTTCGCAAACTCAAAACGTGCCATTTAGTTTTTTGCTGAAAGTAATGGCTTTCTTCTGGCCACTCTGCCATAAAGCCCAACTCTATGGAGCGTACGGCTTGTTGTCGTCCTATGTACAGATACTCCAGTCTCCGCTGTGGAACTCTGCAGCTCCTCCAGGGTTACCTTAGGTCTCTGTGCTGCCTCTCTGATTAATGCCCTCCTTGCCCGGTCCGTGAGTTTTGGTGGGCGGCCGTCTCTTGGCAGGTTTGCTGTTGTGCCATGTTCTTTCCATTTGGTTATGATAGATTTGATGGTGCTCCTGGTGATCATCAAATATTTGGATATTTTTTATAACCTAAACCTGACTTGTACTTCTCAACAACATTGTCCCTTACTTGTTTGGAGAGTTCCTTGGTCTTCATGGCAGCGTTTGGTTAGTGGTGCCTCTTGCTTAGGTGTTGCAGCCTCTGGGGCCTTTCAAAAAAGGTGTGTATATGTAACGACAGATCATGTGACACTTAGATTGCACACAGGTGGACATCATTTCACTAATTATGTGACTTCTGAAGGTAATTGGTTGCACCAGAGCTTTTTATGGGCTTCGTAACAAAGGGGGTGAATACATACGCACATGCCAATTTTCAGTTTTTTATTTCTTAAAAATAGTTTTATGTATATATTTTTCTCATTTCACTTCACCAACTTAGACTATTGTGTTCTGATCCATCACATAAAATTCAGATTAAAAAAACATTGAACTAAAGGCTGTAATGTAACAAAATAGGTAAAAAGCCAAGGGGGGGTGAATACTTTTGCAAGGCACTGTAAGTGTAAAATGCACTATATTTAAAGGTGTTTGTAATATTTTATCCACCCCATTATTGTACATGGGGAAACAAAATATTAGATACATCTTTTAATGTACTGTTATACAACGGCAATATAAATACAGGCTCAGAAATTATAATGTAGTCGAGTAAACATCCCAACAAAAATTGAGCATAAGTTTTACAAAGGTAGCAGCTATTGCAGAACTATTATATAAAATTGTACAGATGTCACTGAATCTATAGCAACTCTAATTTAAGAAATAAAGTGGAGAAACAGACTAAGATTATTAATTATTACCGTAGTTACCACTGGTTAGTTTAGCTTGTTGTGCTTTACTGCTGCACTCAGCTAAAGAAAAATACCCTATAGACCAATCAGGGAGCTTACTGAACCACTCATGTTATACATTTGCTTGCTGATGGGCGATGAAAGGACTAATCCCACATCTCTACCTCTCCTGTTTAGGTGGAGGTGTTATGCAGCATGCTGAATTTCCCTGACTTACTGGAGCAGACTCTGTCTAAACTGTGCAGCAGTATTTTGGGTCCCTCTCCTGACTTCAGCTACAGCACGGCAGCAACACTCATCAAGAGCCTCCTGCTGCAGAAGGTCCATCACTGAATATGCAAAGGATGCAAAATGTGTCATTGTGTTTGATACTGACAGGATATTGTTTTACTGCAGGTCCTGTTCCTGTCAGAACCGGCCTCCAGATGTCTAGTCACTGCAGTGATGTCACTGTGTAGCCACTATCCCAGACCAATGTGCCACGTTCTGATCGGACCAGTTCTAGAGGAAAAGAGCATAGGTGAGGAACGGTGTGAGCTATGACTGAGCGCAGCAATCTCTTAATTAACATTTCCTGTCTCAGGGGGGTCAGAGTTACAGAGCATCTGACATGGATTCACTGTCCTGGTCCAGTTACATAGAAAAGGATGCTTTGATGTTATGACCTTGTTCCTCATGCCTGTACATCAATGAATCCTCTATTTTGAACTTTGCTTTGTTTTCAGGGAATCCACAGGCTGAGCTGCTGAACAGACTGATAGAAGGCTGCCTGGATTCCCATTACAGACTGCTGGTGCTTCAGTAAGATACAACATTTAAATTGTGTATTTACTGCTGTAATATGTCAAGAAGCACAAAATAATAGTGGACTCATATGGTTATTAGTTGCTGATGCAGTCTTTTACCTCTTTGTCCCCAGAATGACATTCAAAATAGCGTGGAATGAGGCCGTGCTCTCCATTATCCACAGCTTGCTAGACTCCAAGGTAAGATAAATGTTTATTCATGGGAAAAGTGCTACAAGGCCACTTAGTCATAATATTCACTGTTATTGAGGTGCCTGTTTCATTTTTATTTTTTCCAGCCTGACTTGAGTGAAGAACTTTTCTCACAGTTTACCGAACAGCTCGTCAGCAAGGGTCCTCAATTCACGAAGTCTGTGAAGTTTGCAAAGATGATGCTAACAGTCCTCACTAAATATAGCAGTTATGTAAGTTTGTACATGCACATCATGTATAATGGCTGAACAGTGGATGAAATAGTATTTGTAATCTTTCTGCATGTGTAACAATCTGTTTTTCCAGGTGACGGCTGCACACAAACACTCCCTGCATGGTTGCCTGATATTAAATGAGACCTTCCTGAAAAAGTCTCTCCAAGCTGCTTTGAAAAGAATCACACACACATGAAGTTTTTTCTGACCTAATGCATGTTAATAAAACTGTTTAAATAAGTCATTGTGTACTTATTGGCAATATTTTGACTTAAAAGAATGAAGCACCTCAACTATATTTACTCAAGTACTTTTTTAAAATACAATTTTGAGGTCCTTGACTGTAATACTTCCATTTAATGTCCCTTAAACTCCTACTTCACTACATTTCATAGAGAAATATTGTACTTTTTACTATACAATTACTGTATTTGAGAGCTATAGTGACTAGTTACCCTGCAGATTCAGATTTTACACACAAAATGTGATCATCTTGTAAAATATGATGCATGGTTATATATTATGCTGTTAATAGTGTATAACGTGATTGGAATTGTTTCCACCTCACCCTTCAACACTGAAATCCTGCTGATATGTTAAGGCATCTGTATTACGTAATATATTGTTTGTAATAATACAACACTGACAAACGATTCACGGATACTTTTAATTTGAATACATAATTTTTCTGATAATGCTTCTGTGCTGTTCTTTAAGAGTTTGAATGCAGGATTCTAACTTGTATGGAATATATTTAAATTGAGGGTTAGGGTTTTACTATTTTATTTTACATTTTCTTTTCATTAAAAAAATACTTCTACCATAAATATACATATCAGTAGTATGCCTGGCTTTTAAATACACAGCTTTATTGTAGTATTATAGCTTAAAAAAAAAAGACAGGATCTTTTGAACTTTATTTTATTGGGAGCCTTTACATTTAGTCAATACAGTCTACAAATCTTTTTTTGACTATGTATTATGTTGAGCACAGCAAACATACATTGTCATAAAAATACTAATCAGACAGCAATTATATTTAAACAAATTAGAAACATCAAATAAGTGACACGTGTAAACAATATTCTACAAAGTAATTATTTGTATATTATATATATATATATTAATGTATGTGTGTAGTATTAAAAAAACAAAAACGTAATTTGCGCTTTTTGATGACGTCAGCAAAAGGCAGCCTTTATCTTGCGTAACTTCCGCTTGCACTTCCTTTTCATCGTAGCGAGACGGGAGGGACTAGCCGCTAAAATGAGGTTAGACCCATTTTAACTAAAAAATGTCAAAACATAATCTGTTTCCACATTCAAACAGAGTTGTATTACCCTTCTCAGCTTGTAGTTTTGTTATTTATGCGGCAGTTATGTTATCTAGTACAATTATTTAGAATTGGGTGAAGCAAAGTGTCTGGTATGGGACCGGTTCATCTGCCGCTGTAACGTTAGAATCACTACGCTGAGTTTTAGATGTAATCCACCGTCATCAACACATATAAAACGTGTTTTTGAAAACAATCAAGCATCGGATGTATACATTAGCTCTCCTAGATAATATTTAATGCAATCTTTCCAAACTTCGTACCTGTTTTTATGAATGTTTAGTTGCCGTCATAGACCAATGGAAGTAACTGGGTTCATGGAGGTGTTTAGATAATTAACTTTAACGTGTTTTGTGACTTCTTTATTTAACAGTAAGGTATCCAGGGATACGTTGTATGAAGCTGTGAAGGAGGTCCTGCAGGGCTCTCTGACCAAGCCAAGGAAGTAAGTTAATAATATGGGGAAAGCTGGTAAACCTGTGGCACTTTAGATAAAATGCACAAATGGGATACCGTGTAACGTTATAAACTGTCTGTTTGTAGGTTTACGGAGTCGGTGGAGCTGCAGATCAGCTTGAAAAACTATGATCCCCAGAAGGACAAGCGTTTCTCCGGCACTGTCAGGTTCGACCTTTTACTGTTTCACCCGACCTTTTCCCTGTGTGCTTCCAGCCCTGTCTAAGTATTAAAACAGCCTGTTATATGGCAAGTAGTTGCTAAAATCTCAAAAGTAAAAAAATACAAATCCAGACAGGCCAGGGGCAGACATGGAGAAGTACTCTGGGTAGTCTGACTGAGCTGACCCAGCCTTGCTGGTGGAGGTGAAGCAGGCGGACCCCTACCCTGGGTCTTAAAACATGAGGGGAGGCTTTGAGTGGCTGAGCTGTAAGTTCATGTCCTCAAGCCGACCAATTTACAAATTATGTTACCAAAGAGGTCAGCTGGACACCGGCCACTGTGGTGGTATGGGTAAGACTCTTTCTATTACACAGTAAATGAGGAAGGTGTCATTTGGTAATGGCAGAGTATGAGTTTCAATGTCGTATTTTAGACACGTAAACACAAAATGAATTGCATCTAGTTTCCAGTTGATTTACAAAACCAGTTTATAAACTGGAATGATAATTTCATAAATGTCTTGGCCTGTATTGCATAATGTATCCATTTATAGTGCGTTCCATTTGTACTCAGATTTTCCAAGCTCCAAGTCAGAAAACTTGGAACTCGGGCAATCACCGTGTACCCTGAGCTAAAAATCCAACATGGCTGCTCCATGCATCAACAGTTGTGATAGCTGTAGTAACATAGTTATAAGCACTTCTGTGTTATTTGTCTCACTGAATCAGTCATACATGTAATGCTTTCCATATTCTCTTTGGACAATGTTATGTGGTTTGTGTGCACAAAGACAGCATAATGTGTTCTAAACTGGTATTGCTAACAATCATTAACCTGGCTAAAGCTAATGAAAACAATGAAAATGTGACTTTCGCATTCAACTCGGGCGTGACGCCGTTCCCAGCTTCGGCTTCAGAGTTCCGACGTAAATGGAACGCACCATTATACCAGCATGTTGCACACTATGCAGAAGTTTTCTCTCAACCATACCCTGCCTTACATCCAACTGATGCCCCTTTGACGTGGGGTCTGGGGCAGTGTCTCTAACTGCTTTGTTAATCTGCAGGCTGAAGAGTCTCCCCAGGCCCAAATTCTCTGTCTGCATCCTGGGAGACCAGCAGCACTGTGACGAGGCCAAAGCCGCTGAGCTGCCACACATGGACATCGAGGCTCTCAAGAAGCTCAACAAGAACAAGAAGATGGTCAAGAAGCTCGGTACGAAGTTGGCATCATGACCCACGAGACACCTGATTTGTGACGATTGCAGTCTGACAGGATTTTTTTTTTTTTTTTTAATTGTCTTGTTTCCAATTGCCCTCCTCTAGCCAAGAAGTATGATGCCTTCCTGGCCTCTGAGTCTCTGATCAAGCAGATCCCTCGTATCCTGGGTCCTGGGCTGAACAAGGCCGGCAAGTTCCCCTCCCTGCTCACCCACAACGAGAACCTGAACACCAAGGTGGATGAGGTCAAATCCACCATCAAATTCCAGATGAAGAAGGTACGCTCAGCAGTACTAAAATTAAATAAAAAAAAAATTAAAAATCATGCTACTTTACTGATTGTTACCTAACTGTTAATCTTTAAACACTGAGGTTATATTGAAGAAATTGGTTGTTGGGTTACTGAATAATATATTATCTTTGCTTTGTGCTGTAGGTGCTCTGTCTGGCTGTGGCTGTAGGACATGTGAAGATGACAGAGGATGAGCTTGTGTACAACATCCACCTGGCTGTCAACTTCCTGGTGTCTCTGCTGAAGAAGAACTGGCAGAACGTGCGTGCCCTCTACGTCAAGAGCACCATGGGCAAACCCCAACGCCTCTACTAAAGGACAGCTTTTCTATTAATAAAAATGTGGATATGGCTCCAAAGTTGACTGTTTTTGGGAGTTTTTGTAATCAACATCTTTAATATTTTGAGGTTAGGGTACTTGGTAATGAAATTCGTTGTTCATAGTTTACTCTAATCATTTTGCAAACATGAACTTACTTAAATCATTAATCGAATATTAGGCTTCTATTACTGTCTATGAATCACTCAGTTTTGAAGAAATGATGGATGGAAAGAAACTAATACAGAAGAATGCTACATAGGAACAAAAAGTCAACAAGTAGCTCTTTTCCCTGTTTTAAGCAGTATAATAAATGATAGAGCCTTGCTTATTTCTTATGTTAATCCTGACAACAAAATTGTGCTTTACTTTTTCAAACATGCATGTGGGTTTTCCCATTTTCAGTACTTTTACAAATGTATGTTAAAATCTATTCTACGGTTGACCAGTGGATTTAACACGACATAGATAAAAAAAAAAATGTGTGTATGTATATATATATATATATAGTGCTATTGATCCTAGTATTAGTATCGCTGCTTTGGATATCAATACTACTAAGATCAGCCCATCCCTAGTTCAGTGGCATCTAAAGGTCTGACATGTTGACCAAATGGAGCCCCCTCTATGTTCTTGATACAGAAGAATCCCTCAAATTGTAATTATTAACTAGAGACGTTTCTTGAAGTAATCAAACTTGTCTGGCCAACACCGTCCTAGTGGTCTGGATGTGTCCCAAAGCAGGTCTAATATTGTACTTGTACTGTAATTACATGGATAATATAAAAAGTAATAACCCTGCTGATGACAATGGGATCCAGCTGACCTGATCAGTGGGAGACTACAGTAGTGTAATCCGTAAACACTATTGTACGCCCCTTTGTGTCACGTTTGTGTACAGTAAAGGTATATACCTCCACCGATCCAATTTAAAGATGTTAAAATATCCCTGTGTCTTTGTCTTTGCAGTGTTTGGATTTAGTGCTGTGTATAGGTACAGTTATTGGTACATTTGATTCATCACTTGGGACAACACCAGCATTCATTTATTTCAATATTATTTAAAGATAAAAACGCAGCAACAGGTACAGCCACGGCTCCCCATGAGCCTCTTGGGGCGGATGTGCTACTCTGGTTTGACTGTGGATCTCTTAATAGGATTATCTATTCTCAGTACAGGAGAAAGGCCAGGGGAGAAAAGAACGCCTTGAACACGTTCAAGACCTTGTGAGAATGTATTTGTGTTTACAGCAACAATGAAAAATCCAGTGTTGACTGCGAAGAGGATTTAAATAATTGAATCTGGTTTTTACCTGAGAAAGACATTTGGATTATTCTTTTGAAGAAAGCAGTTGATGTAGTGATGAACGCCCAGGTGAGTTAAATAATCTACCAGCTGTCCTCACCTGTTTCTCTTAATACTGATTAACACCTTTATAGTAATGGCTGTATCATTCAGTGATAGAGGTCATGTTTCTCAACTAATTTCAGTCTGATGCAGAGACAACCAACTACTGTCTGTCCACCATGCTGGGCAGTGAGGACAGTGAGGAAGGTAACATAAAATGTTCATAAAATCTCCAGGAACCAGTATCATGGCTCTGCATTTGAACTGGGTTGTGTCTTTACAACAGAAACCAGTCAAGAGGAGCCCTCAATCACAAACTGGAATGAGCTGTCCATCATAGAACGTGTAGGCCTCAACAGGTGACAGCCTCATATTAATATGTATCATAGTTTATCTAAATAACATAATTTAATCATATTTTTCATTAAACTTGTCATGTTTTCTGACAGTGTGGAGATGTCAGAGAAAGATTTGGAGGTAGGTCAACAACTTCACCATGATATACCACGCATTACATGCTTTTCAAACTAGTTTTTCCTCCTTTTATTGGCTTACGTGTGCAGTTTTTATGTTATATGTAACTTGTATGCAATATTGGCTTGTTGTGCATCTTGTATGTTGCTTTTTAAGGTTAAGTTCACAATTTTTCAAGGGAAACGTGCTTGTTATAATCACACTGGCCATTAAAAGATCCCTCCCTAATGCTCTTTTAATGGCAGTGATGGTGAAAACTCTGACGTCCTCCCGTGCAAAGGTATATTTAAAAGCTTGTATACACAGGAGGAATGATTACAACAAGCAAAACCAGTTTCAATGTTCATATGGGCACCTGACTATTGGTTGAACACAGACTTGAACAATTGTGTACCTATCCTTTAATGTTTTAATAGTAACATTTTGTGTATTTAAGGTATTGAAGAGTGTAGTGATTTTGTGCTGAATATCTTGATATGTAAGTAGCAGATAAAAATGTTTTTAATTCATATTTATTATCATTCCAACCACGAAGAATGCAGCTTAAAATGTAAGGGTTCATTTAAAACCTAAGTGAAATAAAGGTCCTTGCTTCCAGACGGCCTTCTGTCAGATCGCCCTGGCCTTCCGCTGTGATCAGTACACCCTGAAGCAGAGGCTGCAGGCAGAGGAGCACGCCCGCAACCTGGCTGAGGAGAACATCCAGCTGGAGCTGACCAGAGGCAGGGAGACCCTGGAGGTGCAATAACTGACAGATGGTGTGAAAAAATCCTAAATAACACCACCAGAGTGCAAGTGTGTTTATGGTTTTTGTGTGTATGTTTAGACGCTGAAGGGCCTGTGTCTGGACAGTAAGCGCAGTATGATCCTGCAGAGGCTGGAGCTGTCTCTGGACATCCTCGGTGGGACTGTGGAACGAATCTCCAACACAGCGGAGGTGCTCGGCGCTGTGCACCAGGCACGTTGAGGCTCCTTTGCTATCCTATTTTATATTTGGATAGCTAAGTACCACTTAAGACTTTGGTTTCCAACCTGTGGGTCGGAGCTCCAAGAAAGAGTCCCAGAATAGACATTCTCATCAACATACCTTCTCCTCAAGGGTTTATAAGTTTCTGTTCATGACTTAATCATCGGTTAATAAAATAATGTATTAGCATGGAAGCCCACAGTGTACAATAAGCCACAACTTGTGGCTTATTGTACACTGTGGGCAAATGTCTGCCTTGTGGCCCACAAGGCCCATTAAACATTTAATTGATAACATTCAATATTCATTACCAAATAAGAAACAATCAAAGTTAAAGTTTGTGGTGAAAACAGATGTGTGTAGGTTTGGAAAACCAAAATCTCTCTCTATTTATGCATTATAGTGTCTTAATAATGATCTGTAACACATTTTAAAATATTTATGTACATTAAAGCTATCAACAACTGCTTAGATCTTTTGGTTTTTATATGATTATATGTATGTATGTATGTATTTTTTTCGTCTGATAGGAAGCTAGAGTGAGTCATGAAGTTGAACTGATGGTTGCTCATGTGGAGAATCTGAGGAGACAACATGAGAGAAATGTGGCAGAGCTGGAGGAGGCCAAGAAGACGATCCAGCAGCAGATCTCCTGCAGAAACAGCATCGACCAAAGAGCATCGCCAGGTTCTCTGATTCTATCTTGTGGCGTTTGTCGTGTTCGTCGTGTTCTGCCGTCATGTGCAATGTTTGACTGAATCTCTTGTTCTAGATCCAGAGGAAAGTGACATCAGAAAGAAATGCTCTCATCGGGTATGCAGATAGTTGACTTATCGTACCATCTGAAATGGGTAGCCACCTTTTCATCACTTCAATATGCTTTTTATTTTTGTTATTTTTTTAGAGCATTCGTCGCAGAGTCAGCATAACACTTATTCCCAGCCAAATCCAGGTAAGGAACTTTCGTTACAGTTGTTATCATCCAGAAACCCAAATGAGTGTCTCCTTCTTTGTCTCTACAGGAGAAGATAAAGCAAGACTCTACAGGAGAAGATAAAGCAAGACTTTTAAAGAAACAAGCTATTCCTAGAAGGTCTTTCAGCAAGGAGTCCTTCCTCACCTGCCCGTCTCCCCCCCTGAGATCAGAGTCCAGCTGCTCTCCCGTGACCAATGACAACAGCTACTCAGTGGATGACAGGTCAACTAGAGGCTCTACTTTTACTCTGTGTGCCTGGGCCACATGATCAGCAAGTGTGCATCATATCACCTGATTTCCCTTTTCTCTTTTCTTTCTTCAGGCCACTGGATCCAGATGAAAGTCCGTCAGAAGCTCCAGCTGCTGAGCTTCCTTCAACTCCCATCCCCAAATCAGAGTACCTCCCATCGAAACAGCTGGCCACCAGAAAGATACACAACAAAAAGTATGGAATCAAAATAGCAGAAACATCACACAATACTATAGCCTGCAGTAAACACATTTGATGAAGTGCTTGATGTTTGTTTTTTTTCTTCATTTATTGCTCTTCCTTGACAATAGTGTAATTAATTAACAGCCAGTATTAATGTTATTAGAAACACATGTGCTTTTCCTGCTGTGAAAAATGATTAATTGCAAGAGCAACAATGCAAGTTTCCATTCAATTGAAAACTAAAATGTTAAAGAGCCCTACGGTGGCTATTGGATTTTTACCCAATGTTGAGGCTCTGTTTTATAGAGAGGCCCTGTGTAGAAATAGAATTTCAATATCATAAATATTTCAGTTAGCATTATGCGTACATGGTACATACCCTTAAAGGGGCTGTACACAACATTCAGAACATTAATATAGCAGCAAACAAATATTTGCTATGTTAAGATATAGTGGAGTAATGGCGTCCTGAGCAGAGAATGAAGTCACACTCCCTCTGTGTGTTGTAATCTGAGCTTCTCCTATTCTTTGTTTTGGTAGCTGGGCCGGCCACGCGTGCATGTGGCTATGAAAAAACTTAGGTATTTCAGGCATTGGGGAATGGTTAGTCTATATCCACGACGTTCCGGGATTGGTCCGGTGCCGCAGGAAATTCCGCTGGATGCATGTCTTTTCGCCGATGTCCGTTTCCTTCCGTTTTTTTGTGTTGGAATTTTAAACTCCGGTGGATTTATGAGGACTATGGTTAACTGCTCCTCAGATCTCTGCATGGTAAAATGAGACAGCTTGCTAGACTATCTGTCCAATCTGAGTTTTCTCTTGCACGACTAAAACAACTTTTGAATGTTTAGTTCCAGCAAAACAAGTTCCTTCCCGAGGCTATTTGGCAGCGGCTCCGTGCGGAGCTTAGCACCGCCCATGGCAATTGTGATTGCCTTAAAGAAATGCCAATAAACCAGAGCACGTTTTTTCTCCCATCCCGGAATGCTGTGTGGACTAGCCAGACCTTCCTCCACAGCGCCTTGGAGGATGGTCTGGCAAAGCGAGACTAGGGAAAGGTCTGTGAGAGCCCTGTGGAGGCAATCCTAGCCTTCATCAATGTTATAATTGGACTTAGAGTTGTTGGGGCCCAGAGCTCATTGCTCGGGGGATCTTGAGCCGACTTAATCACCCCCGAGTTTATAGAATGGAATTAATTTGTATATGTGTATGACAATTTCTGGGAATATAGGGAACTGTGACTGAAAGACACTTTATGTATTTCACATCAATACAAACTAATTAAAGCCTAATAAAAAACACCACCAGTTAAGGGCTTTTCTGTTATTTTGTTCACCCTTTGTAACATTGCTTTGACACTGTACTGGAATAATGTAACTGTCTTTGTTACAGATCCCCTCTGGAGACATTGCGACAGAGACACAAGGGCAAAGCTGCGTTATCAAAGAAAAAGGCAGACAAGGACAAAAAAAGTACAAATATTTACCGACAGCTTTCTGCGAGCCCGTAAGTCAACATATGTTTTTAAAAGACAACTGTGAGGATTGTTTTTGGACAAACACTGACTGACCGCTGTCCTCAGGTGTGGATCCTTGTGGAGACATCGTCCTCTGGCTCACTGGTTGTATCGCTGTCGCTGGGCGCTCTCCTGTGTGTACCTGTTGATGCTTTTCTGTGTCGTAACATTGGCTTACCTTTTTGTGGAAGCTTCATGATGGACCACCTGGGCCATGGATGTACACTCATCAGGACGTTGTCTACATTCTGTGACTGTATTGCAAACATGAAGCGTGCAGACAGCTGAAACACCTGTATCAGTCTTTGGATATGAATATAAAAATATTTTATGACACTTTTGGTTGTTTGTGTGTTTTGAAATACTTTAAGATACTCTAGATACCTTCTAGATAACAAAGCCACAAACGTCACTTACAGCTGTAGTTTTTTATTATAAATATACAAAAGCATATCAAAACTGATACAATCACTTGGTTAGTAAGAAAACTCCATACTGCAGTGAAAACATTCATCAAACCACCATTTAAGGCATCAGTGATTAATTATTTAGAGTTAGTAGCTAACGTTAAGATTCAGCTCACTTCATGTCATGGCTAGATGTTAAATTTGACCTCTATATATATATATATATATATATAAAGAAGAGCAATGCATTTTCAAAGGTGTATCAACATTTTAGTTATAAGTCTTCATGTTGCAAAGATGAAATTCTCATTAGCAGATAAAATATTAAAACATTAAAATGATATTAGGAATGGAGAAACTTATTTGAAAACTACTGTAGATGAATTTCATGTGCAAAATGTGTGCCAGACACAGAAGAAGTTCTTGAAACTACAGCAAATGTGTTCTAAATCTGTTTTGTATGAACCTAAATTCACCTCAGAAATTTTAGAAACATCTATTGGAAAACAATATAAAATAAATAAAAGTGGCATACCACCTTACATTACGTTTTAAATTAAAAGACGAGAGAGAAATGTGCTAATCTTCTCTTGTCAACATACAATCTCACAGAGAGTCAAAAGCCTTAATAAATACAGAGATAAGGAAGAGAGGAATAACACCCATCCTACTGAACATACTGCAGAGTAGTAGAGGGTTCAGTTACACCTGGCTCACGATCTCAGCGTCCTCTGCAACAAACCACTGGACTGGAGTCCCGTCTGCAGCCCTCTGGAGAATCACATTACCCAAACCCTGTGAAAAAAACATAAACATACATAAATAAATTGTATATATGATTAGTTGATCAAAAGAACATTAATCAGCAACTATTTTAATAATCGATTGAGTCATTTTTCAAGCAAAAATGACGAAAAAAATGTGATGGTTCCAGCTTCTCAAATGTGAGGATTTGTTGCTTTTCCATTATTTTAACATTATTGTGAACTAAATATATTTGGGTTTTGTACTGTTGGTCGGACAAATTTGAAGACGTCACCTTTGACCCCAGGAAATTGTGACATTTTCATTGATATCTGATGTTTTATAGACCAAACAATTAATCGATTTATGGAGGAAATAATGAACAGACTGGCTGCAGCACTAATATATACAGTATATTAAAAGTAGCCTATTTTATTTTGTATCATAATCGGTACCAACCTGTTTAAATGGAGGCAGATGAGGTGAAGTGGGGCTCTTGACACTCAGGAAGCTCTGCTGATCCACGCAGCCTGGCCAAAACTTCTGTATCTGATTCCTCTGATGCCAGGACTTCAACTCCTCTGACACGATGTCCCTGGGCATCAGCCTGATGGCGTGGTTCGGATACTCCTTCAGTGAGGGCGTTCGCACCAGCCTGGTGTAAGGCGGAGGGGGCTTTAGGATTCCCCTCAGGGACAATGCTCCCTCCTGCCACTGTCTTTGCCGAGGGCTGTGTGCCACAGGAGGGGAGGAAAGGAAGCACTTTCCCATGTCCAGGTCTTGAGGGGAGAGGGGGCGATCTTCTGCCATTGGCCTGACGTAGCCCGGACTGGGCTGGGACTGGTTGATGTTCTTGTGTGAGCTGGCGAAGTTGGAGAGCCCTTTCTTTTGTGCCCCCAAGTGGAATCCGTAAGGCGGCGGGCAGAGCTTTGGGATCTCAGTGGGTCCGTCCCTGCCAGGAGAGCTAATGTAGGAAGAGGACGAGTGCTCCGAGCTGCTGTCCTCCGAGCTGGACTGGTAAGGGCGCAAGGGAGAGTACTCTGGAGAATGCACCATGAAGTCAGCCATGCAGCGTCGCTGCGGCAGCCTGGCTCGCCCTTGATTGTTCTCTGAGCTGAGGCGCTCCTTGTCAGCAGGTGGCTTACTTTTGGGAAGTCTGAGGAGACATGTGAAATTGTAAAATTTTAGTTCACATATTGTGATGCTCTCTGTGCATTAGTGTACTTATGTATCTGACTTCTCTGTGTACCTGAAGGACTGGGAGTACTGTCGGCGTACATGCAGCTCTGGGGTGGAGGGGGCGCTGGTGGAGTGGTTCTGACGCAGAGCCGCGTTCTTTATAAACTGAGACAGAGGAATTATGCTCTCTGCAGACACCTGGGTTCCTGCTGGACTACTGCACACAACGAAAACAGAAAGGATGATTTGAGATATGAATACTGACACTTAGCTACTTGTTTTACTTTTTTTGATTTTCTGTTCTCTCTTATAGTCATGTTGACATACACTCCGTCTCTACCCAGTGCAGTTGTGTATTCGATGGGTGGTTATTACACTTCAGACTCCTACCTGGACCTGCTGCTGCTAGCAGACTGGGGGTTTGTGGCCTTCTGGTAAGGCTGATCCAGACTGGACTCTTTCCACGGAGAGTTCTGGATGGGAGAGCGCTCATGCTCCACACTGAGCTGGCTTGATGACTGCTGGGACGACTGAAAGGTTGTGGCTGACAGCTGGAGGGGGTCTGAACAGGAAGTGCCCAACACTGGAGGAGAGAGAGGGCCGGGCGGGTCCACATCTGTGGGGGATCACAGAGAACATCAAACAGTCGGTATCATGCTGCTCCAAAATATCTCCGATCTACATTATCTATTACATGCATCCTTCTAATTCATGCTTATTTTACTGTATGTCTAAATCTAAGCATGTCAGTCAGAGAGTGATGATAATCTTCAAAGCATATATGTATAAATGTACTCCCCACTCACCATCATCCAGGGCCACCACATCAGACAGGGAACTGTCATCAGACATGCACAGATCTGCATACAGAAAGAACATTATAAAAGTGCCCATCAAGCCCAAAGAATGTGTTAATGAGTGCAGTGCACAATTTGGCCTGAAGAGGGCAGCAGTGCAACTCACCTCTGTTTTGGTTGTTTGAGATGCTGATGCACGATGAGTTGCACTCGCTCTTGATCCTGTGCTGGAACACGGCCTCCTGCAGATCCTTCACCTTCTTCTCTACCCTCTTGCACTGCTGCAGCCTGCTCTTCTTCTGTGGTTTACTGAGGTTCTCCTCCAGGGAGAGTTTGCGGGCCGCCTCATAAATCTGCCGCTGAAGAGCCAAGTCAGTTTCCAGCACTTGCAGCTCTGAATCCTGCGATAAACAGAAATTCTGACATTTAGTTTTGTAATTTCTTTCTTTCCCCCAAAAATAGTTAACTTGGATGGATTCCCGTACCTGTTTATCCAGATGGATCAGACCTTCGTCAAGCTTAAAGGAAGCTCCAATCCTCCTTCTGACCCGTGGTAGCTTCTCATCGGGCATCACAGGATAGTCTGAGGGCAGTTTCCCAGTCAGTTCCTGTGATTTCACAATCAAAGTGTTGATTACAAAAAGGGGAAAGGTGTGACCTTTATACACCAAATGCAATTATAACCACTCATTTAGAGCTAAAATATACTAGTAATATGTTGTCATCTAGAAATTACTTACTGCCTCCCGGATGCAGAGCTTCCTGAGCTCCAGCAGGCAGAGCTCCAGACGCTCCTCCAGAGACTGGTGCTTCAGCTTCAGGGCTCTGGTGTGGGTGGTCAGCTCCTTCACCGGGGACGTAGGGCTGTCTGGACCTGCAGTGAACACACAGAAGATCAGGCTTTCCTCATCAGGATCTGTATGTGAACATTTGATTTATTCAAAATTTCCTCTTACATGTTTATGAATCGTAAAAGTGAGCCAGGAATTAGTTGTTTAATATATTAATAAATACAACAATGTGACATGTAACATTTTCTTTAGCTTGATGTTTTCAGCCTCAAGCTATACATGACACGTGGAAATGAGATGCTGTATTTTGTGGTGATGTTCATACCAGAGTGCACAATAATCCCACTGTCAGTGTCACTGATCTCCTCTTTGCTCTCGATAGCCGTCATCTCGACTTTCTGCTCTTAAGTTTTTAGAAGTACCTGTTGAAATGAGCAGAGATTACTGAGATTAGTAAAAATGAGATTGGTCATTTATAAAAATACAGATTATCCTGTTGTTTTCCTACCACATGGCTTCATTCATGCTCTCTGCTGCTACTTTACTTAACAAAAGTGAATGACTGGCGAGTGTCCTTTCACACACTTATCCATGCAGCTCTCCATCTCCCTCCTCCTCCACCACCTCTTTCTTCCTCCCATGCGTCCTCACAAAAGAGGCAGACCCCCACGGTTGACTCGGCACATGTGCGGGGGTTAATCTGAATCATGGTGCCATGGTGACGGGGCACGGTGCGGCTGGCTAGGGGAGCGTGTTGCCGTGAGGCGTGTCAGAGGGCGTTTAAAGAGCCCAGACCCCGAAAAAGAAAGCAGATGGCAGCAGGAATTACCCTACTCATGGACTGCACCTGTTCCCCCCACACACCCCTCCCTCAGCTCCTATTCAACCAGTGTCCAGAAACCCTCTGGGGGCTTTGAAGTGGAAGAATGTCTCAATGCTGGGCTTGTCCACGCAGCATCAGATCACAAGGTCCCTGCTGACTCCTGTGCAACACTGCCCATTTCACCATTTCACACTTTCACAAACAGGCGAGCACAATTAATGTTTATGGCCCGCTCCGTTCCATTGTTGCTGTCTACCAAACATCTGACTAACACAAAACAAAAAAACGAGATGTGGAGAGGAACGCCAGCAAGAAGAGGAAAACAATGACAACAACAAATTGGAGATAACATCTAGGGATAATTCGAGGCTTTTAAAACCCGGCAAGGGGGGTGTGTGTGGCGGTTTTGGTGCAATTGCATATTATTAGCCTCGCTTATTGCTTCAATGCCACACATTCATAAAATCATAGTTCATGAACTTCAGCCGTCACTGCATTAATATCATGCAAACAAAGCTCATATGAGAAGTAAATAATGTGTTGTTAATCAGGGTGAATAAAGGGGAGTTAAGGTAACATGCAAACAGACACCACATGAATGAATGTGTTCCTAAGGCGGCTGTGTATAATCCTCAACTCTTGTCTCATCTTCTATGTTTGGAGATTGGTATCAGGCCTTTTCCTGTAGGGACCAGTAGGACACAGAGGTAGACAGGATATTATTGTGTATCCAATAGGCCTGACCCATTCACTACCGCAACTCATGTGAACTGACGCAGCTATGAGTAGCCGTATAGTACAATGAGGCACAGGCAGCTTGTGTCAGTAAGACAACACTGCAACAAAGGCCCTGTATCCACCAACCAGCCTCAATAATCTGCTGTGGGCTCAATATCTGCTGACAACTCTGCTTTATGCCTGAGCCGCGTTGTTGGGCCAATATTGAGACAAGGCTGCAGTGAGAGATGGGGAAAGGAACAGTGCTGAGTTTTTACGGTGCAAGGTCGAGGCCTGCTGTACTCTCAGACACATGGCTCCATGCTGCAGTCAACAGGAATCCAGCCTGGTAATCAGAGACAGGCAGGGTAATGTGGGATTTACCCACTTACACCCCATAACTCTCTGAAGACGTTCACAAGAGTCTGTGGTCGGAGGTCTCGGCTGAGTAAGTGGGTGGCTGGGTGGGTGAGTACGGATAAAACAGCAGATCTCACTAGAAGTTGCCACTTATTGCCAAGACGTTGATGCCATTTGTTGTAGCTTTCATAAAAACCTTGAGTCATGGGAGTGTTGAAATCATACTGTTACGACGAGCCAAAAAAAACAATACTTTTCTTGATTAAGTGTAACAGGAATAGCAGTCCATTTCCTGGAGGGATAGCTGCTGATAGCACAGTCTCCACCCGGCTTGATTGATGTAGTCATATCATCTTAATTGTGGCGCATACGATCAACTCTAATGACAACTATCTAGGAACGTGTCAGGAATGGGACCATCCCACCCATCCTCGCTGCTCAGCAGACCGTGACAGTGTAACGTCTACGGAAGTGGGTGTTTATGGCAAGAGATCATGAAGTGGATTCCCTGTCTTCCAGACTTCCCCCACCCTTTCCCATGAGCCTTTGGAGCTGCGATCTCCTGGAATGCTGCCACCACCGCCGCACTCATAACCACTGTGGTCGGCCCTAGAATTACCAATGGGGACCAGCCTCGCCGAGGAAACAGTAAGGGATGCCTGAAACCAGACCGAGGCCTGTTCGAACCCTGTAATTAAGACTCTCCACTGAATGCTGATACTATGGAAGAAACCAAACGACTTTACAGCATGCCTTATTTCAGAGTCTGATGAAAAGCCAAAATCCATTCAGCAAAATGGATCCACTCTGCACACACAATATGTTCATCGGTGTTTTAAGCCCCCAACGTCTCCTTCCAGGCAGCGCTGCCTGGAAGGCACTAGGATTAGGCAATGATTATGGTTAGGGTTAGGTGCCTTGAAGTCAACGCTCGCAGTGCTGCCCTGAAGTCGATTAGGCAATGGTTATGGTTAGTGTTATGGTTAAGGTTAAGGTTAGGTTTAGGTGCCTTGAAGTCAACAGTTGTAGCGCTGCCTGGAAGGAGACGTTGGGGGCTTAAAACACCATCGAGCACACAATATGGGCTGCTGGAAGAAAAGTGAATCAATGTGGGGGAGCGGCAGGAGAAAAAAAAATGAAGTGTTGTGTTACAAAGTGCGGCACTGGAGTCAGATCTTTGTCTTAAGAAGCAGCGCTGAGTGTGGAAACTCCACAGACTGCAGCAAAATACAGTCAGTAGGCTGTGATTACATAAAAGCCAGTGTTATGTGTATTCTGTATCAAAGTCTCAAACACTGTCAGCCTCTTTCCTTTGTCAGAGAAACATTGTTAAGTGGTGCAGGGGTCTTCGTTTTTCCAGCAGAGACAATGAATAAGCACCATATCAGTCTGCACTCACTGGAGGCCATATGCTGGCCAGACACACCAGCTCTGTCACAGCCCAACGACAGCGTAAATACAGAGGGCAAGCAGAGATGCTCCATTGTTCTCCAGAGGCTGAAGGGCTGACCGGAGATCATGACATCTTGTCCCTCTGAGTCATCATTTCTGAGACCTCTGTATGGACACTGATGGTCATCTCGGGCTCTTGGTAGGATGTGGTTGTACAAAGTAGTTTTCATCCACAAGTACCCATCGCTTACAAAAGAACTGGGGGATTCCAGAGACATAACAACACAGAGGTGTTGTCTTTATCACCACAGTAGCACTGCATGTCTGTCAACATGTGGACTGATGGAGATGGTGTTTATTCTGCTGCCTTGGGCACAAACAACTGCCACCAAGCAGCCCGTTGACCAATATAAATCCTAAAGAGTTGTTTATCAGTAAAAGCAACCTGTTTATATTCATGGTACAAAACAGAGCAAGTGATTAAACTGCAGAGACTCAAATCAGTCTTCCAGATAGTAGCTGTTTTGTATTAAATTAAAACTTGCTTAGTCTGATAATTTTAACATTGAGGTGTTTTAACTTGAAGAAGAGTAGTAGTAGAAGAAGTAGAAGAAGCAGAAGTGCGCAGGCAGATCCTCCCATTACTTTACTAAATAAAAATGGCAACACTCCATTCCATTTCAAATCCTGCATGTTCACTTAAATAAAAGTACATTAGTATTATCGACAAAATGTACTTACAGTGTCAAAAGTAAATGTATCACGTTTTTCTGTATGTTTTGCGTGTAGCCTAAAGTTTTAATCTGTTAAGTGACTGGTTACTATAGGTAGGCTAGCTGTCAAATTAATGTAGTAAATTCTCTGAATTAAGGTGTAGCAGGAAAATGAAATACTCAAGTAAATTACAAGTACTTCATAATTTAAGTACAGAACTTGAGTAAATGTACTTACTTTACAACACTGAAGAAGAGTAAGCACTTATCTTAATGACATTTTTTAAGATGTATATACGGCCCAAATAGCAAATTATGTTAAGCTAATTGCTCTGTAAAGTTTTCCGATTTATAACATCATCACTCGCCTCACAGACTTCATCCTAGCTTAATCCATGGTTGTACTAATGTTGCAGCTCCTTCCCTGTCCGCTGTTTTCCCTTTATATTTTGAATGTTGTTAACCTACGTAAAGTCTTGTGTACTCACCTTATATAATATGTATCTGCTCCTCTACAGCATCCTCTCTGGCAGCAGGAGGTGTCCAGACTTTCTCTGGTTCGATATGAGAGTAAGCTTGGGACATCTGTTTCAGTCAACTTCACTGTCTCGGTGAAGGGGGAAGAGCTTAATTGATTTTTGCTAAAGTATTTCTTTACTTACAAATGTATTCTTATATTTACTTTAAAACACAATAGTTTCTCTTTATACTTTCTTAAAATAATACGTTTTCACTTAAGTACGTTTTTAACAGGGAAAAGTACATTTAGTGGTGTCGGTGATCTACCCGGATTTCTTTTTTTGAATGGTTTGGTCCGACGCTGCTGACTCTCCAGACACGCTCTGCGTATTGACACAGCACGCGACTCATTGAGGGGCCTTTTAATAAAAAAAAAGAAAAAAGAAGAAAGGCCCGAGGGAGAGGCAGGTGACAGCTGGTGAGTGGTAGTGATGAACAAGACCACACTCACCTCTATCTTCCGCCACGATGATGAATAAAAGAAGAGCAAAGTGTGGTGTTTGGGCCAAGATGAGCCACCCATCCATACAAGAATACCTTAAAACTTCATAATAGGCCTACTCTGGAGACTGGTGTAGGCTAATTTTGATTGCTGACTCGTTTACTTTATTTCTACTAAGCTATATCCTATTGACCTAGCTGCTTGTGTCAAGGATAATATTTTATGCTGCGGGAGGATTGTTTTTAATCATTACTTTATTCTTTATTGCATCAGCAGGGGCGAAAAGTAGCCTAACTACTAGGCCTATATTAGCTCAAATAGTAGCCTTTATATTAAATTTCAATTTGGATATACTTTTGTGAGTTTTTCTATTTGATGTTACTTTAAACAGCCACTGTTACTAGTAACTTTGCAGATTAAGATTTCAAATAGGCTATCTATTATGTGCATAGACAATATGATCTGCTGTTACACAGTCAGCGACATAAAGTAGTTAGAATTAGTTCCACCTCGATCAGCCTCAACATTAAAATGTTGCTTAGATGTTAATGTATCAGTATCAATAATCCAATAATATAATATAGGGTATACTGTATATATTAATAATAATAATAATAATAACAATAATAATAATAATAATAATAATAATAACAATCTTAATTATTATTTTTTTTAGATAATTTGAACAAGAACACTCTCCCTACTATGGGAGGGGTCCCAACCCTCTGCGGTCTTGAGGAAAACAAAACAAACAAACAGAAATCACACCTTGCCTAATCACTCTCCTCTAGTTCTTGTGGCGCTGAGGTCATTAGGTCTGATATTTGTGCTGCTGTGCTTTTCCATAGGTTGAGAGTTGATGATTTGGCTTTGTTAACAATCTTAATTATTGAGTATTTTGGACTTTTGATACTTTAAGTAGCATACATTTTGCAGATTATGTGCAAATACTTCCTTCACCCCTGATTATAGCACTTTAAGTTTCATTTGTGTATGAGATGTGTTACTAAAATAATCTAAATGTAAGTCTTTCTTAGATTAACAATTTTTTATTTTTCAGTTTTTTAACAAAATAAAAAACGTCCAGGTCCAGGATGATTGGACATGAAGTAATTGGCCGTCCTCTTTATACATTTCCAACAATTTGGTGTGTCTTTATTTGCCTTTAGTCTGTGGCTTCTGTGAATAGCACATGTTTCCAGTGCCTTAACCAGGCCCTTGGGTATTCCTAGCCTATATATCCTAAAAAAGCCTCCTCCAGATGGCCTGTGCTTTCTGTCTCGTCCCGTGACGGAATGAAAAGATCAGCTAATTAAACAAAGTCCCATACCCATGTGAAAGAAGTGTGAATGCCCTCAGGGAGAAGAGCTGCATGCAAATCAATCCCCAGTGCTTTAAATTGTGTCCAATAAAACAACATATCTCTGCAAACCATAAAGCCTTTATTTCCACAGCACATGGACATACTAAAAATCAAAAGTCATGACAGAAACAGATACACAAACATGCATTTGTGGGGGATTTCTATTAATACAAACCAGTTCTGTTGAGATGTCTCTGTTAATAATCCCTTTTTAACATAGTAGTGGTCTTATTGAAAGTAAAGAATTAGACTGGTATGGCAGAGAAATTGAACAAAGAAATAGTAATGACCATAAAAAACATAAAAAATATCCATCTTCTTTCCTTCAACAAATGTTGATCCCCATAATTATGAATAAAAAATGAGTACTTCCACTCCCTCATCACAAACAGAACTGTTATAAAGATTTAAAAAGACATTTCTAAATGTGTGTGTTCCTGGTATGCATGATTCCTTACAAATTCTGATATTCCAAAATGTAATTTAAAATTCACTAAGAGATGTGTAGTGAGCTGGTGCCTTTGTGATGTCCCCCCCATATGTAACTCAGCAGACAGGGAACATGAAGATAGGGCCACTATGGTGAGATGCTGCAGGGGCTGAAGGGAGCCTCAGGGCCTCACTGCTCAGACATCTGTGTCCGTCTCAGGTTGTCCTTCACACGGACAAACTCTGGGATCTTCTGCTGGTTCTCCAGCCGCCTGATCTCCTCCTGCTCATACTGGAAAGACAATAGACAAGTCAGTGCATCAGCTCTCAGCCAGTCAGTGTCATCCACCTCATCCATCATCAGACCATTGCATTTTACCATATAACAAAATTTCCATCACCAAGGTTTATACTTATAAACATGGCATAAACATGGTCAGATTTAAAGACGTTATTTACTTCTTACAGTTAGTTGTTTTAGTTTGTAAACGGGGTCACAAGATATATCTGAGGGGTCTTGCATTATTAAAGGGGTAAGAAAGAAGAAAAAACTAAGTTCTGCTACACACATATCTTTCAATCTTTCAAATTTTTTTTTTTATGTAATATCATTTAATTTGACCTCTTTGGGTGTTGAACTGGTATAAGAACAATCTGAAAAGTTTAGAGGAGAAAAGTCTCTTTGGTTAAACTGCTAACAACTCATAGACATCTGAAATGTGTCATTGGGCCAAACTACAGGTTTTTAAAAAAGGGGCCACAAGCCAAAAGGTTTGGAAGCCACTGTTTTAATCTTTTGCATTGTATTTTCAAGTTTATCATATGTTTTTTAAATGTAAGATGTGAATTTGAAAATTAACCAGTACTTAAAGCAGTGAGATAAATGCAGTGGAGTATTAAGCACAATATTCCCTCTGAAATGTAATGAAGTAGAAGGGTAGTGTTGCAGAAAATTAAACAGTAAGTAAAGGTATCTCAAAATTGTACTTTTGTTCAGTACTTGAGTAAATAGACCTTCCACTACTGGTATTGGCCCAGAATCCCTTAATGCTCAAAGCGGTAACACAAACAAGAACCCCTGTGTGTTTGGGCCAAAGTGAATTTATATGATTCCTTCATTAATTAATGTCTCTCAGCTGTTTGTTATGATCTTCTTCTGACCTCTTGCAGCTTCTGCTGCCTCTTGCGGAGCTCCGTCTCCAGATCTGAGGGCTGCTGTCGTGCCATCTCCTCCTCCTTGTGCAGCTCCAGTCTACGCTGTTCCAACACTCGCTGCAGCTCCGGTTTCTCCTCCAACAGCAGACCCCTGCATGGTCAGTCACAGTTACACACACAAATCCACCCTGCTCTTCAAATGTTGAACACATTAAGATCAAAGAGTCAGAGAGGGTTTTCGGTGTTGGTTATACCGTTTATGGCTGAGCAGCAGTTCCCGGTGCAGGTTCTGGTAGCTCGGTGTCTCCACTGAGGAACCGTTCAGTTTCTTGGGCTGAAGGACCTCGTCACTGCAGTCTGCTGTGGACTGACGGGACAGCTTCTGGCGGCCAACAGAACTCTCTGAGGAACACAAAACAACTCATATCACTACCTGTTGACTTTAACTTTTAACTTCTCAGATCTAAACTCTAACTCTGATCAAATCTTTAAATTGATAAATGAATAACGTTTGACACTGCTGCCATCATGTATGTTGTAGAGGTGAGATTTCAGTCCCAAAGTAATACATTATTTAAAGAGGGAAAAAACATTTGAATAATAATTGAACAATATGTCAGGTAAGTACTTATGTAAAATACATCACCTAATCTATTAATCAAATATTTCATTGATTGATAGATTGAATCAATCTATCATTCTTCTTCAGTCTATCATTCATCATCAATCTATCAATATATAAATATATGAATCAATCAAATATTTAATTGGTAACATTTGAGTGATCCTTCTATCAATCAAATATTCTAATCATCAGTATCATCAACTGCTTTTGTTTTAAGTTTAGAATATTATTTCCATTTCTGCTCAGCATTTGTGCATTAAGATACCTTTTTTGTGTTGTCCATATCCTGGTTTCTGTCGGAATAAAAAAAGAAGAGACACCCTGTTAGTAATTTGACGAATAAGTTATTTAGCAGCCACTAGCTGAGCCAAACATGTCAATATAGATGTATCAAAACATCTTCTTTAATTTGATCTTCATCTGACTGGAAAGAGGGTATAATTATATACTGTAAGAGAAGGAAGGGACAGTGCCTGCTGTGCTGCTTAAGTAGGTGAGTTGTGTTTGTAGCACGAAGGTGATGTAACAGCTCTGTCAGTGACGGCCAGAAAGGGATCGTCTTTGGCAAAACGTGACCAAAGTTCCACAAGTAATAAAAAAGAAAAAGAATGTAAATATCTGCATTTATTACTCTCATAACATAACAACACGGGATGAAAAATTGGCATGACATTCTACTGTAACACAATCAGACAGATAGGCTACCTCTGACACACCCCATGAAACCAGATATTCAGGAGGAAAGGATCATATTGAGCAAGTAACAGATGGTAGATGCTGTTGTAACTGGTCTGAGAAGCCTCTTCCCAGACAAAGTCAAGAGGTTTCTGTCATAAACTGCCCTACAGCTGACCATAAGATCCCTAAGCTCTGCTTCTGGATTCTTGAGCTCAGAACTGTATTTGGGATTGTGCCTTTTACTGTTCCTGTCACAGACATAAGCCTCCAGATCCTCTCCCTCCTTGGGCTCCTGCAGAGAGGTTGAGGTGACGGATAACCTGATGGGCGTCTGACGTGCTGGTTCCATTCAAAGCCTGCAGGGCTGGGATGAATTCCAGCAAAATCACTCCACCTGATCTCACAACTCCTCTTTATCTCTAGAACAGACACTCTGAATAGTTTTATCACGAGCTGACTTTTTGAGATCATAATATCTTTAGAACATGTTCTTTTCATGCATTGGAACATGAAACCCCCTACGTTGAACAGTTTGTTTTCACAGGACAAAGATAGTTACATGCAACATGTGACTTTGTTTGATAGCTTACTTTATGGATGCAAAACTTTGATGCCAGTACTTTTCACCTGAACAAAGCAGTTTCATAAATGAATAGACTGTAACGTTGCAGTGCATCTAATTCTATAGTCTTGATCATCCTAATCTGCAAAGTAATTGTTGATTGTCCCAAGGATAGTGTATTTTTTGTGTCCATAATCTACATATTATTAGGATGGATGTAAAGCCTATTGGACATATAGAATTCAAAATAAACCATGACTGTAAATTTACTGAGGCTTCACTTACAGCCTGACAGAAGTCATCTAAACCTCTGACAGCCACCAGACCAGACGTTGACCTCTCACTCACCAGACAAGACTTAAGGTGAAAGAAAACTCACTTTTCTTGCAGTTGACCCCTCCATGGCAGGATGGTGGAGGTCCACTGTTTCTGTCCACAAACAGTGTTCTTGTTTTAGTCCATTGTTAAAAGAATCACACCTCCTCACATAGTCTGTCTGTTGTCCGTTTCCTTGCTGCATCCAAGTCCAACATGTTGCTGTTAATGAGGCATCCTCAGACTCAATGTGCCACCTAGCAGTAGTCAATATTCGTAGTAGACACTGAAATCTTATTACGTCATTCAAGATTACCTCACAGCCCCCACAGGGCACAAGACGCTAGATTAGGTAATTGCAGCAGACACAAATGCAGCTTAAAACCAACCTAACACGGCACTATTACAAGTTGACTTCAACAACAAATGCATTCAGGCATACCAATATCCTGTTTATAGTGTGAGGCAGTAAACATTTTTACTCTATGTTCATTGATTATTGCTTGGAAACATACAGTGTATGTTACAAGTATAACAATTATTTGCAGTTTATGGTATTGTGTTCGCTATATTTGAACTCATTTAGTAATTCTTAACATTGAGATGGAAATAATCTAATCTAATCTGTGTATAATCAACATTTTCAAAACTCTATTCACTCACAGGTCACATTGCCTTCTCAAGAGACAATTTATCTCTATGGTTTCTGAGCAACACTCAGTGTGTGTTTGTAGCACCACAGCCTGAAATAATATGGCATAAGGTTTATTTATGTATGTGTTTCCTTCTGTACAGTAATTGTTTGAATATATGTATCAATGCAAAGCTAATTAGACCTTAGTATATATTTTCCAGCCATTTACAATGCAATTGTGACTATGATGCTGGAAAAAATATTGCATTTACAATCAATTCATTTATTTTTAATTGATCATAAACGTTACGTGCAAAAAATATCAAGTAAAACCGTCAAAGGTCTTTTCCATTGGTGGCCACATGAGGTCGACATACTATTTCCTGCTTTCAATGTCCCATGATCCCATGCGGCTTTTGCTTTAAATCCGACCCGGAAGTACCTCGTGCTTCTTATGGTTTGAATGGCTTGTGAGTGGGGCGTGTGTGTGAGAGTGTTTGGGTGAGTAAATGTCGAGTGTTTGTGCGTGCGAGTGTGCATTTCTGTTCAAAAAAAAAACTACACAGTGATCTTATTTGATCTGGTCTGAGTTTGGCTCTGCTCCGATCAGAGATGATAGGAAAAGCGCCCGCGAGCCTCCGTGGCGATGAGCAGCTGGCGAGATGTTCAGGGCCTCCACGCTTCATACCGTGGTCAGAGATGATGATTTGATCAGATATACTAGTTCTGAGTGAGTTTGGGTTCATCTCGAGCTTCACAATGGACAATGAGTATAGAGGCGATTCTGATCTAACCACAACCCAGAAGCTGCGAGGAATCCTGGCCGGTTATTGGTTGTTTTAAAGCCTGCGACCTTTGTATGCGTTCTGCTCTTGTTTAATTGTTTCAAAAACAAGATGTCGGCAGCAGCAGCTTCTCTTTGTCTAATTGTCCAAACGTTTAAAAGCAGTCGGAGGTGGAAAGTAACTGTTATTATACTGCCATGTCCTGGTAACCCGTAGTCTCATATTGCACAACAGATTCCATAGACAGTATATAAGAATGGACCAACAGATCCCGTTGCTCTGGACAGAGACCAGTGAAGGCCATTAGAAGCACTTTTCCGGTGATGGCTGAGCGTTACTGCGCAGCCTCCAACTGAGAGAGACGACGTAAATGTGCCGTGAGCAACGTGTCTGAAAGTTGTAAGTCTTCTGGTAGCTGTGCCAAGAGAAATCTGTCATTCCCAATCTTGCAGAGACGGAGAGCGTAGGTATATGTAAGGAGATAACATGGACACAGGCTAATTATTGCTAACTAAAATGCTAGTTAACATTAGTAATTAAACTTGAACAGCTAATGTGAGACGAAACTGCCTGCGCACTTCTCCTGTACTATACGGTAATTCCTCTACTACGCGACAGTAAGTCGCGTGGTTATGACACAATCGTTAGCCTATTTTTACAAAAACGTCTGCTACGGAGCCATAACGTGAGGTACAAGGTAATGGAGCCTTTTATACATTGTCGTGTTTCTTTAGAAATAAACAACGGACAAATAGTCTTTAAACGCTTCAGATGTAAAGTTATTCGCTGTCAAAGTGACGTCAAAATGAATGGCAGTCAATGGAATGCTAACGGGAGATGATGGCTTATTAGCATCAAAATGGCGCCATAGGAGGTTCGTGGTCCGAGGAGAAGCTTACCCCCTTGATAGATTCTAGGATAGGAGAAAACCCGCTCTGGGATGTTTGCCTTTCTTTAAACCAATCACAATCGTCCTGAACGGCACAGCGGTGGCTCTGCAAAATAGTCTCTGGAAGGAACTTGTTTTCACAACCCTGCAAAATAAAATGCCACATAAAATATTAAATGAAGTAACATGTACATGGTCTTTTTGGAAATATTTACAATCATTCCCTAAAGAACCAAGCAGGCCTAGTCTGTGACTTATTGAGGAAAAAAAGTGTGCGCAAAACCTTTCATACTCAAAACATGGGTATTTAGTGAGCGCAGTACAATATGAAGAAATATGCATTAAGACAAGAAAAACAAACATTTTCTATTTTTATTTTTTACCTTATTCATCTCTCTCCCTCTTTCTTTTTTCAGATAAAGGGAACTGCACTCAGTTGCTGTTTTTATCAGGTACACCTAAGACATTCAGTATTACAACACCCTGCAATAAATCCTACTATGACCTGTTTCTAATATTTTGTCCACCCCATTTATAACAATGAGTAGCCTGATACTAAAACATCTCTGTATAATGCAATACAATAGAAGGAATAAAATAAACTTAAATTACCTTTTCAACAAATCCTTTATAACATTACATTTGGTTCTTTATTCAAATAGTTATGTGGCAAATTTATTGAAGTAAGTCCATTTCTCTTTGTATGTGGAATTTCCTCATTAATAAAACCAATTGTACAATGGAAATAAAATCTTTATGCTGTGGCTGGTTCATTCACTCTTCAGTCTTTCTTCTCTTAAAGTCCACCAAGACTGTTTTGTAGGCCTATGTATAATGAAGGAGCAGATGTCAATGTTACTCCCCTGAACTCACAAAAATATTCAATATCCTAATTCCTGGTCTAAATCATAAATACATGTTTTACAGTATATATGGTGGTGTGTAATTCCAAAAGAAAGCTCACTTATTCTAATACCAACGCAATATTTCTCACCTTCTAACCAACATTTGCTGAGTGCTTCTGTCATACAAGTGTACAAGTTATTGTCATGTGCACAATTACAAGAAGCAGTCGTCGCCAATTAAAAAATTGTATCTCAGGCTCCCTTCAACAATACTCATTAAATATGTATTATAAAAGAAAATGACATAAGCAAAATGAGACTCTAAGACAATAGTACAGTTGAATTAAATGGCTAAAATGTAAACAAAAAATTACTAAATATATAAATACACATTTGTGTTTGCAAATTAACTTATTGGGAACAACAAGTAATACATATACACAGAGATGTAAATAGTTGGTATATACAGTAAGTAAAGTATGTAAGGTAAAGTGATATATAATATATATAATTTATAGTATATATACAATATGTTAGCTCAGAAGCTAGCTATCTGTAATATTTTCTGTTCACATCAATATCATTTTCTTAAGGCACGTGATTATATTATTTGTTAATGTAGTACCAATTGGGTTGACTGAGTTGGTTGAAAAACGTTTTATTCATGAATGTATTAAAGCAGGGATCTTCAACAGCGGGTCCGGGACCCCTAGGGAGTCCTCAGAGTCACTGCAGGGGGGCCTCCAAATTATTGGAGTATAAAAACATTTTAAAAAAAATTAAAAAGTGAATCCAACATATTATTAGAAAATATAAATCCTCACTGATGATAGGCTTACTGGACTATAGGTAAGGTAGTCACTAAGATAGCCATCCACAGATACAGTTAATCCTAAAGATTCACTGTGCCGCATGTATGTTTTAGAATTTTAAATTTAATTTATAAAATCATGCCAACAATTATAAGGCTTTTTTAAAAGCTTAGTATTCTATGCAAAAATTGTATGTATAAAGGCTTGAGGCTGCCCTACACGTTACTTTAGGCCCAGTTTAATATGCAACTTCATTTTATACAATATGTAGTAGGGGGTCTCTGCTCCGTCTCTCTTTCAGTTAAGGGGTCCTTGGTTTAAAAAACGTTGAAGACCTCTGTACTAAAGGCTTAATTTAGCAGTAGGGACATAATGTCTCGCGATAATGAACGGCGATTACGTCAATCTTTGTGTACACACGTGACCTCTTTTGTCCAACCAGCTTTCAGTAAAGACGAGGCGAAGCGCGGGAGGAGGGCGAAGAACGAACGAGCGTGCTTGTAGTTCCCTTGGCAGGCTTCTCCTTTTGCTTACCACCATGGCTTCGTCCAGCAAAAGAAAGCGGACCAGCCATGTTAACAGCGGCTTTCAAACTTCTAATAGCGTAGCGAACATGTTAACAGGCAGTCAGCCCGATGGAACCGATGGAGACGGTCGTTTTGTTGAGGGATCTATATTTCGCCTCACCATGAAAAACTTTCTGTAAGTTATTGCGTCTCAGCTGTCAATCAACAACACCGACTATAAACCGAAACCCAACTACCGCCAGCCTGTTAGCAGATAGACGGCTAATTTAGCAGACATGCTAACAAATTAGCGCTACCTGGCACTGTATCAGGATGATTTGATGTGTAAAAGCATCAGCAAGTCGTGTAACGTGAACGTTACGTAACCCCCAGCTAGAAACCAGCGATGTGTCAGTTGTTCCACGGCTGTCATGTAAAATGTATTCACACTGTAAGGCACAAAAGCAAGTCCCACTTAACATATGTTAAGCTCCAATTAAAGATTGTAAGGGACAAATTCAGATCTTGAGTAGGAGCCCATATCATGTCTCAAGATCTTGAGGGAGAAGCCCAAGTCAAGTCTCCATAATGGCTAACGTTATTTCTATAATGTTCACTTCAGAATAGATCCGTTCACCTGCCAGTTAGTCGGGTATAACGTTACCTTGTTAAAACTACTGAAGTCTGATGCAACAGCCGCGCAACAATGGTCCCTTTATGAATTTGTTGAGATCGTTTTAGAGATATTTTAACTTTATGGTCATTTTGGAGGCTGTCGTTTGTGACGTTGTTCACCTGCTTTATACTGAAAGGTGTTTCTAATATTTTGATCCCGTTTATAATAACGTTGGTAGACTAGACTACATATTTTGTTGACTAAGTATTTAGTAGACTATATTTAGTCTACTAAATAAATACATCTTAAGTACTCAAGTCATAAGCACGGTGCTTGTTGACTGTCAAAAAGCTCTAACTAGTACAACCAGATGATAGGGTCCTAACGTTTGAAGGATTGTCGGTGTTGTAGGTGCATAGTCTACCATGCTTTTCAGTTAATCTTTTTCAGTAAATCATATACTGAACAGGCTCTTCATTGTAACAGGCCAGGACAGGACATGGCCTTTATTATAATTAGAAACCACACAGATTCCAATGCACCTTCTTGTCTCATGATCAATTTAGTCAGTACATGAGCCTAAACAATAGCAACACTCGATCAATATGGTATTTACTGTATGAAATGACACTCTAGTTAGTATAGTTCAAAGCATAATATACTTTTTAAATAATATTTTAGGATGCTAGTGGAGATTCCCTTGATTTCAGGCAAGGTCAGAGGCCCACCTCTGCTATAAAACACTGCATATAAATATCTATCTTGTACTCTGACAGGACCTATGACTACTCTGTGGTGCATCCTGGACCTAATCTGAACATGATTGTTGGAGCCAATGGAACTGGCAAGTCTAGCATTGTGTGTGCCATCTGTCTGGGTCTGGCTGGCAAGACCACTATCCTGGGCAGAGGCGACAAGGTAAACTGCAGAGTCACACAACGTGAAGGCCTTGATTTATTTCCAAAAACCCCCCAATAAAATGCATGATAGAGGATTAATAGATCACAGCTGATAGCAATATGAATAAGGTGATAAGCATATTTATTTGAATGTCCTTCATTGTCCTACACTGCATGTAATGGTTTGTCTCAGATCCCTGAACCAGTGTCAGTCAGTCAAATTATTTCACAGTTATTTTCCCTGACAAATAAATGATAATTCTGATGACGAACTGTTTATTTTTTTCTGTAGGTTGGGCTCTATGTCAAACGTGGGTGCCGTAAAGGATTTATTGAGATTGAACTGTAAGTTGTGTGAAAAACTTTGCAGACACACACACAGTTACTTTACTAATAGCAAGCTATTAGATAGGTGAAATACATTTGTGTTGCATTTATTCAGACATTTCTGATCCATTTAGAAACCATGACACATTAATCTTGTTAACATTTTTTTTTAGAAATACAGACAGTTCAACCTTAAATGATACTACTGTTTTTCCAGCAAGTGTGTCAGCTATTTAATGATTTAGAAATAATTGTATTATATATTCTCCTAGATGTATCTGATTTGTAAAATCAAACTCTTGCTCTTGTTATTCCAGGTACAAGACTGGTGGTAATGTAGTGATTAACAGAGAGATCCATGTGGAGAACAATCAGTCGCTGTGGATGCTGAATGGAAGACACTGCAACCAGAAAGCAGTGGAAGAAGAAGTCAAGACTCTGTGTATCCAAGTCAGCAACCTCTGCCAGTTTCTGCCTCAGGTGTGTTTGTGTCAATTAGAGTACTAGCTGCTGAAATCTTCCATGGAGGTAAGGCTGTTTAATTAGTGCTTTCACATTGTAGGGTATTTGCACAGTGCAGGCATCATTTGTGTGAATGCCCTATTGCATATTGGTTTGTAATCTCAATATTTGTTAATGCGGGCTGATAATTTTTTTCTATTTTTAAAACAAAGCTTTCAATATTCCATCCAACGTGTCAGTGTACGGACATGTAGGACACATACAATTTTATTTTATTCATACAAATCCATTCTAACTTGCTTTAAATGTTACTTCCAACAACACTTTGCTCAATGTTTTCCATATTTCCTGTTGGTGTGCTTGGTTTGTCCCTAAAGGAAAAAGTGGGAGAGTTTGCCAAGATGTCCAAAATTGAGTTGCTGGAGGCAACTGAGAAGTCAGTGGGACCACCAGAGATGTATGAGTACCACTGTGAGCTCAAAAACTTCCGCAACAAAGAACGAGAACAGGAGGTAAGCAAAATTGTCAAAAAGGAATGCATTTCAAAGAGCTACTGTATGTAGATATGTTTTTAAAAAAGTCTCTTTCACTGATCATCTAAGTGGAATTTCCCCTTTCTTCTGTTCGTCTGTCACCACCTTTAACAAAACAAAATCACAGTTACACCATCCATTATTTAACCCCCCCCTCCCTCTGATATTTAAAAGATTTAAAGGCAGCATTGCAGACCAGAGTTTTTCAGTGTTGGTGGTTTGTTTTCCTTTAGAACATTGTGAAAGAGAAGTCCAGTTTTCTCGAGAAGGCCAAGCAGAGGAACGAGAGGAACAAACATGATGTAAACCGCTACTATGAAAAGAAGAGGCATCTGGACATGATTGAGTTGCTTGAGAAGAAGAAACCATGGGTGGTGAGTGGTGGAAGAGATAAATAAACACTGTGTGCAGTCAGAGTTAAACTGAATTCTTTTGACTGTGTTAGCTCTGATTTTTTTTCCCCCTCTGATACTAGGAGTACGAGACCACCCGTAAGGAGCTTGAGGGCACGAAGAAGGAGCGAGACGAGGCCAAAAAGCAGCTCTCTGCCCTGAAGCAGGCCCAGGCGCCCATGCTGAGGAAGATCCAGCTGATTGACAACCAGCTGAAGCCCACTGAGGCACAAATAAAGGCTAAGGTAAAAAAAAAAAAAAGCAAAGTTATTGAGAATCCTGCCAGCTATTACATTATAGCGTGGGTTTATTTCTTAAATACATCTTCACTGAATGTGACGCAGGAATAATTTAAATTAATTGTAAACCTTTTGAAAGTAGGCTTAACGTCGTGATTAAAATGGGAGGCTCTGAGTTTTGAGCATATTTTGCTACAGTACAATGAATACTGGAATGTAATGTTTGATATTATCATGATGAACTGTGAGCGTGTTGTTTTTCAGACTGTCACTATCAAAGAAGCCTCTCTGAAGTGCAAACAGAAACAAGATCAGTTGGATCGAAAAAATAAAGAGGTGAGACTCTTAACTTACAATAAGTAATCTATGTTGTTGTCATCTACTAAAACAACCCAACCTCATATGTTGGAAAAAACTTTCGATTTTTCTCTTGTAATGAAAAGAAACGAGAACAAAGAGAGAACTTGTTGATGCCGATTTTTGATTTGTGGCAACCATTAATTTGCCATATCAGAATCAGAATATCATTTTTGTCATTATACCAGATACAATGAAAAAACAAAACAGGAAACACAGACAAATGAATAAAATAGATAAAATAAAATCAGAAGTAGTATTTGCAGCAGAACAGCAGCATTAGCAGCGTAGTGAAAAAGTGACGGTTGTGCAAGTAACCGGAGATAAATAAAGTGAAGTACAACAATATATGGATTTATTATTCTTTATTTAGATATTATTGAACAGGGGCTTCATATTTGTGAGTGAACAGAACATTAAATCTAATCCGTTTTGTAAGAATGTGGATCATACACTAATGGGACTTCCATGGTTCATACACTCAGTTAATGAAACAATGTTTTCCTAGCTCTGTTTCAACTAAGAAGAGATGATAAAAGAAATTGCGATCTATTTGAATGATTAATATTTACGATACAATCCTACTTCATATAGTCTGATGTTGCTGACTTTTCCTGTTCTGTGTGCCTTTATTACAGAATAAAGAACACTTTATCTGCAGCTGTGCGTTGTTCATAATAAATGATAACTCTCCTTGTTCTTCTCTACAGATTGAAGATATTAAACAAACGCTGAGGCTGAAGCAGATGGAAGAGGAAGACCACCAGAGGCGAATCAGCAACACCAGACGGACCATTGACGACTTGAAGGCGGAGCTTGCCAAAGTTGGCGACCAACCCGACGTGATGCCGCGGATCAATGCTGTCAATGTGGAGCTGAGGACCATCCGTGAGGAGAGAGCCAAGGTGGAAGGGGAGAAGGCCGACCTACGCAGGGAGAAGGACAACCTCATTGCCGAGTACAGAAGTGAGAGTTTCCCACAAACAGTGCAGTGTCTTCTGAACCAATTTACGTAAAGATGAAATCATTTGATGCTGCTAACATAGGTACCACACAAATGTGGTTCATGTAAGATTATGTTTATTTGTTTAAATTGTCAGTGTTGGAGAGAAAGCTCAATGACATGAACAACATGATGAATGCCAAAGAGGAGAAGCTGCGAGGACGCCACAGCGACACACACTTCGCCATCCAGTGGCTCAGACAGAACAGACAACTCTTTGGTGGAAATGTCCACGAGCCCATGATGCTGGTGGTGAGTCCCAGTGAGCCATGTGTGTAACACTTTATTTTAACCCCACCCCATTTAGCATTTATGAGCAGAATATTAACATTTAACACATTGTTTATAAGACGTTATAATGTAGATAATATTGTAAATGTATATGCAGATATAAGTGTATTTGTCAACAACTATAACTCATATAGGCACTCATAATTAAAGGCTGCTGTAGAACACATAATTAAGGACAAAACACAGTTGGAATTATATAATTGTTAACAAACACAGTAAATCAAACACTTAGAAATGATTTTTATATATATATTTGCATACAACTACATTACAGTGTATTATAAACTTTCTTTTTTTATATAGTGCTTATAAATGCTAAATTGGGGATTGAAATAAAGTATTACCATGACATGATGGATGACAGAATAAAACAGGTGTGTTCAATACTAACGGTTGGGTTTTACGTTCTTGATTTTATTCCTTTGAATTTGGGGTGAGTTCTCTTTCCTTTTTTTTTTATAAACTTATTTTATTGGCATTTTAGGAATCCTCACAAAACCAAACGGGGACATGAATTGTTCCAAGAAAGTTCTACTTTTAGCAGTGATGTTGTTTTTTTTGTTGTTGTTTTTTCCACAAAAAAGATTTGAAAAAATAGTCCAGTTAACAGCAGTCATTATTGTGATTGGGGTGTTTTTTTGTATCAGTTGCATAGCCCACATGCTAATCCTTTCCTCATTCCTTAGATCAACGTGAAAGATAATCGCTTTGCTAAGTTCGTGGAGAACCACATCTCATTCCACGATCTGCGGGCGTTTGTATTCCAGAGAAAAGACGACATGGAGAGGTTCATGACTGAGGTCAGGGTGCTGCAGAGTATGATTGTCACGTTCTGGGTGGAGGATGAAAATTCCTTTTTGAGTGCAAATTGTCAGTCAAATCTTAACTTTGTGTGTGACATCCAGTTTTTACCCTCCCAAATAAGACATTTAGTTTGATCTGTCCCAAACCTCAGGTCCGTGACAAGATGAACTTGAAGGTGAACTCCATTTCTGCTCCGGTGGAGTCGTGTTCTAGGCGGCCGCCATCACGGAGTATTGAGGCCCTGAGGTGAGAGAAAATGAATTTGACTTCAATTTAATGAATTTGACTGTGTAATTGTGTCTTTGTCTGTGACCATTACATTTTTAGTTTTTATACGTACTTTGTTATGTTTAATTTTCAAATTTTCTTTGTAGGCGTTTTGGGTTCTTCACCTACCTACGCGAGATGTTCGACGCCCCTGATGAGGTGATGAGTTACCTCTGTCACCAGTACAAGGTGCATGACGTCCCTGTGGGCAATGACCAAACTAAAGCCATGATTAAAATGGTACGTTCCTCTTACAGCACAACAGCAGAGTGGTAGGGAAGTCATTTAAATTGGTAGGATATCAAGATAAATGGTGTAGGTTGAGACTGAATATTATTATTATTATTATAGTGTGGTCTGTAAATAAGCACCACCTATAAAAATCATCTTATCACTCAATTCAACCATTCAACTATTTTGACCTTGTGCCTTTCGGATTTGTCAGGATGTTGCATTCTTCAATTTGATGTCAAAGAAATTGTTTGCTGATCTGAAAATGTAATGGATTGTGTTAATTAATGATGCATTTTGTTTCTGTCTGATTACGTTTTTTTACTGTATTTTGCATTTGGTAACTTAAATCTGACAGTCACTTTTTTTTCTCTCTGATATTTCCCAGCTGGACCATTGAAGTTCAGAGAACCAGCTCAGAGTTCTTAGTGTTTAACTTCATATTTTGTGAGGCGACTCTGCTGACCATGACCTTTCTTCCTCACAGGTGATTGAGGAGCCCTACCTCAGGGTGTTCTATACAACAGAGGAGAGGTACACACTGAAGAGGTCCCATTACTCCAACAAGATCAGCACCAGTAACTCCGCAGTGCACCCTTCCCAGTACCTCACCATCACTGTGGACGCTGAAGAGAAACGGCAGCTGGAGCAGCAGATGAAGGTAAGGGGAGAGACACGGGAACACTTTTGGAAGCATAGCCCTGACCCTTTTGTTTAACTCCAGCATGTACCAAATCTAGTATCTGCTACTCCCATAAATATGCCTTGAGACATCTCAATAGGTTAGTTTAACTGTTAACCCCCACTGCGACTAGGCCTGTGAGTTGAAGTTACAAGTCATTGAAGAACGGATGAAGGCCCTGCAGACAGAAGCCGCCTCACTGGATCGGCGTGACAATGAATTGTTGGCAGAGAAGAAGCACCTTTCTGAAGTAAAGGGCAAAAAGAGACAACTGGAGCAGAAAATCAGCACCAAGCAGGACAGGCAAGTCTTAAAGAGACCTTATTATGCTTTTCAGGAAGGCGGGCCAAAAGCTAAAACAGTAGGCTCGTTCGAGATGAGCCAGGCCTGCGCAGAATCGATCACCGGTGATCGCCGCCCAATGCATGCTGGTTAGATTTGTGTCCGACTTTATCCTGACTTGCTCTGACGTCATGGACACGTGGGCAACGATAACCTCACGAGACCAAGGCGGCCGCAGGTTTTAGAGCCAGCCGACGCAGTTGCTTTCCACCAACTGTAAGGGCATGACAGGAAATGCCTGGCTCTCAGCTGATCTAACTGACTCAACATGATAATGTTTTATATAAACTTTATATTGTTTTTTTAATTGGAGAGATTTTAATTGTTATTTGTCTGATTTAAAGGCTTATTCTGTACAGAACACGTGTGGTTGATAGTGACGTTTAGTAGTCAGAGAGACTAAATCCGGTCAGGTTACGGATCATCTACAGTCTATTGTTTATTAACATCAGCAACAGATCGCATGTAGAGCATTTTAACAGATACTCTGTCATAATAAAAACAACTGGAGACTGTGTACAAGCTGATATATAGGTCTGATAACATTTTATTAAATCGGAATCGGACCTAACAGGATGTGAGTATTTCTGTGACTTCCTGTTCAGACTGAAGGCTGCTGGAAACAGCCGTTAACCGTCCGACTTGACAGCGGATTTTTGTCACCACCCCTGGCTGCTGCCGCCTGCTCTCGTCCACTTTACAGGCGAGGCGCAGTTCCTCTCGAACAAGCCTAGTGTTTCTGGTGAAGGCACTGCAGCAATGGGCAGTATGAGAAATATAATGTGTTTTTTGAACATCAAAGCATGTAAACCTATTCTGTTGGACCCCAAGAGAACAAATATGATGTTGAAAAGTAGTATAATAGGGGATCTTTAAATAGTCAAAAGGCCCAACAGGCACAGAACATTTCCCTCTGTATGTTGGCATATATGACCCGACTAGTAAATTGTCTATGTGAAGATGTGTTAGTTTGGCTAATGCAAATCTATTCAAATTAGTCTCACTCCCTCTTTCCATGTGTTTAGTCTGAAGCAGATGGAGCAGAGTGTTATTGACCTGCAGAAGATTGAAGAGGAGACTAAAGAGAAAATTGCAGCTGTCAATTCCCAGAAGGTGTCCATAGTCACAGTGTTCATGACTCAAATGAAGGTATGGATCAATGAACATAGAACTAAGGACCTGTAAATGACTGCTAAACATTTAATAGCTGCGATAGGCAGAAATTTAGATTTTTTTTAAAATATTTTGTTACATTTGTCCATTACATTCAAGCCATTGCCAAATGAGTTGATACAAAGCTCTCTCTGTATTTCTCAGTATGGCTATGTTTACAAAATGGTGTCGTCCAGTGACTTTGGCATGCAGAAGCTCCAGGCATGCATCTGTCTAAAAAGCTATCTGAAGACAAAACTGCCTGACAAAGCTGTCTGTTGCATACTGCAATTAAAAGTAGCAAGGTGCTTTGAGGGTGCGTTCAAAAATTAAGAAATCCTTATCTTTTGTTCTTGTTTTCAGTCTTAATTTGTGCTGAACTTGACTCTCTTTTAATACCTTTATTAAAGTCAGTGTTAATATGCAGTCATGCAAGGATCCCATAAATGGGGTTTTTATGTGGCAGGTATTTCACAACAATCGAATAATGGACTTTATTATTGAAGTGGAGTTGAGTAACAGTCAAGGACTTTAACTGTTTGCCAGTCAAATTCTCTTTATTCAGTCCCTCCAGGATTTCGCTGCCTTTTTTTATAGATTGTTGTGGCCCAAAATGCCTGATTTTGGGCAATTTTGTTGCAATGAAGTTGCGGGAGACAGTGAAAGTTGCAAAAAAAGTTGCGATTTCTTTTTGTATAGTTCTTTAAAAATAAAAAATGAAACTTGTTTCAGGGAGACTAAAACTACTCTGGGTTGAGTTTCCCTAGTAACCTTACCAAAAAAGGCTCAGGGCGATGCAAATGTTGGTATAATATGAAAATGGCTGGTGGATTTAAGACAAAAAATAATAATGTATTGAATGAATCAAATATGAACATATTTGTCAATGGCTTGTTGATCTTTACATTGTTAGTTAATTTCCTATCCTGGCCTGGGACACACATTCATACGATTTGATAAAGTACTTATCGGACTTTAACTTATTGCACTTACAATAACGAGCGTAGCTGTCCTCAATTTAGGTCATCGTGTCGTCTCATCTCCGGTTTTTCCTGCATCCACTGTGTGTGTGTGTGCGCGTCAGTAGCGGGTGGGAAACTGTATGAGCAGCAGCCCCACCCCCGCCCGCTGCAGAGAGCCGACAGGATTGAAACAGCAGCAGCTTTCAGCGACTTTAGAGTGAAAAAACGTTACAGCGTACATTGATGTTAAAATGTATACAGTTTGGCAGGACGGTCTTTCGCTGTACGTTTTGTTGGTAAATGTGAGATGTTCGAGTCTCGTCTTCATATCGGAAACAAGCTCTCTCTCACTCCCGCTTGGTCAGTGGCACTCAGATGTAAAGTCTGGCACGTGGGACTGCTGGGATTGGTTGAAGTCGCGGAAAACTCCGGTTATTGGTCAAATTTGCGGAAAAGTTGCAGTGATTGGTCAAAATTGCGAGTCGCACCAAAGTCACGGTGATTGGTTGAATTGGCGCGATCGCGAAATTGTGGAGGGACTGTTTAATGAATGCATATTAAAACTTAATGCTGTGCAATTCTTCTTAAATGTCTGTCTCTCCTTGTGGCCTCCATTTTCCCTGTCTCCATCGTCTGTAGCTGAGAGCCAAGCTGACTATGGAGAAGGTGTACCTGGCTTTGGAGACGGTGGGGCTGATGGCTGAGAAGACCAAGCTGGAGAATGATTGTAGAGAAGGCGCTTCTGAACTCAAGACCATTGATGTAAGCGTTTCACACACACACCTTTACATATATACATCTGCCCTGCTGGAGTGTCCATGATGTTAACTCCTATATGTCATGATCTACTTCTCATTCTGTATCACTGGTGTCGGCTAACATGCTAACAGCACACGTGTTCTTGCAGCAAAAATGCAGCCGTCTGGAGCAGAGGAAGGTCCAGCTGACAGAACAATGCAAAGGCCTGTTGAAGAGAGCAAAGACGATCTGCAGGATGCAACTAGATGAGTCATTACCTGAAGACCTGCGTAATGTTAGTGTTTATCACAGTGTTTATTATATCGCTGAATGAAACAAGCCTTAATCACTTTAATTTAGTTTAATTAGCTTATAAAATAGTCCTGTTTTTTAAAATATTTTTTATATTGCAGGCTTTTAGCAAGCTGCCCGACACGCTGGACGAGATCGATACACTGCTGAATGAGGAGCGGGCCAGGGCTGAGTGCTTCACTGGCCTCAGTGAAAGAGTAAGAGCACATGAGAATCAGCTGACGTTTTTTTCCATCTCTATAGGAAGCTGTGATCACACCATGCAAGCCATCTTATTGTTATTTATTAATTTGTTCTTTGCAATTTTTTTGTTGGCTTTCTTACTTTTTTGGACAGAAATTGGGAGTATGAATACATCGTGACGTGTACCCTCAGAGTGTGAATGCTTCTCACGTTAATTATCTCTGTTTTGCAGGTTGTTGAAGAGTACAACAAAAGAGAGCAGGAGATCAAACATCTGGAGAAAGAGCTGGAAGACCGGAGCAATGCCCTCAACGCCTACCGACAGAACATATCAGAGGTTCATTATATGTCCCTGCAGTGATTGCTCTGGGATTTGTTTGTAAAGAAATATCAGTCTGTGATTTCTTATACGGCAGCATGGCCACCCTGTGTATAAATGTGTGTGTAGAGATTTCTGTATGTGTCTCACAGGCAAAGGAGCGCTGGCTGAACCCGCTGAAGCAGCTGGTGGAACAGATTAATGGCAAGTTCAGTGATTTCTTCCGCTCCATGCAGTGTGCAGGAGAGGTTGATTTGCACTCAGAGAATGAGGTAAATGCTGACACACACACACACACACACACACACACACACACACACACACACACACACACACACACACTGACATCCTTATTAATTATTCACATAAGATGTAGTTGGTATTTTTTAACAGTGGTATACAGTATGTATTCCTGTAAAGCTCTAATGTATATTATGGTCATTGTTTTGGTTCAGGCAATAAGAATTGTATTTATTACCGCATTAAATGCTGCCTTTCATTGCAGGAGGAGTATGACAAGTATGGGATCCGAATTCGGGTGAAGTTCCACAGCAGCACTCAGCTCCATGAGCTGACGGCTTACCATCAGAGCGGAGGAGAGCGCAGCGTCTCCACAATGCTCTACCTCATGGCCCTGCAGGAGCTCAACCGCTGCCCATTCAGAGTGGTGGACGAGATCAACCAGGTAGTGCTCTCTCACACACATTTTCATATCGGTTTGTTCTGTCCTCTGAAGATTTTCCAGGTTTCTTAATGATTTAACAAAGCGAGTTTTCTGTGAGTTAGTCTGGATCAACGGAAATACATTTCCAGGATTAAGCCTGTCATCCGGTGCGTGAATGTCAGACTTTGGCCCTCGCTTTCTGCTCTCTGTGTGTTGCCATTCTTAAAATCTCTTTTTTCGCTAACAACAAACAAAACAAATTTCGAGCTAGCAAGCTACACGCTGAAAATGGTTCTTTCGGTGAATGACTGTAAAGATTTACAACGAATACGTTTACGACATTTACTATCTAACTGGGACGTTTTGGAACCAAATGGAGAGTATTGCTAAGGATGAAGTATACATGGCGATACACTGGTAAGAGCAAATTATGTTTAACCATGTATCAAGCTAATTTAAATAGCTCACGTTACTATATTGTGTGAACAGTTAACTTCATTTAATATTTTATATGGCTTTATGTGGTCTTTTGCGGGGTGCAATGTTCCACCAAAACAAGTTCCTTCCAGAGATTAGCAAAGCCACCGTCGCTGTGTCCGGACCTTAGCGATTGTGATTGGTTTAAAGAAGTGCAAACAACCCAGAGCAATTTTTCCTCTAGTATCCCAGAATGTATGTGTGGTGTAGCCAGACCTTACTCCACAGCGCTGTGGAGATCGGTCTGGCAATGTGTGACTACAAACCAGATAATTTGTCACTTTTTCTACTCGTACATCCTGGAAACAAGCATCCACACAGACAGATGGAGTTTTATAAATAAACTGTTTTCAAAGAATTTTAAAGTGAGTGAAGAGTGAATAATTGATTCCTATTTTTAGTTATTATTTAATTAGTCTACAGGCATTTCATGCAAAAGTTAGTTGCCACCTGCTTGCTTATGTGGATACAACTGAGACTTTATCTCATTTGTGTAGGGAATGGATCCTGTGAATGAGAGAAGAGTCTTTGACATTGTGGTCCGCACGGCCTGCAAAGAGACAACGTCCCAGTACTTCTTCATAACACCCAAAGTGAGTGTTTGTACCTTCTAATGAGTGTGTTCTGATGGTAACACTCATTGAGTGTTTGTGTACATCTACTGTGCATTCTGCGTAAGTGGCTATAATCAATATTTTGTATTAACAATGGATCAATACTGAAAGGTGTCGCTCACGGTGATGAGACAGAGAGAAGGATAATAATCAGCCAACTCTACAGTTCCCCTCTGCTCTACAGAACGTTTTAACATCTTTCAGCTCATTGTTTTGGTTTTACGACCTACATCTTTACTGTTTTGGTTCACTCTCACCGCTCTCATCATCATCGTTTCCAGATGTTTTCAGCGAAAAAGTTCTAAGAACCCACTGTAAAGCAAAGAACCCACTCTAAACTACCTACTCCGCACCAAACAACAGACAAAGTCAATTAGCTGGTGAACATAGCAGATATTTCCCTCAGGAGTCGGTGGAAACCAAAAACGGAGTTCAAAGTAAAATGTTTTATTTTAAGCTGTCTTATGTGACCCATGCGTCTCTGCGCTCTTCATTTTTTTCTGAACCTTTGCTCCTCCGGTGTTTGTCTTCAGCTGCTGCAGAATCTTCAGTACGCTGATGAGATGACCGTCCTTTGTGTCCATAACGGCGGCCAAATGCTTCCGCCCAACCAATGGGACGAGAAGGCTTTCATCAAACAATGTCTCGAAAGAAAAGCCAAGGCATGAACCCACTGTCTGATCTGTCCTGCCTGAGTTCAGTCTGTTTCCAGTTCAGCGTGTTCAAAATATACAACTGTAAAAAATATTTTTTATCATTTATTATAAATTTCTGTTTAGCGGTTTTATTTTAGATAGACTATGCTATATAAACTTTGGAAAGAGGAGATTTGAATTATTCTGTGAAAGAGTCGTCCAACAGATGTACAGAAAATGGTAATATGCATTGAGAATATTTTGTTGTTTTCTCATTTGCCCAGTTTTTCTATTTATGCAGCAACAGGTTTATTCTTTTGATAATACAAAATATGTACAACTGTTCCTCTGTTAACAGTTCACATGCACATTTTTTTTTACATTTTACTAAAATATTCTGCTGTTTGTGTTCTAAATGGGTGTTACATTTATTTAGATTACTGATATTTATAAATATCTGATGGTATGCTTTGCTTGAATACTGCTTCAGTACGAAATGCAGTATGAAATAGGTAATGATATTTTCTAGAAAATTCATATGAACAGAAGTATTTGCGTGCAAAAATAAATATACCTTACTTTTGTACCTTCATTACATATTCACTTGGCCATTTAAGCATGCTTTATTCCACCATGTAGTTTTGGTCAGTGTTTGTTGAGAATTTTGTGGTTGAAGTGATCCTGAAATCGGACTGTTTTTTTCCCTTCCATGAATCACCTTTCAGTATTCAGTTTTCTATGTAGGACATTTGCATAAACACAAGCAGTACACAAATTAACTGAAATAGCTCCTTTTATTTACAGAGCTTTCGTGATGTTAGCAGTTAGAGATGGTAGTACTGGAAACGTCATGTTGAGTAGAAGAAGCCACCATTCTCCTTGGTGTAGCCCTTGTTTGAAAATGCCTGTTGAGGGGGGACAAAGGGCATTGTATTGGTATTTGGGACACACCTCGCTCCACACAAAGCCAGATTCGGTGGGTTTGGTTGGAGTCAGATTCTGTCAGGAAATTGAATCAGACGTTTTAGGTTTCTTAATGTTTGTTTATCCACACAGACACCTGCTGCAATAACTGGGGATCATAATATAATTGAACTTCACCTGAGCTTCACTTAATGCTGTAAATGGAGCACCTCTGTGGATCGACCCACACTCTGATGTCGTTCTCTTGTTCCTTTTCCAGCCCGTCCTGCTTTAAGTTTTCCTGCTTCCTATAAATTGAAATTTAAACACGGTTGAATTTGACTCCTGAAATGCAATGCCAACAGAGTGACGTTCACAAATACCCACCTGCTGTCCTCAGACACGGTCTCCTTCTGGTATAAAATCTGATTCTTTCTCCAGAAGAAGTCCTTGTGGTGATCGTAGACTGACTTTAGTTGGAAGTCGAGGCTGTCGTTTGGAGCCTGTGGTTGAGAAAAGAGTGGTGCATTCAAAGTACTTGCTTTGAAATATTGTTCTAGTTTCATAAGTGAAGATCAAAATCATGCATCACCATGCAGGTTACCTGACGCTCATAATGCATGACACTCCGCCGGGAGCTAGCCCGAGTGGTTGTATCATGGAGGCGACTCCAGGGTTCCTCTGTTTGGGCTATGTGAGTTGGTTTATCATAGGTTTTTCTCTGTGCAATTAGCAAGGAGGGGGAAAAAAATAAATAAAAAATTAGAGCGCAAAATAATTTAAAGACTTGTACTGATGAATATATTCACCATAGATGTTAATTAAAAAAAAAATCCATATAATGAGCCAGCAATGGCTGAGCTCAAACATGTCACGCAAGCAAGTTTCTTTAAGTAACACCTATAGTGAACAAAAATGTCAATGTTTTATACAAAATTTAAAATGCTTGGAGGTATCCATCCATTTCCATCCATCCAGGTATAGTTTGACAACCTTAGAGAAATGTGGGACTGTTTTGTGACTGTATATTTGGGATAGGATATACTCAGGTATACTTACTCTGTATATTTACATTTAGCTAACATTAACGTTTTCATTCGCTATTTGCTGTTTGAATGTCATCATTTTATTTCCCAAGACTTTGGCTAGGTCCCATGGCCAACCGGTTTGTGGTCATAATTGTAACTTTGTTTGCTGATATGTGAATATGCCCTGCTAAAGCACAGTATCAAGTTGCATAAGGACCGACTAGATCTGCTTTAAGGCCCTGTTTGGAAGTGGGTCTCTGTGTCAAGATCTAGTTTTAAAACCTTTATTATTTCAGTTTTGTGATGATGATGTGTTTAATTAAATTATCAGACAATTAATCATGGGCAATGTAATATTTTAGCAGGGTTTAATAGGAGCCCATCGGCATATTTTTGCATAGCAGGTTAATAAGGCCGGACATGAAAAACGCAGCATTTAGCTAGTAGGGTGAGGTTAATTCAAAATAACAGGAGTTTACAGCATGTTGGACATCCCTTACAGGTTGAAAAAAATGCTGTATGTCCAGTATCAACATTGCCAGAATCAAATGTGTGTTTTGAAAGTAATCTCTGCACATGAAGTCACGGTTGGTTTAACATTTAGCTTATAGAGACAAACGCAACGTTTTTATCAGTAGGAAAACCCACCTGCTGCGGCCGGAATCCGCTGAGAGTGAAGCCGTTTTCAAACTTTGTGGAGGGGAAAGGATCCCGGTTCGACATATTTAATGACAACACGAAGCTCTGCTAATATTGTTGTTGCTGTTAGGTTCTTATGAGGAATGAACCCGAACGAACCCTACTTAAATGTTTACAACCTGGTTTCTAAGCAACTACAAACTTCCGGAAAAACCTTTCAAAAGAAAACAATTGTAAGCGAATGCTTCCCTCCTTTTTTTTTTTTTTTTTTTTAAATGGTACATTATATTCTTCATTTTATAGTGTGATTAAGTGTAGGCCTATCCTGTGATTTTGTTTTCATCCCTCATTTACTTACTTTCTACATTTGTTTTAATCTCATTAGGAATCAGGAAACATGTTTGTGAAAGTTCTTTATACCAACGTTATATGATGTTTGTTTTTGCGAATGCTTCCCTCCGATCACGTGTCATTGGTCCATATTAAATTAAGTGTTAATATTATAATTATATATATAATTATTTATAATTAATATTAAATTATATTAAGTGTTTACTCATTATTTTCCCCACATGTATCTGCTGTGTCCCTTTGTAAAAATGACGAAACGGCCACTTGCTACCGAAATAAATATATAGGCTATATTTTTTAAATCCACCACTTTTATTAGCCATGATCGAGTCGCTAAAAATACGTGTAACCGTGCTAAGTAGACTAATCATTTTTTCTTGAAGATTAATAACGATAAGGACAAATAATGCTAGCAGAAGGCAGGTAGCCTACAACACAAGCCTTAGCATTAAAAGATGACTCAGAGTAACAGGTACCAGAGCCACTTATCCAGGAGAATGTTTGCTCAGCGTGCAGCCGCGCCTCCAGCCGCCAGGCGGGCTGCACCTTTGGGTGCAGGTCAACCCTCTGCTCCTCCGTCTCCATCACTTCAGCACTGACCGAAGGCGACGATGCAGCGAGGCCCGGTACACCTGCGCCACCTTTTACTGTGGTTGCTTTTGGCACAAACCAATGCGGAGTTGCCCATGTGCAAAGAGGTGAGAAGATTAATATTGTTTTATTGTTAGCCAACTACATTATAAATAATATCAACTCCCCCCAAAAGCTAACATTATTCAGGTGTGAATTGTTTCCTATTACGACAATTGAATAGGCATATTAAGGTTTAATCAGGTAAATTGCTTATGGATGAGGTGTATGTGAAAATGTAATTTAAAGGCAGCAAAATATGCTACATGCCACATTTCTAAAAATGTTGAAATGGCTGACCTAAAGCCTCTTAAACAGCTTTAGCCAGTTATTCCTGATAATAAGGGAAACGTGTTCAAGTGTTATGTTTGACTTTAGCCTTTAAAATAAATACAAGTAAAGAAGAGTGTACATTTTAGCAGGACTAGTAGTCTGCCTCCGTTACATATTGTGAGTAGGAAATATGTTTTGCATTACATTACATTAGTCACTTCACTTCTGCTTGCTTCAGTGTGTTATGGTTAATGCACACTTGTTTTACTAGAATGTCCATATGTTATATCCACTGCCGTGCTCTCCTCGCCCTTGTATATCTGTTTTCATTTGCATAACACTACAGTTTGATAATACTCAAACCATTTCTTTTTTATCACCATACTTTACCGCAGATGTGTAGAATTAAGACATGAGAGCTGTAAGGAAAACGTTAGCACAAGATATCCGTAGTCTTGTAATTTGAGTCTATTGGGCTTATAGGTGATGATGATTTGGGGAAGGAGGTGAGTTAGTTTCCATGCCAATCCATTGACCATGAGGCACAGCGGTCATCATGTCCCGTTGCCTTGGTTTCCTCATGTTTGTTTAAAGGAGGTGATTAGGCTACAGCACTTCCCCAGTTTGATGCATTTTTACATCAGATCCTCCCACCCAAACATATTCACCTGATACCCCAACCACCGCTAATGTAGCAGCTCTAATCAAAAACACAGACCCAGAGGAGTGCTGCTGCTCTGTTTCTGTTAAATATTAATCCCACAAGGCTATGTGTGGGCTTGGGTTAGTCTGACTACTTGGAATATTACAGCCTGCTGTTGACCAAGATAACACTGTGTCAGTACTCACGGCTTGTTTCAGAAGGTGTCAGATCTACAAGATAACTTTTAACGTTAAGTCACATCCCAAATTACATCATTACAGGGGGGAACGGGTGGGACGGTGTTTGTCAGTCAGCTCCATAAACCATCAAAGCACGACAGACAAATACTGCAAAAGCTTTGCACCTGAGCTCCTGCTGTCTCCAAAGTCCTGCGACAACACTGAAAATTACATGTTTACAAAAGGATTGGATGGATCAACATCTCTCCCCCTTGGCTATAAGTAAATAAACCCTGAAGGGAGTTTTACTGGTGCAGAATTGCAGCACATCCTTGATAAGTAAAACAGTTGAGACGGCCTCCTGGGCAAATATTAGCTGTGACTTTATTTGGAAAAGAGGCTTAACTGGTTTTGTAAAAGAAATTCCAGAGGTGTAAAACAATCTGGTGAACTCGTAATAACAGCTCCATCTGCTGTTCACATGCATGCTGACTTGCATCTTTATGTATAAATTATCTATTATTATCTATTTGATGTAGTATGTGTGGTGTGTATATAGTGTGTTTTCACCAGCTGTGTGAAACTAACACCTGTGTTTTGTCCCTGCAGTCAGATTATCACTTTGAGTACACAGAGTGTGACGTACTCGGGTCACGATGGAGAGTGGCGGTTCCCAACAAAGCCGACACATGCACAGGCCTCCCAGATCCAGTCAAAGGCACTCAGTGCAGTGAGTGTCCTCCTCTTCTACCTCAATCTGTATTACAGCTTTATTTATATTACATTGTTACCACACTCTTTTATCTGTTCCTTGTCACGTTGTCGACATCTCCATGATACATTTCCAATGTGGCCTCTTTCTTTCTCTTCCTCTTGCAGCCTTCTCCTGTAGTGAGGGGGAGTTCCTCAACATGCAGTCGCAGCAGTGCCAGAAGTGTGCTGTAGGCACCTACTCTCTGGGCACCGGCGAGGCCTTCGATGAGTGGGACAGCCTGCCGTCTGGTTTTGTCACCCATGGGTTGCCCACGAACGGCGGGGATGCCCACACAGACTGCTCCAAGTTAGTATACATTTTTTGTTTTAATTGTATTTATCAATCAAAGCTCTTACTGTTTCAAGAAGCTCATCAAACGGTTTCTGCCGCTGATGTTTCTCCAGTTCAACCTGGACACCAAAGGGTGATTACGTAGCCTCAAACACAGATGAGTGCACTGCAACACTGTCCTATGCTGTGAGCCTGAAGAAACCTGGAACTGTGTCCTTTGAATATTTCTACCCTGACAACAGCATTTACTTTGAGTTCTATGTAAGTAATTCAAAAACGACTGTTGATGTTGACAAAGATGGCTGTTTTTTTGGGGTGGATATTTGGTCACATCTGAATCTTTTTCCCCTCTCCTTAGATTCAGAATGACCAGTGTCAGTCTACAGACACAGAGAGCCGGTGGATGAAGATCTCTGAAAGCAACTTTAGCAAATACAGGGTTTGTCTGAGTGTAGCGTAGAGTGTTTTATTACACCTGCTGGCATCTGGTTGTCATTTGCCGGAGAATTCAGATTAGAAGCTCTCATGTTTTCTCTTTTGTTCTTTTCTCATTTTCACATTCACTCTGTGCAGGTTGAGCTTAACAGCGGCAACAATGTGCTGTATTGGAGAACCACTGCGTATACTCTGCAGGGCAGTGCTGTCAAGCCCGTGCTGTTAAGGAACATTGCCATCTCAGGTAAATTATCGCCTGTAGTGTGTTGAGTACAGCAGTTTTAAACATTTGTTCACTCCTCAACTTTTTCCAGGTAATGATTACAAGTTGATTGATGGTTTTTATCCAGGGGTGGCCTACACATCAGAGTGTTTCCATTGTAAACCCGGCACCTACAGTGCAAAAGCAGGATCTGCCCGCTGTACCCCCTGCCCTGCTGAAACCTACTCCAACAAGGGCGCCACCGTTTGCCATCAGTGCGAACAGGACAAATATTCAGGTATGAAAGGTTTGAATTTCTGACACCAGTTATATCATTGATCAGCATACATCACACACGTCACACACACACACACACACACACGCACACACATGCAAGGCGTTCTGCATGCAAATACTGCATTTACTGCTTAAGTGTGTAAGGTTTGTCTTATCTCTGGATCTTAATGTGAGCTGTGTGTTTTCCCTCGTCCCCGCCCACCGTTTCCCCCCCCTGGCTCGGTTACTATTTTTCCAGTGGCTGGTTCAGGGAGCTGCAAACCGAGACCTGCGTGTACAAACAGTGACTACTTCTACACTCACACTCCCTGTGACTCTGAAGGAAAGGTAATGTAGAAAAGGACATGACGTGTGTTGAGGCAGAGCTTATGCATGGTTGAGTAAAGGTAAACACACAGAGAGAGATTTTACCTAGTAAATAGCTAGCAGCCATCTGGTGCAACTATTAGGTTTCTTTAAATATAAATTGCCTGGGCCGATTGTGTGTGCCACAGAGCATCTGGTGGCTTCTTTCATGTGTACCTGTCTGGCTTGCTGTGCGTCTCAGACTCAGCTCATGTACAAGTGGATCGAGCCTAAGATCTGCAGTGAGATTGTTGAAGGAGCCGTGAAACTGCCTCCATCAGGGGAGAAGCAAACCTGTCCTCCATGTAACCCGGGTTTCTTTGTCACCAACTCTTCCACCTGTGAACCCTGCGACAATGGTTTCTACTCAAACGGAACAGGTGCAGAATCAGTACACTCCTTATACTCTATCTGCTGTCGCTGTAAAAATAACCAAAACTGATTAGACAGTAAAAAAGTATATAAAACTGTGACAGTATATAAAACTGTCATAACTGTTTTTTAGTCCATGGGTTCCTTGACCTAATGACATATTATTTACTCACAGCCTGTACCAAGTGCCCTTCTGGCACGGAACCAGTGATGGGTCTCGAGTACAAATGGTGGAACATGATGCCGAGCAACATGAAGAGTTCCATCTTCCATCGAGAGTTCGGCGAGTCCGAACACAGCACGGGTGAGAAGGCAACCCAGTGTAGAGGGAGAGGGCAGACATCACAGCAGTTGAATGATAATCATCACAGTCAGAAAAAATACTCTAAAAGGCACAGAACAGAAAGGGAACAGAAATGATTAAAGCACAAATAGCACAACATCCAAAAAGCAGTTTTCTGGAACAGAAAAATGTAAGATAAAGGAAAAGTACAGGATGTAATTCTCATAAAATAACCAACAAAACAGCCCCAGCATTTGACAAAATAATCTTAAAGTGCAAAGGTACAAAAGCTGGTATGGTTATTTTGTCTGCTACTATTTCCAGGGTCAAAGATTAATTTACAGGTTAAGACTATGCATTACTTATGGTATTAATTCATGCTTTGATCCTTATTTACAGTATACAGATGTTAGAAGAGTTATTTTAAAGACGCCGCATGTCCACCTCAATTATTGTCTGCATTGGTTGAAGGATAGTATTGGAGTGTTAATGTGTTATTTATTTTTTTTATTGTATTTGTAATGACAGCATGGGAGGTGGCTGGAGAGTATGTCTACACCACCCCCGGGGATCAGGACACAGACTACCTGATGCTCATGCTCAATGTCCCTGGATACAGGTAAAGTCAAACATTTCTGAAAGGAATTAAACATCTTAATATGTAAACACTATAAATCCCAGTTATAAACATTGAATGAAATGCCACTTGTTTCCACAGGCTGCCTCAGTCCATGACCAAAGACAGTGAGAGTGAACTTTCTCGCATCACCTTCGTCTTTGAGACCACATGTACAGCTGACTGCAAATTTTACTTCTTGGCGGTGAGCGGAAAGGCTCATATAAATAAGGTTAACATCAGTATGAATATATACATATAAATATATATATATATATATGAGGTGAGTGTATTTCTCTGCAGGGTTATAACCAGTGGAATAATGATGTGGTGGAGCAGTGGAAAGGCAGCAACAGGAAACAGTCATATTCCTACCTGATCCAGAGCAACAGCACTGCCAGCTTCACCTGGACATTTCAACGAACTGAGGAACTTAATGTGGTGAGACTAAATCCCTAATGTTATAGTTTATATATGTTAGTATGTGCACTTTGTGTCTGTGTTTAAGAATGTATATTTTATACATAAATATCGTTATACTCTTGTCTCTCTCTCTCAGTGTTTCTTCTTTTCTACATTGGTACCACACTTTGTAATTTCTGTTTTAGTCAATCAATTTCTGTTATAATCAGACAGTGTAAAAACAACATGCTGAGAACTATGGGTACATGTAAGAGGAAGCCTGACACATCCATTAGATTTTCAAGAGGGCAAGAAAAAGAAGCACCAAATGTAGCAATAAATACTGTGAATTTATTTACTGATTATGGCTGGAAACATTTGAAATTCTCATTGGAATTTGTTATGACAAACTGCTGTATCATGTTTGCTGATTTGTGGAGTGTTTTGGGGTTTTTGGGGACGGTGAGTTTGCCCCAGTTATTGCACTGAACTCTAGGGGGCAGTCTGGAGCTTTGTGGCCACTTTGAAAAAATTTGAATGACTTTTGCACATGGACAGCATGAGAACTGAGTAGAAAATAGGGATAGACTTTCTAAAAATCTCCTTTAATCAGAACCAACAACTACATTGTGTGTAGAGCGACTTAGCTGGTGAATGACACCTTGTGTTTCTTGTACCTCAGGAGAGGAAATACAGCGCTGATGCTGCAAAGATCTTCTCCATCCACATCACCAATGTGATCGGAGGTGTGGCCTCCCAGTGTCGCCGCTGTGCCCTGAGTTTCGCTAAGGTTGGCTCCGCCTGTGTTCCCTGCCCACCGGGACACTACATGGTCAATGAGACAGGAGTGTGTAAGAGCTGCCCACCGAACACCTTCATCAGGGCCATTCAGCCTGTTGGAGAGGCTGCTTGTGTTCAGTGTGGACCAAACACACAGAGAAACAAGGTAATGGGATCAAAATCCTTTCCACTGAAAAGCTCTAAATACAAATTCCTGACTAAATAAAAATAAAAAACAAAGGTCTTGTCTTTGGGGTTCTTTTGGGGATTTTTGGGCCTTAACGACCAGAGAGGAGTATATTTTCTACATATACTCTCAAATTACACATTGTGGGGGGCTTTTGAAGGCTGATTTTTATATTTGTAGACTCTATCTCTCTATGTTCAACTGTTTTTAGTTATAATAAAAAAACTAAATTATTATTAAAATAAAAAAATATTATTAAATTATATATATATATTTTATTTGTTATTATTATAATTATTTATTTGAAAAAGAAAATGTAAAAAAAATTTAAATCAGAAAGTTATATAAACTTTTGTGGGAATTTGGACTGATGACCTCAGCATTTCTAAATCCCTGGCTATGTCCCTGAATGTATCTATATCTCTGCCTATATCTGTATAACACTCAACATGTTCATTTCTTTTATTACGCAATTACTCTGTTTCTCATTCTACGCAAAAGTGAACGTACTCATGTTGACACTATGTTCTGCCATATTTGATTTTGAATTATTTTGTTACCAGCATTTGGTGGTCTGCTATTTACCTCTCACCAAATATACAGTATATTGAGCCACATCACATAGCTTTCACATATCTAATTCTAAACAAAACAACAACACAGTTCCAAAAACACAAAAAATAAACTTAAGATTCACTGATAAGACGCCCTCTACTGTAACAGCAGGCAGAGTTAGGTGTTTGCATGCCTCTATATTCCAGCTGATATCAGCATTTCCCAGTTGTCTTATTTGGGTTTACCCTAGCTGGAACATGATATTATTCCACCCACTGTAAACAGCACGTTTATGTACCTCTCCATCCTCCAGGCCCACACATCTTGTCTCAGTGACTGTGCATTGGACGTTCAGACGAAAAGAGGCGCACTGTTACACTATGACTTTTCTCCTCTGTCCAACGTCACCGGCTTCCACAGCAGCCCCCGCTTCACCAGCAAAGGCCTAAGATATTTCAATCGCTTTAATTTGGGTCTGTGTGGGAAAGAGGTGAGAAGCTGTGATCCTGATGACTTTGTTTTTTTTGTCAAATTTAGTTTGACGTTGCATTTAAACCTGCTGTGTTTCTCTTACAGGGTAGAGTATCAGCTACCTGTGTGGACAATGTGACAGAGAGCAGGAGAGAGGTCAAAGGTTACATGTGTCAGTCCACTGTGGTTCCCTCTGATATCAGGAGTCAGAGCATGGTGTCCACCCAGCCCTTCATCATTGGTGACGCACTCATCGGTATGGACTGAATGCTGCAGACATCTATTGCTGTAAATGAGAGGATATGTTTGTACGATTTTTCAATACCAAATGTATTCATTTACGGAAAATTTGTGTTAAAAACGTCCTGATATTAATAAAGGACAACACATATTGCCATTTATGTTATATATTGTTTCGTCTGTATTCTCACTGTGAGCTTTTTGCACGCTGACGTTAGCATTTAGCTCAGAGCACCATTATACCACAGTACAGCCTCACAGAGCCATTAGCGTGGCTGTAGACTTGTAGTTTTATGACTGTGTAGTTTCATACCCTATAGTGTAGTTGTACCTCCTCAGGCAAATAAAAAAAAGTCTAAAAAAGGGAAAATAGCTCTTGGGTTAAACGGCTCACATCTCAGACATATGCAGCCTGTGACGAAAGGTTGAAATATACGTTCCAATAAAAGTTGGAACTGCTGGTTTACATTTTGTGCATGTCACATATCAGATAAAAAATTACAATTTGTATTAATTGTTATATATTATATCATCTTATTCTGAAGGTGTGACCACTAACACGACCCTGGGTAGCATCTCATCTCCAAAATGGCTGTTTCCCTCTGCTTCCGGCCTGCCAGATGTCATCTTCTATTACAAGTAAGTAAAATAACAACTCCATTGTGATGCTTTCTAATACATATTTTTAATAGTAAATATGTGATGCTGGAAGTTTGATAATTTGTTGAATTGTGCAATGTAATACAGAATCAAAAACAGTCTAAAAATATATCACATAGTGAAAGTTGAAACCTTTATGTTCGTCATGTTTGTGATGTTTCCAGGTCCAGCGAGACGACTCAGGCTTGTAAACAAGGCAGATCAGCCACCGTCAGACTGAGATGCAATCCCACAGTGACTGCTGAAGACCACATCACGCTGCCAAGGTATCTTTCACTGTGACCAAGCTCAACTTTTGACCCCACAAGACTCCTTGGAGATCTTTTTCATCACACAAAATTGTGATCTCTTATCTGTGTTTTCTTCCACAGTAACTGTTCAGAGGGGACGTGTGATGGTTGTACTTTCCACTTTCTGTGGCAGAGCCAGCATGCATGTCCACTCTGCACCAAAAACCACTATAGAGAGATTGTCAGCGCTTGCATCCAGGGAATACAGGTAGTGCTGCACAGACACGGACATATTGACAAAAAATGTTTTACCTCCTCAACCCCACAAACCCATCACAGGTTGATCACAAACTTGTGTTGTGTTGGAAACTTCCATTTTATATGATCATTTAGCCCCAGATAGGGGCATCTTGCATTTCACTTAAGGTACTGTAAGTGTGATATGGATGCTGTGAATCACTAATAGTTTGTCATTTTAAGAAATATATGTATTTGCTTTCTAGCAGAGAGTTAAATGAGAAGACTGATACCACTCTCATGTCTGTCCATTAAATATAAGGCTACAGCTAGCAGCCGGTTAGCTTATTTTAGCATTAAGACTGGACTGGACTCTGTCAAGGGTAACAAAATCTGCCTACCAACAACTCTAAAGCTCATTATTCCTGTAAGGAAAATACTGAAAATTTTAGGATTCAAGTAGTGATCTCATATGTGACCAAGGCAAATCTAACTGTCTGTGTGTGTGTGTGTGTGTGTGTGTGCGCGCGCGTGTGTGTGTTTGTGTGTGTGTGTGTGTGTGTTTCAGAGAACCACCTATGTATGGCAGCAGCCATTGCAGTGTTACGGCGGAGAGTCACTACCAGCACAAAAAGTCAGCGCCTGTGTGACTCTGGATTTTTGGCTCAAATTCGGTGTTTCCACAGGAACGATTGCTGCTGTGCTGCTCATCAGTATCAGCTGCTATTTTTGGAAGAAGACACGCAAGTGAGACTGCTGAGCTTCACATTTCCTTTGGTGTTTGTTAAAGCACTAATATGTCATACTAGTAAATAAGATTAAAGCTAAAACTTAAGCTTTATAGTATGAAAACTCCAAAGACGAGACTGTAATTTATGTTGACCAGATATTATTTTTTTATCATTCTCTGTCTGCAGGTTGCAGTATAAGTACTCCAAGCTGATGATGAGCTCTGAGGGTAGAGAGTGTGAGCTGCCCACTGCAGACAGCTGTGCAATAATGGAGGGAGAGGACGCAGAGGACGACCTCATGGACCTCACCAAGAAATCCTTCTTCACCAAAATAAAGTCCTTTTCACGAGAGGTAAGTAACCCTTCCATTAACACACATTGAGCTACTTATGGTATAAGGCAACTTCTCATGCTTTATTTTATTATCAATGTGTTTTCAGAGGACATCAGATGGATTTGACTCAGTTCCACTTAAATCATCTTCACGCCATCAAAGAGAGGAGGACTCCGATGACGCTTAATTCAGTTAAACTTTAGATAATAAGCTCCAACAGACGGAGTCACAGATTACAGAGATGGGTTGTTGAATGCATTTTATTTATTAAAAGGAGTTTTACAATAATGTAAAAAACAATTTTATTTAGTATTGTTTGTCATATGTTAGGATGCCAAACCTAATACTGTCTTCATATTGGGATTCTGTATTTTTCAAAGCCCAATGGTGTGTTTCAAAATGATATAAGAGCCAAACTGCGGATAAAGTTACAATTGTAGTAGATGTGTTCTCACACATCTGTGTACATTTTACATAACTGTGAGTGTATATTTAATTTTCTTCTGTTCTTTTTTATTAGGCTATTCTGTTTTTTTATTAGACCAGCCATCCAGTCATATAATGTTATTTGACAATATGTGATTTATATTTGCTACAGCTTTTGATAACCTTTTCTGCTGCACCTAAGGATATGATATAATCTTGCTTTATTGTGAAGTAAAGACATTTTCTACAATAAAAAAATAACAAATGTATCTCTAGAAATTAAGAATAACCTCTAATGCTGCCTTCAGTAGCTCTTTGTAAAATCATATTGCAGAGCATTAGGTAATTACAACACTTTACATACATTATACAATGCTTTTATGTTACTACTTCTTATGTTTAAAAATGCATTTTCATGTGGCCTTTAATTAATAAAATAACTCTTTATAAAAAGTATTTTGTTTTGCTAATTGCTTGCAGGTGCGAGATCGACCTGGCAGGCATAGCTAACTGTTGTGTCAGTTTGTGGAGGTTCTCAACCATCCGTTTTCCTAAAAAAAAGCTCATACTAGAAATCTTCACAGTTGGTTTCTCGACCCAAAAAAATGAATTAGTGAATTTAGTGATGAAATAGCAGACGGAAATTATAATAAAAGCTTCCAGTGTTGGCCACAACGGTAATGTAAAGGTGGCATAAAGGGGTAACAACTCTTTCTATTATGTACAATGCTTGAGTGCAGAAAACTGGAGCACAGTGTCTATTAAATGAAATGGGAATCCTAAAAGATTTTATTGGAACCAATAGAAAAAAAAGATTTCCAATAGGACTGAAAATCCTAAAAGAACAAAAACATTTCCTATAGAATTCCTTTAGGATTTTTTTTTTTTTTTTAAATGTATGGGAATCCTAAAGGATTCTATTGCAAAAGATTAAAATCCTATAGGACTTTTTGACTAGTCCTCACAAATGGATGTAAATAATCATTCCACCCCTGACTGTCGTTTTATAACTCCACAATTTTGACTATTTTTTTTGATGAGGTGTCTTATTACTTAATTGAGTTTGGTTTCTGTTCTCATCTCGTAGTACATGGAGGGTCGATGGATGTGTTAAAAGAAGGGTCTCGTCTCGGCTGTGCTGTTGTTTTCTCTCGCGAGACATTGCGACGTGTTGCAAGCGGGGTGAAATCTCGGGAGCTGTCTGAAAGCAAGCGAAGAGAGGAACAAATAGCGTGAAGATTTTAAAACGTGAATTCAGCAGACGGTGATTGTGCAAAATTTCGCAAGAAGGCAGCACCGTAACTTTCGATTATTTAAAGTTATCTAACGACGAGAAACGTTTAATTTGCTTCTCTTTTCGTAACTTGGGGAAAGTTTAACTTGCAAGCCTCGGAGGACCCACCTCAGAGCAGAAAGTCAAGTCGGTGGTCGGCAGTTCGTTCTGCAGGAATGTCGCAGAAAGAGAGACCCAAGTTTTATCGGCATGAGGTCAACAAGACGATATGGGAAGTCCCGGAGCGCTACCAAAACCTGTCCCCGGTTGGCTCTGGCGCCTACGGATCCGTGTGGTAAATCACTTTATGTTCGTTTGTGCAGTCTAACGTTAGTCACCTAACTTAACCTCCATTCATTTAGACGAGGCCTGTGCTGCAGATGCTAAAGTTAGGTTAGCTCGTCTTGATTGTTGGCTAGCAAGGTGGAGCCACGATGTGCCTTTCAACAAGAAAACCTGTTTACTTTCTATCTATGTCGTGCTATCCACTTGTAAAACTTGTAACGTTATTTCATCTGTTTAACTGCATATACACACAAGCAACACAACAGGAAGCTGCTCACTAACAATAACGTTCAACTGTTGAAAAGTACCGGAGTCTTTATCTGATCAGTGGACAATCGCAGAACTGACTAATCAATAAGTATTTCTAATTACATAATGGAGCTGCATATTCTGTTTCCAAAGGCTACTTTAATGACATTTGGTTTGGAAAAATATATTTAATTTACATTATTAGTCCCACCAACAGGTGCTGTAATCCGAGTAAGTAAAGATGAGGCAAACAGATAACGTTATTTTTGGGTGTTGCTAATGTGTGTTGGAAAGATCTTGTACACCTAACGTTATTACTGTTTTGACTCCCTACCTTCATATGAATGATGTGACAATATTTATAATATTGGTGCTTTATTGATATAACGTTACATATTTAGTATACTCTGATATTGTCTCAGAGTAAACAGTATTGTTGACAAAGTGGCCACATTTTTATTTTATTTTCACTCATGTAGAGTAGTTTATTAAATTCAGATTTGTGCTGAAACTATGGTCGATTTATTAGTCGATGAACAAAACATCACAAACGATTTAGATGGATCATTGATTAATTGTCATTTAGCAACAAAAAAAAACTGGTTTCAGGATGTGTTGCTGTTCTGTTTTATATAACTGAACATTTTAGTTTCAGTTTTTCTGGTATATTATAGAGTAAATGTTAATTCTATTGTAAAAACAAAAAAACAGGTTGATTTATAATTAAATTAATTGTTAGTTGCAGCCCTAGCCCAGACTGTTGTGTGACTTTAACTGTAAAACATCCATTAAGACCAGGAAACTTTCCTGGTCATATAAATCACAAATATAGGTAGGTAGATAGGTAGTCTCATCAAAATATCAATACAATTTCAATATATTTAATAGCCGTAATGAAAACATCTTGATAACTACTCATCTTATATGCAGCTCTCAGTAAATAATTGTATTAATGAAATTTGCAGCATAGAATCATTAGCATTTACAGTGGAGATGGGATCTTGCCTCTTGATTTCTTTTAGAAGACCTTGCTGGTGAGGTGGATTTCCCTATTGCAAAAGTGTTAGCTTTCATAGGATAGTCCCTTTGCACTGGTTTGGTGATTAAATAGGTTATGCTGCTGATATTATCTAGGACATAACATTGTCAGCGGTACACTTAATTTAGTTGGCAGATGTTTGTTTTGCAAATGGAAGCGGACAGCTGTGCTGTTGCTGGGCAATAGGATAATCTGTTGCTGGTCAGATTACTGTCTGCTCCCCAGTGCATTGACTGATTGTTCCCCTCCCCCCCCTACACTGGTTTATATTGTCAGTGTTTACATGTTAGTTTACTGTGACTTTCTGACCAGTTTATTTTTACTGGAACTGTAACAGCTTTAATGTTGTTATGGCACATACCGGAAAATTGTACAGTGTATATAGAAAATACTACTAATAATAATAACAGTTAGTTCTCCCAATCAGAAAGTGACTCGTACATCAGCATTATTTATAAATGGACTGCATTTTTAGTGCTTTTATTCAAAGCACTTACCAATTTGTCTCTAATTCACACACATGCACACACACGCACGCAGTCACAGAGAACCACTAACCCTGTGATTAATAGACAACCTGCTTTATCTACTGAGCCACAATATTCCAAAAAGTTGGAATACCATCAAAGCAGTCAGTCTGTGCAGCTTTTATTAAAATATAATTTCTGACACGTTTTGGCCAGAGGCCTTGAAGTCCTTTTTTCTATTTAATAAATAACTCTCTCTGAAAATGCATATTTGTTTTTTTTGATGATCCATATTTATAATTTGGTTGTTGTGGAATTGCTCTTCCTATAGATGTTTTTTTAAACATATGCATGTTTTAATAGCTTGACATGGTTACCCACATTTTCAATAAGACTCACAAAAAGACATTGGTATGGGAAATATTGGATATTTCAGCATTAACAAAGTGTGATGTTAATGTATTCCTGGTCACACTGGTTTCTGAGTCCCAGCAGTAGTCACCAGTGGCTGTCTACTGGCTGTGACTGGTTAGGTGAGCTGAGCAGGAAGAATTGTTGGGTTTGGCTTAGAGACAGTCAGCCTTTAGAGAGCAGGACAGACTGCAGGCAGGGCTATTCCCAATCTGCTGAGAGATGACATTTTCCGCTGATGGCGCCCTTTTCTGCAGCCTTCAGCAGCTCTTACTGCACCCAATTTGGTTTTGAGAGTAAACTCAGCCCGTTCTGAACCAAAACAGTTTTTCTCCTCTGCCTAAAAATGACAAGCTGGCTTTTCATTTCAAGTTAATTTCTAGTTCAAAGTGTTTTGATTTTCCTCACATGTAGGTTTTATTCTTTAACCTGCTCATGCTGACATTAAGACTTGTAAGTAGGGTTACAGTGATAAGTGTATTATTACTGAGCTTAAATGTTTGCCCACTTTTTTTCAACAGCTCTGCATATGATGTTAAGACTGGTTTGAAGATAGCTGTGAAGAAGCTCTCTCGGCCATTTCAGTCCATCATCCATGCCAAGAGAACATACAGAGAGATGCGGTTGCTGAAGCACATGAAACATGAAAATGTGAGTCCACTTGTTTCTCTTCCCTTTTGTTCGGTCTGATGATGAACAGTAATAGAAAAACAATGTTGTTTGTGTTCGCTTATGCAATGCCTCATAATGTGTTTGCTTATTATGTTGCCTATTCACTTATAATTATGGTTCAGTTGCTGCCTGTTGTTCTTTGGGTTGTTCACTCCACAGTGGTTTTCATATTTTTTTGCAGGTGATTGGCCTCCTAGATGTCTTCAGCCCTGCTACTAGTCTGAAGGAATTCACTGATGTGTAAGTTGAATGCGTTTGTTTAGAATAATAACCTTCATCCCAAGTTCACCTCAGCAACAACACACAGCAGCATTTACTGTAGTTTCACAGCAGCAGACAATCCTAGCTGTGGCTGGGAAACACCTGGAGGCAGGCCAACTGACTAAACACACTGGAACATTTCTTCTTAGGCTGTCAACTCTGTTAGTTATTCACTCGCAGGCTGCTGCTAGAGTTGTTTCACCACCAGCTTCCTTCCCTTTGTTTCCAGCTTTCTGGCTTTGTGAAACATAACCTGCTTTGCTGGCAAACAGGTATTTATTGTTTGATGTTAAAAGTCATATGAAAAAGGGAAGTGGACAGCTAGATGGTGACTCAATCCTCAGACGAGCGTGCTGCCTCTCGTCATGTGTGCAATGTCTCTTTCTCTCCTCTACACACTGAGTGACTTGTACTGTATCAAGATTAAATTGTGACGGATTTCAGTCGACACTCTACCTAAGAATATGTCTCAACTTGGAGTCAGATTTTTCTTCCATGCTAATTATTGATTTCATACTTTCTACATTCCTGTATGGAAATTATTCCTCAAGATTTGACTCATCCTAAATATTTTGAAGCAGTTTGGGAGTGGGCAGTGCATCACCCAGGGACTCATTTCATGTCTGAGGACTTGGTCAACAGCATTGGCAGTATTATTTCTATTATCTAACATGCATGCCATTTTGTGTGGGAGGAAACTCACCCACCCACTCACTGGGAGAATAAGTCAACTCCCAAGACTAGAACCCAAGAACTTGGAGACAGTGCTTCCTGATTTTTAGCTAGGAAACTGCAGTCACTGCTAAACAGAAAATGCTTCACATTTGAGCTTCGTCATAAGTTAACCTTTTCCGAGTAGTTTAGCATATGCCTAAAGCCTCCCTGACCGCTCAGAATGGGTTGTCAGGTGCATTAATGCCTGTATTGAGAGCTGTCCTCTGTCAGACCACCCCAAGATACATTTTTAATGCAAAATCTGAAAAAGGCATTCAGTTGACAGCTGGGGCTAATACAGTGTGCTAAAGCGTAGTGTAAAGTTTATTTGTATAGCACCTTTCACCGATAAAAATCCCAAAGTGATTCACAATAAAATGTAACACAATACAACACATTAAAATACAATAAAATGTTAATACAAATAGGAAACGTAACAAACAACGATAAAAACCCCTCGACTAACTAAAAGCCTCTTCAATTGCTTTTTAAAAGATTCAACAGAATTCACATGTCCCCAAATAGCCTCTCTCCCAAGCAATGTGTCTACATGATGTTTTCATGTTTTACATGACAATGTCATGAAAATACTGTAGTAAAGACTAATATCTTTGTGAATTTTTTTTTTAAAGGGGAACTCACATCAAAGCTTGTTTACAGGTTGTGGTGAGTACTACTGCATATGTGAAAAAGTAGTTTGAAGCCTTTTGCTCCTCCAGAGGGAGGGGGAAGTCTGATATATTGCCTCAAGGTATGTCACTTGAGTCAGTGTCGGTTGAGGCTGTAGACTACAAGTTTGATAATGAAAATAATATAGTAGTAATTAGAGCTGTAACAATCCCAAATTTTGCTGTACAATTAATTGTCTCAGAAATAATTGCGATTAACAATATAATTGTCTCAGTCAAATAAAAAAAAAATTGTTTATTACTTTAGCAAACAAATTAAAGTTGTGAATGAATCCCAGGATACAACTTTTGGATATATATATATATATATATATATATATATATATATATATATATATATATATATATATATATATATATATATATATATATATATATATATAACACATACACAGCCTATGAAGTAAACTACGCCTCTTTATTATCAAAAAACATTTTTTTCTAACTGTATCCCCCCTTGTCATTTTTGTTGCTATAAACGTGTATAGGGTCAAGTGCCAACAACTAACAATTGAAATGATAATAAAAATATAAAGTCCAATCAATAATCACTTATATAATTACAATTTGGCATATCTAAACAAAATCAACAATTACCAGTCATACCCCTTAAGACCATCGCTAATGATGGCAATTAATTGCGGTTAAACAAAGAATCTGGGATTATGAAAAAAAAATTGACAATTATGTAATAATTGTTACAGGCTTAGTAGTAATACAAGATCTCACATGTAGATTGTGTGTGAGACTTGGTTCCTGAGAGTAAGGAAGAATAGAGAGAAAATAGGTGGGTGGTATGGAGCTAGAAGGGCATTCAAAGAGCGCAGACCTCTGCCAAGGCCATGCCCTATCTTGCACCATTAATGAAATTGAAACACAATTTGTATATCCGCCCCATCAGTCAGATATGCTCCAAAACTTAATGGGTTCTTCCTTGACCCATGCTACACCCGCCACCAATTCATAAAAATCGGGCCAGTAGTTTTTCTGTAATCCTGCTGACAAACGAACAAAGCGACCCGAAAACATAACCTCCTTATTACACAGCTTTATTGAATACTCCATTCTGATTGGTCAAATACGGAATTCTATGGTCTGTTATTTTTGTATAGCAGACCACTGCTATGAATAACGGACTGTTGCTATGGACGCAGTTCTGATCATAGACTCTGGAGGACCATGTTTAAATTAATAAAATCATGTTTTAATCAATATTTTGTGTCAAATTATTGATTTCTTTAGTAACTCCCCATGTAATAAGTGAGATCATTTAGAGTGATTGGTTCTTTATCCCTTCAGGCTGTCCTGCATCACCCTGTCAGGCTTCTAATTCTTAATAATGACCGGCTCGCTCTACATTATCCCTTACGAGGCAGGGTAATAAATGCTGAGTCACAGCCTGTCAGAAGGAAATATGGTAAAATGAGAATTGTTCTAAATGCAGTATGATATGCAGGAAAAAATCCCATATATGCAGGTGCTGCAAGTATGGTTCATTAGGCTAAAGATTCAGACACTGCGTCACTACGCTGTGGTAAGGCTCCTCAGAGCTCCTGTTCCTATAGGAGAGAGGAAGACAGAGGTCACTATTTATATCCCTTTGTTTCCAAGGCGAGTGAACTTTGGACAGCGTCTGTGTCCGTGTGTGCTGCTTAGAATAAGTTGAAGTGTAACCATGTGCTATTTTAAGGCCTCGCTCTCTGCACTGTGTGCGACTAGAAGAGTATTCATGAAGTGGGTATTTGTTGAGCGGCCGACTGATGAAGCAGCACATGGCTCTGTGTACTTTGGCTGTAGCATCCTGCTCTCGTCACAAATGCTGTTTGGACATTTTAAACAGCTCTGGGATTAGATTTGAATTATCCACTGATGCAGTCCCATTATGCCTATTTATCTGGGTGTGTTGTTAAATGATGTTTCATTTGTGAAGGTCTTGGCCTTCAGTGCCTTTTGCAGGGGAAGTTAGATTGAAAAGAAGTAGCAGCAGAACTGGTTAACATAGCCATACTGGAAATTAGTTTCAGACTGCAAACAAACTGTTGAACGAAATGTTGGAAGATCCATCCATAGATCCATCTGGCTTTTAATGAAGTGAGAAAACATTGACATGCCTTCTGATATTTGTGTCTATTTTAAACTTTTATGATTGACAGGTATCTTGTGACTCACTTAATGGGGGCAGATCTCAACAACATAGTGAAATGTCAGAAACTCACAGATGACCATGTGCAGTTCCTCATATACCAGATCCTCAGAGGGTTAAAGGTGAGGTTTTAGAGAAATAGCTCAACGTTTTGGGAAATTCTCTTATTTGTTTTCTTGCCAAGAGTCAGATGAAAAGATTGATCAATGTTCTCATCTAACTCAGCAAGAAAGCGAATGAGCTTATTTTCCCAAATGTTAGCCCAATCAGTGGTTACATTGTACTGCACTGCCTATGACATTACTGTATATGTACTGTAGTGGTAAATCAATACATCTTGTAGTTTAATGTACATGTCCTCCATCTCTCAACAGTATATCCACTCAGCAGACATCATTCACAGAGTAAGTGCCATGTTGTTGTTGTTTTTTTATTTATTTTTTACAATAGATGTATGAAACACATACTGTATAAAAACTACTTGTGAATATAGATTTTATTGCACCTGAGAATTTTCACATGGTTATTGCACACAGAAAACATTGTTATGATATTGCACCGGAAACATACACTGTATAAAGACTACTAAAGACTTGTGAATATACACATACACATTTTTGTTTTTTGTCTGACAAATGTCACAGTGTCTTTGGCCTCAATTGTAAAAGAAAAGTGTGTCAGGGTTCATGACGTCTTCCATTTGGCAGAGTTGGGCTTGTGCCTTGTGCAAACACTGAAGGGAAGTCAAACAGGACCTTTACTTTTACATGTTGTTAATGATGTAATGCTTCTATTTTAAGTTCAACATCAAAAGGACAGGTTTTTCAATCATGAAAAGTAGTAGAGCTGCAGCACGATATGTCAGTTGTAATGGTTTTAGAGTGAAGGTCTCTGTGAGGGAGGTTGGATGGGGTGGAGATACATGGGGAGGGCTTAAACGGGCGAATAGGGGGTTGGGATAGTGTGGGTGATCGTGGTCAGCCTGTTGGTGTTCTTGCCATCGTTTTTGTGCTGTTGTTACTTGTCTTGTTTTGCTTTTGATTTAAAGTTGTACCACTTTAAGTTTACTGTTTATTAGATTTTTTGAATTAGTCATAAAAAAGATTCTCAGAATGTACAAGTGAATTGTATGTTAAATTGTATGCTTTAATAAAAAGACGTTTGAGTAAAAGTAGTAGAGCTGCAAAGATTAATTGATTAAACGATTAGTTGTTAACTATTAAAATAAATGGCAACTATTTTGATCATCGATTAATCGGTTTGAGTCATTTCTTCAAGACAAGACATTTAAGGATGTCATCTTGGGCTATGGTAAACACTGATCGACATTTTTCACCATTTTCTGACATTTTATAGACCAACTAATCGATTAATCGAGAAAATGAATGACAGATGAATCGACATTGAAAATAATTAGTTGCAGCCCTAAAAAGTAGTAATCAAGATTTCAGATGTACTGTCTAACCAAAATGATGTTCATCACCTAAACTTAAATTACACAAATTCACATTTTGGCTTTCCTCTCTTCAGGATCTGAAACCTAGTAACCTGGCAGTAAATGAAGACTGTGAGCTTAAGGTCAGTGAACTGCTGCTCTCATTTAAAACATTGGTTTATCCTGAGTCCACAAATGTGAAGATTTTACAAACAACTCAGCTTTTTTTGCACTTCCATTGCTTCCAGATTTTGGACTTTGGTTTGGCGCGGCACACTGATGATGAGATGACCGGCTATGTGGCCACCCGCTGGTACCGCGCACCAGAGATAATGCTGAACTGGATGCATTACAACATGACAGGTAGATGACAAAAGATCTTCCCCAGTGACTTTTTCCACCTATACATAATGATAGAAGAGTTGCTTGACGAGTGAAACTTAATGTGTGTGTGTGCTGCTTTTCTGTGTTTCAGTGGATATTTGGTCAGTGGGCTGTATAATGGCAGAACTCCTTACTGGAAAAACTCTATTTCCTGGAACCGACCGTATCCTTTTCATTTAAGAGTACAGTATGTTTAGAGCTTGCATAGCTGGAGGGACTCTAACACACCATTTGCATAACAAAAAAAAAACAGGTTAAACGTGCATTTACATAAAAAAACATAATAAATCAGTACTTGATTTATGTTTTTTGTCAGAACAGTGGCAGAAACTATCAGCAATGCTTCTTTTCTGTGTCCTTTTGATGTAAAAAAAAAAAACCTGCTTGTCTCTTCCAACATGATGCTGCCTGAGGTGTTTTTAATATTTCAAACGTAACACAGAACGTAACTGTTGCCACACTTCCTCTCTGGCTTGACACATGCCCTTTGCTGTAATGTTTCCACTGCCGTGCTTCAACTCTTTTTACACCGTCAGTATGCATCATTGGCTCGGGTCCACTTTCTGCAATGCCCAACTGCCAGTCTTAGTATGGGCTTATCGATCTGCGCTGTCAGTGCTCAATATTTTGTTTATCTTTCTCTGCCCCTGCCAGCGTTTTCAGACTAACGGCTGAGCTTGTAAGTTAAGTGTACAACCGGGCTGTCCACTGCCTCCACTTTTTGTTGTGTTGTGGTTGTCTACAGGTTACAATTCACAACGTTCTCTCCTCTGTGCAGACTTATGTGCAGGCTTTTTCCTTTTGTCGCATCTCATGTGTGAAATATAAAGTAAATATAGTGACATATAATATCTCAGATAAGTAACAAATACGTTTCACAAGGAAGATGAAGGCTAACAGGTCAGATTACACATTCTCCCTTGTCCAGCATCTGGTCTTCCTTTACCGTGTGCCGGTAGACATTGATCAGTTGAAGCTAATCTTGCTGCTCGTCGGAACACCAGGGCCCGAACTCTTGATGAAAATATCTTCAGAGTCTGTGAGTTCACAAAGATATGCAAGATTTTTCTCTAACCAGTTTTCTGCTCCAAACTTGCCACACTGTTAATAACTTGCAATAACTTGGTGGCTCTGCTACCAAACTGACAGCATGTTTTCCAGCATTCAGCTTTGTGGGTTCGAGACTTGCTTTCTGCCTCTTTAACTGGGTGAATTAAGTTCGTTTGTAATGATATGATTATGAAACAGGTGATTTGAGCTCTGTCTTTCACTGATTGACTGTATGCAAAGTATTGTGTTTTTTTTTTTTTTTTTTGTCACATTTTGCTTCAAAGCTTGAAGCTTGCTTTTCAACATAACATTGCAGCTTACTTAGAGTTTATCCGCACGGTGTTAGATTGAGAAGCAGCTTCTTAACCTACTCTGCTCTGTCGCTATACTCCCCTTGACACAAGCTTCATAGATATAAACCAGCTTCAGCAGATAATGCGTCTAACAGGAACGCCCCCAGCATCTCTCATAAGCAGGATGCCCAGCCATGAGGTGAGCAGGATCCACAGTTACTTTCTTTAGACCAGACAGTAGAACGAGGCGGGAGGACCGTCGGATCTGCTGGAACTCTTTCTTTGCATTCAAAGCAACACAGTTCTTAGCTTAGTATCCTATATCTATCCTGAGTGTTACCCCAAAATGGTTCCATTCTAACATATATGGATTCATAATAGCAATACTATTTGATACCAAGATTACTATGAACTATGTAAATCTTTATTTTAATTGAATTATCTTAAGAGATAAGGAAATGAAGGTGGTCACACTGAGAGCATCACTCAGTTGACTCTACTCTGGTCAAGTTGGGTATAAGGAGCAGCACAACCTCTAGGGGACACTACCAAGGATTTAAGATTTTAGTTTTCCAGTTGAATTCTAATTGTGTGTTGTCTGACCTGCTTGCTGCATGAGATTGTAACAATGATTGCCAGAAGTGGCTCTGAATTTGTGTGATAAAGGCATTTGTGTGCTTGTCATTTCACTCGGGATGGTATTAAAAGGTCTCTTCAGAATTAAACATGCACAGTCTGTTTAATAAATGCGGTTACTGTTGGTGATACAGTCGTTACTTATTGCATATTTCTTTGTGAAAGATGCTTTGTTCTGTGCTTTTCTTTCTGTTTTGGTTGCACATCTCCTGAAACTTAGTGTCTTGCTTCTCTCAACATGTTTTTGTGTAATTTACATGTTATTTTTCATTCCAAACGATTAATCCAATACGAATAATTGTCAGTCTGCAACCTAAACTTTTCTGTTACACCGTGAGGTTTATTATCAAGGAAATTACAACCGGTAGAATAAGAGAGTCTTCATTCACACAGGATACCAGAACAGCAGAGTCTTTTCTTTCTACAGGCTATTTGGGGCTCATTATTTTATTTCTTTTAATTTATGTAGATTTGTTATTGGAAAATTTTTAAAAGAGAATATTAAACTCATGATGAAAATTGGATATTAAAAATAGTATTAGCACACTTTAACTGTTAAAACTGGACAAAATGAGCCACACCACAATGTTTTTCCTCAACGTCTTGAGTTGGGCAACACCTCAGGGCTGTCGATCACGTTTACCACAAGCTACACATTCCGTACCTATAGACAGCAGCTGTGTATGTGATTTTGACTGCTTGCGTCTCACTTCAGGCAGTCAAAAACTCGGTGCTAACAGACAATTGGAGCTAAAAACTCTCACTAATATTGCTTAATAAAACATGTTTTTGTTTATGTCGCTGTGCTTTCTGCCATAAGTGGTCAGTAAAAGGGACTGTTCCTCTCCAAATGAGGACGTTGTTTACTGTAGACTGCACTAGTCAGTGTTGTCATGCACAAAGAAACACGTCAAACCTTTTGGGTGCGTGGGGTCATAAGAAATATGGGTGAAAATCTTCAGTTAAAAAATAAACATTGAGCCTTAAGTACTGCATAGGGCTTAAGCTTTACAACCAACCTACTCTTTATAGTATATAAATACATTGATGTGATACAGTGTAGTCACGTCTGTAGATAGAAATGTAATAATGTCATGCAGGTGGCTACACTGAATAGAATCCATAGCATGGAAATGTGTGAGCATTATGAAACAGGCTGAATGTGGCCGACATGTTGCTGCTAGTAGGAGCTGACATTTGATTTACTGTATGTGTTTTCCAGGCCAGGAACTACATCAGCTCCTTGTCACACATGCCCAAGAGGAACTTTGCTGATGTGTTCATTGGTGCCAACCCACTAGGTAATACAATACATCTGCTGTATTGTGTTGTGGTGTAAGCCCTTCTAACTGCAATTCATATTTTGTTTTCAAAATAAATTGTTTGGGCTTTTTTGTGTGAGTAATATGACATTTCTTTAATGGATCATAGACTGTTTAAGATTTGGCTCTGTTGATATGTTTTTAAGCTGTGGACCTTCTGGAGAAAATGCTGGTTCTGGACACAGACAAGCGGATAACCGCAGCCGAGGCTCTGGCTCACCCCTACTTCGCTCAGTACCACGACCCAGACGACGAGCCCGAGGCTGAGCTGTACGACCAGAGCTTTGAGAGCCGCGAGCTGGAGATTGAAGAGTGGAAACGTATGTCATGATTCTACACCTAAAGAAACAATCTGTACAAATATATTCATGTCTGTTATATGGAGAGAAAAAAAATAAAAATTAAAGAGAGGTATTAATATATGCCATACTGACAGTATAAGAACCCAGATATGTATTTGAACATTTTCTCATTTTTTGCAGGATTAACCTACGAAGAGTTGTGTAGTTTTGAGCCTCCTATTTTCGATGAGGACGACATGGAGTAACGAGACCCGCTACCCACATTAAGTCCAGCCTCCGACAATTTGTAACAACCTCGAACATGTGCATTATTGTTAAACTGTCAGACACACTTGTATGAGAGTGCATACCAGCCTTTGTCTTTTTTAACCGAGGAAACATTGTCCACAATTAGCTCTTGCGAGGAAATCATTACCAGCGCCGGGAAAGGAAGAGGTTGACCAGTTATCATTATTCTTATTTATGAACCACTAATGTTGTTGGTCTGTTGCTGGGGAAATGTCACTTCTTGCCAGTAGCTGAAATCATTTTTATATTCTTCAGATTTTTTTAAATTTAGACTTTGATGACTCGTCACTGTGACACTGAGATGCTGAAACACCTGGACCTATAGCTGTGCTATTTTGTGTTTTTAAATTTTCTTTTGAGTAACTTATGAATAAGCTTCTGTGTCCTATCAATTGAAAGAGGAATATGCTAGTCTACCACTCGCCCTGCCAAGCTCTTACATATAGCACCTGGTCACATGTATTTGTAAAGTGATTCAGTTATAATTGCTTCCACATTTAAAAAGAGAGATCTCTGAAGAGTTTCATATGAGTGACAGAAGTAGATTTGATGTTTAGGTATTTGACAATTTGGGAATGTGCCTGTTCTGTGTAGTCACTGACCTTCAATGCTCACCAACTGAATTTCACAATTTTAATGTTTATTTTGATAGTTTAGATGCTCTGTGAGACTCTTATACATGTTTTGGCTACACAGGAAAATCTGAGCCTCTGCTGTTTAAGGACAATGCTATTCAACAAGGCACCTAAGTAAGAAAAAAATATTCATGGGTACATGCTCTACTCAAAACTATGTAAATATCTGTGCATTATTTTTTTTAATCTTTGACTTATTGTGCTTATGTTATAAAGCAATCAATATTAGTATGTACATCAGTTAAAGACTTTGTGTGTGTTTGCGAGAGTGTGTTGTTGGTTTACAGGAATTGTAAGTGTCATGCTAAAACCTCTAATAGAAATACTGCTTAAATGTGTAAAAGAGGGATTTCAGATGTATTTATACTTTGTGGAGGTGGTATTTATAAACAAATTGAAAGATCCCTTAAACTATTTTTAGTCCAGCAAATTAACTATCTTCAGTCCTTTGTTTAACAAAATAAAGACTTATTTTTAAGAGACCTATGTTTTTCTTTTTCATTTATTTCCTATTTCCCATACAACTTTTTATCATTCGTCCCAATTCTGTGATTTAACTTGATAATTAATACATGAATTGATGTGGATGATTTTACCAAGAGGACAATCGCCTGCACATTTATTTCGCATTTTGAAAATTCCTGATGTGTTGACGTTTACTTAAGGAATATTTTGACTTTCTCTTAAGCACCTACGATGATGACTAGGGCTGTATCCGTCCTGTTCTTGAGGAAAAAACACACAGAAAACTACAACATAAAATTGAAAAACCTTAGATTGGCCATTCAGTCACAAACATGAAAAAGCACTTGGTCTTAAGTGCATGGTGAATCATTGGTGTGCAGGAGGAGTGATAAAGGCTGCATTTTTGTCTGTGGTTAAGCAGCAGCAACTTTTTCAAATGGAAAATCAATGTCTGACTGTATGTCTCTTAAGTGTCAAATGCCTATTAAGCCACAATTAAATAACACAAGATGCCGACAAAATACCCTGTCCTCGTTTATGGACCATAGCCCTGATATTATCAGGTGAAATTAATTTAAAACAGACCTATTGTTTCAACATGTCGGCCAAAAAGTAATTCCACTGGATAACTTTGGCTTCTCTGCACTTATCTTTTTATGCTAATTAAAAAGTGTCCTCATTACAGTTTGTGGTACTGTCAAATGTCCCTCTTAGTTACAACTTTTTATCAACCAAATGTAAGGGATCCTAGCCAAAAATGTTTGTTAGGCATTCATGTAAGAAAAATAATGTTAGATACAACATGAGAAAATATTTATTGGCAACATCTGACAGATTGTTTGTAATACAAATATAATTTTGATTAATTGATTGATTTCTGGATCAAGACGATAAAACAGTAATCCAAAATACTGATTTCCAGCACGGTCCTTGGTGTTACACACAGGAAACAATAGACAAGAAGCGGACAAAATCATACTAAAAGGACATACAGTATTAGGAGGGGGGGGGGGAAGACATCACATAAAACAAAATAAATAAGAAACAAAAATGGTGTAAAAACTATTCAATTTATCAATAAATATTCACCTTGTTCTATAAAAGCTTCTTGCTCGTCTTTTAAAAAATCCTTTGTGATGATAGGAGTTTTGTAGCAGTAGGCAAACTTCCATGCCTTGATACCAGTGTAAAAGAAAGATTTTTTAATTGCATTGTTAGCTCTTTATTGGCTGTGTTTATTAAAATTTAACACAGGCCATAGATACTTAGTTCTAAGTACTACTTAGTAGTTCTTCTAGTTGTTAATTTGTGTTATGTGGCACAAACCATTTCAGGTACATCAAACACTATAACTTCACACTTTAGGTCTGTAGCCATTATGGTGCAGCAAAAGTAAATAAGAAATGAAATAAATAGTTGGCAATCCCCTCAGTACTACCACATTAAATAATTATTTATAACAGACTGTTCATTGTTAAGTGTTGCCCTGCAGCTTCAATGTAGTAAAAATCATTGGTGTTCAGGTGGAAACATCACAGGGGAAGCTCTATGGCTCCCCCCTTAAGCAAAACGAACGAGTGCGCATGCGTGGAACATTCGATCACTGGTGGTGTAGCTAACGGCTAAGCTACGAATCCAGCCAACATGGAAAGAAAAGGTAAATCTTTACACCGACACGCCGTACACTGTATGAGTAATGCTAGCCCATGTGTGTGTTGACACTGCAGTTGATGTTCCTTCAAGGTCACAAATGTAAAGTGTAGCCGAGCTGCATCCAGAGGGTGGTTTAATTGAACACGTCTGTCACGCACTGTTGAGCTGAAGCGAGCTACGCTAGCTCTCTAGACATTAGCTTTAGCTTCAATGGGACATGTCAGGATTATGTGGCTGCGTTTAGCTTTCTAGGTCTGTCCGTTTTACACACAACCTAAAACAGTATCAACATTAACCAGCCGTTATTGTGTTAACCGACCAGTTACCCACCAGAGTCGAATTACTTAATGTCACTCACACTATCGTTACAGTTACCTAACGTTAGGTATTTTGGTAGCTTAGTGATGTAATTTAACGTTAGATGGCTTCCAGTATCAAACCGGGTGACCGACAGATGCACCGCAATTGTTATTTGGATATTGGTAGTTGTAAATATGACATAATACAATGCATAATGACCAGGTTTATGAGCTGTAGGTGAGAAGGTAGTTATATCCTCTACCTCAGACAGTGTCCATCCTTTTTTGTGTCTTGAGTGTTAAGTAGACAACAAACGGCAACCAGACAATGGCAAGATAATTGGTCACTGGTTTCTTTTGACAGTTCTTGCACTCCAGGCGAGGAAGAAGAGGGGGAAAGCAAAGAAGACCAGCAAAAAGTGAGTTGTTTTTTTTAACCCCCATTTAAGATTCGTCGTCTCTTCGTTGTGTACATGACACCCTCAAGCATGCATTTTGTCAGTTCAGTCAAAGAGGTGATTGTTTCAGTTTGACACATGTACTGTATCTGTCTAGGGCTGCACAACATATCGATTTTGTATCGTCATCGCAATATCAACTGGGCAATAAACACATTGCAGGCTGCGACATATTGCGAAAAAAACTCAGACTTTGTGTTAGTCGAAAGAAAATATGAGTAGAAAACTCACTTCATAATGTAGCTGTCATTATTTTTTTTAGTGCTGCCTTTTATATTCAATTCCATGTTCAATAAAATAATGTTAGAAATTATTTCCCTTCATTTGTTTTGAATTCAATAAGCAATTTGTTGTATTTTAGCAGAATACTGAAAGCAGCAGAACTGAGAACACGCTAATATCTGTTTATTTATCACAAGTAATATTGTTATCGCTTATCGCATATTTTCCTCATATCATGCAGCCCTAGTCTGTACATGGTCCAGCCATTTAGATGTGAAACTCACCCAAGGTCCTTTATTTTGGTATGTGCATGATCCAAAGATAAAGAAGTGTAAGACTGATTAACATTATCTCAAAAGAATCCAGAGGTTGAGCACTATAGGTTGGTTTCCAAATGTTTCCATTTTTACATGGCGTTCAAGTAAGGGCATTAGCATAATTCATTTGGACAGTTATTTTTATGAGATATAAGTAAATTATCCGTATAGAATGTGCTGTATGCAGTGCCTATAATAAATCACCCAAGGCTATTTACTACTATAAAAATAGTTTATGAATGATTGCATTAATATAATGCAACAATCAGGTCTTAAAATATACTATTTAAGCGTTGATCTCCAATACTGATTATTTTGGTATATTTAACAATTTACTAATCATGCCATCATTGGCATCCTCTGGACTGTTACATAACAAACAGCCTGTGCTATATTTAAAACTAGAGAATGAAGAAGCCTACATCAGCCCACTGAAGCATGATGTTACACTGAAAACAGCACTATTGCAGATACTAGGCCTGCATGATATTGAAAAAAACGTACACTGCGATATTTTTTTCCCCTGCGATATATATTGCGATATGAAAAGAGGAGAGGACATAAATAGCCCTATTTAGAAATACTAAATCATTCTCAACTACTGGGGTGATTTTGTAGGGGAGTGCATCTGCATAGAAAATAAAAATGAAAAAGGAAATTTTCTTATGTGAACCAGTCTTTGTTGAACTTTAATGCTTTACAAAAACCAAAGCAAGTAAGCGCTGTGATTTCTCTTAAGTGATTTTGGAGAGGGAAATTAGGAAGAAATACACTGGTTGACTGACATGACACCATTGTATTCATATATCAATCCAGGCTAAAGTGAATATTAATAATGCATGCATGTTGCTTCCTTTAAATTTCAGGTTGTGGTCAAATAGCGGGGCCTGCTTTGGTTGTTTGATAAAATGATTAAAATTGATCATGATTGTTGGTTTGCTGTGCATGCAGAGCCTGCATGTCACACTCTTGCAACAAACTGTGTATCCAAGAGCACTTAAATCAGTGTAAATTACGTTCTATCAGAAACAGACTGCTGTTGTAGATTAGTGTTACGTTTCCAGTGTCGCAGCTCCGAACCATAACGTTAGTTGGGACAGACACCTTGTTTCTTTAGGCTAACTATGTTAGCTTTAGCCTGGCTAGTAGCAGCTTTCTGCGGTGAAAAATGGCTGGGTGTCAGTACCCGATCCGTAACACCTGTAAGATCCGTTCTGCGCATGCGCATAATTCAGCACATGCGCAGAAACTCAAATTTGTTTTACGACACTGCCTGATCAGTTCTACGCTTGCACGAGCACCGGCAAACTTCACAGCTCTATGCACGCATTGGCGTAAGGATGTTTGGACATTTATGGTTACCAGAAGAAAACATTAGACAGTGACAGTAGACCGTTATGATGGCAGAGATGAAGTTTACAAGGTGTTTGCTGGAGTTGCCTAAAGTATCTGTTAATGATATATGGAGGGTCGTCCGGCCATTCAGTACAACACCATGTAGCAAATTAAATAAAGGCTTCAAATTTTACGTTTCATCATTTCTTTGCAACTTTGAAGGTAATTTGCTAACGCTAGCTAGCCTGAGCTAGAAGCCTTGCTTTGGTGTTTTAAGTCATGACTCCGTCCTGCTTCAGGTTAATCATGCTTTAAATAAAGTTTAAGCATGTGTATACCTCTCACTTCATGTGTTTGTACTTTTATGAAAGTATCAGGTAAAAACACAGCTACAAATGAGATCTCTGTGAGAGACCAGCATACTCCTAGCAAACTATTATGTAGCTCAATGCTGGACATTTCACCCCAAATTCCGGTCACTTTACTGTATTTGTTTAGTATTTGGTTTAGAAGCCTTTATTGGTGATTTTTTTACGGTACAAAGTCCTGCTACATACGTACATATATATAGCTAGCTATATATGCTCCGCTATGTCGTGTTAGCATGCAGCTACAATAGTTAGCTATGAGACGAAGACAAAGTATTAAAAGTAAAAACACTAACATAAACAACACAACAACGACGTCGCTACACGGTTTTGGATCAGTGACAAGTCTCGATTGTTTGTAGCTATGACTATTGTATAAAAGATTTAATAAAAAAGTTGTGATGTTTGGTCGTAAAGTGTTTCAACGCATGCGTGGTACAAATTGCACAGGGATATTGTTAGTTTTCTACTATGTAATTATGCCCATGCGCAGAACGGATCTCACAGGCGGTATGGATCGGGTACTGACACCGGGATATGTCGTGATTACGTTGCATTAATCAGGTGATTTAGTTTCTCTTTGCAGCGAACATAAAACACTGACTACTGTAGCTTCACTACCCATGGAAAAGCATGTGCATCACTGTGTCAGCGGCAGCTGCCGCTTACTGGTACTTTTCTACACACAGGAGAGCCTCACTTCCCATAACAACCCCCCCTCATTTTGGCAGGATGTCCGTCACCTTCCGCTTTGTTTGTGTTGGCATTTCAAACTCCGGTCGATTTATGAGGACTATGGTTAACCTTTTCTCAGATCTCTGCAGGGTAAATTCAGACAGCTAGCTAGACTCTCTGTCCAATCTGAGTTTTCTGTTGCACGACTAAAACAACTTTTGAACGTACACATGTTCCACCAAAACATGTTCCTTCCCGAGGCTATTTTGCAGAGGCACCGTTGCTCCGTCTGGCGTAGCGCCGCCCAAGATGATTGTAATTGGTTTAAAGAAATACCAATAAACCACAGCATCTTTTTTTGCCAACCTTATTCCACACAACAGTCAAGATATTCCTTTCAGCTACCCGCTCGTGCACCAGGAAAGTGAAGAAAAGTTAGTTTGGTATATCCAGCAATCATGTAGCTAACGTTAGAAGCAGGAAAAGAGTCAAAGGTGGTGGCAGTTTGTCTTCTTTTAAATGCAGCTGCAGTTTTTTGCCCTGATCTTAATTTGTTATACAATATCTACCAATACAGAGTACTGAAGTCGTGATTCAGCAATGTTTTATATTTTCCTAAACAATACAGTTGCACAGCACAGACTTAAAGGGACAATTTTAAACCAGCTCTGTGTCATCTTTGTGTGGGCAGTGTGTGCAGATAAACAGTGTTTGGCTTTCCTTCATGGCACCAGTACACAGAGGAGCGGAGGTCTGTTGAGATCCAGTGTTTTGCCTCATCCGGTGGATCTCCAGGCTATCCACAGGAGCTCTGTGCACATGCCACGGAGGGAAGCCAAACACCGTCATCTAAACACAAGATGTGTAAACACATGATGACATGACACAGAGCTTGATTTAAATGAAATATCTCTTTAACCTAAAATAGGACTGAGTTAAGTTTAGTAAGGCAATTCTTATTCAGGCATGCGCGACAGCTGCATGGCTGTGCATTAAGAAAATACAGCCTGCAGAACAGATTTCTTTCAATGTCTCCTATATTTTGTGTGTGGGATATCTGTGGAAGGGGGAGGGTCAGTGTTGATCTGTTGTGGCAAAAATCATTCATCCCCAGCATGAACAAGATATAATAATAATAATAATAATAATAATAATAATAATACATTTTATTTAAAGGAGCCTTTCTTGGCACTCAAGGACACCGTACAGGGATACATAAGAATACAACAACAATAACAACAACAGAGAGAGGAAGAGCAATTGACATTAAGTGGAATAGACAGTTTTAAACAGCAAACTGCAATTTGAAATGGGGGAATGAATCGATGTTTCTAAGTTGGGGTGGTAATGAATTCCAGAGATGGGGAGCAGAGCGGCTGAATGCTCTGCTCCCCATGGTGGTGAGACGGGCGGAGGGGACAGACAGGTGTATGGAGGAAGAGGATCTGAGGGAGCGGGAGGGAGTGGGACGCTGGAGGAGATCAGACAAATATGGGGGGCGAGGTTGTGGATGGCCTTGAATGCAAACAGGTGGACTTTGAATATAGAAGTTCAAATGCAGTTTTCAATCATCAGCAGCAGTTCAAATGTTTTTATAACTCAAGGTGTCTTTGCTCGCTTACAGTCTCTGTCAATGTGCAAGCTGCTCTTTATTTGTTTGTGAATATTTGTCTCTAGCAGATACGTCCCTTGCTGTTTGTTTGAGCTGCTGTTTAAGTTCAAAATCATCCAATATAGATCATTCTTGATAGTGTTTTACATGAATTTAAATCAATTCAATTGGTTAAACCAGGACAGATACTGTCAAACCAACAAAACTTGAAGGCAGTTACACTAAAGCCCACAACTTAAATACCTGGTGACGTGATTCAAATTCACACCCTGTCAGAGGTTTAAAGGTCTGGTGTCTGACCAGTACAGTTCTCATGTAAGATTAATGCTAACTGCTGCTCTATTGTTTTGTCTTTGGAACAGTAACCTGCAATGCATTAGGCAGGCTAATGATGTCTATGATGTGTTATGTGCATGTTTTTTTCCATCAGGCAGCCAGTCAATCCCAGAGCTCGACAGCATCCCCAGCAAGAAGCCTCGCCTCAGGAACCCGAGGAACCTGAGGAGATCCTTGGCTCTGATGATGAGGAGCAGGAGGACCCCAACGACTACTGCAAAGGCGAGTCCTGTCTTATTCAGAATGTTTACCTACCCAGTTCTTATGAATAACCAGATTTAAACATTTGATTAAATCGTTTGTGTGGTTTGCAATAAAGAGTTTTGCCAATTTACTGCTTAAATTTAACTAAGAGAACCCAGTTAAGATATGTGTACAAGAGTTCCAATAAAAAAAAATAATTGCCTTTATTAGGTTGTTGACTGACCTATCTGAACTAGGGCTGGGCGATAAACCAATCTCGAAACGGGATCATGATAAAATTCTGGTCGATAACGATAATAAGCTTTCGGCGTATTTACCCGATTACACAACTGCCACAGTCTGGCTTTTCGGCTTGCAGACTTCCTGTTGTGAGCGTTTGTTGCCGGTGTTGTATCGAAGTGTGTTCCCCTGTCGAATAGTGTTTCCCTTCTGTTAAAATGTGTAGCGCCCCCATACATAGTTATGGTTAGGGATAAGGGTTGGTTTAGGTATGGAGAAGAAGGTGAAGTTGGAAAAGGGAGAAGAAATGAGTGTAAGTGGAGCTGAGGGCAACGAAAGTGATGGTGGATATGAACGTGAACTCACGCTATCCTTTCAAGGTGAACACATTATTGATAAAAAGGTTTACACGTCAGTTGTGTGAAAATGGTTCAGATTTCACAAATCTTTTCCATCACCTAAACAGGTACCATTCAGCGACCACACCGGGAGTATGAAAATGCGGGTTCATGCTGGCCCGAGTCCGCACACACAGCCTGCATGTTAAAAGTAGTACTGTTAGTTAGTCTGTCTGCTTTTAACATAGACAGTATTTAAACTGGACCAACATATCCCGTTGCTCTGGACGGAGACCAGTGAAGTATATTTGAAGCACTTTTCCGGTGAGCGCTGAGCGTTACTGCGCAGCCTCCAACTGAGCTCGAAGACGTAGATGTGACATGAGCAACCTGTCTGAAAGTTGTAAGTCTTCTGGTAGCTGTGCCAAGAGAAATCTCAATCATTCCCAAGTAGGGCTGCAACTAACGATTATTTTCATAGTCGATTAATCTGTCGATTATTTTCTCGATTAATTGATTAGTTGTTTGATCTATAAAAATGTCAAAACATGGTGAAAAATGTAGATCAGTGTTTCCCAAAGCCTAAGAGGACGTCCTCAAATGTCTTGTTTTGTCCAAAACTCAAAGATATTCAGTTTACTGTCACAAAGGAGAGAAGAAACTAGAAGATATTCACATTTAACAAGCTGGAATCAGAGAAACCTTTTATTTTTTTATTTTATAAAAAAAAAATGACTCAAACGATTAATCGATTATCAACATAGTTCGCGATTAATAGTTGACAACTAATCGATTAATTGATTCATCGTTGCACCTCTATTCCCAATCTTACAGAGACGGAGAGCGTAGGTATATGTAAGGAGATAACATAGGCATAGGCTAATTATTGCTAACTAAAATGCTAGTTAACATTAGTAATTAAACAGCTAATGTAAGTCAAAACTACCTGCGAGCTTCTCCTGTACTATACGGTAATTCCTCTACTATGCGACAGTACGTCCCGTGGTTATGACACAATCGTTAGCCTATTTTTTACAAAAACGTCTGCTACGGAGCCATAATGTGAGATACAAGTTAATGGAGCCTTTTATACATTGTTGTGTTTCTTTAGAAATAAACAATGGACAAATAGTCTTTAAACGCTTCAGATGTAAAGTTATTCGCTGTCAAAGTGACGTCAAAATGAATGGCAGTCAATGGAATGCTAACGGGAGGTGATGGCTTGGTAGCATCAAAATGGCGCCATAGGAGGTACGCGTTCCGGGGAGAGGCTTACCCCCTTGGCTTTTAACAGCGCTAGCATTAGCTGTGCTGTAGCTGCTGTACCGAAACAATAATCAATCGTGTCGTCGTTTGCGGCCATTGCCCCATATGAAAAACATTTTAAAAAGACCAAAAACATAACAAGCACTATTTGTTATTGTATAGTGAAATACACTTGTTTACACGTGCACTTGTTTACTTTGGTTTAGTGCTAGCTCTACAAACATTTGTGATGCTTTCTTGGCAGGAGTTTACATTTAATATGTTGCTTCTAAGTAGTTTTAGGTTGTTTACAAAACTGACATTTTGTAGACACAAAAAAAGGAAAATTAATTGTAAGATGTCTGTGTATGAGGAAAAGAATATATAAGAATTTTCTTTTGCAAGTAGAGGGCAGTACTGCTCTGTTGACCAGTGGGGCATCTCATAATGTGAATGTATAATGTGAGTCCTCAACTAAAACATTGTGCTGAATATTGTAAATTCATGTTTTTCTTATTTTATACATTAATAAACTATATTCTAAGGTGTAATTAAACCTCTGGTTTCTTCAGGCTTCGGTCAGTATGCACTTCGAATGGGCAGCATCAGCAAAAAAACATTATATTGTGATAAATATCGATCAAAATGGGAAATATATCATGATCACATTTTTTGCCATATCGCCCAGCCCTAGTTTGAACTGTCTAGGCAATGTGCATTTTTCTCTTTTAGGTGGCTACCACCATGTGAAAGTAGGAGACCTTTACAACGGAAAATACCATGTAATCCGGAAACTGGGCTGGGGACACTTCTCCACGGTGTGGCTCGCCTGGGACATCCAGTACGAGAAAAAGTTTACTGCATATTCTTACTGCACTATTTTGTTTTTGAGGCCTGAAGTTGTATACAGATTCAGTAGCAGCTGACTCTGAGACTGTTGTGGTAGGACCTTGTACGGTGCTTCCTGTTAGCGAACGTTACTTGCTCTGTGGTTGCAGGGTGAAGAGGTTTGTTGCAATGAAGGTGGTAAAGAGTGCGGAGCACTACACGGAGACGGCAGTGGATGAGATCAAACTCCTCAGATCTGTGAGTAGATGAGTTAATTGCACACAGAAGGTTTTATGAGTTGAAATCAGGAAGCGCAGTCAATGTACACAATTATGTACTAATTACATCAACGCAGACACATTGATCACAGTTCATGATCATAACAACAGGATCTTTATTTCAGTGAAAACCATTACAGACTTTACATTAGAGATGCACCGATTACAATTTTCTAGGCCGATTCTGTTTTCCGATTTTCTTTGAGTTAGGCCAGCCGATACCGATTTTAGCCGATTCCGATTTCATTTTTTCTAACCACTTTACAGCACACACAAATATTTATTTTCTATCTTTTCTTTAATAGAACATTTTGCACAGAACATAGAAAATCTTTTGAACAGATAATGGATCACTATGAAATAGAACTAAATTACTCCTGGTGTGGGAAATTCACACACATCTAAAGTGCAATGTTAGAACCATTTCCTTTTTTTCACATCCAATATCCAACAAAAAAAAATTTGATTTTGGTGTCGTCCCTCCACGCCCTACGTTTTCCTTGCAAACTTGTTATCTTCTGCACACGCGCTGAAGAATTTCCAAACAGCTGACAACTGTAACTCGTATAACTGTGGCGTATGTCAGACTGACCTGCAGGTCGCCGGTCATGGGCCTGCACGTGAAAACCGGCCAATTCCGGTCACCGGCCGGTCTATCGGTGCATCTCTACTTTACATTATGTGTGACTTCACATACAGTACTGTGTAACATGAACATTCAGCATGTTAGGCATGTAAGTTGAAGCAGTATAACATGACTACAGATAAAGAGACATGCATGCCAATCCTGTATTTGTCCAGTCTAACATTAGTAAGTGTAAATCCTGATTGTTTGGATTGTGCTGTTCTGTTTTTTTTTGTTTGTTCCCAGGTTAGAAACTCAGATCCCACTGATCCCAACCGTGAGATGGTGGTCCAGATGTTAGACGACTTCAAGATCTCTGGTATCAATGGAACCCGTATCTTTTACAGCCAGATATTGTTAATGCTTCCTGGTATTTTTTTTATGATTCAGATGTGATCTGTTTAATTGCTTCCTACTGGAAAGATTAAAGCCTGTTAATTGTTAGATAAATCCTTTACAAGGAGTGGATCATTATTTCCCCTGGTGTCATGTGTAGCTGTGAAAGCAGTATGCAAGGAACAAAGTTGGTGAACAGGTGATGGGATTACTCAATGGAACCTTGTGTGTCCCAAACAGAGGTCCACCTACCACAACACTTTGTATGAGTAAGATCCTCCGAATTCCATAGGGAGAGCTGTAGGTGTAATATGACACTCCCTAACAACACCGTAGTGTTTTGCACTATGACCTACTTTCTTTTTTCAGTATAGATAATGCTAATAATCCTCATGTAGGTGAATGACCACAGGGCTTCAACGTGTTTGGTAAACTGTTTTTTTTCTAATGGGTTTTCAGTTTGGCTTTACTTGTATTATCTTAACTGCTGTGATCTTCAGATGTCTGCATGGTGTTTGAGGTGTTGGGGCATCACTTATTAAAGTGGATAATAAAGTCCAATTACCAAGGGCTGCCCCTTTCGTGTGTGAAGAGCATCATTAGACAGGTAACATTAGACCCACAGTGTTGCACCTTTTTTGTATGCTGGTGACTCCTGATGAAGGTTCAGTTGTAGCTTCCACTCGTTTATAAGAGCCAGGTAGCCTCCAGGGTCTGTTAACGTGTCAGGGCGCAGCATTTTGCTTTTTAAATATTTTTTAGCTTTTGTCATAATGAAACAAGTAACTGATAACAATATTGATACATTGTCACTATGTATTGCTCTTTATTTATGCTTTGATAATTGACATAACATACATCTTTATTTACATTTGTTTGCCAAGATTTGTGTTCCTATGAGGCACATGTTTATCAGCTTTTTATTTCTTATATTTTAACTGTATTAAAAACCAAAAGAGTCATAGAGAAAGTTTAGGAAATATCATAAAAAGATATTGAAATATTTAAAAAGTGTTTCAGTTCAAAGATAAAGTTAAACTTTTGCAATCAGTCAACCGTTCTCTAATTATTAATTGTCCAGGTACTCCAAGGCCTGGACTACCTGCACACAAAGTGTCAGATTATCCACACAGACATCAAGCCAGAGAATATCCTGATGAGTGTTGATGAGCCTTATGTCCGGAAACTTGCAGCTGAAGCCACAGAGTGGCAGAGGGCTGGTGCGCCTCCTCCCTCTGGTTCAGCAAGTATGAGACAAACACTTGTTCATATGTACATTCATGAACTCCATTTGGTAACAGTTTGTACTCATCTGATTTTCTCTTTTCAGTAAGCACAGCGCCTGCTCCAAAACAGGTACAACCCTTTTATTTACTTTTTGCATAGGACATCAGCCTCCCACATTTTTTAGTATAGACACATTTATCCCACAAATATGCAACTATCTATGAGAGCTATTTTGTTTCTTACGTTCATCTCTGACAGACACTAAAAATGTCCAAGAACAAAAAGAAGAAGTTAAAAAAGAAGCAGAAGCGGCAGGCTGAGCTGCTGGAAAAGTGCATCCTGGACCTGGAGAAGATGGAAAAGACCACCGAGACACGAGAGGATGAAGAGGATGAAGATGAGGACCCGCAGTCTCCAAAGGGACGGGCCTGTGCTCCTCTCAGACAGGTGTCTATTCTGGAGCTGGAAAATGAGGGAACAGAGGGTAAGAAGCCAACATCACAGGAGTAATGTGTGCTTCTTAAATTTATATTGCTGTTGGTTAAAGTTCCGTCAAGGTTGTGACAGTTATAAAAATCCTTGGTATGAGTCATTTTGAAAAAAAAAAATTATTGCCTGTCTTTTCCTGATACTTTCAGAGAGCAGTGTGAATGCAGATCTCATGAGGGTGGGACCAGAGGGGCTGTTGGAGGTTAACTGTAATGGCCATGTGGAGGCGGACCAGAGGCAGTCCCAGTGGAGGGACGAGGACCAACACAATGGCAACGCAGAGCACACAGTGAAATGTGCCAGTCAGGAGGGGCAACACGAGGAGTCCCCTGTTCACCTCATCTGCAACGGTGTGGACTCTGCCGATCTCAAGGAGCTGGACACTGAGACTGAAGGCAGGGGTGCTTACAGCAGTGGAGTAACTGAGACACATCTTCCTGCTGGGCTGGAGGAGGGAGAGCTGGAGCAGGAGGATGGTGAGGACTGGCCCGAAAGCCTGGACGGTCAGTTAGGCAAAATGAGTACATCTGCTAACTGCAAAGAGGTTTTTGATAGCTGTTTGCTCTGGCTGGGCTGCTTTGGAAGTTTAATAAAGGCTCAGCCATGTGAACTTTGAAATATTGATCGTTAGGCTCTTCTTTTATTAGATTTTTAGTCCATTCTTGTCTCTTTGTCTCTCTCTCTCTGCTCTGATATAGGCAAGCTAACAGCAGGATCCCTGCTAGTTAACCCCCTTGAGCCACTCAATTCAGACAAGATCAAGGTCAAGATTGCAGACTTGGGAAATGCCTGCTGGGTGGTGAGTAGCCTGCTAATGACCTGAGGGATTTCCTGATTAGGGATGAAGCCTCCAGCTTGGGACACATGCAGTGTCATCTAGCTACCAAAATAGAAATACTTTAAAGCTATAGTGCGTAGTTTCTGTCTCCCCCATGAGGAATTCTAAGTAATGACAACAAAAATGTCAGCGCGTCCACATGATACAAGCCTTCCGTGATCGCGCACCACCCCCACCCCTCCTCCACACAGTTGTTTGTAACCAAGCAGGACACGGTGGATTAAAAAAAAGTGGACTCTTCAGAAGAGGTAATTATCTTTGCTCGATTTTCTGCGCACGAAAGTCGCCGGGTGACACCAGTTTCTGAACATAGCCATACTGAGAAATACAGAGAGAGTTGTGTGGAGCTAAACGTCTTAATTGGCTTTGTAGCAACTCATTTGGCAATGGCTTGAATATAACGGACGTTCATTAATATAAAAAAGTTATGCACTAAAGCTTTAATCTTTTTTTTGTTTAATTTGAAATGAAATGGGAGATGAAGTTGGATACAGTTGTTGGCTGCCACTCTTACATATTTTGGAACCCTTTTTTAGGATTTGCTTCTTTTCTTTCTGTCTCTTCCTCTCAGCACAAGCACTTTACAGAAGACATCCAGACACGACAATACAGGTCCTTAGAGGTGCTCATTGGTGCTGGATACAGCACACCGGCCGATGTATGGAGCACAGCCTGCATGGTGAGAGAGATTGTACTGACGATAAACTATTGCACTATATCAAACCTTAGAAAAAAATCTTGTATCTTGAAGTGTTATGAGAGTGTAGCAGGTGATGCGAGGGAGTAAATATATCCTTTCATACAGTATCTTTCCTGTGTTTATGATGATGATTGTGTTGTCTCCTCAGGCCTTTGAGCTCGCCACAGGGGACTACTTATTTGAACCACATTCTGGGGAAGATTATTCCAGGGATGAAGGTATTGCTGGGACTTCATTTTCCTCATTTTCTCCAGTTATAACTGCACACCATTAGTCCTAAATGATCTATTTAATAGAATTTTTGAAATGTATGCTTCACTGGTAAGTCATTTAGCATTGCAGATAACGTTTAACAGTTATTGCTACTGTGAAAAGTGAAAAATGTTTTTCTTGTGAAATTGTGCCTCATTGGTGTTGCATTGCCATTATGAGTTATTTAAAAATATCCACACATCTAAGAGTTTCACAGTAGGCATGACAAGTTGTGACCTTCACTCTTATTGTGCAGTTTGCATATTTTGCAGTGAACTTTTCTTAAGTTTCCACAGTGTTAACATTTACAGTAAATGAGGTACTCCATTACAGTGATTTCAAAAGGTCTCCTATTTAGAAGAAATCTAGATGTGAGTCATGTGATGATGAGTACCAACATTCCTGTGTTTATTTCCTCTCTTAACACTTCAAACCACACTTTTGCTGCACTGGAGACGGGGCCATCTCTCATTTCCTTGCTCATCTATTCTTCATCTCTTTCTCATTGTTCTCATCCTTATGCTTCCGTTATGCTAATGTTAGCTTGCTGCTTAGCTTGACATTTCTGTACTGACTTGATTCTGCTGTGGCATGCCAGGTATGTGCTAAGAGTCAACCTTCAGTTTATTGGCACATGCCGCAGCTGTGAATCTGCTTTTTCACCTGCAGTACATGAACTCATGAGGCTTTTATTCTTCCACAGCTTGCTCCGTTGTGTTTCTTTTACTAATCACTCATCCTGTATCAGAATTTGCTGCACAAGTTTTGATGGCTGTGCTTTAAGTCTTATTTTCAGTCTGATTCAATATTGGTTTGTTGTCTGATATGAAAGTAAATGGCCTACGTGGGTTCAAATGTTTGTAGCTTTTGATATGAAAAAAATAATATAGGTTTCTCATACATGTGCTTCTTGTCATATGAGGCTGTCATCATCCATTGTTCCTAATACATTGTTCCACATGACATGTTTGCCATCTCTCTCGTACCCCCTCTCCCATTTTCCATCTCCTTCCCTTTCCAAACTGTTACCCTCTGACTTTCAATCGCTCCTCCTCTGATGTGCCTCATTTCCAGACCATCTTGCTCTCATGATTGAGTTGCTCGGTAAAATCCCTCGCCACTATGCTCTGAGTGGGAAATACTCACAGGAATACTTCACCAAGAGAGGTATGCTACCCCTCTGTCTGTGGCTCGCTCTGGAAAACGGTGGATGGGAGGCGAAGGGGGACGGTTTCTGTCAGCACATTCAGATCGACCAAAGTTGTTGGTGTGTGCAGGCCAGTGGGCAAAATAATGAATACAGACCTATAAATGTATGTTTGAACAGTGGTCATCAGACATTAAAGTGTCAGTAGTTCTGCCAAAGATTGCCTGGCAGAGGTACACTCAGTTCCTAATCAGTTGTAGCCTTGGCTGGATACTTGATACTGTATTGATTCTTGTAGGGGGAGTTCTCATGACTTTTTCCTCCATGGGGTAGTCAAAGGCATTTAACTTGCAGTGTTGAAGGATTTCTCTCTATTACAGTCCTGAAGTGTACATGATATGAGTTTCATAATATAAAATGTTTAGAAAGTAGCATCAACAAGTGAAAGCATTTACAACACTTAAAAAAAATTATGAAAGAATCTTAGAAAACTAATTCATCTATAAGGGGTCCTTGGCCGGAAAATAGTTTGAGAACCTTTGTGCTCCAGATGGCGCCTGTCAGTCATGTCCAAGAGCACTACTGCAGGACAGATGCCTATTTGAGAGCTTGAACCTAAATCAGAATCTCTATGCTTGAAAAACCTCCTTGTTGCCTTCACTAAAGAACAGTCTTGATAAGGTCCCCTTTATAATGATTTAGTGCAGTGATTTATCTATTTGATTATGTCTCTGCGCCAGCGACACCTGCCTGTTGCCGGAGGCGTTATGTTTTTGGGTTGTCCTTTTGTCAGTCTGTCCATTCTTGTAAACATGATATCTCAGGAGCCTCTGGAGGGAATTTCTTCAAATTGGCACAAACGTGCACTTGGACTCAAGGATGAACTGATTAGATTTTGGAGGTCAAAGGTCAATGTCACGGTGACCTTACAAAACATGTTTTTGGCCATAACTTCACTTCCTAATTGCCAAATCCTAACTATGCCAACATTACACACACATGTCTAATAGGAGAAAATTAAAGGCATACTATGTAACTTTTCCCTCTTCGGTCCCCCTACAGGTTGTCTCATTGGAACTACAGCCCGTTCCAATAAGACAACCTGTAGGGGGACCGAAGAGGGAAATGTTACAAAGTATGCCTTTAAGTGAGGACCTTTTTATATCCAAAAGGTCAACTACACAGTGAAAAGGTCAACTACACAGTGAAAAGGCTGATTACAAAGTTTCGAACCCTAGTTGTATACATTTGTCATAGGCAATATGGGAATTGTGTTCGTTTCCCATCCAGTTTCTAAATGAAAGAACCTTACAGCTCATGTGTCTGGTGGCCATGTTTGAACCTGATTTCTAACTGTAGGTCTGTGCACCCCAACCTCTGCAACAATCTGGCCCATCCGTGTGTGTGTGGGCCGTCAGCCTGACCTCTCTCTTCCTCAGCCCTCCGCCCGCCCACCCACCCACCCAGAGCGGGCCTGTGTCCGGGACACTGTCTGACCAATCTGTTGCTTGTCTTGTCTGTCTTGTTCCTCTCCTCTTGCTGTCGTCTGCCATGTAGACCATATAGCGCTGATCATTGAGCTGCTGGGGAGTGTCCCACGCAAACTCATAATGACTGGCAAATATTCCAAGGATTTTTTCACCAAGAAAGGTAAAACAAAGCATCAGTGTCAAGATTAGAGAAGGTTTTCTGCCCAAGAGCCGCTTATATTTTCACTCCTCTGTTGTGTTATGTGAAATTAAAATATGTTTTGTTCACTTAAACATTTATTATTAAAACATTTCCAATATTCGATATTACTATTTAAAAAGCAATGCCTGTTTTGAAAATACAGTGAGTAAATAAAGTAAGAAATGTAATGTATGCCATCTTTATATTTGAATATGTTTTCATAGACTTAACTACGTTGTAGAAGTGAATTTACACAGGGGAAATTGTTGTGCTGAATTTCCGGATGGCTCTCTGATGCAGTACTGTCTGATTGTCTGTAGGTGATTTGAAACACATCACCAAGCTGAAGCCATGGGGCCTGCTGGAGGTTCTGATTGACAAGTACGAGTGGCCCCGTGAAGAAGCCGAGTGCTTTGCTGACTTCCTGCTTCCCATGCTGGAGCTGGTCCCAGAGAAGAGAGCCACAGCCGCAGAGTGCTTGCGTCACCCATGGCTCACCCTCTAGTGGAGACTATCAACCATTGCACCTCCCTTCCTTCCCACTCTCTCCAGAGACTGCAACAGATCACTTTCCAGTTCGGGCATATCAGATGAATATTTATTTCTCTTTTTTTTGTTTCCTTGTTTTTGTTTCTTGTGTTCTTCTTATTGAACTAATGCTTCTGTGTATGTTTGCTTTGTATTTGTTGGTTTTTCTCTCAGTGTGATGACGTTAGGAATCCAATGGATTACATTACTTTGTGGTCATGTTGGCTCAAACCTGCTGTGCTCCATTCACCCACCAAACTTGTACTTGTACTGCTAGTGACTCTTCCTTATTTGTTACACTCCTGCACTAAAACCCAAACAAATTAAGGATATGTAGCCTTTCTTGGTCATTTTGTTCCCTTTAGAAGGATTCGCTATCACTTCTTCTCTTGTGCATTTTCATTAGTGCTGTGTTTTTTTTTTTATGATTTATTGTATCTTATATTACACATGTAAGGTATATTTTGTATTTGTAAAGTAGGCTTATGAAGTTGCACACTGGGCTGATATTTACACTGACTCTGGTAATGTTCACAGCAATTTCTTACTGAGACATCCACGGTCTGATAATTTAGGTCATATTATTTACCCATAACAAATCTGTTGTCACCTGGTACTTAGTGTGGTTAGTTAATTATAATAAATGAGATCTTTCATTCTCGTGGGAGTCTGGTATTCTCATACAACTATAACAATTCAGGAATCTAGTGTTTTAAAGGTTTCAGCAAGACCACATGTTAAGAAGCCCAATTTAAAGGAGAAAAAAGTGAAAATAAACTGTATATATCTGTACCAAAGAGTTTGCCTTTATGTATATTACAGTTATGTACAGTTTTTAACAAATCTTATATCTTCGCTAAGATTATTTAGCTGGATAGCTGTGTTTTAATAAAGCGTATGGAAGATGTGTTCAAGCTCAGTTGTATGTATTGCCACCTGTTCAATAATGTCACTGTTTTTATCATAGAACTGGTGAGATCTGATGTTATGCAATGGTGTCTCAAATTGATCATATCAAAGTAAAGTATCTTTTGAGCCTAGGTAAAAACTAAATTTACATTAGTGTCAGATTTAAGAACATAGACTTTGTGTAAGTTGTCAATTTACAAAACTGTACAACACCATACAATAAAAACAGATGTTCATGCAATACAAAGTCATTGTGTTGATCTCCTTTATTGGGTGTTTGGCATCAAGTACAGATTTGAAACTGCAGTTCTTGCCAGGATTGTAAAGCAGTAAAGAACTGCTGCATTTCAATTAACCAAAAATCAGGTGAGCGGTTTGGCCAAAACTATATCACAACATTTCAGGATGCTTGTTCATTGCATCTGCATCACACTGGTCCAGAAACTCCATGTTCATCAGGGGTTTTCTGTAAAAGAGGGAAAACGCTCTTATAGATACCTTTAATGGATTTAAGGCGCTGGGTGTGTTGGGACGCAACTCACATGCCTTTTTTATGTTGAAAATGTGTATCAAATATGATACAGTAGGTATTTTTGGAAAATCCCCCAAATCATCCTTCAGTTCTACAGTTTTATTTGTGCCCACTCTTAATTATTTAATTAAACCATTAAAGATTAAACTGTACATAAGAACATTCAGAGTGGACATTTTTATATGTATAATTAGATTATCTCCAAAAGTGCAAGCAGCAAAGTGAAAAGGAAAGAGTAAACTTATGTCAAAGAAGGAAAAGCATAGGTGATGGCTGGATTCCATTTAGCTGCTTCACTTTCAGGGTCCTGGTGTTGTGGATGCTGGCTCACTGTCACACACAGCTTTACTGGGAACAAACACCTGTGCTTTTCCTTTTATTACAAGTCAAAATGTCTGCTGTGGAAAAACCTTTCCACAGCCAGCATTCAGACTCCCCAAACCAAGCTCAAGAGCAGAGATGGCTACCTCTCTGCTTTGGTCCATACCCACATCCTTCATCTCTTTGCATTACCTGCTCCTCCCTCCACCTCGAAGTCATCTGGCAGCAGTTTGTCCTGCCGGTTGCCGAGGGTGAAGGACAAAAGTGCCAGGAGGAGGGCGTCCAGGATGCTGATGATGGCCAGGATGTAGGCCCAGCGCACTGTACAGTTCCCCAGGCTGTACTTATCCGTCTTCTGACCACACATCCTTTTCACCTCTGGAGAGTCCCAGCCGTCCGGGTAGATCATGCAGCCCATCACCATCAACGCAGCTGTGGGGGAAGAAAGACACTGAAATAGTGGAGGCTTGCAATAATTACCCCTTCTGTGCTCTTACTTTAATAAATAAATAATTACAAGAGAGTTTCTTCTGAGCCCCCAGTGCAGGATAAGGTGTGATGTAGTCCCATAAAGTGCCAAAGGTTTCATGTATTTATGGTGCAGCAGCAAAGGATGCTCAGTGGGGCTCTTTGCATGATGTACGGTTATGTGTGGTCTTAAATGTTGAATGCTCTTCATCTGGTCAAGTGTCCTCTGGGCTTTTGCTAGAGTTACTGTACAAAGTTAGATTCAAATCTGAATTTTGCAGATCAAGTATGCATTTCAAGGAATTGGCAAGTCAAATAAAGTGGTGGAGTAACTAAGTACATTTACTCAGGTACTTGTACTTTACCTGAGTCTTTTCTTTAATGCCACTTTCTAATTCTACTCTTCTACATTTCAGAGGGAAATATTGTACATTTTACTCCAATACATTATCTGACAGCTTCAGTTACTAGTAGTTACTCTAAAAATTAAGAGTTTTGCACACAAAACATATAAATAGTTTATAAATAAATTAAACTACCCAACAATATATAGGCCTAATCAGTTGATTGACGGTCTATTTTGATTGTTTCAGTCATTTTTCATGTAAAAAATGTTAATGTTTCCAGCTTCTTAAATGTGAGGATTTTTCTTCATTGAAACCAGAACACGGTTTCTCCTATCCAGGAATGGTGTGTGGAAGGGTCAGACCTTCCTCCACAGCGCTGTGGAGAAAGGTCTGGCAATGCGAGACTAATCATCTCATGACCGCTCAGATTTATCTGGTGAACCTATGGAAGTACCTGACCCCTATGTTGGAAACCATTAGAAAAAAACTAACTCCTGACTGTAACTAAATGCCTGCTTGTTGCATCAGTATTAAAAATGTAATATATGATAATATATCAGTCAAAGGGGACATTTTACTGCAGAATGAGTACTTTTACTTTTGATTCTTCAGCATATTTTGTTCTTAATACTTAATATGGCTAGTTTTCTCAGCCCTGGTGTGTTTCAGGTGTGAGTTTAGATCAGTTAACAACACAGCAACAATGGATCTTGTTACATGTAATCAATCCACCATCAGAGGTGTCAGAGTCTGGGCTGAAACTGGATCCCTTATTGGCTTCCACAGTGAGGAACAACACATTCATTACAAACACACTCCTCGCCTGAAACCAGAGAGGTGAGAAGATGAGTTTATCACCTCACACTCAGTTTAGAGGGAGCAGTTCATAAGAGAGTCTCACTCATCCTCCAGGCTCACTGCTCCTTTCCACAGTTTTGATATTCAGGTGCTTTTGTCAAATGTGTACTTTCCTTACAAAATGTAAAAATGTGGTCTTTATTTGGATTATTAGATGCGGACACTAAAGCAACTGTAATGTTTTAAAAAGTAGAATAAGTGTGGACATGGAGTTTCTCCACAGACATGTGACCTTTGACCTTAGCCAAGATTTGAACCTTAACTCTGAATATGCAAAGCAATAGACTCCTTTGTTTTTCAAACCTCCATTTTAAACCCAGGAAATGTTTTGGTGACATAGTAACTACATGTCAGCTTCACTCACTCTTAAGTTCAGTATCAGTCCTGCGCTACAAAATAAAATGTAATGAAAACATTACCTTCAAAATGATGTCATTGGCTACTGATTTCTTTTAATCGAATGTATTCATGTTCATTTTTACACTGAGTGCTACCAGTGGTGGAAGAATGTATTTCTTTACTTTTCTTTACTTAAGTAGAAGTAGTGATCCCCCAATGTAGAAATACTCCATTACAAGTAAAGGTTCTGCATTAAAAAAAAGTACACACAGTAAATATTACTAGCAAACTGTAGGCCTACTCTGTATTAAAAGTGTAAAAGTAATCATGATGTGGAATGGACCATTTCATTGTATTAGATTAGTATATACATTAGCCTATATATCATTATTACTACTGAACTTGAAGCATTATATGCTGTTTAGTACTTTTAACAATAACTATGCATCATATTTAAAACATTTATCATATCTTTTTTTATGTGAAATCTTAATCTGAACAGTAACTAGTAATTATAACTGTCAAACAAAAGTATTGAAGTAAAAAGTACAACGTTAACCCCTGAAATGCAGTGGACTAGACGTATAAAGTAAAGAGCACACTCTTCCTCACCTGAGGCCAGCTGCATCCACGCACAGGTCTTGTAAACGTTCCCGGCGTTGCAGAAGAAGAACAAGCTGAAGCAGACCATAGTGCCCACAATCAGCAGCATGGAGGTCCCCACGAAGAACATGGCGGTCCTAAAGGCCGGTGAAGGGATGGAGTTGAAGTCGAACACGCTGCCCTTGCAGATGAGCTCCGAGGTGAGTGCGTTGCCGATGCAGTAGTGGAAGAGGCCGAAGTAGCCGGCCTGCGGGGTGTTGACGCTGTCCCCGATCCAGTAGGGCTGGATGAAGACCACCATGGTGATGATGACAAAGCAGATGGTGAACACGGCCCACATGACGCCGATGGCTCGAGAGTTTCTCACATAGTTGGTGTGGTAGATTTTAGCAGCTTCCTGGACTGGAAGCAGATCCATTTAAGCGAGCTTAAAGTATTTCTTTAATTATGTCCGTCTTCAGTAAATCTAAAACAAATGTTAAAACTCAATCCACGTGTCCTGAGTCTTTAAACTCGCCACAACACACACACACAAACAAACACACTCACACCTGTTGCTGCTGTGGCTGCTTTGCATTGAAATACCTTGCTCAGGATTCAGCACCATGGACAGCACCCTCACCTCTCTAATTACGTTGCTATGACGTCAGAGCTTGAAAGAATAAGCAACAACAAATAAGATAAACATTCTCTACGTCCTTCCCAAACCTTAAAATTTTTTTCTGATTGAATTCACTTACATGGATGCATTAACCCTTATGACAAAGAAAACAAGTGAACACACATTGTTATATTTTAAAGAATTATTTTCTGTAACTCCTGATTAAGGTAGCTATATTGACTTTATTGAGGTTATTGTTTATTTATTATGTTTAATTGTGTTTAATTTAATTGACTTGATTTTAACTAATCACTTTTTTACACACTGGAATCTTAAATTGTATAAGAATGTCCATGGCCTGCTGAATGTCTGTCTATTCACAATATTCAATAAAGAAACAAAAAACAAATAAGATAACCATTGAAATATCCATATATTAATTAGTATAAGGAACTAGGAGGCATAAATAAGCATACATATGTAGAATCTAAACACTAAACTTCTATTATTATACAATTAAATGTGAAAGTACATCTTTCTTGGAACATATAGCCTAGCTAACCTGTAACCCTTGTGTTTGCTCCAAAAGCAAATACAAACAGAATGTTACTTTTGGTTCAAACTATCTGATCTATATTAATTATATAAATCAATTTACATAGCAAATATGAAAACAAAAATTTCTGTAAGCAATATGAAACAAAACAATTTTTTTTTAATTCTAATTAAACTGTAAAAACTGAATTTAACAATAAATGTGTGTGTGTGTGTGTGTGTGTGTGTGTGCCCAGGTAGGTGTGAGTATGGTCAGAGTTTGTGTGTTAGTGTGGATCACTTTCTTTTAGGTTGTTATAATCTCTCTCTCTCTCTCTCTCTCTCTCTCTCTCTCTCTCTCACTCACACACACACACACACACACACACACACACACACATACACTGCTGTTCAGGAGAGTTTCTTTCACATTTGAATTGCCCCTCTGTGGGAAGATAAGTGATTGTGATAAGTGTATTCAACACCAGAGTTTCTTTTGGACAAAAACTGTAACTCTCATTTGCTGCAGCCCCACTTTCTAATCTTTTTCTTGTCTATGTGCTATATTCAGTTTGGGATGACAACCCTTGCCCGAGGCTGACAGGGGGCAGCCGGACAGAGCATGCCACCATCTGTATTCTTTACCCTCCAGTCAGTGTTCATGACAAGGAGCTTGAGGGCCTCCTGCATGACACTTTACCATGTACAGAGAAAAGTATTCAGGGATGAGCCTTTGTCCCATGTTGCCACGGACTCCCTGACAGCTCCCTGGAGCTCAGGAGGGACAATCAGCTGACGTTGGGGGGTAACAGAGAGGGAAGCACGAGCTCCGACTGAAAGAGAGAGAGGGGGATGAGATGGAGAGGAGACGTCAAAGCTTAGATAAAAAGACTGATCAAACTCAGTCTGTGGAGGAAAAATGCGGGGGAGCTGCTCTAATGAGGCGTAATCCCTGATACATTTGACAGCCTCTGACTGTCGCGTCAAGATTTCATCAAGCCTGCTGTTTCTTCAGAGACGCCTTCAAGAGGAGATGTGGTGCAAGCAACATCTTGGTGGAAAACATGGCAGAAGACAATGCATGCATCAAGGCTTCATGCACACACAAACACAATACTTTACACCTTTAGGAGGATTAACCTTTTTATTTTTATTTATTTGTTTTCTGACATAAAACCTTGTTCCAGGCTATTATAAAGTCAAAATAATCAAAAATCCACTTATGTTGCAATCAGAGCTCCTGGTTATGAACTAAAAGATAAATCTGTGTCCATCTGTTTTTGTCCCAGAGCAGCGCTGCTGTGTTGTAGCTTCTAAATGAAGATGACATGTGATGTCTATGTTAAGGGTTGATGCACTGGATGAATTGCAGAGGTTAACACCAAGGTAGATAATAAAGCTCTCTAAACCTATTTTGATTTCACAACCTTTATGTCCCATCACAGACAGGATCTGACATTAGCAGGAGGATAAAGTTTGTAACCATTTTGTCGCCTTATTCTCATAGGTTTGATTTTAAAGGTGCCACCATCACCTGACTATAAATAAAAGTAGCATTTCTCTTTCACTTTACTGAGAAAAATAAAACTTAGTTTGCATTGGTTTTGCCGTCATTCCACCATCTGTCACTCAATAATGTTTTAGTTTTAGTTTAGTTTTATTTTTTTTTTACTTTTATTTTTTGTCTCGTATTTAATGAGCACTCTGTTTGTACATGGTGATAGCTGGCTGCTCATCAAATTTCATCAGCAGCTGGATTAACCTCTAAGGAAACCCTGGGACAAAAATGAAATGAAGGCCTCTATTAACCCCTTTCCTCGTTGTGTATTTACCCAACTAGGCTACTATACTTATGTACACATTTGTACTTGTACTTTACTTGAGTATATCCATTTTATGCCAATTTATACTTCTATTTCACAACAATTCAAAGAAAAATATTGTACATTAATTGCAAACTAAGATTTTATACACAAAACATATAATAAGTGTATGGAATACGATGCATTGATAAGGATTAGACTATCCAGCAGTATGTAAAATACTTTTAGAATTAGCTCCACCTCGACTAACTACAACAGTAAAATGCTGCATCAGTAATACAAATTATCTAAAGTTGTAATGTATAATACTATTATAAGAGTCAGAGGGGCCATGAATGAGTACTTTTACTTTTGATACCTAAAGTACAATTTGCTGATAATTAATGTAACATTTTCAAAGCAGGATTTGCAGCAGGAGTGTTTTACATTGCAGTATTGCATTACTTAAGTAAATTATCTGAATATTTCCTCGACAACTGTCAAACAGTAGAATAAACACAGCATCTTAATTATATTTTGCCTACAGCACCAAAGACTACGTCTGTGGTTATTTAATTCAATGCAAATTGATTTGGGAATATATACAATTACAAAAACAAAATATCAAATGAAATAATGAAGACTTTTACAAAGATACATTTTGGTTCTTCTAGTAAGAGCCCCCAGATAACAAAGGAGCCATAATTAGATTACCTACTGAAGTAAATCTGAGGCTTTTGGCTCCCTGGGGCTCCTAGACAGTTTCTTTGCGTGTTTGGGAATACGTCCTAGCCATCACCTCATCCAGGCTCTATTTCTTCCCCCAAATGTGGATTTACTGAGTGCAACCAGCTGAAAAAAAACTGGCAGAAAATCAACCTAAATTCCTGTCTTCAGAAAGCCTGACAGACAGACGCTGTGTGTATTTTTAGACTGTGTAAATAGTAGAGATGTGACAGGAAATGAAAGGAGAAAGAGAAGACATACATCACAGTTAACCAACCAGGGACGTTGCAATCCCTGTCTTAGCCACCAGCACATCCAAACAATGTAATTACCTGTACTTTTATGTGTTAAAAGTGAACCTGAAATAATGAATTGATGTTATAACTAGAGACCATCTTGCGATGGGATCACACCAGCCACAATGCAAAATTGGACCAGGGGTATAAAGTGGGGGCGATGGCCCCTAACCTACTTCCTACCCCCCTACTACCAACGCCATTGCACGGACCACATCTATCTTCGAACTTGGCCTTCATTTTGATCTCAACTATTCAAAGTTTTGTGACTGCATCTTGCACGTTGTCACGCTATTGCGGTTTTAAAAACTGTCCACAGTTATACAGACAGACAGACATATAAACCTACCTGGTAAAGTACTTAAAACCGCCTCTGTGGTAGTTGCTGCTACAGTAGGTGTCTCCAGGACCACATTTTGCCAAGATGGCACATACTCTAAAACAAGAAATGCCTCTACTCTACGGGGCGGTGAATCTCTTTCTCAGCATAATGAACTCCCTGACAGGGAAGTGGCAGAGCTTCACCACTGAAAACAGCCACGCTCCAGTGTTTTAGTAATGGTGGCGTAGTGGCTGCCGACATCACATTTCCTGGTGCTCAATCAGTGTAACGGATGAGACAGACAGTAATGCTAATACACACACACACACACACACACACACACACACACACACACACACACACACACACACACACACACACACACACACACACACACACACACACACACACACACACACACACACACACACACACACACACACACACACACACACACACACATACAGACTCACAAGGTGAAAACAATACCAGCATTGCTGTTGCGGCTAATGAGACAAGTTAGATTGTTGCATCATGGACTACCTCAGGATCTACTATCTAAACACACTGTATAAGAGCCACAGACCTAGAGAGTTGAGCATATATTTGGGTTCTTTACCTATTGGTGAAATAGCTGGGCTCATCTGCCGTGTCATCCTGATACCTCGGGGAGTCAGGTTTGTTTGTCCAATAATGCCTTTGCCTCACTGCAGTGCAGAGACGCTGTTAAAACAATCTGCCAGTCTGGCAGATATCCTGATATCTGAAGTGAACAAGGAGATCAGTGCATTTGAGGACTAGCTATTGAGCAGATGATTTAAAATCCAACAAAAGACTGGATTACCATTTCCCAATACTACATCCAGTGAGTTTGATTCTTTTTTTTTTGTTGCAATACATTGCTTTTCCCGATTTGTATTTTTGCATTTTGAAGGGAGGACATATATTCCGTGTTTGGACATTTTGGTTGGATTATGGAGAGGAGGACATTTTTGAGTTGGACAAACCTTGTGGACATTCAAGTGGACAACACAGTTATTCTCTTGTGAACTTGCACAAGAAACGTGTGCATTGTTGTTAGTTGAAGTAGGAGGGTTTTAAATGCACCCAAATTATTTGAATGCAGGTAGTATCACAGTAGCTCTTGAATTAAATTTGAATTAGGCTTAAAACTTAAAATGATTGTTATAGTATAGTATATATAGTAACACTGGGAATTATCACCCGACTCCAGTTCCCCTCGGCTCTATGGAGCATTTCAGTGTCTTTCAGCTCATTGTTTTGGTTTTTTGGCTCGCAGCTTTACTCTTGTGGTTTAGTCTCACTGCTCTCACCGTTGTCGTTTCCAGCTGCACCCGGCAGCTGTTTTCAGCTATTTTTCCAATAACTCTTACTAACTTTTCAGTGTTAATCCAATTGTAAATATAAAGTCAAGTCTATCCCATTCTGAGCTAAATAAACACTTTTAGATGTTATCAGCCCCTCCAGAGCCTCATCAACTCTAATCAATGGACAAACAACAGACAAAGTCTTTAAACCCTAAATACCCCCTAAAACTGAACACTTATTAACTGCTGAATGTAACCTGTGATCAAAGAGGAGTGTATATGTATTTTGTACACAGGCAACACATGGCTGATATGCACAGGCAGTTTAATTGCAGCACTCCTTAAAAGGATGTCTTTGAGTTTCCACCAACCTAAGATGAACCTCTACAGGTTGTCATTGCTTAGGTATTAATGTGTGTGAATGGATTCAGTCACCAGGTATTAAACCTCCCCTGGTCCTTTTGTAAATGGGCAAGTTGTACTTCCTTGGTTCATCATATTTCTTTCCATAATCCAATACAAGGTGTGTGAGCTGTTGTAAAATGGCCTGTGGCACTTTTAATAACCTTGGCAGCTTTATTACATTTATGGCCAACTTTCATCAAATGAGCGACATGCTTATTCCGTGATGTGATTAAGGTCTATTGCTGAGGCAGAGAGCAGAGTATCATTATGTTTTTCTGGAAATATGACAGATATTCTATCACCATCATATGTTATCTTTGCCATGTTATGTGCCTCATTTTCCTCACCACCAACGTGTCTGTATATCTTAGTAAAATATGCTGTTCTCTTTGGATTCATAAACAACAAGCACTACAGTAGATTTTGATGCCCGTGCCAATTAGAGATGAAGAGGCATTTCATCTAAATATTACCTGTCTTTTAAACTCAGGCACTGATTTCTTTCATGATTGTCCCAAAGGAGGGTGCTGCCATAGTTGTAGGGGAATAATGAGTTAGTCTTCTCTACTTATTATTCAGTTTAATAAACCACTCCAATCAGTATGCAGGAGGGTTGTTGCAGGAGGGCAAACTGTCTCTAAGTGTATCTCTGGTATCCCTTCATTTCTATAGTTTTAATCTCACTGGCTTTCTGCATACGGTAATAACCTTCTAAACACCCCCTTGTGTGGCATCAATAACCTTCACCCTCAGCTGTACTGTGGCTTTGCTTCCCTGCAGTAACAATGTGTGAAGATAATGAGCTCTGTGAGTTTAGTGCAGGTGTTGTAATGGCTGCAGCGGCTCTGCCTAGGAAAACAAGATGAGCATACACATTTTTGTACTCCTCTCAGAGCAACAACCCAAACCGTATCCTCCCCTCCCTGAGGCCTGACCCGTACTAATGTTGTCTTTCTTTCATTACAGCACCGCAGCTTCATAGGTGCTCGTCCAGCCGGCTCTGACGACAGTTTTCTTTCATCCCGTCTCTGATAGAATTGGCCTGGTTTGGGAGCAGAAAGCAGGAGCCGATCCAGAGCTCAGCCAGGCGCATCTTGTTAAATCAGACAAAGAAGCACAATGGGCTTTCACACCCTCAGCAACCCATCACCACTGTATTTAGGGTAACTGAGGTATCTGCAATGCTTACAACTCTTGGAACGTGTGTTTGGTGCCACACTAATGAGATTCTTTTCACCATCACAGATGCTCTGCTTTTGTGCAAAAAAAAGACTAAAATAAAACATGGAAAAAACCTCAAAGTGCTTTTTCAGTCATTGTGTTGATGAAAAAAAAACTTTCATTAACCAAAATTGTCCAAGAGAGGGCAGTATGTCATTAAGTGTGTTGAGTTGGGTCACTTATTAGCATGTATGCACAGATGATAGATCCAAGAGAGTGCACCTCCTATACTTCCACTTAAACAGCCAGACTAGGATTCATATGTGTATATTTACATACAGTGTTTACACAGTCACTTGTAATAAACAGGAAGATTTATTTCAAAACCAATGTTAAACATACCTGTTGAGAGTTATGTAATGGTGTTATCTTATCTTTTGATGTTGAAAAGGATCCTGAGTGTATTTTACATAAATCCTCTGTGGTGTGATGTTCTTTCAATCCTCCAGACTGCTTGTATTAATACACAAATTCATGAATGACATTGATTGTCATATTCAAACACCTACTTTAAAAGTCATTCCCTCCCTGTCTTTCGTCCTCATTTAGGTTTGAGAAGTGTTTATTCACTGGATGTCTTGCTTGCAGACTCTGGGCTTGAAGCCCAGTGTGTGTGTATGTGTGTTTGTGTGTGTGTGTGTGTGTGTGTGTGTGTGTGTGTGTGTGTGTGTGTGTGTGTGAACATGATATCAAGTGAGATGGGGTGATCATTCAGTCCTCCTGACAGACTGAATCCCAGTGAAAACACTGCTGCTGCTTCTACCAAACACAGCTGCTATCGGTGCAATGACACCAGCTTCATCTCCGAGCTGCACACATACTGCATGAGATATCGAATATGGGGTGCAGTTTTGCAAGGACGCGTGGCAAGGAGGCATATTTATCTCAGAGGGTGGATCTCATTGTTATTCTTTTCTTTTCCAATCTTCTAAAACCTGAGACTTTGAACTTTGATTGCCTGTGTATACTTTCACATGATTAATACCAGAGGCCCTCCAATGATTAAAGAAAACACACCTATAATTTCAATCATGATGTGCAGTGCCCTTTTGAAATGTCACCATCATATGTCTGTCAAGTTGACAGTCACCACACAGCAATCTATGTTCTCTCTATTCTTGTATCTGCCCATTTAGCTTTTATGTTGTTTGTGCTCACTTTTAGATTGTCACTGCATGTGTCTGTTTTTTTTTGTTAGTGTATATGAAGTGATGCTCCAGCAGTTGTATAACCTTGTAGCGTATAACTCCCCCTCAACAGTAAAATTTGGCGAGGTTGTGGTATGAGAGCTGTGGGGAAATTCTTGCTGTTAATTGGACTGTGAAGGATTTCTTCTGCAGATTCAGCCCACTCTCCATGTCACTCTTTTTCCTCTGCAAGTTTACTCCACGGATTATAAAAGGGTATTAGTTTACAGCGTGTCCTCTATTTCTCTCTACTGTGTCTATGTCCTAATTTCATATTATAATTGTGTTCAGCATGTGCGACAAAATATTCATAATATACATAATTTGCTGTTACCAGAAATCAGTGTAGTTTACAGTTTTGTAACTTACTAACTATAAATGTTGCAAGACATGCACTGACAGATGTCAAACAAACTGCCACTTTGGAAAGCTACTGCCAGTCAAAGGAATAATTTAACATTTTGGGAAATGCACTCGTTCTCTTTTTCTGGCTGAGAGTTGGATGAGAAGATCAATAGGGCTCCTACACGTAAAGCAAGAGCTAGCAGGAAGTTATCTTAGCTCAGCAAAGTAAAAAACACACATTTCTTTCATTTGTTTTAAAGGATATTATGTGCTGGACTATTTCTTGGCAGGGCACAGTTACTTCCTTGATTCTAGTTGTCACTTCGAGGTTGCCAGGCAGATTTTGTTACCTTTGAACAAAGCCAGGCTAGCTGTTTTCCTGAGACTGTCTGCCCCCAAAAAAACAACCCCATAAGCTGTACAATCAGCCATTATGACCCACATTTACATTTATTGTAGTAGTAGTAGTAGTGGCCGTAGCAGGAAGTAAGGTGACAAAGTATAAGAGTGCCAGATGGGTCAAACAAACAGAGGAGTTTCAGACCGGAGTTCATGTCCCATTTGTAAATAAAAAGTAAATGGAGTTATTTTAACTTTACAGAACAAACGGGACTGCGTCATGTTCTATGTCACATGCGTTATTACGTCATGTCCGTACACACAGAAGTGAAGTAACGCAACAGATGTACAGATTTTAACCCAAACCACAATCTTTTTCTAAACTTAACTAAGTAGTTCTGTTGCCTAAACCTAACCAAGTAGATTATGTGCCAAGACCAAACTACACTTTTACAATGTTTAGGACATGTTTAAAACTGTAACTGTTACATTTAGTTATGAGGCTGGAAAAAGCTCCACGGGTTGTAAGGTAGGAAAAATCCAATGATTTGCCCCCTCCTTTTTTTATAATTAGTATTAATGAAATTGACAGGGCACTGAGTTCAACAGTGTAATACACTAATAGAGCTTGTAGTCTGCCACAGAACATAACAGGAAGTATATGGATGCCCGAAAACTGGGCTACACTGGAAAACAATTGGGCTACATTTATGACGATTGGGCATGTTTGAAGCTTTGATTGGGCTACTTGGTGTCAATCAAATCTGACATCACTGTCCCCTGCTTCCAGTCATATTTACTGCACAGACACAATAATGACATTGATCTTATTTTACATAAGTCTTGCCAAGAAAGTTCACAAAGTCTATTTCTTAAAATGTTGGACTCGTCCTTAAAAAAAGAGTTTAAATGTTTTGCTTAGATTTAATCCTTAATTAAGGATGGTGTAAAACCACCATCTAATACTTTATTGTTAGTTTAATTAACAGTTTTAATGTGCCACCGCTATGAGTCTCTCCTCCAAGTCCTTTGCGCAGTGCTTTGTAGGCAGAAGTGCCCATCAACGGCACACTCAAATTGAATTTAGAAAGTATACTAATATACTTGCTCTCTCTTCTTCACACATGCACACACTTTTTGAAGAAGGCTGTTCAGATGAACAGTATCCAAACAAACACCATTTGCATCAGACACTGATGAAACAGCGGCTGGGTAGTTGCTGGGTATGCAAAGACATTTCTATTCTCTTCTCTCAACATTTCAGATTGAGTAACATTTGGTGCTGCTATCTTTTCTTTGTGGTGTATTTTGTCTATACTGGAGATTTCCTTACCGTGAATTTACAGTTTGTATTAGCTTTGTGAGTTGATTTATCACAGCAATGGAGATGCAGGCAGAAAAGAGTCCAGAAAAAACAGCTTAGTTTTAAATCACTTTCCACCGCTGGGCATTTAGCCATTAACTACTTCTCTTTTACCTACAAAGGAAAGGAGAGGCGCTCCATCACATAAAGCAGTGGCTGTGGCTAAATACTGGACAGCATGAATGGGGCTCTAAGAACTTTATTGGGCTCTTACTGACCCAGTACAAGCCTTCAATGTTTAGCTTTTCTGTTTCTTCCCTAACAAGGCAATCTTTAGGTATCTTAATTTGTGCATCCAGGTGGTCTGTCCTTTTGTTATATGGCCTACAGGTTGCTCATATAAACACATACTGAACATATGTCTCTTTATCACAGAAGGTACATATGAAGGGAACCTAAAGACATGATAGTTTAAGCTCTGCCTATAAAGGACAAACTGTAAACATTGTGTGATTGCAGAAAAGTGTTCACAATATGTAAGTGATGAGTCCCTTCACTTCATCACTGTCGACTGGTTTGATTGTAGAGTATAACGGAGGTGAATGAGCTGTCATTTCTATGGAAAATGTCAAGTGGCAGCTGCTGCTGGTAGTGGGGTGGTAAGGAATAGCTCAAGGGGTTAAAGACTGCTGGCATTAACGACACCACAGCAGGTTTGTAAAGCTACCCGCACTTGCCACTGATGACTTTTTTTCCCAGACAGAGATGACTTCCCCGGGCCCCTTGTGAAGCCCATCAACTCCTAAAATCACGCTGCTCCTGTAATGAGGAAAACCATAATGGCAAATCCTGCTCGGAGCATCCTCGGGCTGTGATGGCTGCACCGGAGGGCATGTGCACAGAGAATGCAGTGCTTCAGCTGGCGAGCAGCCTTTCCTCATTATCTAGATGTGAGTGCCACGAGGGTAGAATAACGCTGAGGGTGTGGGGTCACATTAATCATACTGTCACAGATATGTACAGGTCCACTACAGAGACAGGAGTTCACACCCTCACATGTTAATGCTCTGAGGATGTCCTCACTCACTCAGCCACAGTGGTATTAAAGCACATACCACAGGACTGTGAGCACTCTATATTTTTCTTCTTTGCTGGCAGATCCCTTTTGATAATATTTGGAGATGTGTGCTGTAATGGTATTCCTCCTTTGCAGCTTCAGTGGTGCTCCCCTGCACCTGCATTTGATCTCTGTGTGGGAGAAATCCTGCTATGTCTCCTCAGTGAGCCATTGGTGGTGTACTGTGCCTGCTGTGAGTCTTATCTTGCAATATTCACATATCACTGGCTGTGTATTAATTTCCACCCATACTGCACACAACGCACAGGGGATAAATGCAATGATTTGCATGGATATAGCTTTGAGAAAACACTGTGATGAAATTCCCTCCCGCCCACACTGGAAAGCAAACTTTGATCAGGGGTAGGAGGGAAAAATCTCCATGCCTCCAGGCATCGTGGGGGCAGGATGCTGCAGCATTTACAGTAAGATTAGACCCAGTGCTTGTTGAATAAACAGATGAGGTCAAAAGTGGGGCTCACTTCTTCTATTGTCCCTAATAGTTGTCTCACCCATGGCGGTAATGCCCCTTATTAAAGCCGGTTTTATTAAGCATCTAAATCATTCTTATTTCGTTTAAGATGAACAGTGGAGCCGCTGAGTTTCAGTCAACACAAACTAAATTGCTTCATTTAGCATCCTGAGGTAGAATGATTAGTGGCTGTGTTACTGTTGCATGAAAAGCTCAAATGGAAAAATTTAGATGGTACTACGGCCTTGGAATCAGTGGATGAACAGATGATACATTTCTCTGAGGCTCCCTGCCTCTGAGGTACTTCAATTTATTTTCTTTTATTGATTGACACTGGACACCTTTACGTTTGCGGTTCATGCAAGCAGACAGCGATAATAAAGGAATTTCTTGCAATTTGGCTCCTAAAAATAAATTGTTACTCTGTGGAAGCTGCCAAGTAGTCACAAGTGTGTATGGGTTTTAATGTACTTCTATCTTTGTGAGAACCATTTTTAGACATGTTTGCAAATAGAGGAGATTGTATCCAGTGCTCTCTATTTCCAGAGCGTCTTTGAGGACTAGTTTGGTGTTAAGGTTTGCCATGTAGTCATGATTTTGATGTTCCAATTAATGATCCAGGCAGCACATTCTCGTCTCCCTCCTTCATTTTACAGTCGAATGGTGGCTAGAACGGCTCCGGGTCAAATGTCAGTATGGAATGGATTAATCTGCGTTATTTATTTTTTTAACGCGTTATTATCTCAGATTAATTAATCGAAATTAACGCGTTATTTTGACAGCCCTATAATGCTTATACATTCTGCAGTAATGGAGCAACATTAACATTCATTTGGAGTCTTGTTTGTTTTTCTTTCTTTTTTTTAGGAAACAGCAGCCTGACGCTGCTGAAGAAAATGCTGATGAGAGCAGTGAGAGAGAACCAAAGCAGTAAAGTTATGGGCAGTAGAAAACAAACAATGCTTTGAAATGCTTTGCAGAATTCACTGTATCTGTAGGTTTGCATTGTTATGGGCAACCAATATGATCAGCTGACAACTGACACTGCAATCAGTCATTTTGTGAACAATAGGAGGAGAGAGTCCCTGTTATGAATTTTGGTTTAGTCTTAGTGTCTTTTCTTATTGCAGGAGACAGTTTGCATAAAAGACCATTAAGTGTTTGGAAGAGAACAGTAACACAATCTGAAGAAGGCAAGCATACTTTTGATTTATTTCTCTGAGAGTCAGCAGCTATAAAAACTTCAGTCAGTCATGATCATGAGGTGTGGTTTCAAACTACTAAGCTTTAAGCATGCATCATGTGTTAACTTTACAAAAACATAATGTAGAATAATGAGAGTCTCAGAAAACTCATCACAACCATTATTTTACAAGTGACCATAGGTATGGCAGATGACAGCCAGTCTTGAACCTGCATAAAAACGACTATAACAGCACGCTGAAAGAAAAACACGTGGCAGGCAAGACAACACAACCCAATGAGCTGCAATGGGATGATAGCAACTAATTAGAGAGTTTTCTCATCCGCTCAAGGGGCTGTCTTATGATTAAGAGAGCCCAATGAATATGTATATGATGTGAGCACAGGGATAGCTGGATCTAGGTCAGGCTGCTGGTGGATGATGAGTTGCCTGTGAAGTGAAGCAAGAAGACTTGTGGCAACACCACTTTATTCAGAGACACCCACAAGAGGCATGCAGATGTGAGGGACCTTAACTTTTCCAGATTATGTCTCTAACAAGTTTACGGACTCTTGGTATTCATAGGGAGGCGGTCTTATCCAGCTGAGGAGCCCTAAATGACTTCTCTGGGGATCATTTCTGTCACAGCTTGGCATTTAAATAGAGAAACTGGATGCATTGATTGGTCCATCTACTCACTCTACAAACAGAATATGAAACTGATATTACTACAAAGATGGTGAAGTATTTGTCATGTGTTGCTGGAGCTCAAAGATAGTCTTACTTTGTTGTAGTTTGAAAAGAGAAAACATGCAAACCCTTCAGAGTCCGATGACACAAATGAGTAAGAAATAGATAAAATGGCAACAATTTCAGCTGCCTTGGGTGAAGTATTACAGTGACCGGTCTGCTCGTGGTTTGGCCACCGAACAATAATTTGACTTATATAATCAGCATTAATTGTACAAATGGCCCAACAAGTTCAAAGTTACATTTTTCTTTGGATATGAGGCAGAAGAGAAACAGACCTGTCTGTTGAAGCCAGCCTGCACACAGCTGTCACAGATGCCTAACCAACAGATCCATCAGAGGATATGGAAAAACCCCCAGTATTATTTTCTTTTATTAAAATGTACGGCTTTTTTTTTCTACCTCTTGCAATCCCACCTGGCAATCAATTAAAGATTATATGACTCCTGCATGCATGACAGCAATCAATAAATGCTATGATTTGTTTCTATTTCTTTTCTTCTTCTTTTTTTGAGGAAAAATGATTTGAATAAACTACCCTGTGTTTTTGGACATTTGCAGCATTTCAAAGCAAAACCACAGAGAACCAAATCTGTGATCAAGGCATACTTACTGTACATAACTGCAACTGTGACTGTACTGTCTCAATCTATTGTCAGAGATTCACACCACAAAAAGATTTTATGTGTGAATTCTGCAGCAGGTTTTAGCTGCAACATACAGTCTGAAATATCTCTACTTTACTCTATAACAAGAAATGCCTCCACTTTACGGGGCTGTAAATCTCTTACTCAACATAATGAACTCCCTGACAAGGAAGTGGCAGAGCTTCACCACAGTAAAACACGGCTGTTTCCTGCCACCACCACTGAAAACAGCCACGCTCCAGTGTTTTAGTAATGGCGGCGTAGTGGCTGCCGACATCACATTTGGTGCTCAATCAGTGTAACGGATGAGACAGACAGTAATGCTAACACACACACACACACACACACACACACACACACACACACACACACACACACACACACACACACACACACACACACACACACACACACACAAGTTTGTGGCACTATCTTTGTGGGGACCCGTCACTGACATAATGCATTCCCTAGACCTTCCCTAGACCCTTACCCTTACCCTAACCTTAACCATCACAACTAAATGCCTAACCTTAACCCTTACCCTAACCATAACCTAATTCTATCCCTAATCCTACAACCAAGTCTTAACCCTTTTCTTAAAGTCTTAAACAGCCCTTTAAAGTTTTGGGGTCCAGCATTTTGGCCTCACAAAGCTGTCGGGACCCCCCCGGTTTTTGGACCCCACAAATATAGTTAAACAAGCACACACACACACACACACACACACACACACACACACACACACACACACACACACACACACACACACACACACACACCACATATACATACATACATTCCCACATAAAGAAGCCCTGTCTTGTTATGCCCTCACACCTCACCATTTCTCTGTCACATAGAAGATGAACGAGCTAAAACCTCACACTCTTCCTCCCTGCATACTCGGTGAAGCTCCATCCATCTCACATCAGTGCTGCTCAATGGGCCAGTGAAATGGAGCAGAGATGGACTATACTCCACTTCTCTGTTGTGTTTAATTGTTCTCTGTATTTTCATGTATGACTGTGGATCCACACACTCCTCCCCTCATTATGACTTAAACATCATCGCGCCAGAGGGATTTTAATGCTCCCTGTTTCCTTCTCTTCGGAAAAACCACAGCGCTGACAAAGTGATCAGGTCATCTAAAAAAGGATAATGACAAACGTGTTTCCAGTACAGGGGTATTGTTGATTTGTCACAGAAGAATGACAGTGAAGCTGTCTTCAGAAGTTCAAAGTGTAACATTCTGCATGTGCAAAAAACATGCTGATGTGTTCTGATTTTATCTTATTTTGTTAAATATTTCCATGCTGTTGTCATCTTGACTTTGTCAACAAAAAAGTTACATAGCTACAAAAAGGAGAAAGAAAAACATGGCTGGAGTAATAGAACTATCAGTTACAAAGTTAATCAATACAAATGCCTAATAAGACACAGGAAACAATGTACAAAGTCAAAAAGTAAGAACATGTCAAAGGATATCCAAGGCAAGGCAGCTTTATTTGTATAGCACATTTCAGCAACAGGGCAATTCAAAGTCCTTTACATAAAACATTAAAGAGCAGTTAAAAACAATTAAAACAATTAGAAATAGATAAAATACAAGAATAAAAGTTACAGTGCAGTACAGTATAAGACATTAACAATTATTTAAAGAAAAGCAGGATCAAAAAGAAAGGTCTTCAGCATTGATTTAAAAGAACAGAGCTGCGGCGGACCTGCAGTTTTCTGGGAGTTTGTTCCAGATACAGCACCAGTCAAAAGTTTGGACACACTTTCTCATTCACTTGAATGGGAAAGTGTGTCCAAACTTTTGACTGGTACTGTATGTGGAGCATAAAAACTGAATGCTGCTTCCCCGTTTAGTTCTGACTCTGGAGACAGAGAGCAGACCTGTCCCAGACGACCTGAGAGGTCTGGGTGATTTATAAACCAGCAAAAGTATTTTGAAATCAATTCTTTGAGGGACAGGAAGCCAGTGTAAGGACTTCAGAACTGGAGTGATGTGATCCACTTTCTTGGTCTTAGTGAGTCTCGAGCAGCAGCGTTCTGAATCAGCTGCAGCTGTCTGAGTTTTTAGGGAGACCTGTAAAGACACTGTTACAGTAGTCAAGTCTACTGAAGATAAAAGCGTGGACAAGTTTTTCCAAATCCTGCTGAGACATAAGTCCTTTAACCTTTGATATCTAAGTGAAGTCAAAGTCAAGACACTGTACAAGCAAGCAAAGAAAATGTATAAACACAGTCGAAAAAACACAAGATGTGATGAAAATACAAAAATGGTATGCATCAACACATTTCTTTTTAGAACACACAAAGCCTCATATGAACAGATCTTAGATTGCAAGAAGTTCCACAGTCAGTATTTTCCTTGGAATTGTGTGCTGATGTTGTCTGATGCCAGTAAGCTGCAACTGTGTGCCTTCAACTACTAAACTCTGCCTCTGGTCACCGTTTATCCTCCCTGGGAAAGAAAAGAAAAACACTGAAAGTTCATTAATTTATTAGTTAGTACTAGTCAGTACAACAAATGTTGCCACAGGTGGCATACTTCTCCTTGAAAAGTGTCTGCTTTTCAACACAGATGTGAAAAACTGAAACAAAAACAAAACAAACAAATTTCCAGTTTTAGCAACAATCGTCTAGAGAATTCATATCCAATATTTCTTCCACTGTACATTTACAGTATGTTGCTTCACATATGTTCAACTAAAAGTAGATGCATGTTTTCAGACTGCACAGAAAATAGATATTAGACTTTCTAGTGTGCTTGGTTTTAATCTAAAGTTTTTTTTTAATAAAAACAGGAAATGCCAGCAGCTTTCACAGAATATGTTTTTCTGTATATCATAACCTTCAGTAGAAAAATAATCATGCAGATGATTACTTAAATAGTGGAGTACCACAATAGAAGAAATACTCAAAAGCAGAAGCCCTGCAAGATTGTGCTTACCGCTGCATTTTATATAACTTTAATGAATCAAATGATGTGTGTGTAATTATGTGAAAGAGGTCCCTTGAAATAATAAATCCACAGAGAATTATTATATTATGTTTTGGTTTTATTGCACATTTAGGCTACTATATATACATTTGAGTCTTACTGCTCTCATCAACAGCCATATTCATTAAAGCTGATATATGTATAAATATTTATATTATTATATATAAATAAACCCACTGGACCCTGTCTTTGAAGTTGGTGCAGACCAGAGCTAAAAGGCAGAGTAAATATTGAACTTTAATTTTTAAGGAACTTAACTCTAAATTCATGTTAATGTTGCGGTGTGTCTACTGGCTGTGTAACAGCTTCATGAGCAGACTGAAAATGACACTGTTAAAAAGCACAAGTAGGTAACGTCACATTGTCAGAGTGTTGCTTCAGTTAACGTTACAGGGTGAGACATCAAACTATAATCCAGAAAAGTCCAGTTTGAGTAAAATAGATGGATGAGCTTGAAGCTAAGACAGACGAGTCATTTGTGACTTCAGGACACAGTGATGATGGTCATACGTTGTTTCCTGGTCAAATCTTAGTATAATTGTCAAAACGTAATTTTTCTTTATCTGTTACCAGGGTTGTATCTCCAGAGGCATCTTCTCCTGATCCACAGATTTTGTCGGCTGGAAGGATTTGACTGATTTCCACAGACAATCCCACTATGGCCACGCCAAGACCTGCCCTTCAATAGCATTTATTGGTCAGGCGTCCATGCTTACGCAAGGTAACGTAACCCCATTTGTACAGGTCCTATCCCCTGACCAATCAGCTATCCTAACCTTAGCACTCAAGGTCAAATGCTTAACCAATCGAGCTGATTGGTTATTAAAAAATAACTTAGGTTCGCATAGGGAGTGTGACCAAATCACGGAGTGCTGATTGAGGTCTAGTCTGGATCGAGGATGGTTCATTTACCGGATAGTTCCGCCGGATGTCCCTCACTTTCTGCTTTCTTTGTGTTTACTTTAAACTCCGGTCGCACCAAGGAACATTAACCGGAACCTGTGAGCAATGATACACGCTGAAAATGGCAAGTTTTCAAGAAAATGTTGACCGTACAACAGAGCAGGCCAGCTTGGTTCGCTCAGGGAATGATTGTAAAGATTTATAAAAAATATGGATTTGCTATGGACAAAATACACATGGCGATACACTGGTAAGAGCAAATTACGTTTAACCATGTATCCAGCTAATTTATATAGCTCACGTTAATGTAGGCCTATTGTGGAACAGACAAGTGTTTTCTTTTGTAGGGTGTAAATCGTGGATGTCTTAAGAGAACTGTGCAAATGTTCCACTTAAACAAGTTCCTTCCCGAGACCATTTTGCAGAGCTCTTGCTGCGTCCAGAGCTTAGCTCCGCCCAATAGTTGACGATTGTGATTGGTTTAAAGAAATGCAAACAACCCCTGACCATTTTTTCTCCTACTCAGGGGTGCATGACCTTCCTCTGCAGCGCTGTGGAGATAGGTCTGGCATTGCGAGACTAAGCTAATGATAACACTGCACACCGGTTTAAAACTCAGTCAATAAATTGTATTTATTAGTGTGTTAGTTTGTTTTCTTATCTCGTACCCACAAACCTTAATATATTTTTAAACTATAATTTATTTATTAATTAAATGCATGGTGTCACTTTTAAGTTGCTAAAAAAACTGTGAAATGTCTCTAGTGAAATCAGTTTTCGCCAGTAGATGGCAGTAGCATCTTCCCCCCCACTAGTTATTGAGTGGGCTGCCAGTTTCATATTTGCATTATTGATTCATTTCAGTTTAGTTATGCTTATTTCTTCTGGCTGTTTATGATGTGATGACAGTACATAGACTGCATATTGTTGTATTAGTGTTAATGTGTATACCAGTCTGAACGTAAAACAGTCATGATAGTGGAAAACTACAAGCCCTGTATTTATCTAAAACTGTTCTTTTGCTGTGTTTGCAGTTATTTAAAGTATTTGGCACCTGATTCAACATCATCATCATGATTCAGAGTGTGAAACACATGCATGTTGGTCCGAACGTGGCCTGAAGGCACCCCCCCTCCCCCCCTTCCCTACACCAGTCTAAATTGACAGGTTACATAGGTGTGTGGAGGTAAGAAAATAGGCAGCACTTCAACTTGTTTTGTCAAGCTCTCTTCAACTGTCATCGTCACTGTCTCTGTCAACGTTCATTTGTACAGATGAGTGCGACAGTATGAATGCCTCAGAGGAAAGACTGTCACTGAAACTGTGCGCCGTTATCCCAGTTTGAACGAATATTGTGTCTCACCCTTCTCTGTCATGGCAGATTTTATACCACGCCTGGAAGTGTAAAGAATAAAAATGTTAGCCTGTAGACATGGTCAGTTGACATGTTGTTCGAACCAGTTAGTTTTGAGCATACCCTCGCCTTAAGTCTTTGATATGGTGGGGGCTGTGTATCTTGTCGCTTGCTCTGATGTTTTTCTGCCCCCTGGTGACCAACATTTGATTGATGCAGCTTTAATTAGAAGTAACCGCACCACAAGTACCACATTAGAAAATAAAAGTCCTATTTTAGAACCTGAAGTCATGTCACTGTTGTCACTGTAAGGTTGTCAGTTTCCCCCTCTTCCACCAGTCTGTGTGCTAAGCTAACCGGCTGCTGGCTGTTGCTTCATATTTACCAAACAGACATGAGAGTGGTGTCAACTTTTCATCTAACTCTTGGCAAGAAAGCAAGTGTGTTTCCCAAAGCCTTGAATATTCTTTAGCTCTTTTTTTTTTTTTTTTATAATTTACATACTGTATTTCTATATACAACATTATAGCATATGTTATTATAAATATTATCTTTGCTGAAAAAGTAACAGCTGTCTGACAAATATTTTCCTCTCAACAAAGTACTATTGTACCAAATAAAAATGTAAAACATTGCACTTCTTGAGAATACTGTACTCAGTACGTGAGTAAATGTACTTATAACGTTCAGCGTCTGCTCTTGTTGCTGTAGGCTACCCATCACTGCAGACCACCAGGGATGTTGGAGTTTGTACCCCGTCATCTGGCCCACCCACACACACACACACACACACACACACACACACACACACACACACACACACACACACACACACACACACACACACACACACACACCGCCGTAAATTACACTCCTGCCACAACTAGTGGAAGTGGGGCGTCTGCGAGTGGGAACAGTGGAGAGCCTCACAGCAGGCGGTGGAGAACAGTGCACTGAATGGAGCTCAAAATCAACCAACCAAGAGCGACCACAGGGCCTAATTACTGAGTGGCCATGACTAATGATGAAGCTGCGCTCTGGTGGTGCTGTGTCCGAAATGTACATCCCTCATCAGCCCAAGTCTCACTCTCAGGTGTGTAAGTATCGCAGTGCATTACCACTGTCAACCTTCCACGATGCATGAATAGTGATGGATAACCTGTTTCCGTGTCCGTATGATTCAAATGTGAACTATAGAACATATATGTAGGCGTTTCAATTTGTAGCTTATGTAGAGTATGCTTTCCAAATTGTGTAACTTAATGATTTGGAGAGGATTTATAAGCTGTTAACCTATTTGCCTCTGATAACTGTGTGAATTTCAGTGGAGTGATTTCTTAAAGAACGTTTTGCAAGAGAGAAGCAATCAGTAGTGATGATCTGCTTGGAGAACCCCCCCCACACACACACACACACAGCACAAATGCACAAATAATCTGATGTAAAGCAGTTTACCTACGAATAACATGTTTGACAGGTTGAATTTATCAACATTTCAGCAGATTGTTGGTGAAATGAAAGAAAACGATTAAATGGGAGCACAGCCTTTCATACAGTCTCCCAGAGATGAATATACAGTAGGCCTAAGTGTGAAAAACAATCGTCACTTTTTACTGGCAAGATAAGCGAGGAAACAGGCTTTGACCTAAGCGAGAGTTTGAGGAGCTGTCCAGATGCTGAAAGAGCACCAGCAGCCTCTCAATTAGTAATAAGAGCTTGTGGCTCTATAGGAACTGATGATAATTTTAATAAACTATTCATCCATTGCGTGTGACCTAAAGGTTCATCTTAAACATTTTATTTTGTCATTAATTCGAGGCAGTATTTTAATTCTGCAGCAGGTAACCCCCTTGGAGCTTTCTTAAACCAAAACAGCAAGAAAGGAAAATTGCACTCTTAGTAACTTCAATTCAATTTTATGTATAGTTTCAAATCACAACAGAAGTTATCTCAGGGCACTTTACAAACTTAACACTTAATAATCATAATCATTCATAAACAGTATTGTACCTATGTTCATCTATCCTAAAGTAACAAGAGAAAAATACACAACCCAATATATTAGCCCCTCGGTGCTTATTTGTTTTCTTTTAGAGGCTCTTAAAACCAATTTGGAGCCAAATAACGATGCGTCCAGCCATAAAGCGATAGCTTGAATCTGCAACGAGTTGTCAGTCGCAGCCCCGCATGTAGGAGAATGCAGACAGGAGGGGTGGAGTTCACAGCTCTTACTTTTCAAACGCTGCTGTGGCAAAATAGCTCATTCTTTGCCTGGTAAACAGCGGAGTGGACGCTGATGTGTCCTGGAATGTGATCCCACTTTAGTTAAATCAATCGCCTCACTGCTGCAGCCTCCCAATAAACTTTCCATGCTGTTGCCCGTCCAATGGACCGCACTTAGGAGGTTTGTCTGGACCGTATCCGCTACTGCTCGCTCATCCGCTACGCTCCGGCTCTCCGCCGTCGGCTCTCCAGGTTCAGAGGGACTAACGCGGCTCGGGGAGCTGGCCCGGGTCTCCTGCACACATGGAGGGAGACGTTATGGACAAAGTGGAGGCCACGGCGACGGTCTGTGACTTTGACCCCATTAGTGGGTGCATCCCGGCCACCAAAGTGGAGATCACCGTGTCCTGCAGGTAAATCCATACTCCGCTGCTGATGCTGCTGCTGTGTCTGCGTGGTTTGGGGAGCGTTTTGTTGTAAGAAGACAAGCCGCTGTTTATAATAAGTAACGTACTATTTAACATTTTGGTGCTGAAAAGAAAACATTTTAAAGAATAAAAAAAAAAAACTTTACAAAAGGTAATATTATTTAGGTAAAATCCACGCAGAAATCAATGCTCTGCTGAAAAGACCCATATAGGCCGGCATAATAATAATACGTCAGTGAAATATTTAAGCATTTAAGAGACTTTTCGTTTAAATTGTAAATAAAAAAATCTAACAGCACCTAATTTGCATTACATACAGTGATGTCCAGAATGTCGCTTAATCATAGTTAGTGAAATACACAACGTGTGGTAAGTCTGACAATCCCTAAACTTTTTACGCTTTTGCTTGTTTGTATTGTTTATCTTAAAGCTGTCTTTTTAGATAAATATCTCCGTCAGAGTGATCATGTGTCTACAGCACTGGGTGTGTGTTTTGCCACAGAGATATCGACAGTTGTTGAGTTTGTTGGCGTGCCTGAGAGGTTTCCCATGAGGCAACTTGCCGTGTGTGAGGCTGTGTAACCGCTTTACAGTCTCCGAAAACGAAACTAGTTTGTCACAGAAACGTGATCGCCCTTTTTTAGGCTTTAACTGAATCTCTGGTCCCTTCCCCCAAAAAATCCAAATACCACAAAGATGGCAAGTGCCTCGGCTGGATAGGGCGGGGCAGCGCTGGTTGCACGTAGAGGCACTGTATGTGCTGCTGCAACATATAGTGGCTATATAGGACAGTTTTAATTAATGTAGCCTATCTCATGGAAATTGTTGTTAATTTGGGTTTTCAGGGTCTCCTCGGCAGTGCGTCATTTTGGCGTAATCAAGAGTGTTTAGCTCTTTGTAGCTTATGCTGCATCAGTATTATGCATGCAATGTATGTGTTCCCATATGCACTGCTGTTGAAAAACATTCCATAGAGATTTCAGCTATATTAATGTGTTAAGCTGAAGGCAAGACATTTATCAACCAACATCAGGCTGTCATTGTGTTCATTTACTCTCTCTCATCTGACTTCTTCTTGAAATCTGCATTCAGCCAGTCAGTTATTTGTAGGGGAAACTGATTAACTGTCTTTCATGTTGAAAATGCATTCCATTTTGAAATTCTGAAATTGTTCAACAAACCCAACATTGCTGCTGTTTCCATGTCACATTTCAAAATAAATGTATTAACCCTTTATAGAGTTGACAGGTTGGGAGGATGGTACATTTATGGGGAGAGCGGGGCTGTTCAGGAATATGAACAGTGTTAAACCTAAAAGGGCCGACTGTAGCATCCTGTGTTTATGTAACCAAAATTATTTAATTGTGTGTAAAACTGAGGCAAGAGTAAGTGTGTGTGTGTGTGTGTGTGTGTGTGTGTGTGTGTGTGTGTGTGTGTGATTTATCCATTGTGGGGCATGTGTTGTGAGTAGCAGCTGGACATGTGTTGTTTCCCTCTTGGTGCACATTTATGTTTTTTTTCTTCAGACCTTCATACTTTAAGCTGGGATCTGTGTTGATGCCTCCGGGCTCTGTTGATCTGCAGCTCCCTTGTCTGTCATTTATGTCTCTCCAAACAAAGACTTGCTCCAGGACACAGTTTGATAGAGAAGAAAAATTAATTCCTGCTTTCATTGGGCCTTGAAACATTGTCTGCTTTAGATACAAATACTTCAGGTCCTGTTTGTTCTTCTTTATGAATTGCTATAGTAGTTCTGAGGATTACTTCAAAGATCAAACACTGGACAGTTTAAAAGTTTAAATCATATCAAATAAAACAGCCATGCATGAAGCCATTCCTCCCACTTATTAGTGTACACACATATTAGTATACAAGTGTGTATATAGTCCATCCAATAGAGGCAAACAGAAACAATGGATGTTACGTGGGTGAGAGGCACAGGCTCCACAACTCTGTGTAATTGATTTAGTGAGCCTGAAAGCTTCGAGATTGCAGCGCACATGGAATTGAATTGCGGCGTGCAGCCCTACAGGCATTCTCATAACCCTCTGCCAATATTACAGCAAGCCCCCTGACAAACTGGAGGGACTGAAGAGACAACCCCTTATCAAAACAAGTGCATATCGCTATGATAGCACATTGTTTCCCGTCTATGGCTCTGATTGGTTTTGCTCACAGGTCAGCCAGTGAGCCGAGCCCAGAGCATCTGCTTCTTAACTGCGAGGGCTACACTTGAACTCAGCAATAAGATGGCTCTTCACACTCAAGGGTCCTCCAGTCCTACATCTGCCTTACCGAACCCATGCCAGCGAATACAGTTCAGTGGTTTAGTGCCAGTGGTCCCCTGGTGCTTTTACAGGCTTGATCCCACCTCTTACGTGGCAGTAATGAGTGTGTTTATTTGTTAATATTGAAGCAGCTCTTATGAATATTTTATAAGTTGTCTATGCGGTTTGCTACATCTTTATGAGCAAAGTAGTAAATGTGAAACGTGCTGGGTTGTAAAATGTGCCCTTTCTATATCTCAGCTTATCAGACTGTCTCAGAGTTCCCATGTACAATGACTTAAGGGAAACTGGGGCTCCAGCTCTGCAGTTCCAATGTGAAGCACACTTTTGGTAATAAATGTCAGAAAAAATGTGCACACAGACAAAAATCACAAAGCCCCCACAGGCTTGACACATGGATCTTCATTTAATGAATAGATTTTTTTCTGTTTCTCTTTGGTTTATCCCAGTACTGGTCCATGGACAGGACGTTAGTAATGATTTGTAAATGCTCTGTTTAATGTATGTGTCTTTGTGACCAGAATGAGGGACCAGAGATGATAAGCTTGACAAAGGTTTACAACCCTTATCAGAAGAGAGCGAGGGAAAGAGAATTTCTTACTCTTGATAGAATCATTTTTGGCATCTCATTTGTTAGAAAGTTACCATCCAGAGGATATTGAATAGGGAAAAACTAACAGAATGATTTGATGCAAAGCGCAGATTTCAATACTGTATCATCGTGAGTACATGAGATAGTCCAACAAAACTGCCAAGCACAAGGATGTAGCTTGAATTTTTATTTCCCGCCCACTTAAAAACATGTCAACAGAGGGCATATTATAAAGATGTATTGGTCCTTTGCATCGTGTCAAAACAGGCCACAGGTATGCTGTTAAAAGTGAAATTGGCTGACAAAGCCACCCTCCCTTCCACTGCCCTCAGCCTCCCATCTGAAAGCTTAAACATCAGACTTCATCAGCCTCCATTGCCTATTGCATTAGGATGAAGATAGTCTCGCAGTGCCAGACCTATCTCCACAGCGCTGTGTCAGCGCTGAGGTAGGGTCTGGCTACACCGCCCATCTATTCTGGGATAGAAGGGAACATGCTCTGGCTTGTTTGTATTCCTTTAAACTAGTCACAACCATCCTGGGGGGTGCTAAGCCCTGATAGCAGAGATAGTGAGAGGGGAGGGACATCACGCCGGATGTCAGGCTTTATCCCTGTTGAGTCAGACTAGGATAAAGTCAACGCACCTTGTCCATCTCCTCCGGTTCAATGCTGTTTCTTTGGTGCTCACTTTTTTGATTGGTGAGAGTAGCACTGCATCCAATCAATACACTCTGCTGGGGGGATCTAACTCAACCAGACCACTCTTCTCCTGAGGGATTCATTACCTGCTGAAACACAAGAGGTCACATGACTGCCACCATCCGGTGACAAATGCTTGCAGGAGAGGAACCCTGGCGTGCAAGACCACTGATTTCTGTTCCCAGGGGTCAACCTTAAAATGTGGCATGCTTCTTGATCTGAAATCTTCCTCAGGCAATCATTGCAGCAGAGGGGGGAAGCCTAATGAAATCATCAGGGTGATTAGGATGTGTGGCTTCGCTGCTCAATCTGTCAAAAACAATTGCCTGAGCAGAGCAATTGGGATTCAAGCTGTGTGAAAACCTTTTGTTTATTCGAATGCGTTATTATGGCCTGTAACTCTGCTGTTGTTGCTGTGTTAATAGCTGTTATAGCTGTTGATCTCATTCATTCTTGGTTACCCATTTAATCAATCTCTGTGACCTGTTTTTTCTTGTTGAAACATCCTTTTGTTTTTCTCTGGCATAAAGCAAGTTTGAATTGAACTAGTTTGCATTGTGCAAGAGCATACAATATTAATAAAGCATCTCTTTGAGTAAGACAGAAATTTCAAGTTTTTACAGTGCCTTTTCATATCGTATTCTGGGTTAAGACTGACCTGGGGCAAGCTTGCAGCTTTTATCTTGCAGGATGGCTTGTGTGTGTGTGTGTGTGTCTGTGTGTCAGTGTGTGTGTGTGTCTGTGTGAGAGAGAGTGATGTGTCACATCTGTTTTGGGGATTGAGGCTAAGAGACATGAGGGTGCCAAGAGGAGGCAGATTTTTTTATTCCAATTTGGGGATGTTAAGATTGCAGCAGGCAAGTCTCACAGGTCGATGAAGCAGATGATTATGCATGAACCCCCAACACAGTGAAAATGAGTTTTGAACCGAGTCACTTGGCTTGTGGTGGTGTCAGTGTTATTAATATATTCTCATTTGGGATATAGGACAGCAGAGGGGGATCCCATGGATTCAGTTGTGGTGCCCTGCCAGTGGTTTCTAACACTCTGCATGTTGCCTGTCATCTGAAAGTGTTGATTGGAATGACAGGACAAGTCAAGAGGGTGGTGCAGCAATAAGAAATCAAAGCAGTCCCTCTTGGCTCAGAAGTATCAAGTTGCTTTTGTCACTAATTTCAGAGAACCTCAAGGGTCAGCAGAGTATATTAGTGGATTTCTGTGTCGAGGGACAATTGACCTAACATCACAGCTTGCCTGGGAAATGTGTGAGCTGGTGCTGGGTTTGTACAAAATGCGACAGGTTGTGTGTGTGTGTGTGTGTGTGTGTGTGTGTGTGTGCGCACACTTTTGCCACAAAGCTGTGTATGTGGCTAAAACATTTGATAAGTGCAAATACAATTAATTTTTACTGTAGGGAAATGGATTATCAGTCAAAATGTGTTAATTGTACAAGATAAACTTAACCACAAGCAACAAAACTGAAATTAAAGGAGCGTTGTTGAGGCATTTTAAAAAACAACCAAGATGGCTGTAGCTGATGTAGAATTTTCTGCTGTAGCGTTGGTATTGAACGAAGTGGACGATATATTTTCGCTAAAAGGAGAACTATCAACTGTGCTTTTCTTGAGAAGTTTATTGTACTTCCGACAGGTTTTGGCAAACGTTTAATACACCAACTCATAATATACCAGCTCATCTCTGCAGGCTGTAGTAGTTTACATTTCTCTGTCGCTTAGGCATTATTTGTTTCCCACCCGCTTTGTGCCAAATCCCGCAATTATGTGCTGTGATTGGCCATCTACATGGGCAGCCGTGGTCACGTTGATAACACGTTGATGACACGTTGATAACACGATGATAATGCCCCTATTGAACTGAACTGGAAAGGTTCTAGACTAATTTGCATTTGCCATTTGGTCTTGCGATGTGAGGCTAGGTTGGTTTATCTCAAGGCTAATAGTAGTAACTTTCTGACAGATCTGTTGTAGCCTGGTTCCAGACCTCTGAATTGCCACCCACCTCTTGAAATAGGTCTTGTGTTGTGCTCAGTGACTGCTGTTTCTCCTAGTTAGGATGGAATTATTTTAGTTTCTCCACACACATAATTACGGTGGCAAACATCCTGCAACTTAAGAAAACACACACAAATAGACAAAACACAAGCAAATTAAGAAAACAACTTCATTAATTTGACAACACATGTGCAGCATTCAGCAAACTCACTGCAAATACACACAACACAACCAAATACATAAACGCGCTGCAAATATGAAACGATGCAAAAAGAAAAGCACACAAACCCAGAAAACAAATGCAACAAAAAAAACGCAGCATCCAGATTACACAACGGAAGTTCTCCAGACCTCTAGAGGGGGCAGCTAGTGGAACAGCTTGATTTTCGACCCCATGGGGAGAAAGAGAGGAAGAGAGAGAGAGAGAGAGAGAGAGAGAGAGAGAGAGAGAGAGAGAGAGAGAGAGAGAGAGAGAGAGCAACTGCATAGACTGTAAATATTAAGTCTATGTTTGCGATATGTTTTCTCTCGTTTGGTGGGTGTGTCTCGGCTCAGGTCACAGGTGATACTCAATCAGCAGAGACGTCTGTAAACTCATGGTAATAAAACATTTAAAACTGCATCAGTGTTTAACGTTGACATTTGTTTAAGCTATAATACATGAGAGGGTTTAATTTCCAGGTCCGAAAGGCGCATTACTGAAGTATAGGCCTCCTCAAGTGTAATATTGTGATTATACAACAACGGTTACCAACAAAATAAGTGATGAATCTGTATTCATATTGTGGAGCAATTCGCTCTTGAAATACAAAAACCAGACAGGATTTCTAGTTCCCTCCCTGTTTAGTAAACCAGCCAATTTAGCGTGGGATTTATCAAACTGAATAAATCCCGCTCGCACACATAAACACAAAACTGCTTTGCTAACTCCAGCGTGTTGTAACTAAGACATCTGCTGAAAAAGTTATTGTATTCATTAACATGATTGCCGTACTGTTTAGTTCACAAACATCCAACACACCAAAGTACAAAGACATAGCGGACCAGACGCAAGCTTTTATTTTGAAAAGCCGAAGCTCGGGGACGGCACCAGTCGGGAGGGCATGAGACGGGAGCATAGACTGTATTTTTAGTGTATTTGTAGTTATTAATAATAATAATAATAATAATAATAATATGAATTTAATATACAGTCTATTGATTTCTCCAGGCTGCAGCCATACCCGACTCTAATAAAAATGCAGCGCGCTCTCTCCCCGTGGGGTCGAAAATCCAGCTGTTCCACTAGCTGCTCCCGCTAGAGGTCTGGAGAACTTCCGTTGTGTAATCTGGATGCTGCGTTTTTTTTGTTGCATTTGTTTTCTGGGTTTGTGTGCTTTTCTTTTTGCATCGTTTCATATTTGCAGTGCGTTTATGTATTTGGTTGTGTTGTGTGCATTTGCAGCATGCTGCACACGTGTTGTCAAATTAATGAAGTTGTTTTTTTTTGCATCACTTCTTTTTCGGAGTTTGCGTGCTTTTCTTTTTGCATCGTTTTTTATTTGCAGCGCGTTTGCTGAATGCTGCACATGTGTTGTCAAATTAATGAAGTTGTTTTCTTAATTTGCTTGTGTTTTGTCTATTTGGGTGTGTTTTCTTAAGTTGCAGGGCGTTTGCCCCTGTCGGCCACCGTACATAATACCGTTCTGTACAAGTTGTTGTAAGTCAACTTACAGAAATTACAACTCTAAAATTTTTGACCAATGAAAAACCATACATGCTCCTATTTTCCATGTCGTTAAGTCAGATAAAATGGCAATTCAGTCTGATTATCAGGCTATCTATTGCGAAACTGCATAGGACATTTATTTCCCAGCCCAGTGTTTACATTTCAGGTGAATTAGTCTGTGTGTTTGAGTAAATAGGTGTGTGGTCATACCTCTGAATACTTACTTAACAATGCTAGTTGGTGTTTGTCAATTAACGCTTATTACGGTTTCCCCTAGGCGGACTGCTTTAGCCTTGCGGATGGGTTAATGGGTTTTAACACTTTAAAGTTTCTTTAAGTATTTATCAGTTACTTTTCAAAATCCACATCAACCTCTCTTTACATCGGCATGAATTGGATCTGACGCACTGCAATTATTTAAAAAGAAAATATGTCACTTTTAAAGCTAGTTCGCCTGTTTTCGCCATTTCTTCCTTACAAGCAACGTAGCATTTAAAAGTCTGTTTTTTAAACAGAGTCTGGCGCAGTGCTCAATACACATAAAACGCTACATTACATCACTTCCAGCTAACTTCACAGAAAACAATGAGGGTAAAACAGCATCACAGATCTTTTTTAACCAAATATTCTCTGATCCAGCTCAGCTAAAAACACAAAAAAACGCCAAATCCATCAGCATGATAGCGTGTCATTCATTACTGAGCCTGTTTGTAACCGTTAGGCTACTAAGAACATTATATTTGCTTCACTTTATATTCAACTGACTTTAGAAGTTTAGATAATACACTTGACTGTCCTGCTGTTACAGATGTGAAGTAACCACACACAGTTGCCTCGGTCATGGACTTACTGTGGTGCGTCGCTGCAGAATGAATATAGAGGAAACACAATGGATATTTTGTGTTATTTTTGGCATTTGGCCTGGCGGGGGTTCCGTTGGCCTGGCAGCCTACAAGACCTGTACAATTGTAGGGGAAACACTGACCTGCTGTGTGCTGCTTTCACCTATCGAAGCTCTATATAACAGTCCCTCGTCATATCACATTTCATCGCATAAAATTGCATAAATATCCCGCATATTCCATCACATTTTTTAAGAAAACGTGCCGCATAATCAAGGATTTTTGCCTGCAACAATCACAAAAAAATTCCGCATTTTTCTGGAAGGACTGATATAAGTCTTCCACCAGTTAGACAGCAAGCTGCATTTCTTTGTTTCCAACCTATATGGTATGCTCGCAGCTATCTCATCCCTCACTAACATCAGTTAGTGTTATCCTCTGAGAGAGTTTCTGTGTATGCTTTATTATCATGAACACATTGACCCTGCTCTCTCCACTCCACACTTGACTGAATCCACGCAGAGCTTCCTTTCTCTATCTCCATTTAATGATCAGTAAATGTAATTTCAAAGCCAAAATATGTATGAGCTTAGACATGCCTTACTGTGCCTTATTGGGTTCCTAGTGTACAATTTAACGTGGTTTATGTTGCCAGTCTGTGAGGTATATGGTTAGTGTGTGCCTGCAAAGATATTTCCAGCTTTCTTTCTTAGATGGAGCGTAGAGATGAAGGGAAATTGGCATGAATTCACAGTAAGCTAAGTGCAAAGTGCTCTGCCAGGGTTATAGCAGCCATAGAGTATCAGTGTGTGCATTTCCCTCAGCTCCGTGCAAAAAAAAAGCCCTTTCTCTGCACCAATCCCGAACTATCACACTGTGCAATTAGCGGTGATATTATTCCCTGGTCAGACATAAGTCACACACCAAAAGCCACTCCGAAACAGGGAGTCACGGCGTACATGCATTCTCATTTATTATACTAGCAGTTTTATGACTGAGATTCTATCACTGCTCGCGAGACGGCTGCCCAGGGAGTGCTCTGCTGGAGGTATTGTCGACCTGGAGAGATCCCAGGTTGAACAGAAACTGAATAATTAAACAGATGGAGGAGGAAGACGTGGTGCCATCGTAGTGAAGGTCAGCAGATGGGTCTGTCACTAATAAAAGGAACCACATTGACCGTTGAATGAAATGGAGGGGAGTTTTTGAGAGCCAGACAAAAGCAACATTACTGTGTATCATCATCTGTCACTATTCAGGTGATTCAGTTATGCAATGCAGGCAGAGATCATTTCCAATAATGAAATGCAAGAGTGCATACGATTTTATCATGTTATTGTTTTGATTTGTCTGTTTTAATTTCAGCAGTAGTGCTCCTTAACACCTGTATCTGATGATCTTTTGCACATAATACATTGTAGATATTCCTTTTGAGGAATTACAAAAACACCCTCAAGGAAAACTGAATATGTTAGTCCAAATAAATGGGATTCCTGCAGTTTGGGGTCAGATTACCTCTGCAGCAGCATATATCTCCCCTGTTTGGTTCTTTGACCCTGTGACCCCCGAGAAGCTGCTTTAGGGCACATTAGACAAAAAGAAGACCTACTGACCCCGTGGTGTGTGAGTGGAAAGAAAATGTCTGTCCTCAGTCATAAAAGAACAAGCCATAGGGCAGCAGTGAAAGTGAAGTGACAGAGTAGGCTTGAAAATGCAAACCATCCTTCTTTTTCTCCCCCCAGCCATCTCCCATTGTCTCTAATGTAATATAGAGACTTTTCATCATCTAACCCGGTCTGAGACTTGACTTTCAAGCTTGCATTTGTCGTGTCCTTTTAAGAACCAATGAGGCAGCAGCTTATACCAAAATTTGCCAGCCAGATTCAAGACTATTTTAAACCACTTTCCACTGAATTAGATGCTATTTCTCCAAGGTGCCAATTATGATTTTGACAACTCTAAGAAGTAGAGGAGATTTAAGGGACTGCTGCAGTTTAATCAGCCACGTGGACCAAGGAGCTGCTAAAATATCTCCAGGGAACTGACCGAAGGGGAGCGTGTGCTACTAATATATTCTTTAAAATTAAAGTTCAGCAGCAAGCCATGTTTTAGAGGTCGAGACTCCTTTACTCTTGGCCTGTAGTGGAAACGTTTCTCAATATTTTAGCCAAACAAAATACATTTTTGACACATTTATACAGCCAGAGAGAGTTTGCCGATTTGGAGTACATGTGTTGGTTGGGTGATGCTAATTCACTGTTTGTAAATGTTCCTGGTACTGCCTTACTTCTTAATTAAAGTGTGCATAACCAATAACTGCGAGCTTAATTCACTGATGAATAAACACATTACTTTCTTAGGGATGATTAGACAGAAAAAGAAAGTTATTAAAATGAAAGTGAAATTAAATATAATTTCTTCTTGTTTTGTTTGTTCAACATCTAATAATGCACTTCAGACTTTTGCTTTCACGTGTTCACATATTAAATGGAGGAGATGACTAGAGTGACTGGAGGAGATGGTTGCACTCAGTGTTAATGAAGGTGGTGAGATCGAGGAAAAGGAAAAGTGATGTTTGCCTTTTTCATTCACGTGTTTCAAGTGAGATGGTCATAGGGATCGTAAAAGTGCTACAGTATGAAAGAAGGCTGATAGATGAATTGTAGTGTGGATGAAAAGTAGCTGGTTCTAATTACTTTTGTCCTACTTTCAATAAACTTTATCTTCCTCAACAAACTTGTTCTACATCAGCTTTCAGGATAATGATCTTCTCATATCCCACTGAGATTCGTAGTGAGAAGTTTGAAATAGGCAGCATTACTTCAGTGAAAGACAGATTATCTGAGATGTTAATAACCATCCTGCGGCACCGTTGTGTGTTCTCTGGCCATGTGCACAGTAAGATGGTGGATTAATTTGCATTTGTATATAATTCTGTATACTAATAATTTCTTCTCGGAATAGAAATTTTCTGCAAGAGCAAAGTGATGTTCAGCAACTCTAATGAATGCTTGTTTTCCTCAGTATATTGTGTAAACGGGAAATAGGATGTCATGTTTTCCCGCTATCCTTTTTCCATGTTGCACATTCTTTTCTGTACTGAGAGATGGGATGAGGTGATGGACAAGCTAATTGTCGAAGGGTAATGGATGAATGGATGTCAGACGGTTACAGGTGGATACAAAGAGGCAGTTAGTCATGGATGGCTTAGTTGTTATCTCCAATGATAATTACGCTGAAAATGTTCCAACTCTTGTCAGGTCAGCCCAAGGCTAATACCCAACGAAGATGCATCTATTATTCCCCCACGTATTCCTGTGACAGAAGAGTTTGTGTCAAAGAATGCATAATTATGTGTACATGAATGATGCCCTGTTGCTTTGAATCAGTCCTGAAATCTCATCTATATTCATTGAAATCCTGCTGTCCCCTCAAGGCATAAGTATTTTTCTGAACTGCATGCAAGTTATTTATTGACACTGCTCCCAATCAGTAAGCAGAAGCAAGGCATATTTATCTGAGAGAGATTCAAACCATCTGAAAATTATATCTCATCTGAAATGTTATTAAGTTATTTATAGAAGGACTTTTTTATATTTCAAAAGTAAAATCTGCTTTGTTAGATCGTGTTCGGTGATGGAAGGAAATACTAGGGAAATACAATGGAATGACTCGAGTTGTCATAGAAACTTCCCTCTGTCTCCCAAAAAACACACAAAATCCGGTCTGGAAGAGGCTAAAAATGAATGAATATTATAAATGCTGATTGCGGCTCTTATTTTGAATGAGTCAATGCCAATCAGAGTGTCTGGCTGCTTGAAAAGGTGTTGGATGATGATCAGTGTCAGAAAGGATGTACTTTATTTTAGGGTTTAGAGGATTTAAGGTGTGGGAAATGCTGTTAGATATCCTGACATGCAATAGCAGCAGCAGTTTTATTTGATTGTGGTTCAAATTGAATGGGAGCTAATCTGAATGAGTGTGACTTGCGTACCCATACTGCTGGATCCGACTGATACTCATAACATTATAAACACATGGGGCACTCGATTGCAGGACGCTCCCATGGATACTACATGAGCTTTGAATGTAACCTTGCTCATGGGTGCATACTGATGGACCTGTTTGATGTATTGGTAGTTCCATGTTGCTTTGAACAGTGAAATAAATTCTCATATGTACCCAGTGCTGTGGCTCCTTGCTTTCTGCTCTGAGGCCAGAGTCACCAGGGCAAAAACACTTTCACTCTGCAGTACTACTAAGCTTAGTAATGGAGCTGATTACATCACACTTTCCTCTGTGTTATCATGGACATATTAGGAGAACTCTGAGAAAACTCCAAGAAAGCCCACAATTCATTCTGACCATATTAATAACATATGCAACTAATGATTTTCATAATCGATTAATCTGCAAATTATTTTTGTGATTCATTATTATGTCAGTAAAATCAGCCGAAAGTGATGTCTTCAAATGATTAGCTTTGCCTGAGGAACAGTCCAAAATACAAATATATCCAGTTTACTATCCTGCAAGACAAAGAAATGCATAAAATCCTCACATTAGAGAAACTGCGACCACAAATGTTTGAAAAAAATGACTTAAATGATCAATTCATTATCATAACAGTTGCCAATTGATTTTTTGTTGATCAGTTAATCGAATAATCGTTGCAGCTCTAATTCCTTCTCTGGTTGAGTAGGGTGACTCCCCGCACACATAAATGGCACAAAAATAATTTACTGATTTGACTCTTTAAGACTTTTGCAATTTGTATCGGACATAATGTCTCAAATGATATGTTGTATATGATAATTCTAAGAGTTATTTCTGAATGTGTGTCATTTTCCTCATTGTATTTCTGTTGTTTCTGGGACCTTTAGGACAGAATTTCTGCATAGCCTGGTGTTGTTGAACTGTCTTCCATCCTTTGCTGTACACAAGGGAGCGGTCCATATAGCATATAAAAACTAAATCAATAAGAAACAAAGTAACTAAATCAACATTCAAAATCCAACAGTGGATTCTATTAGGCTGCAGCAGCAAGTGTATTTGTCACTTCTGTTCTGTGCATCTATGCCATACAGTATATATGTTAAGTTACCTTCACAAAAGAGGTTTTTCAGTGGTTTTGGTTTGTTTGTTCTTTTATTTTTTAGCAACATTTAAAAAAAACCAAAAAAAAACGAGTCCACATGTTAAATAGAGCTATGGCTAAGGAAGAAATGCACATTTTGGAATTCTTTTAGATGGACAGTTTTTTTCTGCTGAACTACTACACTTACTGGAATGAAACAAATCTGGTGAATGTATGCCATGATTGTCTGTCTTTTATGTTTTTCTTATTACTATTTTTTTTATTTCCTCTAATTAGAGTAAATGTAGAGGATTTTACAGCTGTGGCGAAGGAATGCAAACACTCTGAATGCTTTGAAGTGGCAAACTATTTTAATAAGTAGTGCTCATGTTTTCACTGGTACCTGTGCCTCTGTGTCCTTTCACTGAATGTGCTTATTGTACGGCTCACTTCGCTTATGTGAAGTTAAGTGTGGTTTTGAATTACCTTGCAATTATCTTGTAGCTCTTTGCATATGGGATTTTTTAATTATCAGAGGAAACATTTACATACATGTTCAAAATAGTATGGAACTTCCCAACTGTTACACAGCTGTCATACAATTCAGTGAAATTAATTAGACTTAACCCTAATTTTAATGCGTTACTGTTTCCTTCTCTTACAGGGATCTCCTGGACCGAGACACTTTCTCCAAATCTGACCCATGTAAGTTCTCAGCTTTTCACGATGCTAAATGCAGCTTAGCTTTTCCTTGCTCAGAATACGATTCATTGACACCCCTCGTTTTGCGAAGCTTTACTTTTTACTTTTACTAAGCTTAACTTTGATTCAGTTTACTGTGCTATTTTGTGTTCCTTCAATAACTGCATATCATTTGCACAATAATGTGACAACTTTTCCTCACTGAGAGCTACAGAAAGTACCTCAATACACGCATGGTAGAAACGCCAGCCTTTGAATACGAATGGATATCTTTTTGTGAGACACATGGGGAACCGCCATAAAGGCATTTTCATGCAGTGCAGCATCATCAAGCTTGGCACTTCATTATGCTGTCAGGGTGTGGCAGGATAATTAATGATGAATGTCAGCAAAGAAGGAACAAAACAAACACCATTCAACGTAGCGGGATGCTTGATTGAGATTGTTTAGTGACAATGTATTCCTCTGCTCTCTCTTTCCCCCCTTCGCCTCCACCTCCTCTCTTCTCAGTGGTGGTGTTGTACACGCAGGGCGTCGAGTCCAAACAGTGGAGAGAGGTAAGAGCTCAAAGTCCCCTCTGTCAACACAACTCAATCAGCCTATCTCCTCTCCATGACAGCCCACTCTCTATTTACAACCCCCCCTCCCCTTTCTCCCCTCCTCTCCCTCAAGGTAAATGCTGTGAGTGCCAATCATTTGCAATGGATTGACCCTGCGAATATCTGTACGCTAGTCAGCACTGTGTTAGCTATGACTGATTGGCTGATTAAGGTGGCAGCTACTTGTATCAATAAAGTTTTGCCTCTGCGTCAGAGTCTCCCCTGGCAGTTGGCCACTGGGCCTTAATTAGACCAGAGAGGCAGATAAAGTAGAGGAGGGCACAGATTGCAGCAAGACGAAGAATCCCTTTGGGATTAATATTTGACCATGTAATCTCAATGGATGGACATACAGAAAAAAATAAAATAAATTACATTTCAAAGGGGAATACTTATGAGTCCAAGATTCCTTTTTCACGCTGATATTCTTTTGTTCTAAGGCAGCCCAACCATTTTTTGCGAAAATGAAACACTTTTTACAAAAGCTAAAAGCTGCAGCCAAGTCAGAAATATTTAGCTTTTGCTTTCACACTCTGAGTGCTGTGTTCATTGACTCCACAGAGGCCTTGGTTTCACGCTGGTGCACAATGATGTGACACAACAGATTAAAGAGTGGGAAACAAGATACAAAGCTTCCAGTTATGTGTTTGGTGTTGGCGGGCTCTTAAAAAAGAAGAACGGATTAAAACAGGTTGCTGTGAGACAGTGCAGGTTGATAACATGAATTTTTAACATAGATGACAGACACTTCTAGGCAAGCTACACACACACACACACACTGTAAGGTAAATATGAAGCTACAGCCAGGAGATGATTATCCTAGCTAGCCTGGCTGTTAACGTTAGGGCTGAAACGATTTCTCGAGTAACTCAAATAATTCAATTACTAAAAATCCTCGATGCGAAATTCATTACCTCGAAGCTTCATTTAAACAATGACAACTAACGTTGTATACATAGACTGTTAATTTACAGTCTATGGTTGCATACCGCTGTGTTTCCGCACGGATGATTATTACGGTTACACAATGGGCTGACTGACGGCGCAGAATACAAAATGAGGGAAGAGAGCGAAAATAGTGAGGGGCAAAGAGAAGACACAGGCGTAGAAAACGGCGGAAGGTTTGGGATAATTTTAAGCTGCAAAAAACCCCGAAAACTCTGGACAGTGTGTCATGGAACAAACAAGTTACACAAGGTAACATTAACGTCTGCATGCAGTCTCTCGTCCAGCGTTTTACACAACTACAGCATGCTACTCTGCAAATAGCAATTTTTTTTAGAAAACAAGCTAAATCGAAAGCTGCTGGTAAACTTAGCTGCTGGCGGAGACAAAGCAGCCCCTTTCTCTTAACCAGCGCCACCTGCACATTAATATCCACGAGAATGACGTCATCGGACCGTGCAGATGATGCCTGCATTCTTCATTCTTTCTAAACTTGACTCAGATCAGCCTTCGGTACAGTATAGTTGAATAGCATCCGCATCCCCCCGCCCCCGACAAAAAAGAAATAAAGAAGTGTGCCGGACATCATCATGTATGGGCTTTAAATAATAAAGGTTTATTTTAAAGTATATCAGCCAATGTAGGCCTACCATAATTAGTTAATGATAGTATATATGTACATACATACTGTATATATAAATACGGGCTCAACATTAACAGTTGCCCTTGGCAACCAAATTGTGACAAGTGGCAACCTAATCATCACCCCTGTTTGCCCTGTGGCAACCACATTATTGTAGCCCACTTTTCTTGTACTGTATTTTCATTACAATAAATAAATCATCATTGATGGCATTCGAGCATGTGTTGCAGATGTTTAAATTTGCATTCTGATTTGTTTACTACGTACCCGCTGTCAGACATAGGCTAATTGTTTTTGTCGTAATTTTCCATCTCTGTCTGCACTATTTTTTCCCCAAAAAAGGACACAGTGAATACGTTCTTCAAACCATACTGGACATTTAGTTTTGTGTGGTCTAACTAATAGAACTCCTACCTGATGTCATCACTGGTCTCATCTCTACGTGATGCCTCATTCACTCCTTGCCGGTGCTCTTCTCCACTAAGCCATATTGTCAAACAAACATTATGTAATTGATTTTCCATGTTAGTTTTTCCATATTAATAATATAAAGAAATGAAGCGGTAGGTATCAAGTCGCTTCCCCTACACTTACTTAATGTTAGACCTACCTGTTGCCTTCCCCTGTCTTTCCTGATCCACCATCCTTACACCTGAATGAAATGGTTAAATATAGCAGCCTAAAGTCAATTCTTAAAACAAAACAGACCTTTAAAAAGAAAGAAAGAGAGAGAGAGAGAGAGAGAGAGAGAATGTAACCTGCGATATTATGAATCCTACTATGACCACGCCAAGACCCGCCCTTCAATAGCCCAGATCTTGGCGTGGCCATAGTAGGGAGCACCCCCCTCCCTCTTCTATGTCAACATTCTATGATGGAATCTTATGAGACAGGGTGCCTGTTAGTCCTCTTCAATGTTATATAACATTGAGGAAATACAGAAATGATTTAGAAACGCACAAAAGCATCTACATATTGTTACGTTTTAGACAGAATTGAACCCAAATGCAGACAACACAGAGCCGGAGAAGATTTAACAGGTTTATTACAATGTTCAATGTTCCAGGTTTTCAGAAAAGGGGAAAACAAGTCCAGGTCTACAGAGGGGTACAGTTCCAAGGGTTCTGAGCAGGAATAGTACCGTACAGTCCAAGTGTCCGTGTCAAATCCTTTGTGAGGTCCAGTTGCGGCGGGCAGGATAGGTGGGTGGCAGAAGTGACGCGCAGGCAGGAGCCAGGTTCCAATATAGTGGTCGTCTTGACAATGATCTGACAATGAGTGGCAAGTTTGACCGGGTATTTAAAGCTGAGGTGATTATGGTGAATGAGCTGCAGCTGGAACCCTGACTCCCGCACACCAGACTTCACTCCTGCAATTAAGAACAGACAGAGGGGAGGGGGAGAGCAGAGACAGAAAGCTACCTAGCAGCAGCAGCAGCAGCAGCAGCGGGCCTAACACGTATAGAAAATACACATACATATATTTTTTTTTCATCACCATGGCTTTGGCGCCCCCCCCATGGTGCTGCGCCCCTATGCGCCGCATATAGCGCATACCCACTTTTGCGCCACTGCCCTGCTGTAAGCTTTGTACAGTCACATGAACCTGGGCTTAGTGAACAGCTTGCAGTGTAAAAAAGCAAAAGGCATGAAAGGGAAGGGGGAGCGAAAAAGATTTACATTTAGACCACCAAAATGTACTTTGGCCACCTAATTTAGGAGCAGGATGGCCCATGCCACCAGTGCTTAAAAACATTAGTGTCTATTCCTGTTATCGTTTAAAACTCAAACAGCTGATCTGCACAAAGATTAAAGTACAACTACACACACAGAAAGTGTATCTGGGTTCACAAGACAGTGTTGCTAACATTTACACTTTGTAACTCCTCTTGAGAATTGTTGTCTTAGTAACCATTTTAGTTTCAACCTATTTGGGGTCGTTTGTATGGTGGTTTATTGTCTGTGTTATCCCGTCTTGTGTGTGTTATGTGTCATTTCTACTAACCTGACTGCATAATACATTTCCCAGCAGAGACCGTTAAGATGAATGATTGAATGGTGGATTGGTTCACCATACCTAGAGATTGGCATGGTTTTATTTCAGTTAGCCTAATAGCTGGTTTGATTTGCATTGAGAGATGATCTTATGGAAAGTACCCCATGCCAATCTCTAGGTATGATAAAGGGTATGTGATGATGTGGGGCTATTTTAATTCCAAAGGCCAAGGGAACTTTATCAGGATGCATAGTATCCTGGATCCATGAAATAACTGGCCTTTAAAAATAAAAATCTACCTGCCTCTATGGGGATTTAACATAGGGGTGTACTTACTTATGCCCCCTGTATTTTAAGGAAGAACATTTATTTATTTACGATACATTATTCATTCACAAAGAAAATTGGTGTCCTTAAAGGTTGGATTTTTCCTCATATTTTTAATTAAGGCATTAAGATCCATTTCCAAAAGATGATTTTTTTATTCCTCTTTTTAGTCAACCTTAGCATGTGTTCATAAACTTATGAGTGCCACTGTATTACCTGAACTTTATGCCTAATTTTTGCTCATGTGTCTTTCAATAGTGGTCAGCTGGCCTTGGCTCACAGTAAAGCAAACCTTGGTGCTGGTAGCGGCAACAGAGTGATATTTTTTAAGTGAAGAGAGTAGTTTTACTGATTAACATGCAAATGTAAACAAGCATCAAGCGCAGTGTTCAGGCGGGAAGAGCCTCCTACACCTGTCACCTCTTGCTACACTGCTCCGCCTCAAGTTTACAAACTGTGGGTGCAGCCCTGAACGTCTTTTCCAATACGAGATTCAGTTTTATTTTTAGTGCAGATGAGAGCTGGCTTTGTGAGCAGTAAAGTCAACCTGTGCAGTATTGATAAAGCTAAGCGCCTCTTTTGCCCCTCTGTCATTCAATGAGTTTTTGGTTCTCCCCAGAGTAAATATGGTTGGTCGGAGCAGCTTTCACTCTGCCACCAACCGTCTGTAATCAATTACTATTCTGCGGGACAAACTCCCCCATCGGCTAATTCCAGGAGGACTGCTCCATGAGCTACTCTTGAGACTTGTACCCTCGTTGACTAATTTCTGTCAGCATTCATAGTTGAATATATAAAACTGTAGCTGCAGCCCAACATTCTGTTACCACATTACTTTAAAGTCTTAATCTTTAACTTCCTCATCTGTAATTGTCCCCTAGTGCATAACAGGTTTTCCTCTTTCACTTAACTGAGCAGCTGACACTATATAACCTCCCTAAATGCAAGCAAAGCTGGCCTTTCCACTTTTAGTAAATCTCTGAGACATTAATCTTTTTACCAAGATGAATTTTTCTGACATTGGAGCTTACAATTATCTTAGTTAGGGTTATTTGAGGGAAAGACGTGCACACTGCCAGCACCCAGATATCTCTGTAGCAGAGTTCTTTTTTTGGCAGTTAATTGTAGTGCTTTTGCAACTCTGTCTTAACAGGTCGACTAGGAATAGGACTAGGAATAATATGTGGGAGATGTTATTTACTCGGGTAGCTGTTCTTTGCTCTGGTGCTGAGTCTTTTTCTTCTGTTAGGTTTGGCCGGAGACCAAATTGAATATGCTATTGTCCCCCTGCTGCCACATTGAGGTCATTTCATTGAAATAGGCTGCTGTTCGCTCCGTGGAGAATTCACTTCCTTTGCATCTGCTGGAAGGGAATGCTCACACTTTCTGACATGGATGAAGAGGAAGAGCGAGAGGAGATGCTGCCACACAGCAGTTAAACTTTCATAGGCTTAGAGACACACTTTTATGTCTGATGGCAGGTTACACTTCAGCAAACCCACTCTCCCAAACTGTCATATGTTACACACAATCCAGCTTGCCTGTCTTTGCATTAGCACAGGCGTCCAGCCGTTAAAAGTACGTAAGAACATTATTCTGTGTAGATCACCTGTTAAGTCCCACCTTGAGTTTTACCCTCACTGGATGTAATCACAAAGGTGTGAGCCTGTAATCCTGCTGTTTCATCTCGTCATTAAGCCCTAACGCTGATATTATTAATTCACTGTGTCAGTTTATGCTTACACTTTCTACTGGGGATATTTTATTTATGCAGCTCTACATCAGTTCTCTGACTTTAAATTATTAATGTTGAATGCAATTAATGTGTGTGTGCAGAGGGTGAAACACTTTCTGTGTCTCTTGATTTGTTTATCAGCACATCACCTCATCAGGTCTTTCTCTGTAACACTGACAAAAAAATAAATTATCTGTGTCTGTGCTGGCAGGTTCCCATTTTAACACCAGGGAACAGGAGATAGTTTGCCATCTTCCCATCATTTGTGACATTTGTGACCCTGTGTAAAGACAAAATGTGAAAGTCACTATTTTTCACTGCCTTCCACTACATGGTACGGCTCTCCTCGACTCAACTCACTTTTTTGGTACCAGTACTTTTCTCTTTTCGTTTTCCACTGCCGATATTACCCCCTCAGTGTAGGCACAGGATTCTCAGCTGATCGCCATAGCGACACCTGTGAAACTGCTGTTCCATCATATTCAACACGACACTCGCTTGTCACTCACTCAATCCTTTCCCTTTCATCGGCAACCAAACAGAGGAACGTCTGCACTTTGTCAATTGTACACCGTAGTGTGCGCCGTAGTTTTGCGGGCTGCCATTTTTTTTTAATCGGGGGCGAAATTGCACTGTTGACGGTAGATTGGCTATTTAAAAATAGTATGTGCAGGATGTCCCGTGTGCTAGTGACGATTATCTTTGACCAGTCGGTGGTCTGCAGTGTTTTAACTCCACCTTCTAGTATCGGCTCAGCTCGCTTGGAACTTCGACCAAGGTGGTACCAAAAAAAACAACAGGCTCGAGTCAAGCTGTTCAATGCAGTGGAAAAACAGCATTTGTCTTGTCACCCACGCCCCCCCGCCCCTTGTTTTGAAGTGGCTGTGAGAGCGACAGTGGCGCGTATGTGGTATTAATTAAATGAGTGTAATTGGACTCCATGAAATGTTTTCCTCAGGCTTGCTCATCCTCAGCACAATGAGAAGAGGTGGAGAAGAAGAGCTGAAACTGTGCGATCACTGACTGTTAATCAAATCTGAGCTTATCCGAAGCGGGGAATTCACACGGTTGCCGGGGGAAGATAGTGGGGGTGGGGTGAGGTACTAGAGCAGTAGATTTAGTTTTTGAGTGACAGCGTGATGTGCCGTCTCAAAGCTCTGAGCTCACTTCTTCCTCTTCTGTCCTTTTTCCCCCCCTTCTTTTCTGGTTCTGTTCTAGTTTGGGAGAACAGAGGTGATAGACAACACGCTAAACCCAGACTTTGTCAGGAAGTACATCCTGGACTACTTCTTTGAGGAGAAGCAGACCCTGCGCTTTGACGTGTGAGTTATTCTGTTTAATCCAGTCCTCTTAGGACATGCTCTGAGGGGTGTGTGTTTCAGATGTGCTGACCTCTTCTAACCCATTCTTCTAAATTATTTCTTTTGTTTCCACCACAAGCTTAGCATCTTCTCCGTCATTCACTCTCCCTCTTCCCCCATTTATCTCTTCATCCCCTCTCCCACTTTCCTGTCTCTCATCTTCTCTCGTCGCTCCCTTGTCACCAGCTCGGCTCTCTCCTGAGGAATTATTCATCGGTGCAGTGTCTCAGTAGTCATTCGTTGAACGGAGATTGGTATAAGGATGATAAATATTTTATATAAATTTGTATCCTCAATCTCTCTGCTGACAAGCAAAGCAAATGTCTGAAACCAAGTCCCATAAAACTCACTAAGACCCCTTTCCTCCCCTCTTTCACATATAGCTGACTTCCTCCTTTAGAAAAGGCCATACTAGCGAGAGGGTCAGGAAGGTGCGGTTTCATTTTGAGATCTCCCTGAACAGAGTCAGGATAATTTTTTTCCACTCTCCCCTCTCCTCAAGGAGAACAGATATGCTTCCAAAAATGTGTCTTTGTTTTTTTCCTCCCTTCAAGCATGAAGTCCCCAGTGGACTTCAGTGATATATCCAGGACTGAGCTGCAGGTCTCTGAGGATTTTTAGACACTTAATGAATTCATTTGGCATGCTATCATGATTCGACTCTGGAACAGGAAAGGAGGGAGTGCATCCCATCACAATTAGTGTTACTCATTTACATCTTTCTTTTATCACAGAGGTGGGAGCCAGGGCCAGGGTTTAATTACTTTTACATTAAGTTTGACTAGCAAATGCTGGAAATTTTCTCTGCATTGTTAGATTGTTTCAATATGATTCCCCAGGCATACTACGGAAATTACATTCATAAACTATAGAACGACTTCCTTTAATTTTTTTCGTCGGTCGTTCCCTTTTGCTCCCTCAATGACCCAGGTGTGTGATTGACAGACAGAACATGTCAACACTGCAGCCAGTATTCTGTTATTAGAGTCATTAGTAATGTGTAAAGTCTTATGATGGTCTGCTCACATCTTTGCCCCTGTATTTGTTGTCTCTTTGTGATTTCAGGTATGACATTGATTCTAAAAGTCCAGATCTGGCAAAGCATGTAAGTTTTTTTTTAAGGTTCAGGAGTTCTACTTTATATTTTATCCTGAAATTAGTTTGAATTGTTATTAGTGCATGTCCCATATATATAGGTTTTATGCAAACCAAAGTTAGTGGCATTTAAATGCTCAAATATATTTTTGGAATAATGAGTGACTTACGCTTCATCTGCCAACATATTTGTATTTCTTTACCTTCTGTCCACCTGCTTCGGTTTGTAAATGAGGTATTTTATTCCTCAAGAGCTAAGATAATTTTCACATACATCTGGTATACTCATTACTTCATAAAATGAGATATGAAGCATTGCAGATCATTATCAAAGCTTTTCAACACATTTCCCTGTGTGATCTGTAATGTTGTTTGCAATTTATATTTTCAATTCCAAGATAGCACACAGTTTTTCAAAACAATATACATTTATACATAGTGTCTAAAAAGGACAGCACTTTATTCTAGAACATGCATTCAACAACTCAGTGAGGTGAATTTATGTTGGTGTCATCATTTATGATGAAAGCTTTGATAAATAAACTACTCATTCTATACAGACACATAAAGAATATATTTGCAGCACTTGGTTTGCATACTACCAACATTGTTCATCATTAATTATGCTTCTGTCACTGATGCTTTTATTGTTGTGTTTTTGTGCTGCATGGTCTGGAAACAACCTGTTGTTTGTATGAAACTCTCTCTGCCTTTGTTGCTTTCCATGTCTTGTGCTCTTTCACTTTCCTTTTCTCTTCCTGTGTGACTCTTTATCCTCTGCTGTTCCCACTCTGCCTATCTGCTCTTTCACATATCCACTTTTGCTCTTCTTTCTTGCACTTGGTTGATGACAGTCTGGTATTTGAGTCGTGTGCCTTCTGTTCCATGATATGCTCTGTTGTGTCACTGCTGCTGCCTGGTCTCTCTCTCTTTCTCTCTACCTTTCCTCCTTCTCCACCCTGGAAGCCTACCGACTTAAACGTACGTGTCTGCCTCAGATGTCCTAATTCATAACCGTACAATGCTTATAACGATGCTTAACCCCTCACTGACTCTCCTTGTTACCCCCCGTGATCCACCTGAATGCCCCCATCCGTCTCTCTCCATCCCACTTTATGCTCCCCCCCCCCCACATGGCAGGACTTCCTGGGACAGATCTACTGTACACTGGGAGAGATTGTGGGCTCACCTGCCAGTCGCCTGGAGAAACCTCTCGGGTGAGTGTTTAATTTACTGTGTGTCTGTATCGTGTGGCAAGAATAAGAGCCACTCAGAGACAGGAAGAGGTTTTTGCTTTACTTATCCATTTTACATTTGCAAACATGAGTTTTCAGATATTATCAGATAATATAAACTCAGTGCCAATTCTCAGCCCATTCAAATGTGACATGCTTCTCATGCTGGATTTCAGACGTTGCAGCAAAGATGAGGCGGTGATGAATATGTCTGCCTTCAAGAGCCATCTGTATCATACATTACACTGCAAGATTAGACCCATGTGCTTGGATGGGAATGGGTAATTGAACATGACCGGGGGCTTCCTCAATGCAATTACTGTCATTAGGGAGGCGATATAGCACGGAGAGCGGATTGAAGTCAGCGTGTGACACATGGCACTATCAACTTCGCTTCAATGTGAATTGGGAAATATGAAGCCCTAAAGCCATTAGCACCCACACACCTATGCGTAGCTCTTTGAGTTATGTGTGTCTTTTTGCAAGTGAGAAGAATAGTTTGAAAAACTACAAAGCTTGTGTTTGTGTGTGAGACTGTGAAATGCAGCCTGTATGCCTCTATGTGAAGTATGAGGCGGTGCTAGCCCTTGCAGTGGGGGGTTTGTCTGAATAACAGGGCTTTGGTGTCGACCATGAACTCTGCCAGGGAGTGGTGGCGGTGGATTACAGCGCTCTGTGCCCTTCAGTGCTGAATAAGAGGATGAGCAGGATCAAGAGACAGTGTTTGCTAGTATGCTATAAACTAGGCTTTACACCCCACATGAGAGACAGGAGCCCCAGGCAGACATGATGGACAAAAGTATTGATTTTGCAGCTTCAGCGGGGCTCCTTGATAATCGCTGAGACTCTGCACTGATGCAACATCCAATTTTGCTGCAGCAGAGGGTGATGATGATGATATGGTTGTGGTTACAGACGGCAGTTTACAAACTGAAGAAATTATCCCTTTTGAAAACATTCATTAACTGCCCTAACAACTTTTATGTCAGGGAGTAGCACTTTAGAAAAACAGGAAAAGTATAGGTTTCTTTTGATTTTATGTACCTGATGACATTCTTTTTAAGGGTATAGCTGTATTTAGCCCTGTCCTGTTTGAATAGCTAAACGGCATCCATAGGTAATGGAGTTTTCCTTGCCTCCTGTGATAGACGATAGCTCAGAAAGTTGTTTAATGGCTGTGTGCTCCATTTCCTTGTCATGTGTCCTGATGTGACAGTGCCTTTCTGGACCGGAGCTTTAAGGGAACGGCTCCAGCAGGGACTGAGAAAATCTGTTAGCCATGCTTAAACAAGCTCTCCCAAGGCACACTGCATCCAATGACCTGCTTAAGAAGCACATCAGCAGCCCTTTCCCTATTTTCCACACTTTATCTCTTATTTATTCTCACTCCTTCCATCTACCAGATTTTTTTTTCAAGGCTGACCCCCTTTCGCCTCATTGTTTTTTCTATTTATTTTTCTTCCTCCAAACCTCTCCCTCTCTCTCAATCTGCCTTAATGTTGCTCCCTCCTCAGCACACTCACAAAAATGTGTACTAATGTAATGTGTACTCTACTTTTTACATATTACTGACTTATCCTAGTCTTACGGTAATGTTAACAATAACTGCTACATACCTCCCAAACCCAAAAATGAACCCAGTCATAATTCTAACTTTGACCTCAAAGTAAAGTCTTAGCCTTTCTGTCTGTTTTTTATTTTTACCTTGACCAAACTTTTGTGCCCAGATGGGTGGTCCACACACATCAGAGTGTGTACCCACAATGTGACAAATAGTTAGCTTAAACCCTGTTTCCTACAAAATGCAGTTATAGAGTATGCTCCAAATTTACAAGTACATTTAGAAAAAAATGGAATTACTATTGTGCATGTTTGTAGGTGTTTTTCTTAAACACCTGGAGTGTTTAGGGATATTTTAGCCCAGGGATCTTCAATAGGGGTCCTCAGAGGCAATGCAAACTATTGTTTATTTTTTGAGTTTATTTTCAAAAATGAAAAAGTCTTAACATGAATCCAACATATTATTAGCAAATATAAATCCCCACTGCTTACTGGCCAATAGGTAAAGTAGTCACTAAGGCCATCCACAGATACAGTTAATCCTAGGGTTCACTGTGCCACATGTATGTTTAACATTAAAACATGATTTATAAAATCATGGCAACAATTATTAGGCTATTTGAATAGCTTAGTATTCTATGCAACAAAAGGTATGTATAAAGGCTTTAGGCTGCCCTACACGTTATTGTAGGCCCAGTTCAATATGCAACTTCATTTTATACAATATATGTAGTAGGGGGTCCCTGCTTCATCTCTCTTTCCGTTAAGGCCTTTATTGACAGATTGCAGATACAGTCATGAAAGTACGGCAAGAGAGAGTGACAGAGAGAGAGAGAGAGAGAGAGAGAGAGAGAGAGAGGGATGACACACATTACAAGTCCACGACAAAAGAAGGGAGACAACACATAGTTACGGATCAAATTAAAACCAATTTATTTAACCCATATTAAATATTACTATCAAACAGGATAAAACGTAACATAAAAATGTATTTCAGTAGTGTAGTGAGTGCATGCGTGAAGGTGAGTGTGCAGAAAACAAAACAGAACCCAAAAGACAAACCAAAAACAAACCCTGCTGGCTGTGAGGACTGAGAGAGCTGTTGAGCTTCAGCCATCTTAAATTGGAAACAGAAGGCAATCAAACAGAGTGGATTCAGGTGTGGCCTGCCACACCTTGCCACTCGGACTGCCTCCTAAACACCTGCAGTAAAAAAATACCCAAGAGCCACCCACAGAGTGGGAGGGCTCATCACATATGCCAATGCAAATTAGTTGGATATGAATGTAAGTTTGAGAAAACTAGATTGAATATCATATTGACTTCCTTTTAATCTGTGTAGTCTTACCTTGAAATGAACCATAACCACTTCCTATATACTCATACTCTTTCTCTTTCACGTAAGCAGAAACATAACCTGCTACTCACGCTTGGCTCAATAATTTACTTCAATCATTCCTGAATATGTATGTACACATGGGGACAAACGTAGCGTTCTGCCTTTTGCTTTAGAACAAATTTCCTCAGATTATTAATAGTATTTGTCTTGGGGAAAATAACTGGTCAGATCAGATATATGGCTTTCCCCACATGCCTTTATTTAGACAGAAATGAAGCACTGAACTGATGCAGTGGTACAGATCCTTTCTGCTTATGATCTGGTTTTAATGAGGAGCATGTTTAATTTTTTTTTGTAGCTGAGGAAATGCAAAGCTTCATGATTGACTGATACAGGCGAATGTCATCTTTTACAGAAAAGCGTGTTAGCTGCTCTCATGGCTGTTATTATGTGTATAGCATGTGGGAGGGAATCATACTATGGTTGTATAGGTAACGTGATAATAGAGTTCATTGTACAAATGGCAGTAACCTTTTCTGTTGGTCTGGTAAATTATACCACACTAGAGCATATGAATGCAGCACAACATTAACATGTTCAACCCATTAGCCTACTGTAACTGTGACCTCCTGCTGTATGCTTGAAGCAGGAAATGAACCGTATGCAAATCTACAATGACTGTCGTAGGTGTGCTGGCTGCACCCATGGGAGCCCATGGAGGAAAGGGATTCGTAGATATATAGAAAATAACATAAAACATGTCATGCTGAATTAAATAGATTGAATCAATTGAATAAATTGATCTGAACATATTCCACCTGTGGGAAGCAAACCATCTTTAAAAGGAATAATCTTGTCTTTCAGTTGTCTCTACAACACTCCATAGTGGCAACTGAGCAGGGAGTTCAGCAAAATGTACACACATGCAAGATACAGTAAGCACCTTCTAGTGCACTTCATGTGACTTTTAGCTCATGTAAGAGGTCAGCTGCTGTCTCTAGTTGCAGTTACGAGGAAAGATATAAAAGCTCCATCCATACAATAAACTAAAAGGTATTTTCTGTAGTCTGATACAATAAGTCTACAAAAACTATATTAACTACAAATGACTCTATTTGTAAGAAGATGTTTTGAAATAAAAGGCATGCTCTGCTAGAATGTACCCTGGATGTGGAACACCAGTGGAAGTTTGATGTAATTTGGATTTTATGCCATGTGTTCTGTTATCAGTGTGACAGTACGTTACTGTGTTTTCTATATGCCTTCACCATAAACTGTTAAACTGTGTCTTTATAGCTCCACAGAGCCTGCACTACAGTGGCACACTGAATGCAAAACTTCAAAGTCAAAGGCCAAGCAGAAATTAGATTTAAATAAGCTCAGGGGTGGAATTCAAAAATGAAATGATAAAAACAGACAGGATGAAAGTGCAGTTAAACTGATACATTTTCTCTTGGATTTTTACTAGTTTTGATTTGATTTTTTTTTTATTAAAGCAGAGCCAATATTTGATCAAAATCACAAGAAGCTTGATTTGATAAACATCTTTCTGTTTTTCTTTTTAAATCACAGTTTTCTCTGGTTTAGGAATTTACGGCTTAATATGTGCAGTGGCCAATGTGTCACAGGCTGTGTGTCCAACCTGCTTTTGATGATAATAATTATATCTATTTTAAATAATCACTATCAAGAAATCTATTCGTTCTGCCACCAAACCACCAACATTAAAACAGCAACAGAAAATCTTGAGAGAAAAGTAAAACAAAAGTCATCTCACACTGTTGGTGCAGAACGGAGCCCCAAATGGCTCCAAGGTCTGTCACATTCAGCTGTGTGAAGAGGCCTCTTATATTAAATATATATATATATATATATATATATATGTAAAGTCAATCAACTCTGTGACTTTTCAAGATTAATTTTTGATTGACACATTGCCCGGTGCACATGTTAAATGATAACTGCTCACATCAGTGCAGATGATGAATGATAAACAGTGAACGAAGTGATGAATGATAATGTTTTTATAATGAAGCTTGGTTGTGCTTTAATCATATCACCCATGTTTTTATTGACTGATTTCTCTTCCTACCAAAACAAGTCAGAATATGAGACATCTAAAAAACTGTTGTCAGCTCTGAAACACAATATTGCATATAATTAAATCATTGTTGTTATTTTAGTACAGACTTGAATTATTCTATTATACTCCCTCAAGCTCTCATCTTTGTGTTCCCACTGAGGACTAGACATAATTTCAACAGTGAATCTGTGCTCATATATCTCTAACTATTCTTTTTGCTCCCTATATTTGAGTTTAAGACTAGGTATTGAATACAGCAACAGCAGTATAATGTAATGCAATCTAACAACAACAATGCAATAAATACTACGTCTATGAAACCTACAGTGTTTCTTATTTGTTGACACTGAGTCAGAGGTGTTGATTCAACTCTGTGGTTATTCTATGAGCAGTGGTTTCTGCTGTTTTGTCAGATTGTGTTTTACAAGTGCATTATATTTCATACTGTAGTAAGTTGCACTGTGCTGTTCTCATTTGTAGTTGTCGCACTCAAAAAAATGATTTTAATTGTAGTTAATTGTGCTAAAAATCCTCACTTTGTCATCAGTACTGTGATGAAAAAGTGGAACAATATTATCACTGAAAGATTCTTCTTACAGGATGTCAGAGAAACATTTCACTGAAACTATGAAGTTTGCTCCGTTCGCTGAGCCCTGCCTCTCTTAGTTACTGTTACTATGCAACAGTAACTTGCGCCTTTCCATTGGCGCATGGCACATATACAGTTCAATTAATAATGGTGGCAGATTTACAATTTAAAGTCATTGTAATTTCTTAAACAATGGACCTTGATCTCAATCAGAGGTAGCCAAAAGCAGCATCTAATTTTTAGCCGACGACTGCCGGCTAAAATAACAACTTACAAATCTTATCAGCTGTAGCGTGTTTGGCTGCTTAGTTAAGATACTTTTTATTTTTTTTATTTTCAAACGATATTTTTTTGCGAAGGGCTTTAGGGTGAGGACTATCTGGTGTTTGACAAATGCAACGCTGTCTCAGCTAGCAGTGGCTGGAGTTGCTGGAGCGTAAATGTCCCCAAATCCAATAAAGAGCAGAACAGTCATTAGTCCCCCTAGTAATGTCCCCCTAAACTCAAAAGGCATCCAGCACCAAACCTCTGCTGGTTGTGATTGAGGCATTTTTTTTAACATAACGTGTAACCCCACAAACTAATATTGCGAGTTAATCATATGCTAACTCTCTGTCTTATATAATGCTCGGTTAATACTATCAGTTAGTAAGACCGACATTCTAATAAATGCAGAAATGGTAGAGCAGACACACTAACAAAAAGACACCACCATCCAGTATCAGTCTTACTACAGCCCAATGCACATCGCTCCATCATCAGAACAGAAATCCAAAGCTTGACCAGCCTGCCATGCCTAGTTACTATTGCTAAGCTATGATTGTACAGTCTCTGCTTGGGGGAGGGGTTTAGCAAGCGATCACATAGGACCTTATAGTACTGAGATAAAATAAAGTTTCTAAGATACATCTTTTTAGACTGGCTGACTGACTCGAGGCTATGCAGCGGCAGTTCCTCTGAGATGGAAAAATAATGCTGCAGGTTTAAATAATGACTGAGAGAAGTTCATGTTTTGGTGAAACTAAAAATCCTTAATCTAAGTACTCTTGAAACGCCTGTTTAGCCCTGTGTTTTCCTGTATTACTTACCTGGGAGGTGAAGTGTTTTACTGCCTACTGAGGTAGAACAAAATTATTTACCTAACAGTTTTAGTCTCATTTTATCCTGATATCTTCTTTCCTGTTCCTTTTTTCCAGTTCCTATTATTTTCTCTGATCAACATACTTTTAGTGTTTCTTGTTTTTTATTAAGTCTGTCTGCCTATTGTCTAGCTTAGTGTTAAAACAAAGCAATTTACTTTGGTCACTGTGAGTGAGACCTTAAGTTTAGTGCCAGCCCAAGCTGGCTCCAGCAGTGTTCACACCTCATTTAACAAAGGACCGTTTTTCAATAGTTTGAGCAGACGATATAGGTCTATGCAGTTCTACTCAGATAGTCTTGTGAGTGAATGTCTTCTCAGCTTTTGTTATTCTGTTACTTCCTGTAACCTTGTATAAAACCTTGACCAGAAAATTCTGGTCAAAGAGAATCCTACAGCTTCTTGTGAGCTTCTGTCTCCGCTGCGCAGTAAATAAAACTCATCTGAACAAGCCACTGAATTGGACCTGAGAGAACTTTTTTCTTCACACAGAGCATTCTCTGCCTCAGGACATCACAAACAATTAGAACATTCTGCTGCCTTGCTAAATGCCAATTTTAGCTTCAAGGCTGAACACTAACAAGGGTCCCTCTCTAACAATGTGTCTATTTCTGCTTGGGTGAAGAAAACCCCAACCGTGCTGATTCTACAAGAACCTTTTTTGTCCGGTGAAACAGGGATTTGTTAGGTACCATTCTGTTTCCATAAGAGGCAAAAAGCCTCCTCCCTCAGCAGCACAGCTCATTTTAAGTTAATTCACCTGGCCTTCTCACTCTGACATTAAGGTGAATTGCTGTGTTTATGTTTATGACTCTTCAAGGACTTTGGCATCACACAAATCTAAAAATTCCCACATCTTTTCCGTCATAAAAAAGAAACAGTTCATTTAATGTTGTTAAAGGTCTTTGTTTTTAAAGCTCTGTGGATAATAAGGTTATACCTAGATTTTTGCCCTCACTAATAATGGAGGCCTCAAGTGCAAGGGCAGCAGAGGTTGTTACTCTTCGGATAAACTTAGCTGATTTGTTTTGTACTTAGAGCAGACAGTGTTAATTTCTCTCATGTCTACAGGCAGCCATCTGATGTAAAGGTGAGAAAGCACCTCGAGAGCCTCTAAACGAGGGCTCTGCTGCCCCAGTTTAACACTCCCATGTTGTTAATCTATTCAGCAGCCGAAAACGATCTGTCGGCAAGCAGATTGCAATGGAGGTCAGGGCGACCCGGTGTAACATGGTATGAATTCCATTACTTGCCGCCCAGCACCAGGTGAGGGGGCCAAAGGTAGCGTGGCCTTGCGACACAGCAGGCATATGGGAGACGAGAATCAGCTGTGCTTTAATGTCAAGCAGCCAGAGGGGGGAGTAGGATAAAGTGTGACTTACATCAAATGTGTAATACCACATTAACAAAGAGAATTGGGCATCTCTTTTGGCCTCTGATAGAGAGGGATGTTCTGTTCTTGCCAGTGGAAATTGAAATGGCCTTGTTATGTCCTCTAGAGAAGGTTTTTCTTGTTGGCAGAAGAGAGCACAAAGGAGGAAGTGAACTCGCTGTCATGCCTTTGAGTAGTTTTTGTTGAGAGAGAGAGAGAGATACTTTCTGATTGACAACTACTCCTAATCCTCTCTTTCTCTGACAAAACAAGCAGTTGTTAGCTTGCAGGTGGTTTATTTGTTTAGAATCACAATAAATCAAAATTACATAATCAAAATGTCAACGGTCTCATTACATCAATACTACAATGGAGTGCAATCGAAATGTAATCATATTTAGTGTTCATAACTACATAAGAGCAAATAGAATTCCCATAAATAACAGGATTATTTTCATTCATTGAGGTTGTGATAATACTCATTATGCATCAGTGGGAGACCAGAGGTATCCAGTGAAAAGCAGCCAAAAGAAGAAAAAGGATGGCTTGTTGGTGAAAATGTGGTTTCATTCTTTACGCCTCGCAAACACATTCTTGGTTGTTTTGTATATCCATTTGACATTTTCTGTACCACATTTTTCTGCCCTATTTACTTGCTTTGTGCTCATACTAACAAAGCTTCAAAGAGTTTAGCACAGGTTGCCTAAAGCTACCTGCTAACACAAACACCAGCTTCTCTTGCAGCACCAGCAGGTCGCAGCTCTCTTTTTCCTATCTAAGAACTGCAATTAGGTATTGTGGTGTCCTTTTGAATTAGCCAGTGCACTTTTCATCCTCTTTTTTAATCCTGGTGAGGTGAGGGATTATGGATGCTTATCGGTGTATAAAGATCAAGCGCATTAGGGGTATAATCCCATTTGAACCCACACAGAGTTTTGGCAACCTTGTCTAATTCTGTTCAACTATGATCTGGCCACTGCCACAAATGTTTACAGTGGCACAAAGCCAGATTATCTGTTTCTCCTTTATCTCCTTTGGTCTTTGACTCAAATCAGTTTGTTCATTTACTCTCATCCCCTTGTGAACCAGAGATATTCATTGGATTCACTAACCATTTCAATCTCACTGAAGCCATTGTTTCGTGCAGTTAAAATGATTCTTGTTACAAATTGCAAAGTAACAATCTTCTTAGCTTGATAACACTGCAGTCATTATTTTGGTAGAAAAAGATGTGGACCCACCCTGCAACAGCTGCAGTGTGAAAAAAACACATTTTTGGGTTCATATTGTTGGGTAGATAACCCTCCCCCACTCTCATATGCATGACACGTTGCAGCGTTGTTAAATATCAAGACCATTCCTCATCCTAATGACCTAATGTGAACAGCATCAACAATTGCTTCCGTCTCCCTCTTTGGACTTTAATCTCACCAACCTCCATCCACCCCACCTCCGCACTGATAGGTAATGGAGAATACAGGCATTGTGAATCACCATTTTTTACGACAGCAACTGCCTCTAGATGGAAAATTATAGAGGCCATACATTGAGACTGAACATCCATAATATAATTTGTCGTGCGCAATGATCTTTGTTTTTTAGAGGAATACATGACTCCAATATGTTTTCCCATGGAAAAGAGATATTCTCATTGGTATTCTGCAGAACAGCAGTATCAGAAACTTTGGCCAAGTGATTGTAGTGATGCTGAAATATGCTGCTTGATCTCTTTCCATTCAGTTGATCAAGCAGGGCATCTGTCAAGACAGATGTGGCTAACTCTGTTTCAGTGTGAGCTAAGAGCATGACAGCACTTCTTCCTTTCATTTATTTCTTTGCAATGAAAGCCACTCTGTTTCAATGCCCGGTTTCATTTCTGTCTCTACTTGTTTGTTTTCTTCATTACGTTTTGTTTGATCCTCTGGGTTGCTGTTGAATGGGAGGTAGCCTCACTGACATTATGCTAATCTGACTGTAAATATTAGGTCCACTGAGATTTTCAGGCAACACCAATACACATCATGGACTGGCATTGGATTGGTCAGGACCATATGGCATGCTGTTTGTTCAGTACCAAGAGAAGCCTGTAAGTGACTGTATTAATTATGCAGAATTGTGAATGGTGTTAAGTATCATAGCTACTTAGCATTGGGTTGGTGCAGGCACTACTCACCTGCATTGCTCAGATGCTGGAAGCCTTAAAGCCTTTATTATATCACATTATTCATTCACTGGAAGCACAGAAGCCATGGACGATAAAAGTCCGTCATCAGTCTTCTCTGAACAAGACCACCTTATCAAAATTCTGTTTACCTGACTGCACCTCACTCTCTGAATATAGATGTCGTTATTGCTTCTGCACAATGTTCTTTACTGTTGTTCCTCTTTACTGTAAACATTAAACCATATAATAGCATAAGTGCTTAAATTGCTATTTTTCAAATAAACTTTTAATGCACCCAGTCATTCAGCCTGTACAATCTCACTCAGGCATGTGAGGAGATGGGAGGGTCCTGCAGCTTTAAAATAAAGATATACAATATGGAATTCTAACCAATCATATAGGTAATGTTTAATGTTAAAATGTTCTTCTATTTTACATTGTGGATGGGCACCATGATGCTCGAATGCACTACAAGTTGTTGGGCAGTTATTTCACTTATGAATGTACATCATGCAGAGGAAGCTAAACTATGTTTGATATAAGAAAACAAACAAAACATATTTCTGTTCTCTGTTGTTTGACATAATCAAATAGAGACCCTGTATCACTGGCACAATATGAAAGTGTGATGATTATGCTATTCTTACAGCCTGCCCAGTAGTGTGGCTAAACATTTGGAGCATTCATTGTTAAAGGTGGCAATTGAAGAAAGTTTAAGGTGTATGCCAACATGGAAATGGATCCTGCTTTGGGGGGCATTCATTTGATTAGTAAATTTCATGCAGTATGCCCATTAGATTTTGATATTTTTGTGTTCAAGTGGAACTTCTTGCCTGTTAGTGGTAATAGAAGAAAGCTCAGAGGATCAAACAATGTATTTCAATAATGGTTTAACAAGCTGTCATTAACTTCCAATACTGTGACACTCAAGTGGACTACTGTGAGAGTGATTCTCTGTGGGCTGAGGGAACGAGCAAACAATGATGTATACTCGAGTCGTGCTTACTACCCAGCATGCATTGCGCGGTGTCAAGAAACCAATCTTGGTTGATATAAACAAACTATAATTTTGTAATAGTATAGTTAATAGTATTTGGGGAGTTTTTCTGCAGATAAGGGGAAAAGCGCCCCTTTTAAATCTCCCCTGTGACCTGCCCCCTCGCTTGTTAAAGCAACACTATGTAACTTTTCCCGCTTCGGTCCGCCTACAGGTTGGAATTGTCCATTATATTACATTGTGCAAGTTTGCCAGATCGGGTTGCCTTGGATCTGTAGTTCGAATGAACTGGACAATGTAATGTAATGGACAATTCCGCTTCCAACCTGTAGGGGGACCAAAGCTGGAAAAGTTACATAGTGTTGCTTTAAGTGGTGCTACATAATATCAAGTGCAGAGGGAAATGAAGGAGAGCATGGCAAACGATTATTAACTAATTACTAACAAACTTGACCAACTTAAAATTAATAATGCCCTTGATTATCAATCAAAGTGTGATCTCAATGAAATAAAAAACAAATAATCGTAGATAGTCCATATTATCATTTTTTAAGATTGCAATTATTTAACAAAGTGGAAGTAAAAGTGATGAGGCAGGATATAGATATAGATCTGGTAGTTTGGTTGTCCGAACATAAAACGTTTTTATTTGCAGACTTTTTAGAACAAGCATGGGCTAAAAGGAAGACTGCTTTGTATCGATGATTCTCTGTCTGGACGTGACATTCCCTGTTATTTTTTATTTTTTGTTGTCTGTGGTTTTGTTTTGTGTATGAGGTGTTTGGCTCTAGTTGGACAATTTATGGGTTGCACTGTTGTGTTGTGGCTGCTGTGGTATGTTTTATTTGTTCTTTGTTTTGTGCAAAGTGGAGAATGTTGTGTGTGGACATTGGACTGGAAGCTGTGGAATTAATTACTGTTGTATTGGTGTCATGTAATTCCATGTGGGATGGACCACTTAGTGGCATGAAACGTAAATAAAAATATCAATCAATCAATCAATCAATCAACCAACCATCAATTTGTTTTGAAGCTGTAGTACTGTATGTAGATATATACTTAATAATGCAACCTAAAACACTGATGCTGTCACATCACTTTGTTGACATGAGTTGGTTAGCTGGGGATTGCCCGGATGTTAAACATCACAAAACCCTAATGGTGTTTGGTTGTTGTAATTTGAATATTCAAATGTTTGAGCAGCAGCAGAATCAGTGAAGAAAAATACGACATACATTTACATGACCAACTGATTAAAGCAGTTCCTGACAGCAGTCAGACTGTAGGCATTGTTCACATGCAGATAGTACAGCAAGGAGGGCCACAGCAATGCATTTCACATAATTTCATCATCAAAGCCTTTTCCCACTGAGGATCCTTCATTGAATGAGTGCTGAGTAAAAGAGGCATCTTAATGCAGGACATTCCATATCACCAGCAGTCACATTTCAGTGCAGAAGCTCTTAGAACTAGCAGAAAATTGCAAGTCTGGGCAATAAAAAGGAACTCTTGTGCCACAGATAAATGACAGGAACTGTATTTATCCACTCTGTGCTTGTTTGCTCTTCAAGTTAACTAGTCATTGTCAGAGAAAATGCAGCACTTAATAATGCATGCCTAATTTAAAAGACCATTGCCCTTTTGGTACCTGCTCTCGTCTCAGCAGCAGAGATTAGAGCAGGGTGGTACATCTAAACGTGTCTGGAGCTGATATTTTACCAACCACTTGGTCTCATTTCCCAGTTTGAAAGGAGTATTGGTCTAATCGTGAACCCAGGGAGATCATTTGACCTGTGGAGTGTGCAGTGTTTACTGGCCTCATTGGTTAGGGGTTTACTGGCTCCTTGAGGCATCATCAAACTGCACGGTGGCAACTTAGAGGGAAACATCAATAATTCAAGGACAGTTAATTCACCTTGAGATTGGTCTCCATGGAGCTTGACGATAGAACCTGGGAATGAACTGGGCCTGACCTCTCAGAGTGTAATGGCTTCATTTTACATTTTGCCTCAATAAAGGCTGAGTAGAAAAGTTCTCTTCAACTCTTCAAGTTCTTCTCATGTTCTTGCACACATGGGGGCTGTGCAGCATTTCCAGTTGGATGCTTTTGGTCAGTAGATTTATATTAAGGTATTGATCAAAGTTGATACATCATACAGTTGCTTTTATAGATGCATGTATTATGGGCCTGGGAAACCAGAGAGAGGCCAGTAAAGGTTAGTGGAAGCACCCTGTACCATAGCTCTTAAAAACACTACAACACTTTCTGCACGAGCTAGGAAAACATGCTACATCTCTTAATAGGTCCCCTGGCATACACAGTACTGTATGTTTAGCCATTGCAGGTTTGTGCATGACTATCTTTGTAAATAATGCAAGCTTCTGCTGCTGTAGTCAAAGGATGCCTCCCATTTAGCAATATGGAATCCATTATTACTGCCAGTCAGATCAACTGTCACAGCTTGATGAGGATCTGCAGCAAGTCTGACCTTCTAATGATTGCTCTCCAGCTAAGACCGCTGCAGGACTCCCATGTAATTTCCTTCTTTATCTGAAAAGATGACAAGACTGCCAGCAGCTGGAGTGCTCCTGTATGATGGGAAAGTAGATATGATGTTTTGCTCTGTGTTGGGTGGAATGGGCTCTGGTTCTTGGTACAGCTTCAGTGGATGCAGAGAGTTGGAGAGACTGGATATCAAAGAAAATCCCATTTTGTTCCGCTTTAAAAAAAATGCAGCTATAAAACATTTAGGAAAACCTGGGAGCAACTCTGTCTCTATTTTTGTTAGCATTATTTGGATGTCATGCTACTGAAGAGGTGAAGCACAGAAACACAGACACACAGGGAACCTCTGTTGTGCTACGATATGTCTTGATCATCTGCTGGAGCGGGAATTGGCGGTAAACAACTGCAGACCTGCAGAGCTTTAAAGGCTCAGTGTAATGCTGGCAAACAGGGATCAGAGTTGTGTGTCTTAGCAGTTTGGTTCCATATTGTAATACAAAACTGAAGAACCAGTATTTTTCTTTGATTCAAAGACAGTGGTGAAACAAAATAGTGTGCTCATTAAAGCCGTCAGACTGTCACTCTAATGTCACACTATGTAATGCGTTATATAAGAAAATAAAAGAACATTGAAATGGAAAAAAGTAGAAAGAAGTGGCTGGGTTGGTTCAGTGGGTAAAGCAGGTGCACATATACTGAGAGGCTTATGCCTCGACACAGCGGTCAAGGGCTCGAGTCCGACCTGTGACGATTTCCTGCATGTCTTCCCCCTCTCTCTCCTCTTTCTCACCTAGCTGTCCTATCAATTAAAGGCAGAAAAGCCACAAAAATAAATAAAAAAAAGTAGAAAGAAAACACAAAAGAACATCCCAATGACAACAACAGCAGCAATTCAGAAATTGTGTGATTAAAGCTGTAATTGTAAAAAACAACAACTGTACTATCAGCCTCAAGTGAAAAGTGTTACTGCAGAAAACACTGTATGAATGTTAATCTTATTATTATTTAAGTGTCTGGTATACTCTCTGGTGGAAATAGCATACAGGAGGTGACACAGTGCCTCTCAGTGCCACTCAAGCCACAAACAAAATTATCGAGTGGATCTTTAATGTTGTGCTGTGAACAATCTTTGTCGTAAGAGTAAATTAGTTCACACTTTTTTTCACAGTGGCATACCTGGGAAGAAATGTGGGACCATTATCTTGTCTGCTGAGGAGCTGGGAAACTGCAGAGTAAGTCTTAACAGCTTAAACTCATATCTTTTTTTATTTGCTTACAATGTAGGTTTCCTGATAAATGTTTTGCAATGTTCACTGATCTAATTTGAAAAGGGCCCTTTAACAACGCTGCAATTGAACGTATTGACTGCAGCTGATTATGCCATGTTGTGTTAGTCACATAATGCAAATATAGCAATATTCAAAAACCTGCTGAAGTGAAGTGGCTTGTTTAATAGCCTTGGCTTCAGTTACATATATTGTGTCATAACTGCCCCCATTAAACCAGCAGGATACGCCATGTCTCTTTGCCATTGCTTTGGTCATTTGGAAATTGTGTACATAGTGAATATGCTGTGAGTTTGAATGGCTATTTAATGAGCTGGCCTTCCTTCCAATCACTAAAACAGACCTTTTCTCCTATGTGTGGTGTGTTAATTCATGAATCTGTGTTAATAACCTGTGTCTACTAATGCCCATTGGCTTTCTCTCTGCACTGCTAAATGGAGATAGTAAATAATCACATTATACTGTTGCCAGTGCGGCAAAGTAGCAAGACTTATTGGCCAGAACAACTGGCCTTCCTCTGAGGCTATAAAGCAAGCCATTGAGCTGTATGAATGTTTTATGATATCCTAATTCATGTATGCATTTAATGGTTAAAAGCTTTGCAACTTCCAGTCATACATGTTGCGTAAAAAGCACCTGGTTTCACAGTTGTTGTGCCAGACTTTGAGGATGTTTTACTAATAGCACCATTTATTTCCTGACAAATAAACAGCCCCCGATTAGAGTGAGACAGATAAGCCATGCTGATAATAAAACTGCAGAGATAACAATACTGATTTGGCTCTTGCTGGATTGAAGCCAGCACAGCCATTGAAGGGCTGCTGTGAGTCATCAGGTGCGGTGGATCTGCAATGATAGAAGTAAGCATGATCACTGCAAAGCACCACTTCAAGAAGCGGTTTTGTAATATAAATGCAAATGATCATGACTGGTACAAATGACGTTTCCTTTCTCCCAGACTCAGTTAGAGAGACACAGACTTGACATGTCACTCCAGACCTGCCCTGTTTACACAGAATTTGACCCTGAATGGAACTACCTCATGTTTGAGTAAAGAAAAGGGAACTGAGAGAAAAGGCATATTATAGTTGAATTATCTGAAGACCCTGCTGTCAGTACAAGTCCCACACCTGTGAATTATAGCAGTTTGAAATTGTTACCATCCATCTGGATGGTGTTTATTCTATAATCCCCCTGTGACCAATAAATGGAGGTAGCCAAGTTGCTGCTTCGCCTGAGGTAAACTGCAACTCTTGTTTGGGGAAACTGAAACCAGCAGAGTGGGAATCAACTGGGGAAGTTCTGCGGGGACTCTTAATCAAGAAGCGGCTTGGCTCTCCCCTTCGTGGTGGAAATGCCAGGTATCATTAGACTGAGCAGCAGCCTCTGCATGGATCAAAGGCTTTTTCTTTGTTGTTAACTCTGGCACATGACATGCTGAGCAGTGGCTGGCTCTCTCTCAGATCTTCCTCACAGTCCAGCAGCAGCTCTGGCTGTTTTAGTAAGTAAAGCAGGCACCACTTTACAATTAACCACAGAGTGTTTTATTTCTGCCTGTTCAAATATGGTGTAGTTCATATAAAGATATACATAGTTCTTTCATGTCTTTCTTTCGAGTGTATGTACAGTATTTAATCACCAGGTTACCATTCAATTATACTCCATCATAACCATTCCTATATTCACCAATAAGCCCAATTACCATTGATATTTTGGATTGTATGACATATTTCCCTCAAGCAAATATTCTTCAGTTTATCACTGTAGTTTTTTTGTTCCTTTTTTTGCATATGTAAAACTGCTCCTCACGTTGACAAAATCCTTCGCCTGAGGCTTATGGGCTTAATAGACAAACACCCACAGTGTGCTATCCCGAAGAGGTCATAGGTTTTGTCTGCATTGCTTCGTATTCCTATGAAAGACCAGTCCCACTTTCCGAATGTGACAGTGTGCATTGCTCTGCCACTTACCCCATGCAGCGCTATCTCGGAGGAGCAGAAAATAGGACAGAAGGATGCAGACTACACTAGTATCCCCCTGCTGCTCTTAAACCTCAGTGGCTGAAATTAATGTTCTGCCTCTTTCCCCACTTAATGAGAGAACACTGCTAGGCACCAAAGTGGGTATGTGTTATCTGTGCCTAATGAAGGCTTAAGGCACTGTGTTGCCATGATAGTGTAATTGTAGAGGTTGTGTCAGAGTTGAGCAGGACAGTTATAGGATGCCTGTATTTTTAAGGGCTTGGATAACTGACCTCAGCAAAAACAAGCCGCTATGGGAACATTGCAAATTAGATGTTATTGTGAAAATCCACCCCCTTGATGAGCTTCACACTCTTAAGGTACAAACTGCACAGTGGATGTCTCTATAACTTGGCTGATCTGTATCCAGCTACACAAATTGGAAAGAGTACTCTCTACCTATATTGTAGAAATTGATAAATAGATAGATATTAGGGGTGTGCAAAAAAATCGATTGTTAATCGAATCGCGATTCAAGCTCTACTGATTCAAAATCGAATCATAGAATTCCAAAAATCGATTCATATATATATATATATATATATATATATTTTTTTTTTTTATTGTATGTCTACTGCAATCACATGGGAAAAGTAACTACATTTACATACTGTGAATCGATTTTGAATCGAATCTTGAGCCTAAAAATCGATATTGAATCGAGACATTTTCGGAATCGTGCACCCCTAATGGATATACAACAGCCCTGCTTTAATAAGCTCAATTTTCAGGAGTTTTTACTAAATATCTATGTAGTCACATCTATCTTTTTATCAGTGGTTGCCTCAGAAGGTGGTCTGTGTTCTGTCCAAGGCATACTTAGCAGAGTTTCTTCTGATGTGGACATTTACTTTTCCAATCTGTGCCCACTATGTCTCATCATTATACAATGCAGACTAATACCTTGACCACAGGGAGACTTATCTGGAGCCAAGCGTATTATGGGGCATGTTCATTGTCCTTGTAATAGCAGTGCACATTGAAATGCTGCCTAAATGAGTATAATTATGATAATACTAGCTTTTCTAATGTATCATTAGCTGCACTCACACCCTCGATATCCTTCTGTACACAGCCATATGCAGGGTTTTAGAATCCATTTCTGCCTCTGCATGGTCTCTCATACTGTTACTATGATTATATGCAGCCCAACAAGGTATTTTCAATTTCATACCCCTTATCCCATCCACTTGTTATGCAGGAGTTGCATAATAAAGAAATGCTAATGAATGCATTTGCAGGTTTTGGAAACGAGCAACCACTGGCTGGTTTTGCTCTGCTCTTATTAGGATTCAGTCAGCACTTTGCTTTTATTTGGTGCTTCAGTGCTTTTATATCTTGGCACACAGCATGTATAAACAAACAACAGGAGGCAGACAGAGGCAGAAGCATGGATTTACAATGTCCTTTACTTTTTTGTCTTTTCATTTCTCTGACTCTCTGTTTTTCCTTTTTTTCTGAAGGATTATGCCACCATGCAATTCTGTGCCAACAAACTAGATAAAAAGGACTTCTTTGGAAAGTCAGACCCCTTCATGGTCTTCTACAGAAGCAACGAGGATGGCACGTGAGTGTGTCTCTTGCATCTGCTTCTCAGTGGGGGACATGTAGGAGGGCGTGGAGATCAAAGAGGAAGTGAACCAAGGTCGAGAAAATTAGATTGAAATCCCCTGAACTCAGCTGCATAGAGAGGAATTCATATAGACATGATCTCGGAGAAAAGCATAGCAGAAAGATTGTATTGCTGTGTTTTTTTTTTTAAAGCTGTGTCTTTTAGGATTTTTAATCTCTGTTGACCTGCGTCTCCAGGTTTACCATTTGCCACAAGACCGAAGTGGTGAAGAACACGCTGAACCCTGTGTGGCAGCCCTTCTCCATCCCTGTCAGAGCGCTCTGCAATGGAGACTATGACAGGTAAGACGAATGAGGATGTACAATAAAGTGTCTTGCACACTCACACAACTCAGATGGAGTGTAATTTTCCAGTGAAAATCAAAGACACGCAGCATTTCAATATGCTGTGTACTTATTTCAAAATGGTTTGGGTGTGTCAAATTTAGACACCATTGATTTTCTACTGTTATTTTATCTGCTGCTGTAATAGAGAACTTTACAGGCCTGTCTGTGACTACATGCTACCTTGCCTGGCTGTTCACTGATTTACCCAAAACCAGTATTTCAGATCTGTGTGTGTGTATGTGTGTGTGTGTGTGTGTGTGTTTGTGTGTGTGTGTGTGTGTGTGTGTGTGTGTGTGTGTGTACGCGTGCGTGCGTGTGTGCAAACCTCGCTCTCTCCACCACGCTGGGTGTCAAACGAGGTTCTACCCTCTGATCCCGTCTCTGCTCACTTGCCTGGAGAAGCTAATTGGGTCAGACAGATGGAGAGGACGCATGAAAGAAGCAGGATTCCCTTTTGAGGATTCTGTGTTTGCTCGATGGTGTTTTAAGCCTCCAGTGTCGCCTTCCAGGCAACTAACCCTAACCTTAACCCTAAACATAACCATTGCTGCGCTGCCTGGAATGCGACGTTGGGGGCTTAAAACACCAAACACCTCTGTGTTTTTGGGCCTCCTCGACGTTTCCTGTAAAATATTTGAAGTTTGCTTTTTTTGACATACTCTATTTCCAAGATCTACACAGCAGAGCAAAACTGCAATCTTCATTATTTTTATTCTCTACTTCTCAGCAAATTTTAAACATGTTTAAAATATAATAGCTTTGTAATAATTGATGGGAATTGCCTCGTTTTGACCCACGGTATGTATGTGCAATAATTCTAAGGCTTTGAACTTCTTTGACCTCATGTGAATCTATCAAATTTCTTGTAGTCATCTTGCTTTGTTAGTGATCAGATATTCCATTTCCACTCAAACGTGCAGTGGATGCAGGAACCAAAATAAGTTCCAGGAACTAATTCTCTGTATCTCCACCAGTAGATTTGATCGTGTCGTAGTGCCTCTTATGACCCGCATCATTAGTTGCAAGAAAATTACATTAGAGAAAATTGATGTTGACTGACATCACTGGGGAATCATCTGCCCTAACTGTTGAAACACATTAGTTTTTTAGTCAAAAGTACAAGAAAGATTAGATTTTTCTCTGACTCTGAAATCTGACTGTATTGTATGTTGTTTCAGTATTTAAAGTGAGAACTGGTTTTGTGACAGATTCAGAGTAGAATTTTTGCCTTATCTCTCTCTGCACTACGTGGGTTGCACACGTTTGTTATAAGTGCAGACAGAATGAGTTCAGGTCAGGATAACAGGGCAGCCCTTTATCACCCTGCCTCCCCCTGGACCCAGAGACATATGGTTGACAGCAGCTGATGGAAGGAGGGGGGTAGGCCACTGATCTTTCCATCAGATAAAGAAGAAAAGAGGAAGTGCTTTCCTTATTTTCAGTGAATTATCTCAGGCTTACCTATTTGGTTTCTTGCCTTCCAACTTATTTTGGGAACTTGCAAAATATGCTTCCTCCCAAGAGGTTAGTTTTCTATCTTTGACATGTGCAGGCAAATGTTTTACCCAAACTTCTGGCAACTCTATCAACCTCAAACTCTCTCTTCTGAGAGAAACACAAACCCACTAGTAAACAATTCATTAAAATCTCACGTTTTTCTTTTTTTTTTACAGAAACTAAGCTGTGTGAATGTGTAATGATCTCAGTCTAGGTTAAAGGATTTGTCATTAGCTAATTTATTTAGATTCTCCATAGAAAGATGTTTGCATCTTAAAACACAGAGCAGTCTCTTTTTGATTTAATTCAGCCTTCATTAACAATTAATGAGCTTTAATAGCTTCTTTTTTTTGCTGCGTCATTTCAGAAATGCTCACTGTGAAGTTTCCCCTCAAGGACATTCAGGTAGTGGCATATGTGTTAAATCAACGTGCTCAACACTTCCCTCTCTTTTGATGTGTTTCACAGGACAATTAAAGTGGAGGTGTATGACTGGGACAGAGACGGGAGGTAATGGATGCACACACACACACACACACACACACACACACACACACACACACACACACACACACACACACACACACACAAACAACAACAACACATTCACAATCTGTTCTACTTACTTGCTCTTTACTTGCTCTTAGCAATATTGATTATTAGATTCCATCTGTGGCTGTGTGTTGTAATTCCTCAAACTATTTTTTATCTTCTAGCACTTAGGGTTGTACTGAATCTGAATGTTGTATCTGAATGAACAGCTTGTCATGCAGTTTTTGTCTTATTTCTCCAGCCATGATTTCATCGGTGAATTCACAACCATTTATAAAGAGCTATGTCGGGGTCAGAATCAGTTAAACATCTACGAGGTGAGTGGAGACTGTTTAGCCTCAGAGCAGAGGAGCTTCATTTAAAACAGTGATTTGAGGTTACACATTTCATTTTTTTTATAACAGCATGGTGTCTAGACTTATCAGAAAAGGGTTGTTCTGATGTCTACAGTATATCTGTATACAAATATATATAAGATATGTGTGCATCCACATCTATTACTTAATGTGTTGCAAGCCAAGTGAAGCACATGGAGCATACTGCAGCTGGACAGAACTGTGAACAACCTATTACTGAATGAAGTGTGGATGCCTCTTTGGCACAAAACGTACCAACCAAAGCTCCATTTCTGAGAATAAGTGTGAGAAACCAAGTTCGATTTTAGACCAAATAAGTGTGCCCTTTGGCTTAGCAAGGTCTTGTTATCCAAAGTTGAATGACTTTAGGAGGCTGTGGTTGTTTGAGCCAGGCTATTTGAGATTAGCAGCTGGCCTCCTTTGTCTCTCCTCACCCTGGTGCAGTTGACCAGATGAGGAACGTGGGGACAATGCAAATGGGAAAACAGCAGAATTATTCTGCTGATTAGAGTTTTTTTGGATGGTCCTTGGAGGGTTAGATTGGTATTACTGCTAGGCGCTGGGAGGCTCCTATTGGTCCCTGCTCATTAAAACACTTGCCATGTTACATTAGCCTGTAAATTAGTCATGGGGGTGGCTTAAGGAAAGAACAGGGCCAATGGAGAGAGGGGGAGGATGGTGGGTAGATGGGGATATGTAAGGAGAGACAGAGTGAGACAGAATAAGTGAGTGGCATGCAGAGTTTCCCTTTCACACTGCTGATATGGCAGAAGAAGGTGCATCCATTACCCTTCACCAAACCTTTCTGTATTTTAATTAGAAAATGAAACGCAGCAGTTTCTTCATACAATCTTTGCCAGGTCAGTGCCCTTGAATCACTTTCAAGATGTGGTGAAAAACTAAATGAAGCCCTCTTTTTTTTACTTTAAGAATTTGAATAGGTCACCGGCCACGGTGTTAACTCTTTGCAGATTCCAGTACTCAACCTGACATGAACGGAGCCTGCAAACATTAGCTCTGTGAATTGAGATGACAGCAGGTTAATGCCAACAGAGGATGCCGTAATTGAGGGTGATGTGTGTGTGATGTTATGTGAACCTGGCAGTGACTGAGTGATGGCCGCAGTGCTATGAGGCATCATCTGTGTTGGAGGAGTTGAGGAGTAGCGTCAGAAACCACAGAGGCAGAACGGAGGAGAAAAAAAGAGAGAGTGGGATACCTTTTACTTTATTATACCGCACAGTTTTTCCAGGCTTGTGCTTTATGTTTGTGTGCAGACCCATAGAATATAAGCAGTAGAGATATTTGACCGTGATGGCTTACTTTTGTGCATATGTTTTTGCCTGCAGGCTCTAACATTAATTTAAAGCAGGGAGTACTGTAGTTGCCCACATTACACAGTGTTTTAATGTAATTCAGTCTGTATGTGGTTATCATTCTGTTTATTACAAGTAAATGGTTGGGACAGATATGGTGATCCACCATCCCATAGCTTGGTAATGTGCAGTACAGTGTACAGTAGGTGCTTTTAAAATCCCCCTGAATAATCTGTATCTTGCTGTGAGGCTTGATCAATGTTATCTCATCCTCACCTACTGCAGTTATTGGATTCAGGCCCTATTCTCCATTACCCTTACAGACATGGTGTGGGATGACAAAGATGTTTTTATTACTTGCCCAAGGGTGGATAAAAAAAAAAATTGTGCTTCAAGTTTACGTTACTGTATCATCATCCTGCTTTTCTATTCTACCTTCACACCAGGTGGTGAACGCCAAGAAGAAAATAAAGAAAAAGAGATACATCCACTCTGGGACGGTGAGGCTGAGTTCTGAGATAAGAGAAAACCTCCTGGTGCACTCACACCCCTTTGCTTTTGTATTCATCAGGAAGTTTCCCCTAAGTGGTTTGCACCAGGCATTTTAGCTCTGTTAAATGTTTTTGTCCCATTTCCAGTCTCCTGGCTTTTGATCCAGACAGTGGACATTTAAGACATTTAAGTAGATGGGAAAACATTCTTGTGACCTGAATGGGGGGAATAACCAAGTCTATAGTAATGCATGAAGGGACTCTTGTCTGTGTCCTATTAGTGAAGAGCAGTGAAGGATGCTTATAAATGAGCCAGAGCTTTTGTTACTGCCTGAGTACTTTGGCTGCTCTTGCTTTATGCGGTGACTCTGCAATTAAAATCTGTGGTTAGTTATCCATCACACTGATCATCCATCAGTGCACAGCCACACTGTTGTTCACTCTCAGTGACTGTAATACTAATATGCTGCCCAGGCATCAAAATCATTCTGTGGGTGGTTAGCTCAGAGGTCAGTGTTAATGTGTAGATTAGTAGATTTAACTTTCCTTAATTACCAAGCATGACATAATCTGTTTGGACCTTTTTTTTCTCAGGTGTCCTTGTTGTCATTCAATGTGGAGTCAGAGCACACCTTCCTGGATTACATCAAAGGAGGGTAAGTCAAATGTTTGTCTGGTAATTATGTTTTTATGCATACACAGTATATGTATATATTACCTATGTGCCAGGCTCCGTAGGGCAATGACACAGAAAGTCTGAGAACATATAATTCATTTTTATCTATGCAGAGTTTGACACTAGAAGGCAGATTTCTCATTTATCTGCTAAAGGGGGAAAGTTTCTCTGTGCTCACCTTAAATCTGAGTTTAAGGTGTACAAGACATCACAACTAGTCCGAAAGACAGTTATGTAACTTACAGTAGTGTGATGTGAAAACTTGAAACCTTCATTACACACATACTGAGAATGGGCTTTTCAGTTAAGTAGAAGGCATCTTGTGTCCAGTAGTTAAACTAATAAAATGAAAAATATTTGCATATTATTTCTTTCAATAAAGAGTTGTAATTTTAAGAATTCTTAGCAAGGTCAAGGGATCTTTAATTACTTTTGTCTTATTTAACATTAATATGTCAGCTTTATAAACGCGACACTGTGACATTCTGTGTGAATGGTGTGAAAACTAATAAAGAGTTGGTCACAACCTGCACAACCCTGGCTTACTGTAAAGGATACATTTAGCTACTGGTTACACTCATGCTCATTATGTGCTTGTGATCAACGATTCTCCGACTGGCACTTAATAATACGGAAGTACGTGAAAACCAAACAAATATTGATGCCTCACATAGGCCAAAGGCCGACTTCAAATGTAAAAAATGACGTCATAACGCATTTTGGGTGAAGCGCAAAGGCTCCGCAAGATTTAAGTCATCGTCTGAAACCCGCCCCATATGAGATAAACCGTTGTAATTGGCCCGACCAGGGCCTGGCCGACTAGAAATCTGTCTGAACGGGAGGGGGACCAGACATATCTGCCAAAACAAATAAAACATCACTTTGCAGATTTGTCTGGTTCCCAGGCTAGGAGTTAACTCGTTTGCTAAAACTTGCTACAGCAATACAGAGGACATTAGTTAGTGTTGTGGGCATTGTAAAAATGTCATGGCTGTGACTAATACATGGAAATAAGCTGCATAATCATTGCTGTGAGATTTAATACAGTAGATCTAAATGCATTACTTTGGCTCCCCTGACTCATCCTTTTTTCCAATCTACCCTGCTGCCCAATGCAGCACCAGTCCACATTTTCTTCAGTGTTATTATTGACTGCGTTTACTCAGTGGCCTGGAGGTTTCCACATGAGACATGTGAGTAAAGTGTGCGCCCTAAAGGGGATGATGTTGTCCACATTCACAGCTATAGGGCCCTATCTTGCACCCGGCACAGCGCAAAGTCTAACACAAGTGTCTTTGCTAGTTTAAGACCGACGCAGTTGTCAATTTCCCGTCCTGCGCAACCGTTGTTTAAATAGCAAATGCACCTGTGTCCATCTGTGCACCCATGGGCGTGCTGGTCTTACAGGGAGGTGTGTTCAGGTGCATTCTTGGCCTATTGCTGTCTTGAGGCAACGGAAAGTGATCGCGCCATTGACCAACAAAAACCTGGTCTACATTCAATAACACAGCATTTCATTGTTATTTTAATGAAATGTTATTTTTATTAGTAAAATGCGCCTAGGCTCCTGCACAGCGTGTGCACACTATGCTTGTTACACACACAGGGACTTGCAGCAGCACACAAACATGCAAAAGATTAAAAATAAAAATATTACAATGTGAAATAGTATTATGATATGATCTGCCCGAGCGCTTTCACTTCACGCACGGGCAGATCAGTTTCTTCTCCTGAAAATCTCTCCTTCCTGCTTAGCAAATCCGCCATCATAATAGCAATGCGCCAAGGTACAAACACGCCTGGCTTTTAAAGGGAATGGGAGATGACACTCTGATTGGTTTATTGCATGTTACGCCCAAAACACACCTATGATTATTAAAGTGCTCATATTATGCTCATTTTCAGGTTCATAATTGTATTTAGAGGTTATATTAGAAAAGGTTTACATGGTTTAATTTTCAAAAAACACCATATTTTTGTTGTACTGCACATTGCTGCAGCTCCTCTTTTCACCCTGTGTTGAGCTCTCTGTTTTAGCTACAGAGTGAGACATCACACTTATATTCCATCTTTGTTGGGAGTCGCACATGTGCAGTAGCTAGGAAAGGACTACTAGCCAGTCAGAAGCAGAGTATGAGGGAGTGCCATGCTAGCAGCTAGGCGAGCATTATAACGTGTTACAAAGTGACGCACGTTCATCACGGAACTAAAGGCTGGACTACAATAGAGCTGTTTGGAGCAGTTTGTGAACAGTGTTTTCTGTTGGAGATGGTAAGTGCCTTTGGGGTGGACTTTTTCACTTTGTAAACCTATAACATGCACAAAAAAGATATATAACCAGTGTTGGGGAAGTTACTTTTAAAAAGTAGTTTGCTCGTTACTTCTTAAAAAAGTAATCCGTTACTTTACTTAGTTACCCCCTATAGAAAGTAACTTTTTACGTTACTCGTTACTTTTACGTTACTTTTAAAAGCAGGTGTCTCTGGCAGAGACTTAAGTTAATTATACAAAAACTATCTTTGATAAAGCCAATCTATGGTTTATCAGTGAAGTGTCTGAACTACACTGTATAATGGATTCTCTACTGACAGAGTAACGGCTGATTGATTACGAACGAGTCCAGCGCGGGTTGAACGGCAGGTCATCGGCGTTACACGGTGTTAGTGTATACTATGTAATGTCTGTCCGCCACGATGGTCCGTGCATTGTCGTAGACACATGCAGCCTCTTTTCTGGAAATCCTTGCTTGTCCATGCAACCGACACAAGTTCACAGCCGTCCGCTGCGTGTATGTATGAGCCCGTCTCCACCGCATCCATCTGTGAGGTTGTCAGCTTTGTGTCTGCCTGGCTCAGAGCGCCGTCCAGCAAAAAGCCACGAAGCTTAAAACGCTCTCAAAAGTTAGCGTTGGCTGCTTCTCGCTTGCCATAATTGCTCTGCTACCAGCCTCTGTCACGTCCCATGTGGAGCTTGTGAGCGCGCAGCTGAGAAGGCAGTGTCGCTGTCAAATCTGTCCCTGGGAAAAGTAACGTTGCGCCGAATTGAAAAAGAAACTACGTTTCGTTACCAAATTTTCAGTAGTAGCGCGTTACGCTACTTTTTACCCTGAAAAAAAGTAGTTACATTACACCAAACACTGTATATAACACAATAAAGGAAAGGGAAAAAGCCAAAAAGCATAATATTAGCACTTTAAAGACACTAAGAACAACCCTTTTGAACCATGCGCCTGACGCATGGACCATTTTTTCCACCGTTAAACTAGCAAAAGTGGATTTGTACATGCCCTAAATGCACCTAGATCATTAAAATAGGGCCCATAGTGTGAATGAATATGATCAAATATGGAGAAGATCTGAGAGCTTAATTAAAGGCGAACAACCTGTCACATATGGAAATGTTTCTCATTGGATCAGTGGCTGCCCTGGTTTTAGTTTTCTGCTGCTTTGCTGTTGATGACTGAGTAGCCCAGATCTGTCCTGTTGGTCTCTCTCCAGATCACACAAATGGACACACATACATGCACTTAAAGTAACAGTGTTTTTTATCCTTACTACATGTTCACCTCTGATTTAGTTGGTCTTTAAGATGCTGTAAAGTAATACAATGGAGGGAGAAGGAAAATTGACAAACAACAAGTACTTATACAATGTAGGTCCAAATCTTAATGTAAAGCATTTAGATTCATATTTCAGTTAATGGGGTTTCTTGTCTTTTTGTTGGTGTACCTTTATATAATTTCATATTCACAAAACCGCAGATAAACACTTAACCAAGTTCTAAATGTGAGCTCTGGGATTTGCTGATACTGGGCCATGTACACATACTGTATTCCCACTATTGTTCTTGCTTTGATTGGATGCAGACATATTTCTGCATGACATTTGGGAAAAAGGAAGCTCAAAGACAGAAGTGAGCGATAACTTACTCTTGACAAATGTGTGGGATATAAGGGATTTGGTGGAATAATAAATATCTGTAATCAGTCTGTCCCAAATGAGACCCTGAAATAAGATAAACAAAAAATTGTCTGCAAATGATTCAAGACCACATTGTACTATTTTATTGGATTTTGCTTTCATATACAAAATGATTTTTCAGAGCCAAAAATCAACTCAAATTTAATCTAAAGAAAAATATCACAACAGAAAGAAGTGTAGAATGCTTTTCCTCAGATGGCAAAACCCTGTTTCTTAAATATGGGGAGAAAGACGCTGCCACTAACCTGGAGGTCAAAGATGTTCACCACCAAAAATACTGCCCAAATTTCTGGCAGATGTCTTCACACATAGCTGACAAAAGATTGCTTAACTGTAATATTGTTTGCGCAATACACTAAATCGAGCACTCCAGCAAAAGAAAACGTAAATATTGACCTGTTTCAAATGCTAAGAACTATTGTTAGTTACCTGCTATGCGTTTTCATTGAAGTAAATGAGATGAGATGAGCCTTTATTGATCCCCAGAGGGGAAATTCAGGAATAAGTAGTTAGAATGTACTACTGCTGGCTCGCCTTCAATTCAATAGTAAACTAATAAACATTGTGTATTCATAGATGGTTGAGAAAGGCAAATGGGTAAACATGTGCAGGAAGAACATGGATCATCTTTTTCATGGTTCTAAAATGTTCAACCTACATCCTACTGAGAGCCATTTTATTCTGATTGTGTTGACAGGAATCTGATTGAGCTCTAATTGTGATTATTTTTTTAGAAGAAACATAAATGCAGCTACTTTCCAATGCAGCACACTTGTTACCTTCACCTAAATCTGTTGGACAGCCATGTGTTACTTAATGTCAGTACTCTGAAAACAGATTGGAATTGAACTCGTAATAAAACCATCAGTTTGAAGTTTGAAACAGCTTTGTATCCATCATGTTAAATGAAAAGTGGATGTAACAACGCAACTGTTTCAAACAGAAATTCGAGAGAGATTACTCCAATAATTAATGTGACCCAGCATGGGGAGTGACGCATTATGTAGAGTGGTACTCCATCTTTTTGTTACATGTTGTGCTATTAAAAGCTCCTCAGGTTTTAGTGTCATGTTTGGGAGAGGGGCTGATGACAAAGACTATTACTTTAAAAAACACTCATGGCAATTTGAATATAAAATAAAACCCAAAAAATACTTTGCTCCAGCATCTGTGTTCTGATATTTTCTCTTGAGGTCTTTTAAATCATCATGAAAGACTCACTGCAGCCTCTTTTCCTTCTGTTTTTTTCTCCCTAATGTTTTCTTTGAATAGTGCAGTCATCAAAGGAAGTCCTTGTATTTTAGAAGTCTCGTAAGGAGCAGCAGAGATAAGAATTGCCTGGAAGATACCATCAAAAACATGACAGTTATGTAGGATGCAGAAATAGTCTTGAACTTGTTTCAGTTATCCCTGGTATTATATTAACTAATATTATTAGACTACTTGTTTTTACTACTGAAACACTGATCCATTTAACTCCAAATATATAGATTGCATTTGATTTGTGAATGTGTGCTTTCCCTTCTTTCCTTTGGTGTCTGTGAGCCAGCAGCTCGCTAGAACATGTGAATATTTTAGATATACAAGCCAAAATATTTTAAGATATTGTTTGTGCACTGCTGTTATCCAATAGATCTTCGTAATCTATATGTGCTATGGTAGCTAATGTAAGAGATTTGTGACACAACCGCAAACATAAAAGTGTACTACAACAAATCTTCACAATCATAAATAACCTGATTTATCAAGTAAGAAAAGCTAAATAAAAGCATTTAACAGATCCTCTGCTTGGAGCAGATTGCATGACAGACTGATAAAGAAAATAAACAAGATTACTAGTGCTAGCAGTGGAGGGATGAAACAATGAGTGCTGCTGCTTATCCATGATGGGATCCAGATTAACTGTAGCCATGGAAAAGGAAATGACAGACTTACAGTGTTTAACTGAAGAGAGTTCAGGAAAGGTGAATGCTGTTTTGGTCACTTAATCTGGAAAACCTTCAGGCAACTTTAAAATCGTATTAACCTTTATAGCCTATTCTCCACTGAACATTCACCAAGATAGGTCAGACAGGTTTATTTGTATAACCCTTAATAACTGTTTCTGTCTCAAAGGACTTCAAAACACCCACATTATGAAAATAAACCACAGCCCCACAACCTTAGCCCTTCAAATGTGGATGAGAAAAACTCACAAAAGCTCATTAAAAACAAAAGGATTTGCCCCACTGGGATGGCCAAACATGCAGTGGGCCAATGAAGATTAAATGTACTGTATGTATCTTCTCATTATAAGTTGTTTGGTGTTTTAAATGGCTAGATAGTGTTCGAGGAAATAAGCAGCTCACATCAGCAAGATAGAAAAAGGAGATCTTAGCTACCTGAGCAAACACATATTCCAACAAATCACTAACACAAAAGCATTTTTTTTTTACTATAATGAATCCTTTTGTTATGTCCTAATCTTACACATTTTCAGAAAATCTTACTTAAAATCATACTTCAATTGGAAATCGATGTGCAGTAGGAAAGTTTCTAGAAAAACACAAGTTGCTAAATGTTTTGAGTCAGACTCAGACAGAACAAAATTAGCAATGTATGGGTTCTGGCACAGTCAGTGTTTGTCCAATGGATCTCTTTGTTTTGGTTTGGCTTCTGTACTACTGTAGCTGGGTGAAAGATTACTTTTTTTTCAAATCATGCAAATGTATAACAAGCAACTGTAAAAATAAAAAATAAAAAAAAAGAAGCTGAACCTGAATGTCTGCCAACCCTGCCATTCAGAGAGATGATGAGAAATATGATCAGAATCCTGCATCAGCCTGTATACATCTGAGAAAAAGAAAATACATCTGATCTTTTCCTCTATTGGATTCTCCTTTCATACGTGTTTGCTTTACTGCTCCCTTTCTAACAGGTGATCAAGTAACATGATGCATTTCAGATGATTTTCTGAAGCGGAGGGTAAAAAAGCAATTTCTTCTCCAGACACACCATTACATCCTGACTGGTTTCACAATGAATTGGTTTTTCATACATTTTCATTAATGTTCAATTGGGGCAGATATATAGTCAAACAGAGGTAATTAAAGTCCAAAAGCCACATGCTGCTCTGATTCTGAGAGGCTAATGAAAGATTTAAATTATTTTCATTGCATGTTCAAATTTTTCTTTTTAAATCAAATCTGCAGTGAGATCGGCCGTGCCAGTGCTTGTGTGGAGTCTCTGTTGTGTGGAGATCTTATTAAGGTTTAATAGTTTCATCCCAAAATATCTTGTTGCCCTGAAATGGTAGAAAGTGATGCGTTTTTGTTTCTCCATTTCATTAAGGTTTGCTCTGTGGTCGACTGCAGAGTGGTATTGTTACAGGAGTACACCATTTTCTTTTCTTCTTCTTTACTGCCCTTTTGTGTTCACTGTTTCTTGAAAATAGATATTTCTTGGCTGTCATTCTTCTGCCACTTTATATTTGACTGCTTGCATAGTGGTTTGTTATCTGTTATCTGTTTTGATGTTAAAAGATTGGTGTTTCATTCTGAGATAGTGCCTTGGTTGGTCCTGTTTACAGGGGAACATTGGCACTTCACTTTAAATGTATATATGGCACAGTTCAGTTTTGAGATTACAGGGAAACAGAAGTAGTCTGGCTATCATCAGACCAAGCTCAATCTACTGCACAAGAGGCGTGATCAACGGGCATAGTTCAAATGATGCTGTGCAATTGGATAGTCCTTCAACCAATCAGACCAACGATCCGACGTACTTTGCAACAACGGGGTTTGAGCTGAGCTCCATTCTTTTGGCCACCAGCGGGGCTAGCTGGTAAATTAGGCTTTTACCAAAGCCGGTCAGTAGTAAGGCAAACACATCCTTCTTTTGTAGGAATTGTTCCAGGGCAAGTTTCTGTTCTGTTTTCAGAGAAAACTTGCCTTTGAAATCTTTTAAAACAGCAGCGACAGCAGCATCAATGGGTCGCTGCACTTAAGTGGCCGCCTTGTAAACAAAAAGCTGCTTGCTGTCGCTTCTCTGTCGTCATCGTGTTAAACCCGCCAATAGCGCGCCAGGTGGATAAGCCAGTTTGTGATTGGTCCCTGCAGATATGTAACGGAAGCAGGATAGAAAAATGTACAGGTTTCCAGCCTGAGCTAAAGGGCGAAATCAAATTGCAGGCAGATTGGGCTGGGTTTACCCAGTCTAAAGTAGAGGCACAGTTGTGTTCATATTTGTCAGGGGAATCGCTGCATCTGGAAACTGTCATGACAATCTCCACTCTAGACCTCCCTGACCCTTTGTTTTTTTTTGTTTTACAGCCACATACTAAATATCCAAATGCATAATTTCCACTAGGGATGGGGCGTATGTCCCCCTTACTTTTATAGTTTCAGTTTGATTTCTTACTAAAACCTCTCTGAACATTGTTGGGTTACACTTTACTTGAAGGTATCTACATAAGAGTGACATGACACTGTCATGACACATGAAACCTAACCCTAACCGTATGGGTTAGGTTTCATGTGTCTGACAATGACACTTAATGACAGAAGCGTTATATCATAAACGTTTATGACTTGTTTATAATGTTTATGACACGTTCATGACAGTGTCATGTCACTCTTATGTAGATACCTTCAAGTAAAGTGTAACCCATTGTTGTCTTACTGTCCAGTCACCATAGTCCAGATGGGAGATCTGGGTCGCTAAACATTTGGATATTTTTCTCTGAGTCCTTCTCAGTTATTACATCTTTAATGTGGATGTCCAATCAGTACTGATGGTATATGTAGTCGGCTCTACACGCTGTATTTCCCCTGTGGCTTCTTGTTAAGCAGCTGGCCGGTAAACAGTACTCGTTGGTATCTCATTCTTTCTTCGGAGGCAGACAAAAAACACCCTAAAATCGCCCTGCAGGCCTTGGTTGTTTCTGAAAAAGGTCACATCTTTGTCCAAGTACACATGCACAAACGCAAAGGCACCACCAGGCAGTTGGTGTTTGTTCTCTTCCCGTGGCCTCCGCCAGCCATATCCTCCCTGCTCCAGCTGCAGCCTCCCTTGGCCTCTTCTTTTGGCTAAATATCTAAGTTAGTCAAAACATTGTAAAATGTACACTGTAAAACATTCTTGTCCATAACATCCTCTTGCTGATGGAAGCACAGCTATTTTGCAATATAAGAGAAAAGAGAAGGGAAGTTCATCCTCTTGTAACGTCATTAGAGGACTGAAGTAAAGCAGATTTTGCAGCTGCAGCCGGCTGAACACCAGAGACATGGAAAACATTGGAAATAACGACATGCTTTTTTCACACCATATCTGGTTCAAATAGATAGAGATAAGGTTGAAAATCACTGAATTTTCCCTTTAACGAGCAGCAGGGTACCTTTTTTGTCCTGTGTTTTGCCTCTCAGGCTACATAAAGGCCGCCCTACCTAATTGCTAGTGGTTGTTGGGGCTGTATGCAGCCTTGAAAATAATACCTGCAGACTTTGCTCAGGCCGAGGAGAACGTATTTACACACTGTGTTAGTTTTGCACATTAAAAAAAAAATCATTTTATCTGTATTTTAATTTAAGATAAGGCAGTGAAGCTCAGTGTTTTGGCAGTAAAATTGAAGATCAGAAAGTATCAGGTCTCCATCAAAGAAACTTAAAAGGACTTTAAGTAATGTTAGTGCATACAGTGGTATACATATCTCTACTATCTTTTATACTATATATATTAAAAATATTACATGTGCCGCCACTTGTGAAACCAAACCTCCTGTGTTAATGTGTTGCCTGCATTTCATTACACAAGAAAAGCCCTGTGCCAATCTTCTCATTGATGTAGTCTGGGTTGGCCAATTTGCAGCACATACTGATGAGACTGTGTCCTAGCTGCATTCTTTGTCACACTGTTTTCATTACATCCATTCATCCCAGATTTCAAAGACTGTAGGGATTTCACATTACAAAGATTCCTGCCATATGGTGTTTGTCTAACTGAAAGGGGACAGTTAATATGACACAGATACATTTGTACCTATTTTAAACCATTGCTGTGATTGAGGAGCTGTCATTTTAGCCGAGGACTAAACTGAGAGAAGAGGAGATGCTGAGCGAGTTAGTGATGATATGAAGGACAGAGTGAAACCTATAGGGAATTATTGGACTGCCTGTTCTGAAGGATTTGTCCTTAATCAGGTTTTGAGAGGCCAATTAAAGGCTCAGATTTATGAACTCCTGATCAAATGTAGGAACAGATGATGGTGCATTAATTAGTCCTAAGAGCGATACATTACTTAAAGAAGAATCATCCACTCTCAAGGACTATAGATTTGAGGATTGCATGGATAAAAATAGTAACCCTAGATCAACCATCTGTCACTGATTCTAGACCTAGAAACAGTGCAGCATCAGTCAGCCTCAATCAATATTGATTTTTTAGTTTCAAAATAATTTGTGCGCTCATCTCTTAAACAAATCCCCACTGCACGTCACAAGTGAAATAAAGAAAAGCAATTCCAGAAAAACAATTGGTGAAAGCCAAGCCAGTCAATGTGTGATGGGAGATTTAACTCGTCCTGCATCAACCCACAGATAGACAGACTGCAGGTGTCCATGGTATGTTGGCCTTTTGTTTCTCTGTACTTTTCTCTAATAGAAAGTGACATTACTGAAAATGCCCTGATTTCTGAACATGTTTATCCAGTGAATCTTCATGAAAAACTACTATACAGAGTAGGATAGATGAATAGATAGTAGGACGGAGACAACCCAAACTCTGTTTAGTGTTTGTTTTGTGCGTTTATGTAAGTTTTCTTGTTAAACTCTTTGTTCATTTTTATATACAGTATATTTTGATATTTTAAGGATTGTGCGTTGTAAATGGGTTTAGGATATTAATGCTATAAATGTGACACTGAAAGTATTGGACCATGTTGTAGGCTGCTCCCACTTTCCACAGAGTGTAGCAGCTACTGTCTGAGGATGAACTTCCAGGCCAAGCTCTGATGACCGACTGTAATAGGCAGTTTGACTGACAGTTCCTGTGTGAGCATTTCTACAGTCCTGCCCTCTAACTTAACACTAACTCACCAACTTGCTTTTCTAGCCAAACATTCAAAACTAACCACAGAAATCAGCAGAGACTTTTAAATTTAAAGCACCATGCCATTGTAACAATTCCCCTTTGTCAGCTGAGCGGTCCAGCTCAATGCTGATTAATGAGCTGGGGTCAGAGTCGCCCAAGGAAGAAGGTGCCATTATCGGCGATACTGCACATGTAGGAATTTCTGAATGGAGGTGAAGTCAGGAAAGACAATCAGTGTTAATCACAATGAAAGAGTACACGTGATCTAAGCTATCTATGGCAAATCCAGCAGCGACTAGTTCAGCCATGTTTAGTTTCTTTTCAAGGTGTTGGCTATCATTACGGGTTCATGAATAAAAAATATCCAGTACTCTTTGGACATTTTGTGAGGCTGCTTTTTTTTTAGATTGATGCAGTGAATGGAAGACCTCAACTTTTCCATTGATCATAAAATAGCAACCGCATGGAACAAAGACAATAACGTGATTACAATGATAATAAAGATTATGATGTGGTTATAGTGCACAGTATACATGATTGTGTAAATGTTCATGTACAAACAAGTTTATAGTCAAAAACAGCTAGTAAGGAATTGGGATTATTTTCTTTTTACAGCTGTTTGCCGTGTTAATATCATCATATCTTTCCTCAGTGTGACGTTTAGTCAAATCATTTAGCCAGCCGCGGCAGCTCATTCTGTGGCCATTTGTGAAATTACGCTGCCTTTAATAGTTTTGCCAGGTTTTTGTGAGATGTGTTTGTGGTTTTGTCAGATTAGAAGTAGAGCAGAAGGCACAGTGAAACCAGGGAGAGCCTCATTAAACTGCAGCGCTGAGTTTTCCTGCCTCTCTTGTTAACAGCATTCTTTCCCCCATTCATCTGTTTCAGGACTCAGATTCACTTCACAGTGGCCATTGATTTCACTGCATCAAATGGTGAGTGTTTTAACTCCCATCATCCTATTGTGCTTCCATTTATCATCTGATGTATCACTATGACGTTTGCCATTAATCAAAGAGGAGGCTGGAGTTTTCTCCTTGCTTGTAATATTCTTACTTGTTAAACTTTCTTTTTATTAAAGTGTTTGCACGATAAAAAAATAAGTCAAGGACATAATATAAACATTGAATTCCAGTATTGCTAATAAACCAGATAGTCACATTGAGCCCCTCCTCTCATTCAAAACATCCAATTTAGCCTCGGGTCTCTCATGTTACTCCTGTTGCAGCTGTCAGTTTGGCCTCAGTCTAATGGTTTGCATCACTGACTCTCACTTCTCTTGTCTTGGAAGGAAATCCGTCCCAGTCCACTTCACTGCACTACATGAACCCATACCAGATGAATGCCTATGCCATGGCCCTGAAGGCCGTGGGAGAGATCATCCAGGACTACGACAGTGATAAGATGTTCCCTGCCCTGGGATTCGGTGCTAAGCTGCCCCCTGATGGGAGGGTCTCCCACGAGTTCCCTCTGGTGAGTAAACTTTGGGGTTATTTCAGACACTGTACTTAATTCAGCATTAGAATTGTTCATAAAGTGAATCAGACTCTATGTGTGAAAATTAATTTGGCCCTCCCAGTGGAGCTTATCTTTGACTGTGAGCACTTGTTTGCGTTTTTATGCTCTCTCCAACATGTATGGATAACGTGCATTATGGATGTGTGGATTTTGAGATGAATGCGGCTACACCTCTGACATGCATAATTCAGAATGAATTTCATTTACCTTTTATAGTGCAAATTAGGTTCTGTAAGGCTGAAGGATTCTTAAATCAATTTGGCTTGTCTCTGCCAGCTAATGTTCTCTGGCTGCTGCATAGTACAGCCTAATGAGGAGTCTGCCTACTGGGTAACTTCTGCATCATGTTTCTATTAAAATTTGTCAATTAAGATTCATCCCACCATATAATTGAAGCCTCATTCTTTCATCATTTAGTCTTGTAAGTGGGTTTAAAAGTAAAGTGGGATTTCTGGGTGAAATATTTTTATTATATATTTTCGGTTAGAAATGTGCCTTGTTGCTAAGGAAGCTACTGTAACCGTTGAAGCAAGTTTGACAAGCACATCTGTGGGAGCAAAGACAGACAGTTTTCAAAATGTTTCAGCCCTTAAAGAGTAATTCCACACTGCTCCATCTTTTATGGCAGATAAGTACTACTGCACAGACTCTCTGTGGGTTGCAATGAAAATTACAAAGTAATAAGATATAAGTCGGATGAACCTGATCACAGCTGGGTGTGGTGTGTTATGATTGAGAACACACCTAGCTGCTACATCACTGTTGCACCTTTTCTTCCAGTACAGAAACCCAAAAGTGTGTTTAGCCTAGCTTAGCTTTGCTTGAAAGTAAATAAATAAAGTTAAATCTGTCATATTTACACCCTGTTTGTTTTGTACTTAAAGGTGCAATATGTAATACTGACAGCTAGTGTTTAAAATAGTTACTGCAGTACAAATTCAAAATACTGGAGAGAGTCGTTTCCCCGTCCCCTCCTCCCCAGACTCGAAGTTCACGGAGGTTGCCAGGCTGAGACCACAGCATCCACAACAATGTTGCTAGATACTTGTCTCACATAGCCAGACGTACTTCACAGCACAGCAGAGTAGCTAATGTTAGATGCTGGCTATATTGACAGTCATAAAAGCCTGTGCTCACGTGGAGCTCTGTACCCAACTGACAGGCACACTTTTTCGGCTTAGAATTACGGTAGGGAACCACTAAAAAACACAACAACCTTGCCATCCTCTCCACCCAACTGAACACACTTTATTGGCTTAGAATTACGGCAACAATCACTAAACACACTGCAAACTCACGGTCCTCTCTTCCCAATTTACAGCCCCCCCTCACTTGGCTTAAAATAACTTACCGTTGTCGGCTATGGCCGCTGAACAGGCTACATGTTGTAAACAGCCGTGGCCCACTTGCCTGGTCGTCCGGTAACGTTAGCTAGCAGTTAGCAGGGTTAGCATGGCGGCCTTAACCAGGACCAGTCGCAATACACTTTACTGGCTGTGTCTCAATTGTTTTTGCAAGTAACCAACTCGGGTACTCTAGCTATATAATTCAATGTGAGTACACAAATGTTGAAATTACATAAAATGCCCGTCCCTTGTAGCCGTGATAAATTAGCCTGAAGCTAATGCTTACCTGTTCAATTAGCCAACTCTGCGTCCTTTTGGGCTTGAAGCTGTCCCATCTTTCAAATACATCTGCAATATTTACCCAGGGTTTGTCTCTGGTCACGCAACTGTTAGAAACATGCCTTTTTTTTTTAGGTCGGGTAGAATCTATCTCTGTTGATCCTGTTTGTTTGTTTGCTGCTTTCATGGCTGTACTAACGTTACAGCTGTAACGCGCTGAGTTTAAATTTTTACAGGTATATCTGGCAACCTGGCATGGCTGTCAAACTGGGCAACAACACACAGGCCAAAACACAAACAGAAATTCCGTCACGGAATGGAAATTTCAAAAGGAGAAAATATTGGCATTAGCATTGTTGTCAGAAAAGATAGTGTTTCAACTTAGCATGTTTCCTTAATATCTGATGATGCATTGGGGTCATTTTGGGATTTATTACAGTAAATATATTACATATTGGACCTTTAACACATTTAGAAATAGAAAATGGATGTTGGATGTATTTTTGAAAATGTTTTGACTAACAAACTTTTCAGCTAACAACAAATATGTGTAAATAAGCCACCTTTGGGGTTGTTGTTTAAAGGCGGCTAGCTGCTTCCATCTGGATCTAGACAGTTTTCACTCATTCATGACACACTCATTCATTCACTCACTATCTCTATTTTGTTAGATGACAAAATCACAAACACTCACGAAGACCTCTGGTCATTTCTTTCTTCTGGCAATCATCTATATTTTTGTTTTTTACACATCTGCGCAATGCATGATGGTAGTTTTCTCGCAATTAGTAAGCACCAATGTGACATAATCTAAGTTCACTCTGAAGGGTATAATAACTTGACATTCATAAACACAGACAAACAGACACAAAAACTCCTTTGTTCCTGCTGCTATAGGCTTTGTTAATAATTCAATGTGAAATGTGGACTTCTGTGTAGTATGTATTTATTTTTGTCCTTTATTGATGGTGTCTGTTGTTTGTATAGCTTTTGTATATGTGTTGTTTATGTTGCATTCTATTGCTGCACAACAAATTGCCCCTCGGGGATAATAAAGACTCCTTGACTTTGACACATCAGAAAACACTACAAAGCAGAGTATACAGTAGTTGATATATCCAGTCTTTGTGCTTTGCTAGGCTAAACATATCCCAGATTTATATCATGATATCATATCATGCAGTTTCACTGGACCCTATTGTTTTTGGTCAGATTATTATTTTTCCGAGTCCTTTGTTGCATTTTTGAGGGGGTTAGAATGCACGAAAACTCACAAAAATGTGCACACATGTCACAACTGGTGAAAATTGCAAAGATTCAAAAGAATTACACATATCCACCACTAGGTGGCGCTATTGCAGAAAAAATGCGTTTGGCCCTATAACTCCAAACCGTACATCGCACATTCAAAAACCATATATTTTCACATTCCCTGGATCCAGCTGAATCTCCTGATGGCGGCCACGCCTATTTCCGCCTAACTTTTATGCGTGAAAAATCGCGATTTATTGAAAACCTACTTTGCCGAACTCCTAGACCGTGCGACCGATCTGCACTAAACTTGGCAGGTAGCATCTCCAGATGGACCTGACAAAAAGATATCCAAAGAATATTTATAGGATAAAAATTGTGCATATTACGCACAAACAAATTTGTGTAGCTAAGTATGAAAACACCAACTTTGCCATATCTCAACCAAAATAAATGCTATCAATGCAAAACTTAAGATTCTTGTTTGCCATGACCCTCTGGAGGTGCACCACACATTTTACGAAAATTGGCCACTAGGAGGCGCTACAAGTACATAAAGTTTATATCTCATGAACGGCTTATCCGATTTTTACAAAATTTGATGGGTACCACCTAGGGCCACTCCTGAGGCCACCCCTACAGTGGGATACTGATTAATCAAAGTGGGCGTGGCCTATGGGACCCACATTTGGATTCACCACTTACACTAATGTGAACAACTTTAATTTTACGGGGTAGATGTACAATGGGTCTTGGACATCAACTACCAAACATTACACATGTGGACCACTAGGTGGCGCTATAATGACGTCAAACGTGTTTTTGGCTATAACTCCCACATTACACATCGCAACGTGTTCCTTGAATTAAGCTTAATCACATGATATAGGCCCCGCCTATTTCCGCTAAGAAGTTTTTTCGAAATATTGCGCAATGGGCAAAACCAACTTTTTCGAACTTGTCCTAGGCCATGCGACCGATCTGCACGAAACCTGATACATAGCATGTCCAGATGGACCTGACCAAACATTATCAAAAGAATTTTGCTACGTTAAAGTATGCCCATTTGACAACCAAACAAATTTTCCTAGCTAGCTACCACACACATATCATATCATATCTCGGCCAAATTAAATGTTATCAGCAAAGAACTTAAGCTCGGCCATTAGGGGGCGCTATAATCAATGTTTATTTGTTTTGGCCAATAACTAAATGCATTTAAATGGGAAATTTGCAATTGAAATATCTCTGCCAGACTAAATGCTATCAACACGAAACCTGTTATGCTTGTTCGACATGCCGCTCTGAGGCTCTGTACCAAATTTGGTAAAGATCAGCCATTAGGGGGTGCTATAGTCAACGTAGACCAGTTCTCGGCACGAAAACTTGCATATAGACTCAGAGGACCCTCATGACAAAAATTTATAAAAGAAATTCTGATAGCTAAAACAGTGCGCAAGTTATGGAGGACCAAGTTCCTGTAGGTGGGTGTCGAAACAGGAACGGTTGAATCTTGGCAAAAGTTAATCCGATTTACATGAAACTTAGAATGTGTGGTCTACATGTGATGTTGCGTCTGTCAGTACCCCCTGAGCAAGGAGCGAGGGCCCATCATCGCTGCTTGCAGCTTTAATTTTTTTTTTTATTTGAGAATATTGTAAACAAGCCAGAGGACTCCGTACACTGTGACATCACTGCTGGTTGTGGTCAGAGGTGCGACAGACAAAAACTGTATGACACTTTCAACCTGAGAGGAAAGTAAAACACTCTTTTCAGCCTGGCATTAAGTTACTCTTCAACTTTACTCCCAGACACATTGTGATAATAATGAAACACTAATTATTGTTTACATTAACTATTAATTGTAATGTCAATTCCATTCTGACTACAATTGTGGTTTCTGTACTGTTCATGTTTTGTTTTTGTTTTTCTCAGAATGGCAACATTGAGAACCCGTACTGTAACGGCATGGAGGGGATTCTCGAAGCTTACCATCAAAGCCTTAAGACAGTTCAGCTATATGGACCCACCAACTTTGCTCCTGTTGTTAATCATGTGGCAAGGTACAAGCACTGTCCAAGTGAACATCACAGAGCACAGTCGTCCTTTCTTTGAAAGTCAAATTGTAAATAATCCTAAGCGGGTAGAAACGCCGTCAGAGGTATTAAGACAGTGAATTATGGTTTCTCTATGAATTGAGCAGAACTAATGAAGGGAAAATAAACAATCGGCTGCCAAGCTGAGATGAATAGAAATGGTAATCGAGTATATGCAGGACCAGACATATTAGAGTGCAGATGCTACATTGCTTTTTGGGCGTCTAGTGTGGTGGTGGGCTGCACCACATGGTTTGTTTAAACAGTAGTGAAACTATAATAAGGCACGGGTGTACACATTTGTGTTTGACAAATACATTAATAAACACCTAAGTAATACAACATGATTCATAAATAAAACTCTTAGAAGGATTTTATGCCTAATAAAAAATTTCACATTATTTGAAGAGTCTCTGTTGAAAGCAATCGCAGACTTAAAATAAATAACATTTCTACAGTGTCACTTTATAGAGTGCAGTAAAACTTGAATAAAATTCTTCACAAAGCTGTTGCAGTGCCTCAACTATTCAGAACAAGTGAAATAGGTCATCCAGTAAACCAATGATGATGTTTCTACTCTTTACATGGCCAGAAACAGATCTTAACATTAGATGTTGAGCAGAACATACAATTGTTTTTGGTAGAAGGGGTTTGAAGTTTATACATTCACTGTTTTACATGAGGCACAGGCAGAATGCTCTTAAATGGATAATGGTGTTGATGCAAAATACATGCTGTAAACTAGATGTACAGTATGATGTTAAATTGTTAATATGTTTAATGTTCTACGTTCTCATCTATGGAGTAATCTTAAAAATATAGACTCTATAATACAATGTTGTGTTTATTGCTGCAGTTATTACTCTGCTAATGTGATCAAATGAGGTGAGTGTGGCCCACATGGCTGTTTGGCAGCTGTGGAAGACAAAGGTCTCTTTAATCTCCTCAACAACAGTCATCGCTCTTGGCCTTGTCACTGACTGGTCAAGCGCTTTGATTAAAATGCCAACTCATCAAAGTCAAATTTACCAATTTGAAAGCGAGTGTAAGGGCTGACCTCTCACCTGTCTCACAATGATCTGTCATGTTTTTCCCCCGTCTTGCTCATGTGTGGTCAATCCAGTGCTAGGCAATCAATAATGCTCTAAAAGAATAAGACTGCAGCACTTGCATAAACAGTTTAATAAATTATTCATAGAGCAGCCAGCGATGGGCGACTGAAACTAGGCCACACTCACTGTGCTGTGTCTGGATAGACCTCTGAGACATGAAGAGCTATACAACATATTTCACTTCTATACATGTCTATATTAAGCTTTTGTGTCATATGGTGGGCGGGGGTCAACATTCTTTCTGAAAACCATGTTAAAAACAAGTTTTTTAATGTTTTTAATCTCAGACACAGACGTTGCTGCTCTAGACTTTCTCTGTGGTTGTTTAAACCAATATCAGAGTTTTATGTAAATTCATGGACATATCTGCATCTGTTTCAAATGTTGTTTACCTTAACATGGTGTCTGTGGTACTGTCTTAAACCACTCTGTGCTGATTATTTCTCTGTTTTAGTTATGCAGCAGCAGTGCAGGACGGGTCTCAGTACTTTGTGCTGCTCATCATCACTGATGGCGTCATATCAGACATGGCTCAGACCAAGGAGGCCATAGTGAATGTAAGTGCTGCTCTAACACTACCTGGAGGACGTTCACCTCTCTTTCTCTCTCTCTCTCTCTCTCTCTCTCTCTCTCTCTCTCTCTCTCTCTCTCTCTCTCTCTCTCTCTCTCTCTCTCTCTCTCTCTCTCTCTCTCTCCCCCTGCATTGGCATTGCAGGTGCTTTTAGCTTGCTGTGGCATTTCTCTCAGGCTCTCTCTTACTTTGAAGGGTGTATAAGCCAGTAGCACTAGATTTGAGGATTTATGGGATGTTTTCTGCTCCACTTGTCTCACCCCCTGTGCTCGGGTGCTCTGTTTGGCCAATATTTTTCCTTTTTATTGAAGACCCTCATGAAGCTGAGGGGCTCAGCTGAGGTTTACTTTCTGGTCAACTGGTTCACTTTATTACTCAGCACACCATCTGAGGCACAGCAACACGTTGCTCTGACCCCCAGCAGACTGGGTTTAAAGGGAATTTGCGACTGTTAATCAAAACATTCGAACAGCCACACCTTCCTTTTAAGATCTTGTCTGCTGCTCTGCACTCCTCGGAACCTGCTGTGTCTTGCTACCACTTCTCGCCTCTCAGTTTGGACCTGGCTACACTTTCCTCTGCCCACAGAGCAAAAGACTGACTGACCTGCCTCACTTGGCATGTAACGTTTGCCCCGGAGAGATGAATTATAAGAAAAGAGTTACGTGACACGCTCATATCTGCACTTTTGGTTTCTTATTTGTGCTCTCTGATGCTTTGGTGTATATCTGTTGGTAATTTTGCAGGTACTGCTGCTGTTCAAACTGTACTGGCTGAACTAAACCAGCACAGCTTAGCCTTCAGTGACTAATGTGTCCACACATCTAACAGGACAGCCTCTGGGGTCATCTTTCCTTTGATGTTTTTCCTTTAAGCTCCAAATTTCATTTCAGGATTTTAAATTATACAAAAAGGGTCTCTCTCTGACCTGGTAGGCTTTAATATAAATGAATTTGTGCCCAGGTATTGGATTATGTCTCCAGGTGTCAGTTTGTTGTCTGCATAGAAGGCTGACTCAACCAGTAACTTCATAAAACCCATGAATATTTTAAATTTCAGAGACACTTAAAGAACCACTCTGAATCAACAAAGTAAATGTTTCACCTTTCTGGCCGACTTTGGACACTTACTTAACTGACTAAAAAATAACCTGCATGTTATGTAAAAATGCTACAAGAAGAGATACTCTACTACTGAATGTAATTATGTTGTACACATTTTATTTCTTATTTTACCAAATTCCTAATCAAGCCAGCATGTTTAGATGTCTGTTTTTTAAAATTAAATGTCCATCTTAAAACTTCTCTTTTTCTCACTTCTCTCACCATTGACCTCTTCAACACCACATTAATTACAAACTCTTGCAGTACAGCCAAACTTTGTTCAAACCCTAAGAACCAAGGGTTTACAAAGACACCGGATATGTTAATGTGTATATGTATCTTGATTTTGCAGAAATGTGTATAAAATCATGCATGAGACATAGAAGGCAGCTATAGAAAACATGGAGTTTAGGGTTTGAATGTTTGACTCAGGGTAAACATTGTGCTTCAATAAAGAGTTGGAACAAACTGATTAAATTATTTTCCAAACTTAAAGTTACTTAAAAATGCACTGAAATGAAAAATACATTTTCCAAGTTCTAGTTCTTTATCCCTATGTTAGATGTTCATTTATCTCTTTTTACATGCTAAATGTATGAGTTTGTTTGCAAAAATAGATAAAAGCAATTCTTAAAATGAATAAATCAAAAACAGTTTGAGTGACATTCCCTTGAGTACGCAAAACAAAAAACATGATTTATGAAAATGTAAAAGTTGAGATATCTAAAAACAACCCATCACCAGTTTAATATAAAACAGATACATCTAATTTTGCAAATAAACACATTTTTGAGTATTCTTTAAATCAAAATCCATCTCTTTTCTCGTAAAAATATTTTTTCATGACTCATCTTTAACTTGATCAAATCAAATGTGATTTGGAGTGAGTTAACGCCGCTCATCATATAAAGCCACACTTGACCATGAGCTTGTGGGTAACTAGCTGAGCAATATGATAGTTGGATTTCAGCTGGTTTATATTTCACATATGTTTCATTCTGAAATACGTCACCATTAGAAATTAATGGGGAAATTGGATTATATGAAGTAAAATAGACACACCAAAGAACCTGGATGTGTTAGCATCTGCACTGGAAACATCTATCTACCTATCAATGAGGCACAACAGTGTATTATACTGTAACAACAATATCTGCTTCAAGTCTTGGTATATTTGTTTGTGGTTGTGGTTCTGTAGCCTGGAAATCTGTGAGTAATGATAATGGCCCAACTCGAGGGGTGGCACCAAGCATGCATTTGAAAATATCACTGCATGCAATTGGATAACACTACGACTAATGTTTACTGACTGATTCCAGACTTCGACGTCGCAGCGCTGTCGTCATCTGTTTAGCTTGCCTCTGGCTCGCTTATATCAGATACACCTATGTGATTGGTGCAGCTCGGCTCCAAGGGCATGGGTAATGAGCATCATTACTCATTGCCAGAGTGACTCACTGAGCAAATTCAAATTGTGCTCTCGCGAGAACTCTGGATTTCCAGGGTAGTGGTTCTGTGCAGTGAGAGGAGAATGTGTTCAGACAGATCGGTGGAGTGAGATCCCCTGAGTGACTTTACAGTAAAAGCAAAGTAACAAATGGTGTAGACTAAATAATTCAGCACTGGATACAGATATTTATAGGTATATGCTTGTGTGGTCTTCTGCTGCTGGAAATGGGCAAACCGAATGGATGTATTGAGAGCAAAAGGTCATGAGGAATGAGCCTGATGGAGGGAAAGATAAAATGGGTAAAGGATATGGAGGAAGAATAATGATAGAGAACATGGAGAGGATGGTCCTCCTCAGTCTACTTACTCCTATCTGTGACAGGCCTCTCCCCTCAGGAGGTTTTTCCAGGAAAGCTGACCTACTTTTACCCCTGTAAATGCATTTCTACCACCAAGCATACATCATTCATTCATGCCAGAGCGTTCACATTCTCCACATCAGGACTGTTGTTTAGATTTGTACTACAAACTGTTTGGAAGATAAACCTTACATCTTTTTATTTATGTTTAAGTTTAGATACACAGGCAGGACATGTGGCCTTTCTGTTCTGATCTTAACAGTGTTTGAAACACTTCTATATGCAAAGATCATGAATAGATCATGTTAAACTAAGTGATGTACAGTAAGTGTGCAGGACGATGTTTTTTTAGTAAAGCGTTTGACTTTTTTACATGTTACCATTACTGTTTTACTGCACTTTAACTCATTTGGAATTCCACATTGTAAAAGCAGCCTGTAAAATGTGTACACTGTATAGAAGTTTGCTAACATATTATGTTATAGGCTGGCTGTTGTAAAAACCTTGGGGCCCCTAAGTTGAATAATGTATTTTATATTTTCTCTCGGTCCCTGGATAACCCAAACTATGCAACATAATGTGTTATTTTATCTTGTCCATTATTGTTTCTGTTCTCTGGAGAAATGGTCTTGCAGATTAATTCTGACTTTGCAGAATGAGAAGTGTAGTGGGAGAAAAATACAATTAACTGGAAATGTAACCCTGACTGACTGTTTGTTCTTCTTGTTCACGACAGGCAGCCAAACTCCCCATGTCTATCATCATTGTTGGAGTTGGCCAAGCTGAGTTTGATGGTGAGAACAGTAACTAAAGTTCTTCAGGGAACAAATGTGTAAAGAAACAGTGGAAACCAGTTTATGGTCAGTTTGCATCAGGGATGGTTTGTTTTAGTCAAATTTCTCTTTAGGCTTGCCCCCAACCATAACAATTATTGTACATCATCATCAGTATGAATTTTTGTTTTTTATGTGAGATTATTTTTAATACCTTTTCTCTGCAGCCATGATTGAGCTGGATGGTGATGACATCAGGATTTCCTCACGGGGGAAGTTGGCAGAGAGAGATATTGTACAGGTGACACCTTTTTAATGTTTTGTCTCACTCTCAGCTTGACATGGGAAGGACACAGCTTATTTTCCAAAGAGAGTGGTTACAAGGTTCCCTGTTAGTGGCATTGCTTATAGATGCCGATGTTGGTTGTTTCTAGTTACGAAGCAAGATATCTCAAGAGCTATAGGCCAGATTGCCTTGAAAGATATTAATTAATAACATGAATTCTCATATTCTTATTGGCAAGTGTTTGCAAAATTAGCAGAACACATTCATGCTCAAAAGAGGATAAACTCTTATATTAGATAGATAGATGTTTTAATGACCTGGTCTTTCCTCTAGCACCATTATCATGGAAACTTTAACATGCTCTTATCTTTAAAGCTTCATGCATGTATCCCTATAGTATGTACCTCCGCAAAATCAACTACTTATGGCAGGTACAGACATGCCACATGGCGACCTCGAGAACTGTGATCAGTCAGCTTGGAAAGCTTGTGTTTCTGATGCAAGTAGAGATTGTTGAGAGTGAAGACGACATTAAGAAACTTAAAGAAGCCTCAAATATCTGCTGATATTCAGGGAGAAAAATCTAGCAAAGCCACCTCCACTGCAGGTTTTCTACTAGAGCTACAGCTACAGAAGGGCTTTAGCCTGTTAGACTTGTTGCATACATAATACATTCTTTTCATAAAGTCATACATTTCTCACAGTTTGTCCCATTCAGAGACTACATGGACCGCACTGGCAACCACGTGCTGAGCATGGCGCGGCTGGCTAAAGACGTACTGGCCGAGATCCCTGACCAGCTGATCTCCTACATGAAGAGCAGAGGCATTAAACCTAACCCTGTCGCTGTCCCTTACTCGTTTGGGGATCAACACCAGACCAACCCCATCTGAGCCCCACACACAGCTCCGCGTCGGGTTGGGGCAGGGTCGTGGTTGAGGGGAACCAGCCTTCACAACCATCTTTTGGGAAGAAATGGAAACGCTTTTAAGGCCCTTTCGTAAATATTATTTCGGCTAAACAAAAAAGTAGATGAGACTCCATTTTGTTTTGGAGAAATACAACTGCTTTGGGTGAACCTGCTGATGATCAGGGAGTTTTTTCTCTCTGAGGATGAGAGCACTGAGAGGAGCCCAGTGTAGAAGGAGGTTTTAGTTGTTCGCTGTCAAACCTGTCAAAGTGGTGATGTAATGGATAGCAAGTAAACCTGTAGAGAGAGCCTGTATGAAGGCATAAATATATTAGAATGTGCCAGTGTGTATCATGTTTGTGATACCTTTTGGAATTGGTGTGTGTTATACTAGGAAATCATGTGTATACTAATTTATTTATTTATTTATTTATTTATTGCAGAAATAGTTTATTAATAGGGTGGGGATTAAAGTCATATTTTCCCTGTAGTTTTCAATCTTATATTTTGTGACTAGTGTAATAAAAAAGATCCCCATTTCTACTTTGATAAGCACTGTAATATAAAAGCATGTGATAAGACCTATTCAGCAGCTAATGAATCATTTTCACTGATGGATCATTTTTGATTGTAAGCCGTTATGTAGAGGACCTGCTGTAAGCTGTTGCCATACTGATTTTCCAGCACCATGTCTGATACATATATCTAATATTTATATTAACAGTATGCACTAATTACTGTCCATATGAAAAGCACAAAGTTAAAATGTTAATCTTATCGCAAAGAAAATAAATGAAAGGACCCCTAATTAAGTTCTCAACACGGCTTTAGCATTAGTTCAAACCAGATGAAAGGAAATTACTATACTAAAAAATATATATATATATATATATATATATATATATATATATATATATATATATATATATATGTGTGTGTGTGTGTGTGTGTGTGTGTGTATATATATATATATACACACACACACACACACACACTAAGGCACATTCCTTGAATTATTCATCTATTTTTCTGTAAACTTACTGTTTTATGATACAGTAAAAATAGATGAATAATTCAAGGAACATACTTGCTTTTACTGTTTGTATGCAGAGAGCTAAATTATAAGTCATGCTGCCATATCTAATTCGTCATCTCGCTGTTTGTGTTTCTTTCCATTACATTTGTTGTGGTTACAGTTTATTGTCTGGGATTTTCCTTGGACTCTACAAATACACTTTCAAAAGACTGTTGTCATGTAATACCCACTTTTCTTTTTTTTCTTAAATTGATTTGTTTTTTCCTGGAATGAAAACTGAACAATCACAAATCTTGCAATGAGATATTTGGGCATTGAATGTTTTTTTGTTGTTGAAGAAAACTATTTTTTGTTCTGATTCATTCAGTGTCTTATTATTGGATTGTGTTTATTGTTCCCAGATATCACTGTTTACACTAATGCACAACGGCCCATTTTATAACAAAACATTGTGATGCCATTTTACTACCTAAGATACAATTTGACATTTCTTTTACGATTTAGTTCAAGCCAGATATGTTCACATTTCTTTTTAGTGACAGCAAGTGTACACATTGCTAAAGACAGTAATGGCCATTATTTCCATTATTATCTGTCAGTCACTCAATATCTCGATCCAAATGTGCCTATTATATGTAAACATATCCAAATTCAGTTACCCAGGTGTTATTCTGCCAGCAGTAGCAGGTCTCATGTTTAAGATGTACACACAGAAAATGGTGGTGACGATAAAACTGTTGCAAGATTAGGACTATTACACGCTGCTCAACCAGTGTCCTGTACTTTTTATACTTGCAGCTCTTCACTAATAATCTTTGAAATAATGACTTAACAGTGTTGCTGAGCCTTGTTGTACAATATTCAAAGTCAAGAATTGTTTACAACTCAACTGTGGCTCTTAATATTGCCTCAAGGAAAAAGTAAACATTCATGGGGATCATTACTAAGTGAGTTTATTTTTTCTTATTTCATACTTTAAGAGAGTTTCATGGAATGACACTGGAGAACTAATGTTTACAGTGTTGTCTTGTTCTCTGAGAATGTGAACCTCATATTTCTCAGTGGTGTTATATTTTGTTTTGCGTTGGGAGCAAATGTGTTTACGTAATTCATGTTGATTTACGATCTTTGTTAGCCGCATAATGTTCTCTTACTCCCATTGCATTAGTGCTCTCAGAAGATTTGTGATGATACAGCAGAAATTAAGTCCAGAGGCAGTGAACTCCTATCACAGGCCCAGATCCATATTTGGCTTCTTTTTTTATTTATTTTTATAAGCAATGACATTTCTCCCTCAGAAGACAAAGCAGCATTTAATCTGCTGCCAAATTCACTTCATCATCAGAAATTAAATGAGGCAATTTAGTTACATAACACACATAAATACCAGAATACCTCTACAGAAAGCCATTCAAGCCAAAAGGAAATCATGAATATACATTGAATAATTTCTTATGAAATATATTTTACGGTGTTATGAATTACCTACTTATATATCTGATATATTTACTTTGCAGCAAACCTACTTCTCAAAGTGATTTGTTAATGTCACATTTTCCTTTAAAAAACAATCACAAGTTAATAATTACTCACAGAAAATGAATTAGGATACATATGTCATTTGGCTGGCATGTTAAGTCGGCATCAGCATGCAGCTCATATACTGTGAGTGTGATTGCAAATGTCTGTGAGAAGAAATAAAAAGTGGAGTTGGGGTCGTATGTTGTGTGCACATATTTCATCTAATTAATACTAAACAAGAAGGCTTCTTTGGCCATTTTACTAAGATTATAACAAGCTATATTTCCTCCATGGGGATTAAAACAAACCCTCAGCAGTAAAAGAAGAAAACAATTTCATATGAAATGAGCACAGTAATGACATGACAATGATATATTATGCAGTTGTGAAACATTACGTTATTATGAGAAATATTTTCCAGTCTAAAAAGTGTCTCTCCAACAATACAATGAATTATTTTCTCTCAGTGGAAATGGCTTTGATTATCTCTTCATTTTAAAATTTTCTTTGAGGCTGAACTCTAATTATGTACATAAGCCCCGTATAAAGAATATTCCAAAATGTGTTCAATTGTTGAAGTTGGCCTCTTTAGACAATCTGCATGTTTGTGCCAAAATGGCAGGAGGTTTGATAGTCTACCTTCATTTCACCTGATAAGTGCATCTGCCATGTGCTTTGTGACTTGGGATGTTATTTAGAGATAACAGCCACCTCTAGCATGTTGCATCTCTGGTTTCTTTCCATTCAGTTCCTATGAGACACATACTGTATGAGTTCTTGCCACTACTCCTGTTTTATCCCAGGTTGTTTACATACCTCTCTTTGACTTGCATGCTGAATAATTTCCAAACCAGGTGTTGGACATGATATTGTCGTCATACTGTGGTTTGTGAAATGCTTTGTAATGGATTGCCTTAACTGAAGATTAATAAAATATTGACAACTTTGGCAGAATACAAGATGTTTTTTTTGTGTTTGGTCACTATGAGATGAAAAGAGTAAGAAAGAACAGTAACTTTGAACACTTTACTCCAACTATTTAGTATTGCACTCCTATAACAAGGTTGGACTCATGATGGACAGTTTAATAAAGTATTAAAATCGATGCAGCAGAACCATAGATATCTTTTTTTATTCCACGCCTTTTTCTTCCTTGTTAAAACATTACCCATAATGCAGTTTGGCCTGAGATTCCAGTGTGTGGCTAGTAGCGGCTAATGTAGTCTTGATCTGTTAGCATCAAGCAGAGATGAGAAGCAGGCTACAGAGGTCTGATACGATCACCTCTTTCTAATTCCACACCAACAGATTCTTTTTTATTTTCAAACTTGTAGTCTTCAACTTCAAACATTTATCAGATTTCACGCAACTCATTCTGGAGCCACAATAGGCTTCATACAACTTTTTTTTCCACATAGGCTACAATATGCAGTAGTAGGCTACTCCCCCTGACCTGTAAACTATAGCAGGTTTATGGGAGGGGGCCACACTGAATAAGGGGCACCATAGAGGAGATTTAATATCATACAGTGGGCTATGCATCTGCCATTCTCCTGTACCTCTCTATTCTGGTGTTCCTACAAAAGTCAGATGAACAGACACTTTAAAACAGAGAAGCTTCTGTGCGTAGTCTCGTGTTCTTCTGTCTAAAGTGACAGTATGAAACAGAAGGACCCACATCTAAAAGTAGACATTTATATTTAGTTTGTTGATTGGAGATAACTGAATCATTTATTATCTTGGACTGTTCCATAAACAGACTTTGGTGTGTAAAATTCCCCCATTAGGCTCAGCTGTCTACATTTTGATGGATCCAACTGTCAGTGTGGGATAAAACATTAGAAAAACTGCTGTGATGAGATTTTATTGCAGCTTTTTGACAATCAACAAGATGGTTGATTTGTATCTACACATCTATCCCCCTGACAGACTAAGTGTCCAATCAGCGATGAACGCTGTCCTATTGCAGAATGTTTTCTCCTTTAGAAATGTGTTTTTCTCGCCCTAATGAGATGCACTGCTGACAAATCAAGCAGTCCACCTGGGGAGAGGGAGACAGCAGCTGGAGCTTTAAATTACCAGCCTAAGATAGAGCCAACACCTCCCTTGCCCACCCTCTTACTGCCTGAACAATAACCACCGACTGGCAGCCAGGAAGAAAATCAACAGCTAATGACATAGAATTATACCCTACTTACATGTAACATTTCACATGTATAATGTGCAAAAATCATTCACAAGAGATTTCTGCAAAGAACTAATTACACCAATTACTCTGAAGTTCTGGCAGGCAACATTTTATAAGCCAAATTAGATTTTGAAAAACCAGTCTCAATTTTTGTGCTAAGCTAACCCAGCTTCAGTCTTTTTCTTTAATATTTAATTTTCCAAATGGTAAAACGTATTTGACTGTTAACTTTGTGGATTTCCTCGCATATACCGGAGTCTAAGTTCATGCTCATGTACTGTATGTTAGCAAGACAGAAGTTAACTATTTGTTTTGTCTTTTGGCTAATTAGCTGTAAACTCGAGGCACTGGCTGCTTAGTCTTTTGTTCATCACCACTCACCTCCACACAAGCCTAGAAAAACTTTCTGAGGTAGGAGCTGGAAGGGACTGCTGACTTTCTACCTGCCTCTCTCTCTCTCTGTGTGTGTGTGTGTGTGTGTGTGTGTGTGTGTGTGTGTGTGTGTGTGTCGCGAGGAGACGAGAGAGAGATCGACAAAGTCTCATCTCCCTATCTGATATTTAGATTATATTTAGATATTAGATATATATATATATATATATATATATATATATATATACATACATACACACATACACATATTCATTAATAAAAAAGGGCACTTTCTCTCGAGGAAGAAAAAGGTCAGGTGCTCAAGCCCGTTTTGGTGTCTGCATGTGCCTGCTCACCACCACGATTCACCTGCCGCTGTTGTAGTGGCTATACAGTATAAATCATCATTAGGCTACCGATAAAGATTGATTTTAGAAGAACGAGTTAGTTTTCAGTGCACTGTAATGGAGCCAGAGTTGAGCAGTCAGTGGTTTCCCATTACCACCCACTGCTGAGATAATGTGTTGGAGATTTGTCAGCTGGGATTGCCGTTCATATAGAAAATAATAGTAATGTATCATCATTGAGATTCTCTGAAAAGAAACACAAACATGCGATATTTCTTTAACCCTTTTCATTTTACATTTAAACTAAAGGACAACGTGGAGATGCTGCCTACGTCACATCAATGAATATCACGTCTTCTGCCTTGAAGGGACGAAATGTGACATTAACACATTGACCACATACAATAATGACATCATGAACAAATACAAAATAGAGAAGAACAGACTTCTCAGAGGGGAGTCCGACATTTTGAATATCATTACATCCTGGCAGACTGAGTCTTATTTACTGTTTGATGCTGGAATCATATAAAGAGGCTGGAACAGCCTGTTCCTCATAAAAATGCCTTCCTATTACAGATAAAAAAAACAATGAATTTGAAAATGTCAGGGATATTTAGGGTATTGTATGTGATTCTACATGCCAGCACAAAACAGGAGAAAACTGAAGAGGTAAATAACCCAGTCCTCAACTATAGTATGCTAGAAAGTATTTAGGTGAATCCGTCAGTCGTCGGTTAATGAATTAGGCAATCAACAATATTAGTCCACAATCATGTGATTATTGATTCATTGTCAAATTTTAAAAGTCAAATTTAAGCAAAAATGACAAAGTTTTAGGCTCCAGCTTCTCAAATATGAATATTTGCTGTTTAAAAAAAACCTCTTATAGTAAACTGAATATCTTTGGGTGCTGACTGGACAAAATGTCTACTTTACATTGTGATCTAACATTTTCGTAGACCAATTAATCAAGAAAATAATCAGTTGAATTAAATTCAAATTCCTGGGCACACACATTATAGGAGGACCTCTCATGGACAACAAACACCACAGCCTTAGTCAAGAAGGCACAAAAGCGGATGTAACAGTTTTTTTTTTTTGTAAATCATTTTTATTGGTTTTCTTTTCAAGCTGATATTGTACAATGTCTTACAAATGACATTAGAATCATAAGACCCAAAAGGCACAACTCATTGGAACTCTGTTTAAATTCTGGGTCAAATTTTCGGACTTGAATACACTTACACACACACACACACACACACACACACACACACACACACACACACACACAGAGTACAGATTACAATTAAAGACTCACATGGAAAAGAAAAACAAAATACAAAACAAAAAACAAAAAGAGGCCTTTGTGAATGACATTAAATGTTATTTCCACTTACTTATAGCACACATAAACTACACACATCTAGAAGTGTACAATACAGATTACAGATTGGCAGAGGGGAACTGAATTGATTTCAGATGTTCAAGAAAAGGATTCCATATTTTGTAAAATTTAGTGGTGGAACCTTGCAATGTAGCCCTCATCTTCTCTAGCTTGGAGTAGGACAAAAGATCTCTCAGCCAGTGATAAACTGTGGGAGGAGTGGAGGATTTCCATCTGAGTAAGATCAATCTCCTAGCCAATAGGGTGGCAAATGCTATAAAGTCAGCCTTGAATTTAGGCACTACTAGGGTAGAGGGCATCACTCCAAACAGGATAGTGACTGGGATATGGTCAGAGGGCACATTTAATATAGTAGACAGGGTATTGAAAATTTCAGTCCAAAAATTATGGCGAGTTGGGCAAGTTAAAAACATATGAATTAAGGAGGCTGGAACCTACTGGCATCGATCACATAGGGGGTTTATGTGAGGGTAAATCCTAGAGACCTTCTCTTTGCTCCAGTGAGTGTGATGGAGAATTTTAAATTGTATTAGTCCATGTTTGCCACAAAAAGAGGAGGAATGGACACAATACAAGATTCTCTCCCAAATATCCTCATCAAACACTTCAAGATCCTGTTCCCAGAGTGTCTTAATGGAAGACAAGGAATGATTGCTTTCAGAAAAGATTCTACCATACATGTACGAAATGAAACCCTTCTCTCTAAAAACTGGCTTTAGAAATATGTTTTGTTGTGCATCTTGTGGTTTTGAGGGGAAATTAGGAATTTCAGCTTGAACAAAGCTAAGGATCTGTAAATATTGAAAAAAAATTGCTTTTTTTCAAGGAACATTTTGCTGTCAGCTGCTGAAACGAGGCAAAGGTTCCTTCTATGTACAAATCACTGAAAGAAGGGATACCTGCTTGCGCTCATGCAGAGAAGGCCTTGCCCATCAACGATGGGGGGGAATGAATGGTTTTGTTTAATAGGGGCATGAAGCAAGGAAGGAAGAATGGCAAAATTAAGTTTGAATTGCCTCCAGATTTTGAGAGTAGTCCCAACCACTATGTTCTTTGTGTATCATACAGTAAGAGAGTTTCCTGGAGAGTATAAGAGTGTCGGAAGAGAGGACGGTTTACAGGAAGTCGCTTCAATACTAAGCCAGGCAGCAGTGTGTTCCGGATCGGTGGCTTGCAGCCAGTAGTGCATCACACGCAGATTAGTAGCTCAATAGTAGTATTGGAAGTTGGGTAGAGCAAGACCACCATAACACTTTGGTCTAAGTAAGCTTTGCGAAGTCTTCGACGCTGTCCCTGCCATAGGAACTCTGATATCAAACTATCTAGTTTATGGAAGAATACTTTTGTTTAGTAGACTGGTAGACATTGAAAGAGGTAAGAAAATGTGGGTAAAATATTCATTTTAATAGAGTTAACACGTTCAGCTACAGATAGGGGAAGTAGGGACCAGCGCTTTAGAACTTGTTTGGTTCTAGTAAGCAAAGGTTCAAAGTTTGCTCTAAAGAGGTTTTCAAAAGGTATCTGTATTTTGAATACCTAGGTATGTGAATTTATTAGAAACAACTTTAAATGACACTTTTTGTGATGGGAAGTTGTGACCAGCTGCATTCAAAAGGGAATAGCTCGCTTTTGTCATAGTTGACTTTGTAGCCTGAAATTACTCCCCCATATACATGTCAGCATTAATGTGCATTCATTTAATTATTTATTTATACACAATGCACTTTAGTGAGTATGGATGGATGATGAATGGGAACATTTATTTATATATATTTGAGCCCAGTACTTGAGTGCACCAGAATTCTTTTTTTTTTTTCAATGACAATAACGTCTCTCTCTGTATTTATCTCTTGATAATGAAAATTGTTAATTGCTGCCTTAAATAAACTTGTTTATGATACATTATTTTTGCATATAGGAGGGGGAAAGAGCAAAGGTCAGAGTAATACTTATAGTAAATTAAAATATATGATACTGCGTGCTTTTATAGGATAAAGATATGATTTTCCTTTCTTGGCTGATGTATTAGTTACTGTTCAGACTACTCTCCCCCCCTTATTAACCCTCTTAATAATTCAAAATAATTGAGCTGGAGGACTTGTCAGATGAACTGATAATATGATATTATCAACATAACTATTAACTGTAAACAGTCATATCATGGCAAACATCTTTTTGGTGTCACTATTTTTATCTCTTTTCTTTATATATAATAAATCTAACAAGGGAAGGTTGAATTGAGGTATAACTGGGAGGGAAAAAAAAAAAAAAATTATGTCCTCCCCCTAAATAATTTTCCCACAGTCCCTTAGGACTGTGAGGACCTCCACACTGACTCAATCTCACGCAAATCAAATGGCTGTTACATCTCCGAGTCCTGCCATAAACCATTTCAGCGGTGAGAACCATTCCCTAGTTGATACGTGCCATTTAGCAACAAGCTGAAAAGTGCACACAATGCCCAGCTTAACCAGCCCTGGCAAACAGTAAAAAGGCTTTGGAGATTTCAAATAAGTGAAAGTAGGTGGTAGTTTCACACAGTGCTCAGATAATACTTCCTACACTGACAGCTACTCTCTCTGCTGTGCCCTCTGCATGTATTTACTATACACCTTAGATTACCTCTTCAGTGACTCCGGGGCTGTAATCTCTGTGGCTAGAGGAGAAGGAGAAGAGGAAGCGAGTAAAAGAGAACATATAAGAGAGAAAGGATGATGAAGGGGAGGAAGGCGAGTGGTGACTTAATAAGCAAAAGGGGAATCGGAGGGGAAGAAAAGCTGGCAGGTGGAGAGAAGACACAGAGGGTGGGAAGCTGGAACGAGGAGTAAAGGAGATTAGAGAGAGCACAGAGGAGGGAGACAGAATGTAGCGAGGAAAGACAGTGAGGGGGACAAGGAGAACGAGGGAGAGCAGTAGGAGCCCCCATAGGGAAGCACTGTCCTGTGAGTCATCCACAAACAGCTGGATCTGGGCCTGTGTAAACCAGAGACTCCCTCCTATGGTATTATGGGATAGTAACAAAGAAAGAGAGAGTGCTGAATTTTATTAAGAGAAAAATATAGCCTTGATTTCTCCTGGTGAAATCAAGGCTGCCTGATTGAAGCTATTTTGATTTGTGAAGAACGTGATGAATGTGTTAGACCGTACACTACGCTGCTGTCGTTTCTTGTGGTGCTCAAAATCTTGATACATACAATTTGATGTTTCCAGTATGAGGCTGAGCATTGTGGAAAACTTTGATGGTTTGTGGAAAAGACTAAAATGAGAGAGTTCTATCATGAAAGTCACAAAACAATAGCACCATTCCTCACAATATTTTTTTTTGCTGGAGTTTGGCAGCTTTTACCTCTGCTGCCCAAATCCTTTTCTGTCCTTCTCTCCAGTCAGAGATGTTTTGTGACTGCTGTGCTCAGTCTCATCCCTCTTACTCCTGCTCATCCTTGTGTGTTTACCCCCTCAGAAGACACACCAACACATACTTTGCCATATCGGTGTGTATATAACCCCTCACACAAAAACGCTGGCAGAGGCAACAGAAATAGCAGTAGACTGTGCGAAATGAAACAGCCTGTGCTGCTGTGTGGGTGTGACACAGCTCAGCTTCATTGTTCCAACTCTCTGCGACAGTGTGGGAAAGAGGGACTGAGAGAAACTGCTCCAAAGTGCAAAAAAACAGTGGTTTTCTTATTTTTAATCCAGGCGCTGGTCTTCCGACATCACCTATACTGAGCTCTGAGGTGGAGCGTCTCCCACACATAAGCTAACAACTGATTCAGCATTTTGACACTTTAAAGTGGAAATTAAATGAGGTTTTCTCTGAGTTGAAAGTGTGCTCTGTTGCTCATTGGTTTTGCCTCCAGGAAAGTCTTTGTTTCAGCTGTGTCAAGTTGATACATTTGGTTTAACTGTGTCGTTCTCTTCGTCAGACCAGTACAGTCAAGACAAGATGTGATGCTTCACTGGGGTGAGGACTCCTTCTGCATCATGGATAAATGTTTCTCTAAACCTCCAAAACCCAACCTTGTGGAAAATACATTTGCATGTAAGCAATATTTCCTAACCCACCTTACTACGGTGGCCGACAGGGGAAAACACCCTGCAACTTAAGAAAACACATGCAAATAGACAAGCAAATTAAGAAAACTTCATTAATTTGACAACACATGTGCAGCATTCAGCAAACTCACTGCAAATACACACAACCAAATACATAAACACGCTGCAAATATGAAACGATGCAAAAAGAAAAGCACACAAACCCAGAAAACAAATGCAACAAACGCAGCATCCAGATTACACAACGGAAGTTCTCCAGCTAAGTGGAACAGAGAGAGAGAGAGAGAATAAATATTAAGTCTATGTTTGGTGGGTGTGTCTCGGCTCAGGTCACAGGTGATAACCAGCAGAGACGTCTGTAAACTCACGGTAATAAAACATTTAAAACTGCATCAGTGTTTAACGTTGACATTTGTTTAAGCCATAAATACATGAGAGGGTTTAATTTCCAGGTCCGAAATGCGCATTACTGAAGTATAGGCCTCCTCAAGTGTAATATTGTGATTATACAAAACGGTTAGCAACAAAATAAGTGATCAATCTGTATTCATATTGTGGAGCAATTCGCTCTTGAAATACAAAAACCAGACAGGATTTCTAGTTCCCTCCCCGTTTAGTAAACCAGCCAATTTAGCGTGGGATTTATCAAACTGAATAAATCCCGCTCGCACATAAACACAAAACTGCTTTGCTAACTCCAGCGTGTTGTAACTAAGACATCTGCTGAAAAAAATTATTGTATTCATTAACATGATTGCCGTACTGTTTAGTTCACAAACATCCAACACACCAAAGTACAAAGACATAGCGGACCAGACGCAAGCTTTTATTTTGAAAAGCCGAAGCATGGAGATGGCACGGGAGCATAGACTGTATATTAATAGATTATAAGAAGAATTTAATATACAGTCTATGGATTTCTCCAGGCTGCAGCCATACTCGACTAATAAAAAGGCAGAGCGTTCTCTCCCCGTGGGGTCCAAAATCCAGCTGTTCCACTAGCTGCTCCCGCTAGAGGTCTGGAGAACTTCCGTTGTGTAATCTGGATGCTGCGTTTTTTGTTGCATTTGTTTTCTGGGTTTGTGTGCTTTTCTTTTTGCATCGTTTCATATTTGCAGTGCGTTTATGCATTTGGTTGTGTTGTGTGTATTTGCAGTATGTTTGCTGAATGCTGCGCATGTGTTGTCAAATTAATGAAGTTGTTTTCTTAATTTGCTTGCGTTTTGTCTATTTGCGTGTGTTTTCTTAAGTTGCAGGGCGTTTGCCCCTGCCAGCCACCATACCCTACTGAAAGCAAGATGAGAAAAAATGCCCCATGTTACAATAATTTTAGGTTGATTTTCTAGTCAGTAAAGATCGGTGGTGATCGGGTTCACTGGGTGCTGAAAAGCCACATACATGTTAAGGTTGCCTATGACTGCACAGATAACAATCAAGTACTTGCAGTTGTTGAAGTGTGGAGATCATTTTATTAATTGAAAGTAGCAATACTTCAACATTAAAATATTTCATACAAGCAAATGTCCTGCATGTCATAACTTAAGGACACAAGTACCAGCAGCAGAATCCATTTAATGGTTGATTTGATAATTACTAACCCTGCGTTACCTGAAATCTTGAAGAAAATTCAGTTTCTCGCATGTCTCCACGGTGAACGAAGAACATAGTATTTTCTCAGTTTTTAAATTCTTTGGGGGCGATTTTTCTCATTTGCTTTTAGCAGGGTAAGGTGGGTTAGAAAATATTGCTAGTGCATTTTCCACAAGGTTGGGTTTTTGAGGTTTAGAGAAACAGTCATCCATGAGGCAGGAGTCCTCACCCCAGTGAAGCATCAAATCTTGACTGCACCGGTCTAAAGAAGAGGAAGACAAAGTTAAACCAAATGTATCAACTTGACATAGCTGAAAACGAAGACTTTCCTGGAGGCAAAACCAATGAGTAACAGAACAGCCTTTCAACCTCAGGCATCAGAGAAAACCTTATTCCTTTAAGGTTTTAAAAGTACTCATCAGGCAGCAGAATGACCCCATAATTATCACTGATGAATTAATATGAAAGCATTTTAATGTTGCAGTTGGTTTAGGTAAAGCTAATTTGAACAATGTTATCTGTTGGTAGTTTTGCACAATATTTCATAAGGTTAACTTAATCTGCAAAATAATTTATATAAAAGTAGCACAATTACTGTGGAAGAGCCAAATTGACAAACACACAAGCAGTGACTAGAATGAAGAGCAAGTCTGTTGCGTTAGCTTCCCTATTTGGCAGACCAATCACTATTGTGCTACCTCATGGATAGTTATTACTTTAAGGGTTTAAATGACCAAATGGGGATGGGACAGAATATGCTGTATTTCTTAAACCATTCATCCATTACCGTATGACTGTCACACTCACATTAGGGTCGAAAGTCAACACTAACAATACATTTGTTGCAACATCCAGACTCCGATCACAAAGAAATTATGAACAGATCCTGTTGCTGTCCTATTCAAAGAGTAAGGGAGCTTCCTTTCTTACTACCAGTGAATCTGGTGACAATTAGTGATTAAGTGCTTCAACACCTAGAACAAAAGCTTGGCGTGCTAGCCTGTCATGTGCATTAACATTTTTTATATGTGGGTCTTGAGGTTAAACCAAATTCTAGTCCCCAGTAACAGCTGAATAATGTATTGAGAGCTCTTGCTGGAAAAGAGCTATACATTACACAGCAAGATCCTTCTCATTCTTTACAACACTAGGAGAACAGAAAAACATCCAACACACACGGTGATCCTGGGTGGATTTTGTTGGCAAGATGCTAACAAAATTGCCCAGCAGCAATTCTTTCTGCAGGTAAAATTGTAATCTCAGACCCATGTAAGGTAAGCAGAGTCTGTTAATCAGATCATCACCCTTAATGGAAATAGTAACTTGAAGGGAGAGTTAAGTGCATTGCAACAGTCCCCTCATTCAGTTTTACTCCTGGTAAAAGGGCTTGGCCTTGCACGTAGCAGCAGGATTTCCACTTTGAAGTAATGGTGTGTGAGGAATCCCATACTTTAGCCCCAATACCCTGCTGTGATGCTACGGGGCTATGTGACATGCCATTTCCTCTCATTTCCTGGCCTCACTGCCAGGGCTTCTTATTATCTCATGGTGTAAAAGTGCATTTTTCCTCCAAAATTCTTATTTTGTCAAACATGTTTTCAGTTTTTGCAGTACAAGTGCACTGCCTTAAAATAGAATTTGGGGCTTAAGGGAGAAAAAAAGCAGGCTTGTGTAAAATATGCAGAGTCTTAATGCAAATTCAAACTCGGGTGTTGTCTTCTCCTGATTACAATTTAACCAAATTTTTAAGAGCACAAGAGTCCCCCCTCTGCTTCCAAGAAACATTACAACTGACTATAATCTAAGACATCACTGAACTAAAAATCCATTGTGCTCTTTTAGTCCTGAAGTCCCTGTAGAGCAGGTGATGTCATGTGTAGGAAGCTGGGGCATCTCACTTGCTTTACCTTCCCAAGTTCTTTCCATGCCACTTTATACTTCTACTCCTAAGTATAATTACTTTTTAAAAACTCAATTACATTTGACAGCTTTAGTTGCTCTACAATTTATAAAATAGGCTGCTTTGTTATAGACCAACCTATCCAGCTAGTCTGACAAGCCAGACCCACATCAAGATGTTGGGTCTGGGAACTCACCATTGACGGAGCTCAATCCGAGGGGCGGGATAAACGGTTGTCTTTCAAATTCCCTCTGCACGCAATAGGATAGCGCTACAACCAGGGAGAGCAACGAAGAAGGTAGCAAAGCTAGTTGATAGATTAAACTTGCCGTATCCGGTCGTCAAAACTCCAAACATCTTCCTTTTTAGAAGGATTCCAGTGCCGTGCTTTGTTCTTTTCTCAAAGAAAAGCTTAACTCCAAGTCTTCCAGAAGACCTCTGTTCCCAGCAGCAGCCATAAGCCCGCCTACCGACTCTATACATGGTGTGATTGGCCTGACCAGAGTTTGGTTTTTCCAGCTTGCAAGCCAACAGAGAGTGCCTAGACCCCCCTGGCTGCAAAATAAATTTGCGGCCACTAGGGTGCGTCTAAATTTCTAGGCTACTTGTTAAGGGTGGTGGGAAGGTTGAACCCACGGAGGTTCTGGGCGGCTGGTCAGCTCTGAAACACTGGTAACACGGGTCAGCTCTGGAACACTGGTAACACGGGGCAGCGCGGGCTCGAGGCCGCTGGACAGCACAGGCTCTGGGCTGAAGAGAGGGTGAAGCAGGGCATGGCATCGGGAGCCATGTTGTCTTCTTCCCCATCTCCACGGTTCCCAGGGAATATGGCTAGGCGAGTTCCGTCAAAGGATTGCTTACAGTCGGGGGTATCTGCAGAACCGGCAGCTGCTGAGCTGACAGACAAGAGGTCAGGGGAGCTGCTACTTGGTGGTGGTGGAGAAGGTTGAACCCAACTGCAGAGATGACAGGCAAAGTATTGAGCTTGAGTCTTTATTTTATCAAAAATCCATGAAAAAAAAACGGCCACAAAAACGGCAGGTCAAAAAAAACGAGGAAACAAGATGAACAGGAACCAAGAAAATACACAGAGAACAGGCAGGGAAACACACAGCACACTGACATGCTACAAACAACAATCTGACAATTGAAAACACAAAGACTAAATACACAGGGTAACGCGTTAACACAAGACAGGTGACACAAGGGCTGGGAAACAGGTGAAACACATTAGGGCTGGACAGAACAATCAAAAAAGGCGGGAAAACACAAGACAGGAAGTAAAGCCAGACAAGACAAGACAGAAAACCAGACTATCAAAATAAAACAGGAAACTAAGCAAAATACAGAACAGAAACAGACTACCAAAATAAGATAAAGCACCAAAACCATAACACTACTATCCAACAGCAGGTAGAGCTGAAACTATTAGTCAATAACTGATTACAGATTGACAGTTAATTAATTTGCAACTATTTTGATCATTTGTTGAAATCATTTTTCATGCAGAAATGCATTTCATGGCTCCGGCTCCTCAAATGTGAGGATTTGCTGCTTAAAAGTAATTTTAGTTGTATTTGTTATATTCATATTCATTTGTTATTCTTATTTTTTCATTCTTATTATTTTGAGGTTTGTACTATTGATTGAACAAAGTGAAGGTGTCACGTTGGATTCTTGGTAATTGTGATGGCATCTCTCCCTGCTTGCTTTTGAATCAGTCGATTTATCGTGAAACAATCTAGAGATTAATCTGTTAAAAAATAATCATTATTTGGCATTTCTATATAAATTACTTAAAACTAGCATCACCCTGAGCAGCTGCAACAGTAAAATACATTAATATATCAGTAATAATAATCTAATGATATATAATAGTATAACAGTCAAAATGGTAATGTTTCTGTATTTACTGTAATATTTTTAGTTTTAATACTTTAAGTACATTTCTCTGATTATACTGTTACTTATGTCACATTTTCAATGCATATGACTTGTAATGGAGGATTTTTACAGAGTGGTATTAGTACTTTTACTCCAGTAAAGGATCTGAATACTTCCTCCACCACTGGCCATCATCTGTATTCTGACTCGTCCGTGGCTGATTGTTAATCTCAGATGTCCCTCCAACATGCTGGGAAACCTCATGCAGGAGACACTCATTCATCCTTTATGAGCACAAAAGGAGACTCCTGTTGGCAGCTCATGTCGATCGGACGACCCACTGATGGTGACTTTATGATGTTTCTGCATGATACCTCTGAGGTTTCTGAACTTCACACAGAGACAACTTGTTATAAGGCACTTTCTCAAAACGCAGCCTAATGGGATGTGACAGGATCAGGGACAACTAAAAAATGTTTACACAGTTGGATCTAGTATACTGTTTGGTTAGAGCTGTTGTTGTAGGGAGGTGATGAGGATGAGATGTATAACAGTAAATGAGTGAGTCCTTAGCAATGCTATTAGAGCTTTAAGAACATATTGTGTTCCCATGAACTTGTGTTGCTTTCTGTCTTCAGTTTTGGAGTGTGGACTTTGGTCTCTGAGGTAATAGACATGTTTCATTATTGGATGGAGGATAAAGTTGTCTTTGGTAATAACTCAGGGCAGCAGAAAGCATGCAGACCTCCAAACTACCTTTCTGTGGGGGCTAAAATGAGTGACAGACAGTCTTGCTCTGTAGTCAAGTAGTGCAGCATGCTTGTAATGATATAAATACACAACTTTTTGTACAACTGTAAGACTTTCACAATCTGTGTGTGCCAATTGCTGGCTTAACATTTTTATTATCTTAATTTCCAATATATTGGTAATATAAAAACCATGGAGGGACGATGAGATTTAGTTGAGAGCTGAGTCCTTACTGCTCAGCATGCTATCTGTGATTTTTTTTTTTGTTGTTGTTGCAAGAATCAGAGATGCTATGAAACCTAAAACCCTAATTAAATGAGAAGCAAGACAAAGTAAAAGCATCTGCTGACATTTTTAACAAACTACTGCCATCTTAGGGAGAAATGACAGCATTGCAACAGGAAGCAGCTGTGAATCCTAAGCCTACATTATACAGTAGATGCTAACAAAAATCTCCGAACTGCGTTTTGCACTAAAGTTTTTAAAATGTGAAAATACTCAGTATTTTCAATGGTCTGAAGTATTCAATGTACACAGTATACAAAAATAGTATTTACCATTATTTCATATAGACTATTTATTTAATTATCCAGAATACATGCTAAACCGTGATATATATTGTTATCAGAGATAAATGACCTATATTGGGATAGAAGATTTTGACCATACAGCCCAATATTAGTTTTACTATACTTCTACTTTACAAGAAATCGATATTTCTGAAGAGGCACATTTTCCTTTTTCAAACAAACAATGCTGCTTTGCTCATAAATATGAGACAATGTAAATACAGTGTGCAGTAAATCATCACAATAAGCATAGGTTTCCTATTACTACACAAAACAAGTGTACAGAAAAGGCAATATTTACATTACATTCTAAATTAAATACAGCCAAAAGTAAAAAGGCAATGTGTTGCTTTACAATGTTCACAGGTCTAGAAGAGTAATAGAGCACTATAGTCCAACAGGTAAAGTTTAGGATTGGAAACATGTAAAAAGAATAATAGCAGCAAAACAACTATGAAACACACATTAAGCTGTTGTAGGAATACAACCAGAAGACATTGTACTTTTCAATACACATGCATGTAAATTAAGAGAAGTCATTCCCCCCCACAATTATACTGTACTTAATGTTAATCAGTATGACCATTTACTAAAGATGTTTTCACACTCATTTATCTGCAGTAGTGGACTAACAAAAAAAGAACCTGGCGCAGCTACTTAAGGATACATAGAAAAAAAATACTTTTGAACAATATCTTCTCAAACCTCAGATAGGCATACAATAATAAACAAAGACTATCCATTGTAAAGTCCATCAGTCCAAAAAATACAGATTATACCAAAATCACCAATAATCTTTAATACCGTTATTCATAGTACAAAAGGGAAACAACTGACAGCAGTGTTGAGAATTTCAAATTTAACCTTTAATTTTAAAAGGTATAAAAATGAAAGTGAAAAAGGCAGATCTAACGTATGACACGTTTTCAACTGCTCAAGGATGAAGAATGAAAAGCTACCAGTCTTTCAAGATGGTTGGTTCTGGCAAACCTTCCTTGTCTATGAAAATGTGACTTTACAAATATCAATTACAGACTACTCCCCATATACAGTACTGGCCAGCCTGCTTTTCTAAACTCCAGGCCACCCACACAACATGGAGACACCAGAAGGAAACATGTTATAAATAAGAAAGTTACCAATGAGAAAACAGTACATTGGATTTTAAGTGCTCATATTTACACAAAACAAAAAGGCCTTAATAGCAAGGCAAAAACTTGAATGTCAGGTCACATTATCTGTCTGAGAGGTCATGCTCTCTTACATCACATAAAGGAGAGAGGCAAAACTGTTGCACAAAGCCCTTCTGCAGGAGGCCCGACGTCCTAAAGTCCTCCTTTATGAAGGGGAGAACCTTTAAAATTCTGTTTTCAAGCTCCTCTATATACTCCTGCTTCAGCTCAGTCTGGAAGCTAGATGAAGAGCAGGAATCGTTGTCGAGACTGCCCTGCAATGTTGTCGCGACGCTGTTGTTCATTTGGTCATTTGACATTACGTCTCCATCCTGATCAATTCCATGTCCACTGTGCTGAGTCATGCTATCACCGCCTGACAATGGGTGGTTGTTCTGAACATTTCCATGTGTGCTATGCTGGCTGCGGTCATTTTCATTTGAAGCCGCCTTGTTGATTATTTTGGCATTCATTTCTAAAGGCCTTCTTGTGCTCCAGACAGGCTTCAAGCAGGCCTTGGTGTTTGTCAGAATTTCCACTGGAGCAAAGTTGCTTTGGCTGAATTGACTGAAAGGCACCGACTCTGCCATCACCATATCTTCAGACACTGTCTGGACGATGTTGAGGCTCCACATGTCTCCAGTCCCTCTTCGGTTTTTGTTAGGGGAGTGATCCTTGCTCAGGTCAACAAGGATGCAGTCAGAGTCATTTTCACTACTTTCTGTGTCCATCTCTTCCTCAGAAGCATCCTGCTGCAGGCACTCCGCCTCCAAGGCTTCTTCACATGACTTCCTGGATCCATGTACAGGAGACTCAAATACCACTCCTTTGGGAGAAAGAAGTCGGAAATGTCTGTGGCGAAGGCTGGTGTACGATGACGAGCCGAGTTGCCTCTCAGGCTGTCTCAACATGTAGTGTCTGACTGACTCAGGCACCAGGATTTCATGTCGCTTTCTGCTGGGCAGTAAGGCAGAGAAGCTTCCAGGTACATGGTTTCCTACAATGGGTACAAGGGAGGTAGGTTTAATTGCAGAAACAAAATCCTCCAACTCTTGGTAAGAGGAGTGGTCAGAGTACGGCACCACGTGGATGTTGGGGTGATAGGAGACCAGGGGCCTGCTGGTGGGCAAGATGGCCAAAGTGGGTTGTTCTTTGTTCCACTGCTGTAAAGTGGCAGAGCAGATCTCCGACTGGTCCACGGCTCGGATACGACCGGCTCCTGGGTCAGTGGTGAAGACGTCAGGCAGCTCCAGGGCTTTGAGGGTCTCCATCCTCTCAAAGCTCACCTCGATCCAGGTTTTAAACTCCATCGCCAGCTCCAACAGCAAGGACTCCTTACCCAGTGCATACAGACCTGCAAGGCAGCGCAAGAGAGTGATAAATTATATATCTGAAGAGAAGCTACAATTAGTGAGGGACATTTTTAAAAAAACATTCCCTATGTGGGCTAGATGCTTTTCATTTTCATTTATTATACAGGAACATTTTAAAAGTAACAATAAGTTACAATATAAACGGGCCTGACTGTTTTAAAACTGGTTTGCAGCAGGTTCCTGTTTTGCAGAAACATCAAACATTGAACATAGTTACAGCACATGAGGACAGAAACATTTGTACAGGACATTAGCATGGGCTAGACAGATGCAAACACATAAAACAATAATACAAACAGTGCAAACAAGACTTGGACAATATTGTTAGTTTCTTGTTTATTGTCTGATGACTGCACAGAATATAAAACGGTTTATTGACTGATGGTCACAAAATACAAACTGTCAAAGCAAGATCATTTCTGGGCTGACCCTCGATCAAATTACTTTTGCTAACTTTTGAAGGTGTGTGAGAGGTCACAGAGTTGCAGCGTAAAGAGAACTGACCGTTCATAATTTCCAACAGTTGTGAGAACCTATAGTGTATGCTCACTTTGCAGAGGTGAAAAAAAAGTACATAAGGCATGCTAAATAAAATTACCTATGACTACATTGTGGTTTGGGTGGCTGCGGATGATCTCTTTGATTTGTTGAGTGGCTCGCTGTCTGGAGGGGAGGGTGCGGTTGGGGTCACAGTTGGTGTTGTCCAGGTACAGGACATCTATATTGGTGTTGGTCCTCAAGCACGGCTCACGCAACATGGAGGGAGTATATCTGAAGTCACCTTAAATTAAAAATGTGTCAATGCTGACTGTTACTTACAATGATTCTGTAATCAAAAAAGTACCTGCACATATCTTTGCATCATATGATACCAATTATGATGTTGAAAAGAAAAAGCAAAAAAATGAGAAGAGGAAAGACAAAACATGCTGAATGAATATCTCCTACATCCTAGAAGCATCAGATAGTGTTTTGCCCATGCATTCAGACACTGACCAGTGTACAGTATAGAGCCAAAGTAGCCTTCGAAGAGAAACATGACAGCCCCTGGACAGTGGTTGGCGTCTATCAGTGTGACTGTCAGCCTCTCCTTGCCAATGTCATCTAGTGGCAACAGGTATGGCTCATCGAGCTCTAATGGATGGATCCACTGTTCTTTCACCTGCTCAGAAATAAAAATGATCAGCAGAACTTAATGCAGCAATATGTCTACTGTTGTTCTTAACCACTTCCCTAATGATCCTAAGTTTCCTCTTAAATACATTCAACACGTGGGTATGTGGGTATAATGGGTATGTAAAAAGGTTTGTCATAACAAATATGTTGACAAAGTAAAAGAGGACTGCCACCCACTTTTAGTACTGGAATTTTTTTTTGGGCCCAAGGACAGTTCAGTCGGTATTTAACGTTCTAATCCGTGTAAAAAGAAGAGTGACTTTGTAGAGCCATAAGAGACTGGGTTGTCAGCTTGTCACAAACACGTTTTTTTTAACACTGCAAAACAGATATGAACACAATTTAAACCAAATCTGGATGCAAAAACACAGTAAAAAGTCGTTGTTTAACAAAGTCAGCTAGCGCCACATTGTCTAGCTACTAAAAAGAACAAGACACAGTGACCAACAGTCGCTCTCCAATACAGTACACAGGCAGAGAAATAACATTTCAAATCTTAACTGGGTGGCAATTTGTATTCGTCATAGTACACCTGTATGCGTTTCATGTGACTCCCCTCACCTGCAGTTTGAGTCTGAGCAGAGCGGCAGTGGTTGGTGAGCAGTAGATGGGCCGGTTGCTCCAGGTGGAGGTCAAACCCGCCGTATGGTCGCTGTGCATGTGGGACAGGAAAAACAGCCGTGTGCTTGGACACTTCCGCACATGCCAGAAGTCCACAGCCAGCGGAGTGTTCGGGATGACTTTCCCGTTGACTGACATTGTCGGAAATTTCACTGGATATCCTGCAACCAGCGGTTTAACGTTACGTTAACAGGTAAACTAATAACGGTAACTGTCACAAGACGGAAGATAACCGTTGTCTAATAAACTGCTATTTGGCGAGTCACAAAGCAAGTTAACGTTAACGGCTGTGGAAATTAGTTATAAAGTTAAGGTTGTTTCAATGTACATGGCACATGTAAACTATTGCTTTAATCCCGGTGACTCTACTGGCAGCTAACGTTAGAGGGAACTCCCGACTTTTCTAAACACAATGTGGCCAGCTGTAGTTAGCATAATCGGCCAAATACTTGCTCGTTGTGGTTTAGCGACGTCATTATTTTGCAATTATAACATCTTGTCCAACCTTCGACATCACAATCAGCTGTTGTTACACGTTCACAGATTCTAACAGCAGTTTATATCATGGATGTATAAGAGAACGGTTGTTTATATGGACCCCGCCATTTCTGTTTTTTAACGCTCAACGCCTCTTCCTTGTTTTTTCTTCTGTGGGGTTGTACTTTAGCTGTTGTATCATACTGCCACCTGCCGGACCATAGCGCCCAGACCATTTGACTAATCTTATTTTTGTTTTTATCGTTCCTAACTTGTCCTTTTTCTGGTGGAAATGGGCTTCCATATATTTAAAACCCTGCTTAGTTTAGTTGGTGAATGTCCAAGGGGCTTTTAGACAGTAAACCCAATACCTTGGCAAGGAACAAAGAATATACAAAATGCTGCATGAATGGAAACAAAATAAAACACAAGAGAGATGGACATTGTCATAACCAAGAATCCATGATGCCAACAACATACTTTCTTGAGGCACTTTATAAAGATTGCTTTATTGATCTACAAAAAGGTGGTTTAATAATATAGACTACAGTAAAGTTTGAAGCGTCTCCCTGAAATTGATTGAATTGTGGTTAACTCGCCCAAAGATGGCGCCAGGAGAGAGGAAACAGTTTTTTTTGTGTGTGAAATAGTCTAGACAATTACTCCATAGGGCATTATTTGTAAGCTGGCAACAATTTGAGAAATTCTGAAAGAATTGAGAAGAGTATTTGTCCAATAAATTGTGTATTTTATGTTAATTTTAATTTATACTTTCATTAATTAAAAAACAAACAATTTTAATACATGGTAAAGCTCTACATTACACTATGATTTTTTTTTTTTCATCCACAGGATGACATAAAGACATGTCTTAATCTTTCTCACACATATATGTAAGCTTATTTTTCTTCTATTACAGAAAATAAACTCCTTGGCTGGCTCATCTGGCATGATGCTTTCATAAACACATATAATCTTGTATGTAATTGTACTGAACATCATCACTTCCAACTATCTATAATATTTGTAATTTTTTTTACAATATACTAAGGGGGGTTACTACTAAATGGGGGCGTTGCTATGGTGACAGCGACCCAGTATAGCCCCCCCCCCACCCCCTACGTTTGCAGTACTCACTATTCAGGATTATTACCTGGAATTGCTGCACATTCCTCTATTATTGCACAGCGTGTGTCCTCTCCTCGTATTCAGAGGCACATTAATCATGCTCTACCTTACAGTTAATTATCTGTCTTCCCAACGCATGCACGCACGCACGCACACATACACACCCCTGTGGAAACCTCATGCTGGAGCTGAAGTAGTGATTAACTGAACAGGAGTGGGTCGAGCTCAGTCAGGGGAGACCTTGTTACTATTCACATCTTATTGTGATAAGTTACACAGCTGGGTGCCCTTTAGATTATTCCACACTGTGTGAGGCAACTTTACAGTCAAGAGACAAGTCAGCAGGTAATTGAGTACATTTTTACTCCCAAGTGTAAGTCAACTTTTAGAGTAAAGACATATAACCCCTGCAGTATTTCTGAATTATTTCTTCATTTTTAGTTTTTGGATCCTACTTTTACCTTCAAAAAATTAACCTTTGGCATATGAATAGTGAGCACAGTCATACCTGGCACATGCAGTAAAAACCAGCTAGAGTAGCAGTGCTGCAGAGTAAAATTCATCAAAAAGGCAAAATCATATGGAAAATATTCCTAATATATATTCATGAGCCCAGTGTCCACTATGTGAAAGGTTTGAAGATAAATAGTAATACACCCAGGAAAACAATATACCACATACTGTATCCATTATCAGTCAGCAACACTTACACAAATGATTGAGCATCCTCATTACCACTTAAAATCTCCCAGCTCATGCTTTTCTGTTTACCAGTACATTATATACCCAAAACCAAGGCGCAGTACTTTATACTCCATAATGAAATGAATATAACCACAGCAGCACTGTTTACATTTGCCAAGGCAAAGGTTGCTGAGGTCAGGAGGATGAGTTGTCTTCCCTGTCATGTTGTTATGCAGAGAAAAACAAAAGTGCTGTCAGACAGCAGCAGTGATGCTATGGAGGCAGATGGCTGCACAGTCTGATCTGCCACTGCTGTTATTAACAGCAATGCTTTAAATCCTCCATATAGACCATTCTGGTGTTTGTAAACAATGATGACGTTTCTGCGGGTGGGGCTTAAGTGCTGGCAGAAAAGTGACAGTTGTGGTGGGATCTATCGATTTCCCAACCCACTTTAGATGAAAACACATTAACGTTTAACATTAACATTTCGGTCAGTATTTTGTATTATTGACTTATATCACAGAAATGTCTTAATATTTGTGTGTACTATAATGCCGTTGTTTTGTTTGACTCATATCTCCTTGTGTGTTTAACGTTAGTTTGACTCATCCTTCACAAGCAATCTAGCTCACACACTGCAGCCGACATGTCATCTGAACAGACCTCGCAGCACTGTAACTAGCTAAGTTAGCTAGGTCTCGAAATGCGAGACTGAACAGCAGTAGGCCTGTCACACTATAGCCACATGTAAGTAGTTTTCAATACTTTGGTTACATTACCGTATTTTATTAACCTGAATTATGTTGCTATATTAGCTTGCGAAGGAGCTATCTGTTGCTAAAGCTAATTTATCTCAAAAAGCAGAAACGTTAGCTAACTACTGCCAAGATATGATTTCACTAGAGACCAGAGAGGTGTTGTAAGACTCGTCAAGTGTTGTCATGTGTTTACACTGTCTTACAATGAAACCATATCTTGGCAGTAACATTAGTTAGCTACTGCTTTTTGACATAAATTAGCTAGCTAACGTTAGCGTTAGAAACGGATAGCTACTTTGCAAGCCAATAAAATATAGCCTTGGCAAACAGAATTAAGGTTAATAAAACACGATAACTAGCTATGTAACCAGTATTAAAAACTTCTTACAAGTGGCTGGATTGTGACATTTTAGTTGTGTTCGGATGGATATGCTGGATGCATAGCTGGACTTTATCCATGCTGGGCTAATGTTAGATTGCTTGGGAAGGATGACGTTAGTCACACACGGAGATATGTAATTCAAACAACGGTATTGTGATTAACACAACTATTAAGGTATGTCTGTAATATACCGGTCGGTCAATAATATAAAAATACTGTAGATCAGTGCTTTCCAACCCTTCTGGTCTGAGGTTCCCCCATCAATTCCCAATGTGTTCACACTATTTATCATATTAAAGTGAATATTCTTACATTTTCATGCAATTGAACTGTAAACATTTAGGTTGGTTTGGTCGGAAATTCTACTAACTAGACCTTTTACTTGAAGTGTGGTTAATGTTTCAAAAGTCATCCATTACTTTTAGCTAATCATTTCAACTGTTAGTCAGTAGGCCACTTTTAGCTATTTTTTTTTCTACCATTGATTACTTCGCTATATGTTTTAACATATGTGTTGAGCTGTTTTAGCTGATATATTGTTTTAAATCAATCATAATTAAATTATTTTGATTAGTTCAGCTGCTCCACAATCTTTCCAAGTACCCACTGACTACAGCAGAGATACCCCTTGCTGGGGCATCACTGGGTGCAGCGCGATTTGAAGCCACTGCAGTGGGCGTGGTTTCCTTGGGGATTTGAATATTTTCTAAATATTTAGCTTTACACTTGGCGACACATTTAGATATAACATTTAGATTTAACATTTAGATATATTTAACATTTAGATTTAACATTTAGATATAAATTTAACATTTAGATTTAGATATAACATTTAGATTTAACATTTAGATATATATTTAACATTTAGATTTAACATTTAGATTTAGATATAACATTTAGATTTAACATTTTTATATATATATATATAATTTCTGTCTCAAATGTGAGGAAAAGGTGCTAAATGTGAGGAAAGTGAGCTAAATGTTGAAAATGTATCCGCTAAAAAATTTTAACCGAACTTTTACATTCGGCACCCCATAGCCGGTTGCTGTGCTGACGGTGGCCAGTTGAAAAAATTGGAACAACCTGGTCCCTACCTAGCTAACCCTGCGGTCTCCCCGCTGCTGGCAGACTACTTCGCTGTTAGGAGGTAGCTACTCTGAAGACGGATAAGCTAACGTTAGGGCTGGCTAGTTAGCTAGCTAGCTTATCCGTCTCTGGAGCCAGCGTTCGCTGCTGTTCACCAGTCAGCTATTTGGCTCATTTTCTGTATCCAATTAAGTGGTGGTGGAATAATCAAGCTAGATGTATTGTGATAAACAGTATATTCACCATTGTTTTGGCTGTTTTTCTGCCACCACAATGCGTGCGCAATTGCAGTGACATAAGTGTGATGTCCACTCCAAATTGGTCTATACAGTTTTACTGACCTCAGTAAGTCAATGTGACTAGTTCCATTATTCCTTCTATGTTACTAAAACTTGTTTAAACTCTAGTACTCAAGTACTTTGGGTATACAATGATGTTCTCAGTAGTTGCATTGATAATTAATTTTGCTCCCAAATTGTCCCATAAATCCTAAAAAATGTCCCATGCAAGACTTTCTATGAATTCCCTTAGCTTTTGCATCACTATTTATCGATCCCACATGAATAATGAGCAACATGGGCTATCGCCATTGTCTCCATTTATCTGAGTCAACACATTTGTACAGTCAGATGCAGTGGCAGCTTTATTTCTGACGATGATGAAGCAGTGGTGCTATATACACACACTCCTGCAGAGATATTTATGGATATTTATATCATGAGTGAGTCTTTCTCTGCCTCTCTCTCTCTTTCTGGATATGTGTTTTCTTGCCTTTATCCCCTTCCACACTGTCATCCCCAATGGGGTTTTCATGGTCTCTTTTTGTGCTCTTGCTATTTTTCATTTTGACACGCCGGCACACACACTTACAGCACGGCAGCATGACTGCTGTCTAAACCTCTTTACAGCCAGTCTCTGTAACCGCCTTGTTTTCCTCACCTCTGTAACACCTAGTGTCAGAGGTGGAGGAGCTGCTATTTTTGGCCAGGCTTCAAGCCATGGTGCGCCACAATATACTGTAGGTTATGAGAGCCACTGGATTTCCCCCACTTACCTGATTTGATTAGCTCAGTTTATTAGACTTTCAGAAGGGCTTTCAGTGGGCTGGGTGGTGTGGCACACAGTCAGCCTGCTGAAGATCCCCCACGGACCATCGAAGGGTGCAGTTTTTGGGGCTGCATTTGGAATGTGCTCATAGCTTGCTGTCATAACAACGCTGCATACGGAGAGGATGATGGCTCTAATTGTCTTCCTGGAGGGTTTGAAGTCTTTCTGAATTTCTCTTGGTAGAACACAGGCGTGGTAAAAACCATAGTCAACGAATGCTGAAAGCTGCCGTCCTAATAAGCATCATAAGAGCTGAGTGGTCCTGGAGTCATTAATTATCTCTACCTATGAGCGGAAGCTGAGCCCTGGTCAATTTATTAACCATATCAGTCTTTTATCAAAACAGATGTAACCTCTAGTGAGTGGTTTAAGGGTAAGGGGTTTATTAAGGTGATTCAAGCACTGTTTACTACACTGACACATGCTTATTGTGCTGTATTTAATTTGTGTAATGTGTGTAATACTTAATTTCTCTCTGGCACAGGCATACTATTTCTGCCCTGAGCAATTTGTAAAAGCTTTCATGCAAAAAGCTGATTTTGGATTTGGAGTCCGAAGATTTTTTTCAGTTTTGCTGAAGCACACAGATCTGTTTGTTAAAGACAGCTCTTTTGTTGTCCCTCACATGGCTGACAACAAGCTGATAACTCCTCACAAATGTACTGTCAATGGCAGCAAGGGCATCCAGCTGTGTATTATTTGTTTTTCCACATGAGCGAGGAGGAACGTGATCATCCAGTGATCAGATGTATATACATTGCTTTGGTCTGTGCATGTAACATGTTTTGCACGACTGGTTTGCTGCTGTGATGAAAGATTTTCAATTGCTGTCATGTCATGTTCTATTGACTCTCTTCTATTACTCTTCTTGTGTAGATCAGGACAGGATTTTCACAGAAGTGGTTTGGCATTTGAATTTAATTGGGTAACACTTTACTTGAAGGTATCTATATAAGAGTGACATGAACCCTAACCATAACCATAACTTGTCATGACAAAAACCGAATGACACTTACTAAAAGAAGCGTTATGTCATAATTGTTTCCAAACACTGTTACAGCACTCATGAGGCTGCAAGAAATCTCAACTGCGTCTGCTTCCCTTCTCCTTCCACAAAAAAATTGCTCGATGAGCAGACTGATCTCATGAAGCGGCGTATGTATGACACGCCAATTCGTATGCCATTATTGGCGTGTTATCAAGACGCATACTCGCTTTATAGCATGTTGGGAATAGTTATGAGAAATGTTCTGTTGTTATTGTGGGTGAATGTGCAGGTGTTGTGTTCCTGGAGCCCAGTCTGAGTGTATTAGGCTCATGTGAGTATCCCCTGTGTGACAGGGCAAAACAGCAGGTTGGTGAAAATCCAGGTAAAAGCAGGTCAATCTGTACAAGGCTGTGGGTAACAACTCCTCATTGGCTGGCTCATAATAAATACTATGTGGCAAATACAGCCATTCTAGCTGATGCTCCCATGTACCTGCAACTACAGATTGATTTCCATTCAATTAAACGGGAGATGTATTCACGTGGGACTGCAAGACAATCAATACACTGTCTCTCTTTTATTCCAAATGTCCTGCCACAGCAATCAGCATGACCTTTGTCTGTGGAGTTTGCAATCACTTTAAAGTTAAGTCATATCAAATATGGGCTCTGTACCATTCCCTTTGATAACAGTTTACCTCCTCTCAACCCAGGAGGATTAGGCTGCTGAGTATGTTTGCACAGAAAGAGAGAGAGAAAGAGAACAAGCCAGTTATGGTTTTAGTAAGAGTATGGTTTCATATACTCTGTCACTGTTGGACAATAGATTTGAAAATAGAAGAATAGTGTGTTAAGTCAAAGTATGAATGTTGGCAATTGTCACCACATAAGTGCTGCAGCTCTTTTGGCTTTTCAGCGGATGATGTTTTTTTGGGTGATATGACATGGTTGAGGGCAAAGTAAAATGAGTGATGGCAGGCTTTCCAGCACAAAAATAATAGGATGATACCTATGGATTTCCTCTTAGTTGGCTTTCTGGCTAACCCACTTTTTGTTATGTAGTTTAGTTATTTACAAAACTTTGAATTCACACAGCGCAAAAGAAAATCGTCGAAATTATTCATGCAGCTCCAGTTGGGCTGATATAAAAGACACTTTTATGGCATCTCTCCCTGTCTTTTTTCCCAAGCTGCCTCTGTTTTTTCCCTTTTTTTCGGATGGCTGTGTTGTCCTCTCCAACTGTAACCTCTTTCATCTGGCTTCACAATTTTCTTAGTTCTTAGACTACAAATTTCTTTTTAATATTCCCACATCCTGATATATACAATACATTTGTATCTTATCATGATAGTAGTACTAATTGATAATATTATACAACACAAACTGACAGTGGATTATATTTAATAGAAATATTATTTTTTGTATATTTACAGTTCTTTGATTAGTAACTGTGAAGAACTGCAAGGATATATAATTTTCTTTGGTACATTTTAGCATGCACCTTCATATTTGATCATCTGTTGCATTGTGTTTGTTTGGTTTATTCCCTTTTAAATCTGTGTAAAATGTTGCTGGTAAAAAAGTGATGTCCCCATAGTTACATAGATTTTGAAAGAGCCAGATGTGCGCACAGGATTAAAAAAATAAAATAAAAAATGCTCAGGTAAACATCTGAGAGTGCTTCCACCACAGAGAGGGGAGATAATGAAATATGCTCTTTTATCTCATCTCTTTCCCTATTCCTATGCCCCAGCCAGATCCCAATATGTAATGCATATGGATGGCCTGCTCTCCAGCAATTACAGTCAGTGTAAACTGAGGTGAATCAGTACCCATGTTAGAGCTTCATGGCAGACTGAGACAGCTGATACAAGGTAATTTAGGGATGTCTTTAGCTGACACAGACCGGGAAGGTAAATTAGAGTGGGACTATAGCTCCAATGTAAAAGTACTGAACACTTACTGACTGAAGCGGTCCTTTTAGCCTTAAACATAGAGAATCAGAAATATATTGAGTGACTAGTTTATTGGGTATATCGGCATAATAAATGCATCCAACACAATAGCACTGCAATATGTTCTAAACATTGTGGAGGTTCTAATGTTCAGTTTTTGTTCACACTGTGTGCAGAGACGTGATGATCCAACTCTATGGTCATTTTTAAAGCTCTAGTTAATGGTTGTGTTGTGCTGGACTGCACTGTATTGAAATCTGTTTCCAATGTTATGTTTATTGGCATTGACCAATGCCACATACCACAGCATTTATAGGGTAAGCTAGTTTGCAACGCCTGTCTACTGCTCTGTGACCCTCGTCTACACAAAACATTACAAATGTCTGCAAACATAATGCAGTTCAATACAACACCACGTGTTGTCAACAAAAACTGAATATTATAAACTATATATGGTTTTGTATTGCATTGTTTTGCTTTTTATAGTATTAGACTATGTATCTAATAAGCTGGGAAATGAGTCTGTCATTCAGATGAACTGAAATTACCAATATGACTCAACCAAGAACTGTGCCTTGGATGAATAGCAGACATTCCCGGTGAAGTCTGAATGCACAGAGCTGCACATTTATTCAGAAGAGTGATTTCCAATAATGAGGCTAAACAGCAAGCCTTCATTTGTCTCCTTTAGCTCTTGTCTGCCTTAACCGACTTCAAAGACTGAACTAAAGTTAAAAATCTATTGAGGCAGTGCAGCATTTAGCTGCATGATGGCAAGACAGCAGTTAAGTTAAACAAAAGGTGAAGCCTCACAGACTTGTGCAGCCAGCTCCCTAGTACATTTATTTGTTAGGATAAGAACCCGTTTTGAAAAGGCTTTCTTTGTCGGGATTTAAAAATGGCAAATCAAAGGTCATATACATTATGTAGGGGTTGCAATTAACTACTCAAGTTATTTAAGTTAAAAGTAGAATATTGTACCTAGGGTAAGAAACAGGGTGATATAGACCCAGTTAGGGCTGCAACAACGAATCGATAAAATCAATAAAATTTGATTATTAAAAAAGTTGGCAACGAATTTCATTATCGATTCATTGTATCAATATGCCACTCAGTCGCGGAGATAAAAAAAAAAAAATTGAGTTGAGCGCGGAGCGGAGCAGCGCGGAGCGGAGCAGCGCGGAGCGGAGCAGCGCGGAGCGGAGCAGCGCAGTGCGAAAGAAAAGAAAAAAGAGCAGAGCGGGGGTAGAGGAAATATGCAGCCCAGCCCCGTAATTGCGGCCGCCTCCCAGCATATGAGGCGTCCTTTTCGGCCGTCTCACGGCGTGTAAGGCATCCTTTCCCCGTAGGGTATTTCGTGCTGGCCACCACTAGAAAAACGTCCCCGTGAACACGTATCAATAGATTAAAAATAACGTGACATTTACACGAACTGCCGTGAGACTGGGTTGAAATACGGAGAGACCGGAGAGACCCGTAACGTTGTTCTGAAACACATGGCGGAGGCAGAGAAATCAGTACGACCTAAGTCATCCAAGGTGTGGGTGCATTTCACACTAAATAAATCGAAAACCTGTCAATTGCAAGATAAGCACAAGCGACATGGCATGGCACAGGCGCACCACGGTGATGATTCAGCACCTAAAACGTAAACATGTTGGAGTCCTTGATGAGGAGAAAGGGAGTTCAACAGCAGGGTAAAGTCGCTACAGAATCCTACTTTTGTTCCGTTTTGAAGTGAGGAACGTAACGTCCCTCCAGTAGCTCTTCTGGTGCTGGTGTGGTATTTACTCGTTATCCAGCTTGACAAGCATGACAAGCTAGCGTTAGCTCGTTAATAACAGTAATAAAGCAGGGGTGGTATAATTTGCAAGACTAAAGACACGTTTTTATTCACTCGCCTTTTTTGGCCCATTCATTTTTCAGTATATTGTCATGTATATATTCTGTGCTTTGTCCCATATCAGTTATTGTTGACAAATATATTTGTGTGTTGTACTTTTTAAATTTCATTTTAAAGTTCTTTTATAGCACTTGGTCATCTTAAGCTGTGTTTAAATGTGCTGTACAAATGAACTTAACTTGCACTGACAATTCACAATTTCATGGAAAAAATGGTGAGGGAGGAACCATAAAGTTATGAAGTCAACCATTAATCAGTATAACCATTAATGAACCAATCATCAAGTTAGCTACTTTTCTCCTGCCTGTTTGCGGCAGCGAAAACATTAGCATTCAGGGGTTGTCACCTTTTTAATTAAGTAGTCTGGATCAACGGAAGTACATTGCCAGGATAAGCCTGACAAGCCGGATATCTGGCGTAGTGCTGGATGTTCAACTTTGCCCCTTTTCTGCTACTATATGTGTGTGTCAAAGTCCCTTCTCTATGGGAAACAACAAGAACAACCTAAGAAGCTAGTAAGCTAGCGTTACACGCTGAAAAAGTTTTGACAAAAATTTGAATCATAATAAGGCAGGCCTTCTTTGTTCTTTCAGTGAATGATTAAGATTTACAAAGAATATTACGGCATTTACTCTCTAACCTGGACATTTCGGGACTGATTGGCGGGATTGCTGCGGACAAAGTACACAGGGCGATACACTGGTAAAAGTCTACCAGACTACCTTTTAAGTTGATATGGCAAACATTTTAGCAAGCAGTTGCTAGTTTACACATCCAACAAACGCACAGCAACATTATCATTCATTTGGAGTCATGTTTTTGTCCACCTTATGAACATGTATCCAATATTTACTTTCCTTTTAGCTCTGATTTTAGTCTCCACCAACTCCTGAGGGAAATATCTGTCTTCTTAGCTGCTGAGGGGAACCAAAGATCCTTTATACTAAAGATTTCATTTCAAGGATTGCCAATGGTATGAAACGGTACACACTTCCTGTCTCCTAAAAAGGCGTGGCCTGTAGATGAATGAAAAGTTATATTTGAATAATTTATTATGTTCTTTTGCTAACGTTAGATATTTACACAGCTAGAAGACATATTTAGCATCACGGAGATTAGTTTTGTTAGGGCATTCACGAACGTTAGCTGACGTTGGCTTTTCTGTGTTCCCAGATCTCGCGAGAGTTTGGTCCTGAGACGGAAACAGGTCTCAAACTAAGTTAATTTTCTCCTGATGTGTCAGTCTGAAAAATGCCATTTTAGTGTCAGGATGTTCTGGAGATATGTGGCTTGTGAGAAATGGGTCCCATATCTACTTTGGTGACTATGGGGCGAAAGGATCGCTCATAATCTGTGTTCACGTTCACTTCTCCCATTGGAATCAATACACTTGGACCTGCCGCTAGTCTCCTAAAGAGGCGTGGCAGTGGCAGAGCCCATGTGACACAGATACAGGAAACTAGCTCGAGTTGGGGCGTCTCGGTTCTAAACCGCCTCTGGGAGAACTACACAGTCAGGTGATTTTTATTAGGCATTTAATTATTTGCATCTTGCTACACAAGGAAGGAAGCCAAAATAGAAACATTTGGATCCACATTCATCTCTCTCCCTTTAGATAAACACTTTAATTTGATAGTCTCTTTAGAATAATCTTATATACAGGGAGTGGAATATAAATACATTCAGAAGCCCCCAGAGAGTTGAGCTATTACACAGGGGTCAAAGTGTTAACAAAGGATGTTTGCTATTCGCTGGGTACTGCAGCAAAGAGCAGCTAGATTACAGAAATAGCAGCTGGCGTGCTTTGGAGCTCACTTCATTGGAGCTAACGGAGCACTGGCTCTTGAGTTTTTAAAGCGCTGTGCCCAAATAGACAGGTTATGATAAATGTATTTGATACTTTGATTTTTGCTCCTGTCAAGTATGATAGAAGGGGTTGGGTGCACATCATTCACTAGACTGTGGTGCTCAATGTCAGCAGAAGAAACCGCTCAGTTCTGAGTGAATGTATTTTTTTCTATTGTAGACATAGAGGCAAAGAGACAAACTATCATAAATACATTTTCCAGTATGCAGAATTTCTAAAACTGTTCAAATAAGCAGCAAATCTCGATCTGCTGCAAGTGCATCTGCGTTAGCTGCATCTATCTCATTGTCAGCAGACAGCAGCGTTCTCATTATCATTTTATGAGGCCCAGTTGGCAGAGTGTTTGGCTGAGTGCTGTACGCCTCAAACTCTGTTGGAGTGAATTCACTTAAAACAGGATTCAGACATTTGCCCTAGATATTTTTAGTACCTTCTCAGGCTGCGACTGCAGGGACTGAATGTCCAGAGCTTAGAAAAAATCTGTGCTGCAACCTTTCCTGTAGCCGTTAACAGCGCCCGGATCAAGAAGTTGGAGTCTGTATATTATTTGACTTTTACTTTTTTGCACATCTCCTCTCAGGTACATCCATTTCTTTTTTTCCACTGCATTTATGCACAATTCAACAAATTGACCATACAGTTATAAAAAATAATACTAAATAATTATATCAAAAATAAAACAAAATCAAACGTGATATTCTGTCTGAAAAAAAGGTATAGGCTGAAGCCTGAGCTTATTGTGCCTACCCCACTGCCTAATTTTTGGCGAGCCAAACCTTCCAATTTTACATTCAGAACATCTGTTTCCCTATCAGGATATCATCATTGCAAAAAGAACCTCGAACGTTTCTATTGATTGCAGCCGGAAAAATCAATACAAGAGTGAAACTAAAGCCCATTTTAAATGCAGCAGCTTCGTGTTTGTTCCTTGTTAAAACTAAATTACTCGAAGGAACAATATATTTTAATAAGACGGCTAACAAGCCATGGCGTGTTGCAATCCTGGAGCCCATTATGATCTTGTTCATTATCGGGTTGTAGCTGAGAGTCATTATCATCATGTTGCTTACATGGGCGAATTACTCACTCAAAAGAGACAACTCATGCTGGTGATATTCTTTGCAAATCATCAGAAGCTTTCAGTGTATCATATACTGGTTGATGCGCTTGTTCATCTTGCAGGAAAAGATAAGCCCACGGAACAGAGAGGGAAAGAAGGGGGGTGGAAATTATTGCCGGAAAACTTGTCACCTCAGCACTTTTAAAGGGCTTTTAACCTTATCTCTGTGCTCAAGAATGTCTCTGGCTTGTTTGACATTCACTGAGCCAGTTAATATGCAGACAGACACGGGTTGAGAGAGTTGTGTGCAAACATGACTAATAAAAAAATAAGGTTTTTGGGAAGGGGTTGTTTGTGTTTGGGTAAGTCCTGCAGAGGCAACATTTTAAAATATGACCTGATAATGAGTGTGGAGCAGATCTTCACCAATGTAATCTCTTTCGGACAAATTATTCCTTGCATGTCGTCTGAAGTCATTGAATTGAATCTGGAAGAGGATACTGTACAAAACTCCCCACATTCTCATATCTACCCTCACACCATTTGACTCATTAAGGAGCGCTTTCACAATTAATGTCACAGAAAGGGGAGCCCACAAGGGGGGGACTGCAGTCGCACTTAATCAAAAATCTGCATTGCTTTAATGTTTTCCTTAAAGCCAGATTATCTCATTGTGAGTAATAGCTAGAGGGGGAGCAAAGCAATGAGATAGCAGAAGCACTTAGGTCTGCAAAAAAGGACTGCTGTTTTTTTTAGGTTTTTTTTAGATTTCTTTCTTTGTCTTCCTTTCCTCACAAAAACATTGTCGTCTTTTATCAACATTATGAAACTTTTTTTTTTATCTCTGCAGTTGACGGTTTCACTCAGAGGTGGCCCAGAGTCCAAAGGTGCACTCCAGTCTTTCTCTAACCTTGAATATCCTTTTGATTTTGGTGCGTCAGGTTCTTACTGAAGAGATGTTGACCTGCCAGCTAGCTATTGATTGCAGCAACATGGGATGCAATCTAATATTCAGTATCCTCCTACTGTCATGCCAGGCTGCCATGATGACGGACTATTTCGAGAGCAGCATAAGTGGGCATTCATTATTAATGTGATGGAGAGCACTTACTGTATGCATTTTACGTATATAGATGTTTCATGTTTCTAGCTGTGCAGCATGTTTTGGATTTTGTAACTAAACTATAATTGCACAAGAAAATAAGTATGTGACTTCACACTTAAACTACTTTCTTTTCTGACGTTGCTCCTCCTGCAGCACATTCTTAATTCACTTCACTTACTTTTAAGTACAGAAACTTATTAAACCTTCTCTGCAACTGCTGGTCACCTCATCCACCGGCGGATAACCTGTGCAGGGGAAAAGAGCTACAGAATGAGGTGATGTCTCCCTCCCTCTAGAGAGAGAGCGATGGCTTTGTAGCACAAGGTTTCTCCAGGTTAGTGAGACAAGCCAAGTGACTCTCAGAGCTGTTAGTGATGGAACCTGAGACAGGAAGTGCTCTCTGAGGAATACTGCTGCTTGTTTCACACCTGCTACCATGTCAGAGTGTGCTCTCTAACAGCTATTAGCAAGTGGCATGACATAATGAGCAAATATTGGCAAGGAGGAACTAAAACACACACATATTCACACACAGCCTTATAGCACACAAAATAATATGGCAATTTGAAATGGAAAACCTCCAAAGATGTGGGGAATAAATTCCACCATCACCATTAAATTGGCATTTCTATGATGACATGTCAGGGATTAGCAGTCAGATTTGTGGTTCAGCTAAGTGTCATCTCTGATACTAGAGTATTTTGATTGAGATGGCGCTTAGCCTCCTGTTGTGAGCACCCCAGATTTTATCATTACTGCCCTCTTCTAATTGACAATGCCTTCGAGCTAGCGTGAGCATAATGCTTACACTGCGTGGTAGCAGCTGGTGAAATATAAAACACAGGATTACAAGAGTGCGAAAATGTGTCTGTGGGTGGCTGGTGTGGTAGGTGAAGAACTGTATGTAGTATAATGCAGAAATGAAAAGATAGAGAGCAAATGAAAAGAAGGGTAAGTGAAGTGGAGATCTGGAGAAGACCACAGCTGGAGAGGTGAAGCTAGAAACAAAGTTATATGGTGCATGTAAGAAACAGCAGAGAGAAAAAGAAGAACCAAGGTTAAAAAAATAAATAAAGAGGGATGGGGAATGCAATAGTGTGATAAAAAGAGACTGTACGACTGGATGGCACGAGAAATCCCCACTGTGCTACATCTTAAATTCAACTGACTGTCAGCACAGGGCTGCCATGACTTGAAGGCAGGCGTGACCTGTGATTGGTCTCGGTGGGAATGAGGCGCTGAGATTGAGGCTGTGGCCAAGGCCACGAAACGCCTCAGCAAAAGGCAGACACTGTTGGAGCAGAACTTGTCAGAAACAAAAAGTGAGTGGAGACCGAGGGAGAGAAGGATAAAATATTCATTCCAAACCCACCTCTCTCTCTCTCTCTCGCTCTCTCTCTCTCTCTCTCTCTCCCTCTCCCCCCGTATTGCTTAAAGTGTTCCATTAAGAGAACTTTCAGTTGTCCAGTCATCTATAATTTAGCAGCTTTGTCACGTGGAGTTGCTTACTTGAGAGCGTTTGTGTGCTCTCTCCGGTCTCTTTGTCTGTGGTACAACCACGATTGGTTCTGTCAAGTGCTGTTGATTTGATTTTAGATCAGGTGTTCCCTCAAGTGTTCTGTGGTGTGATGTCTAATTAACTGAATTTGACCAATGGGTATCATAGTCAAACTTCTGTGTTAGACAGAAGAGCATTAGATCATTCTAGATAGATGAGATGTTTCCTGGAAAGCTATGGAGTGGAAATGGTAAACAAACATTTCTGACTGACCAAAATCACTACTGTGCTTCATTAGAAATGCATCTGTAAAACTACAAGGGCACTCAGAGAGCGCAGACCTCTGCCAAGCACATGCCCTATCTCGCAATGTTAACGAAAGTGAAAAATAATTTGTGTATCCGCCCCATGATTAGGATCTGCTCCAACATGTAATGGCTTCCTCCTTGGCCCATGCTACACCCTTCCACCCACCAAGTTTTATGGAAATTGGGCGTGTAGTTTTTCTCTGATCCTGCTGACAAACAAACAAACAAACCGGAAAACATAACCTCCTTGGCAGAGGTCAATAATAATTCAATAATATTGAAGCAACCTAATAAAAATCTATTTTTACCCTTGGTGTGAATGGATCAATGCAAGTTAACAGACCTGGATTTGCATCTGTGCTCACAACCACGGTTTAACAGGGGAGAATGTTAAATACTGCTTGTGTTTAGTGTAGAAGGCTGAACACAGCTTATTTTATGAAGAGAGACTTGACATCTGGCCCATAAGCAATTAATTATGCTCTGTCCTGGCTGCTGTCATGTTTCCAGCAAGTCTCCAAATGAAATGACAAAACACATTGTTAATTTCCCTCCAGGATGATGACGCATAAAAGCGTTTTCTGATCTGATGTCTCTATCGGTAGGACAATACCATTTATTGCTCCCAAGCGGCAACCGGGCCTGAAAAGTGAAGCCGATGCAGAAGTGCCTCAAACCTGCTTTCTATCTAATTTCCAGCAGGGGGCCACTTCACTGGCTTCAAAAGAAGTCCTTTATTTATTACCTTAATAAACATTTCCCTAACAAGTTTATGGCCTGAATTGATGGTTTCAAGTCTTCTTCAATACGGCATGATGTTCATTTTGTAAATTATGGTCCCATACATTTTAAAATTGATGTTAAATAATGCTTTAGGGGTGTGGCTACACGCCGACCTGTCGATCATGATAGAGGCTTAGCATGCGTTCTTTCTTGTAATTTGGGAGAGTCAACCCTTACAGAATTATGCAGTTAAACACACAGGAGGAGTAAATCATACAAGCCGGTGGGCTCGTCTACTCATACTTTACAATCATGTCAATGATGCTGAAATATGCGACACCGTTTAGCAGTGACATGTTGGCAACAACCCAGTATTTACCCATCAGAAATACCTAATAATAATGGCCAAATATGGGGTCGCACCTGTGTTAACTTTTTTATGTCACTGAGTTTGTTATGAAAGAATATTTACTGATCAGTATGCCCCGAAGCATGATCCTGATGTCCTACCTTTGGGTAAAGACACGTCAGTAGATCCTTTAAAGACTATTCAAAGAAGACCTTGGCCTTGGCATGTACAGTATTATTCATGTGTATATTTACGAGGTAATGAAAAGACTAAATACAAGCACAACTTTTTGATTGACAGATATGATTATAGCATGTGGTCGGAAAACACATGTTAATGTGGCTTGAGAGAACTAGACATTTTTAGTATTTGGTCATTTCTTTAACTTCAATTCAGTTTAATTTAAGCAATGTTGACAGAGATTCTGACGCATTCTTCTATTACCATTTTGTTAAGAAACACAGTGGAGGATGTGAAGACAGAGACAGTTTGTGTAGACTTGAGTACATTGAAGAATCACAGATTTCTTAACAACACTGGGATTATCTGGATCCCAGCATCATGCCATCTGTTTGTTTGTTTAAATCTGTGCCCTGATTTGTCAGTTAATCATACAACATTAATTCAGCTGAGACGATCTCATTCCTCTTTACAGGCCACTGCTTGCTGTTCCATGTCCCAGAGAATTTATGATTGATTATAGCAATAAATAACACCGTGTATGCTTCTTCATATGCTTCCCATGAGATGAATGGGGATCTATAAAACTGAGATCATCTTCATTTTTCCCTAGCAGAAATATGGATAAAAAATTCCTGAATACTTATATAGAAAAAAAAGCAACAAAAAATCTTAAGGGATGACATCTGCATCATGAGTTAAAGTGGAACGTACATTTACCTCAACTAATGCAAGTGAACAAGACGTGTAAAGCCCCACCGGTGGCTCCTAGAGGCTGCAATATTTATTATACCTCATTATTAAAAAGAAGTTTTGAACATGTTGAATAAATTAATTGAAGTGGGGGCATCAAGTGTATATAATATGTAATATAATGACAGTAATACACTTTATTTACAGTATATAGCACCTTTTTAAAACAATGTTACAAAGTGCTTTACATGAACAAAAACAATTCAGCACCACAATTAATAAAACCAAGCAAATAAAAGTCCAGATGATGGAATAGAATTAAATACACAAAATACAATAAAATAAGATAAAAACTGGGAAATAAACAAATATAATAATAAAAACATAGTGGAATTGGGGAAGTTTGTGTGTCCCTATGAACCTGAGGGCTGTGTTGTCTGGAGCTTGGTGCTCCTGGTAGGGTCTCCCAAGGCAAAGTGGTCTCAGGTGAGGGGCCAGACAAAGAATGGTTCAAAAATCCTATGAAAAATCGAGGAAGGGATGAAGTGACCCTGCCCGGAGGAAGCCCGGGCCCCCGCCTGGAGCCAGGCCCAGATGGAGGGCTCGCCAGCGAGCGCCTGGTGGCCGGGTTTGCCACGGAGCCCGGTCGGGCACAGCCCGAAACAGCTACGTGGCAGACATCCCTCCATCCCATGGGCCCACCACCTGTGGGAGGAACCGCTGGGGTCGGGTGCGCTGCCACATGGGTGGCAGTGAAGGTCAGGGGCCTCGACGGACCAGACCCGGGCAGCAGAGGCTGGCTCTGGGGACGTGGAATGTCACCTCTCTGTGGGGGGAAGGAGCTGGAACTTGTGCGGGAGGTGGAGCGCCACCGGTTAGATCTGGTGGGGCTTACCTCTACGCACAGTCTTGGTTCTGGAACCATACTCCTGGATAGGGGTTGGACTCTTTTCTTCTCCGGAGTTGCCCAGGGTGTGAGGCGCCGGGCGGGTGTGGGGATACTCACAAGCCCCCGGCTGAGCGCCACTACGTTGGAGTTTAACCCGGTGGACGAGAGGGTCGCCTCCCTACGCCTGCGGGTTGTGGGGGGGAAAAACTCTGACTGTTGTTTGTGCATATGCACCAAACAAGAGTTCAGAGTATTCGGCCTTCTTGGAGACCTTGAGTGGAGTCCTGCATGGGGCTCCAGTCGGGGACTCCATAGTTCTGCTGGGGGGACTTCAACGCGCACGTGGGTAATGATGGAGACACATGGAGAGGCGTGATTGGGAGGAACGGCCTCCCTGATCTAAACCAGAGTGGTTGTTTGTTGTTGGACTTCTGTGCTAGTCATGGATTGTCTATAACGAACACCATGTTCGAACATAGGGATGCTCATAAGTGTACTTGGTACCAGAGCACCCTAGGCCAAAGGTCAATGATCGATTTTATAATCGTTTCATCTGATCTGAGGCCATATGTTTTGGACACTCGGGTGAAGAGAGGGGCGGAGCTGTCAACCGATCACCATCTGGTGGTGAGTTGGGTCAGGGGGTGGGGGAAGACTCTGACAGACCTGGTAAGCCCAAACGGGTAGTGCGGGTAAATTGGGAACGTCTGGAGGAGGCCCCTGTCCGACAGACTTTCAACTCACACCTCCGGCGGAGCTTTTCGTGCATCCCTGTGGAGGCTGGGGGGCATTGAACCCGAGTGGACAATGTTCAAAGTTTCCATTGCTGAAGCTGCGGTGAGGAGCTGTGGTCTTAGGGTCTTAGGTGCCTCAAGGGGCGGTAACCCACGAACACCGTGGTGGACACCGGTGGTCAGGGAAGCCGTCCGATTGAAGAAGGAGTCTTTCCGGGATATGTTATCCCAGACGACTCCGGAGGCAGTTGCAAGGTACCGAAGGGGCCTCGAAGGGCTGCAGCCTCTGCCGTGAAAGAGGCAAAGCAGCGTGTGTGGGAGAAGTTCGGAGAAGACATGGAGAAGGACTTTCGGTCGGCACCAAGGTACTTCTGAAAACCGCTCGCCACCTCAGGAGGGGGAAGCGGGGAACCATCCAAGCTGTGTACAGTAAGGATGGGACGCTGTTGACCTCAACTGAGGAGGTAATAGGGCGGTGGAAGGAGCACTTTGAGGAACTCCTAAATCCGACTAATACGCCCTCTATGGTAGAGGCAGAGCTGGAGGATGAGGGGGGGATTGGCATCAATTTCCTGGTGGAGGTTGCTGAGGTAGTTAAACAACTCCACAGTGGCAAAGCCCCAGGAATTGATGAGATCCGTCCAGAAATGCTTAAAGCTCTGGGTGTGGAGGGGTTGTCTTGGTTGACACGCCTTCAACATTGCGTGGAAGTCTGGGACGGTGCCTAAGGAGTGGCAGACCGGGGTGGTGGTTCCCTTTAAAAAAGGGGGGACCAGAGGGTGTGTGCCAATTACAGGGGTATCACACTTCTCAGCCTCCCGGTAAAGTCTACTCCAAGGTGCTGGAAAGGAGGGTTCGGGTCGATAGTCGAATCTCAGGTTGAAGAGGAACAATGCGGATTCCGTCCCTGGTCGTGGAACAACGGACCAGATCTTTACTCGCAAGGATCCTGGAGGGAGCCTGGGAGTATGCCCAACCAGTCTACATGTGTTTTGTGGATCTGGAGAAGGCGTATGACCGGGTGCCCCGGGAGATACTGTGGGAGGTGCTGCGGGAGTACAGGGGTGAGGGGGTCCCTTCTCAGGGCCATCCACCCTCTGTACGACCAAAGCGAGAGCTGTGTCCGGGTTCTCGGCAGTAAGTCGGACTCGCTTTCAGGTGAGAGTTGGCCTCCGCCAGGGCTGCGCTTGTCACCAATCCTGTTTGTAGTATTTATGGACAGGATATCGAGGCGTAGTCGGGGTGGAGAGGGGTTGCAGTTCGGTGGGCTGGGGATCTCATCGCTGCTTTTTGCAGATGATGTGGTCCTGATGGCATCATCGGCCTGTGACCTTCAGCACTCACTGGATCGGTTCGCAGCCGAGTGTGAAGCGGCTGGGATGAGGATCAGCACCTCTAAATCGGAGGCCATGGTTCTCAGCAGGAAACCGATGGAGTGCCTTCTCCAGGTAGGGAATGAGTCCTTACCCCCAAGTGAAGGAGTTCAAGTACCTTGGGGTCTTGTTCGCGAGTGAGGGGACAATGGAGCGGGAGATTGGTCGGAGAATCGGCACAGCAGGTGCGGTATTACATTCAATTTATCGCACCGTTAGACGTAAAAAGAGAGCTGAGCCAGAAGGCAAAGCTCTCAATCTACCGGTCAGTTTTTTGTTCCTACCTCACCTATGGTCATGAAGGCTGGGTCATGACCGAAAGAACAAGATCCAGGGTACAAGCGGCCGAAATGGGTTTCCTCAGGAGGGTAGCTGGCGTCTCCCTTAGAGATAGGGTGAGAAGCTCAGTTATCCGTGAGGAGCTCGGAGTAGAGCCGCTGCTCCTTTGCGTCGAAAGGAGCCAGTTGAGGTGGTTCGGGCATCTGGTAAGGATGCCCCCTGGGCGCCTCCCTAGGGAGGTGTTCCAGGCACGTCCAGCTGGGAGGAGGCCTCAGGGGAGACCCAGGACTAGGTGGAGGGATTATATCTCTAACCTGGCCTGGGAACGCCTCGGGATCCCCCAGTCGGAGCTGGTTAATGTGGCCCGGGAAAGGGAAGTTTGGGGTCCCCTGCTGGAGCTGCTACCCCCGCGACCCGACCCCGGATAAGCGGATGAAGATGGATGGATGGATATTGTATTATTGTAGAGTATGGCTGGCCATAAAGTAATTTGTTTAAGTACATAATTGGTAGGGGTGTAGCGATAGATCGATCTGGATAGGTATATGGATTGAATGATCTGCGATCCAATATTGTCGATGCAAAGTGAAAATATCGATAGCTACAAATCGATTCCCCTTTATTTTAGATTTTTATTTAGATTATATAAAGAATAGTTTGTTTTTAATGTAAATGTCTGGAAGAGCACAGTAATAAAATTGTCAAATCATATTTTAGTAGTTTTTTTGAGTTGCTATAAATGTATCTGTTTTAAATGGGCATATATCGTCTCATATCGATCACAGGCCCCTGAATTGAATCGTATCGAAATCGCATTGTGACTGATATCAATAAATATTGCATCGTTTCCCAAAGAATCGATATAATATCGTATCATGATAAAACTTGTGATTTACACCCCTAATGATTGGACATGATGCAATTATTATGGTCATATCTTAACACTTCAGTCCACTCCTCTTGCAGAATTAAGATTTACTCTTCACCGTCTTGTACACAGACATGTTCTAGCCCCAGTCCTATAGAGAAAATTAAAGTTTTAAAAATGCAAATTAATCTGTGTCAATGTTCACGCAATCCCCCGGAAGTCATTTCTGATGCCATAATGCAAGTTATTCCAGCAGGACAGAATCAAGGGAAAGTAAAGAAATGAGATAACTGAATAACAGCTTGTGCCATGAATATTTCTTTTACTGCACCCGCGATGCATGTACATTGTAGGTACTTTACGTCCTGACTGTTAACTACCATACAGTATGTTAATGGAAATGTATGTATGATATATTTATCACCCACACTGACAGTGTATTGTAAATGAAACATTACAGTAAATATGACGCCTGGAGGGATGACAGGTCGGTGTCAAAATGTAACTTTAGCAAGTGATCATTAGTCCACATCCCAAATCCACATTCATTATCTGGACTTTGTTAGTGATCTTTCAGCCACTGTATCAACCGTTGTAATACAACCTCTGTACATCTGCAAACTGCACTCTGTATGCTGCTGGGTCCAGAAGGACAGCAGTGACCTTCTCATTATGAAAGCAGCTATAAATCTCTGGAAGTTACTATGACAGTTTTTTTTCCCATTGGGATCTTAGAGAAAAAACTTTTAGTATCTGCAGTTAGTTCAAACTAGCCTATATCCTTTGCATTCCACTTCCGGGACTGCTCCGGTGCTGCAGGAAATTCTGCCGGATGCATGTATTTTCCGTTTCCTTCCGCTTTCTTTGTGTTGGAATTTTAAATTCGTTGGATTTATGAGGACTATTGTTAACCTTTTCTCAGATCTCTGCATGGTAAATTGAGACAGCTAGCTAGACTATCTGTCCAATATAAGTTTTCTCTCACACGACTATTTTGCAGGGGCTCTGTGCGGAGTTTAGCACCGCCCATGACAATTCTGATTGGTTTAAAGAAATGCCATAAACCAGAGCACGTTTTCCTCCCATCCCCGAATGCTGTGCTAAGTAGCCAGACTCTCCTTCAGCGCGCTTTGGAGGAGGGTTTGGCAAAGCGAGAGTAGTTCAGACTGGCTTACAATGTTGCACTGGTTTCCAACTAATTTTAGCAAAGAAAAAAAGCTTGTACTGCTTAACTTATATGGTTAACTAATGTACAGAAGGTATTTTACACTGGCACCCAGGAAACGAGCTAGCCAGACTAATACATGTTGTTTATTCACAGGTCTCAATATAGTGAGACAAGCTGTTGTGTTTTTTAAAGATGTATTTCTGTGGCAAGTGAATACAACATTTTTTCCTGTTTAATAATTAAAAGTCTCATATAAGGTAGCACAAAGCCTCATGTTGCAGCTGCAGCTTGTGTGTGTCCAGTTGTGTCAGAAAGAATCAATTCTTGCACATGAATATGCTAATAGAGGAAGAGGATGCCACTGGCTGTTTCACAGTCCTGTAACACCTCAGCTTTAGGAACACAGTCTGTGTCAGCAGTCTGTAGGCTGCCAGCTTTGACAATGATTGGTTTTGAGTCGAGGGGTGTCTTTAACGTATTCCAGCAGATCTTTGTGGTGACAGATAAACTCTCTTCCTCTACGTCTCTCGATGTAAGGAAGCATGAGTGCTTCAATAGCCACCGGAAAAACAACTGTCAATTGAAGGAAATGCAGATGGTATACTCATTTTGGCTAAATCCTGAGATGTTAAGCACTTTCTTTTCTTTCCACAATTATTCTGCATTTTTCATCCTGGAACCAGGTTTCAAAGAAGTGCGTTTTCTTGCAGTGCATTTAAAGGATTCGTTTGGACGATAGGCTAAAAAGATGCAAAAGGTGCATTTGCATCAAAAAGCGTCTCCGTGTGGATGGCCCCTAAAACATTCAGCTTGACTTCACCACAATTAATAAGGGCTCAGTGTGTGTGTTGGTGTAAGTTTCAGTCAGTATGTGTGATGATATTGCTGAACACCGAAAATTTTCTCCACTGTAAAATGTAGAATGCATTAATTCCTGCATTGGTATCTGTTGGCATAGAAACAAACATGAAATCCCATGGCTGGTGGATGGGCGCATACATCAGTGCAGAATAAAGCTTAAAAATCAATTGCATGGCTGTCACATGCACGTTGAGGGTCACGGGGTCAAAAAGTAATCACCGAGAATTTCTCATGAAAATGCAAAGCCATGACGCAATCTGCATATGGAAATAGCACATAAAAAAGGACAACACATACTCTATGTAAACTGTAACCTCTGAGCACAGTCACATCAATCTATCCTGGTGTCAAACGTGTTAGTAAATATTAATAATTGGTAAGAGATTTCAGAGGGAGGTCATATGTAACAGGACTGCTACTAAGAACGTCCAAATTTGTGAACAAATCAGCCAGTCATTTCAGAGTCAATCTGAAACACTTGATAATGGACGGATGGATTGATGGATGGAAGGAAAGTAAGTCAAAAATAAAGTACACCATCAGTAAAATGACAGTCAAGATGAGTTGATCAACAATATGATTTTTTACATCCTAATTTCCCAAATTTCACTCTTGTCTCTTACATTAAAACTCATTCATTTCCAATCTCCCCAATTAAACTGTCCTGTGATTTAAAAGCTCATGAAAACCTGCTTCCATTAAATCAATCAAAGCTAAACCCAGTGAAGTCTATTTCAGTTTGAAGATGCGGGGCACAGTGCACTAAACTCATGATTGCCTTGATAATTTAATCATGACAATTCAAATGACAGACTAAAATGGTGCCTATACTCATTCTCTTCTGAATGTTAATAATGCATCAACATATTTCACAGGGATTTTATCCCCTCCCCCTTCTTTTTATTGCCTGACGCTTTCCAGCACCCACACACAAGCAAGAATAATGCATTTCACATTTCTGTAATTATTTCCTCTTAGCTCCAATATTTAGACGTCCCATTTGTGTAAACACACACACACACACACACACACACACACACACCACTCTCCAAATGGTGCCTAATAATCCCAGATCTGCCACCAGTGTGTTTCATTTGCTCTTAAATTGAAATGGCAAGTGGCCATAGAGTGCAGGGATTTATCTCATTAATAAACTACCACGCCTCCTCTCAGGCCTTAGATGGTTAGCAAGGAACTCAGGGTTTGAAGAGGCAGAGGACCATTTACAACTAATTTGCAGTTTCTTTCAGAGAGTGCAAAGAACATGAACATGCCATAAAAAAATTGAAAGCCTAGAAAAGGGTGAAACAATTTGAACAAACCTCTTCTCCCTCCTTTCTGACTCAAGTGGCTGTTTGTTTTCAAGTATTACAGATAGTAATACATTCCCCCCCAGAGGCTATCCAATTTTAATACAGAGACCACGAGAGTATTTTGAATTGCCTACATGTCAACTGTGACTCCCAAGCCGAGGTAAGATACTGTCAATAATATGACCATGCAGCTGTTTATATTTTCCCCAACAGTTACACTGCTTTTTGCATGAAACACAGCATCTTATTCGTAAAGATTTGTCATAAAGGTAAAGTAAAGTTAAGACGATTTTCTTGCCCACAGTTTTTACACTACGCGTTGGATATTTCAAAAGCTTCAGAGTAACGACATAAGTCCCTTTTACATACAGTATGTACCGCTCCAAATTTTAGTCGGGGGATGCTTACGACTGAGAGATGGTGAACAGGAAAAATGCTGCAGCAGTGTGAATGTAGCACACGTCCATTTAAGCAGAAGTACCCTGCCTCATTTATTCTGTGGGAGGTGCAGATGTTGGCCTCAAGGTTGGTCTTCTATACACTAACAAATCCACAAATGTTGTTGGTGTGCTTTTTTTTATTGAGAGTAGGCTACATATTTTCCTTATGCACAGCTATGTGACAAATACAGTAAATATGAATTAACACACACACACAGAAATTTTTTTTTCGGGAATTTGACATGGTATGACGAGGTAAAGGAGGAGGAATCAATACAAGATGCACAGAAGCCAAGGATGGAATAGTAACCCTGAGGATTTAGTAATATAATGTCACCACAATCAGTAGGTTTCTTTCTGTCAGAGTGAATGTACACAAATATGATGGCATGATGATGGCAAACTGGTCAGGAAATATAGTCATTAAAATACAGGTCTACCTGAATGCTAAACAAAAGGTCACAGGGTCAATTAGTGTTTTTCCTTTTGATAGTGTGAATCTGCACATCAAATGCCATGTACAGACAGTAGTTATTTTGGATGTACAGTAAGTTTTCTGCACAGAAACACAAATGGATGTGCTTAGGCAACCACATGATCTCCTCGCCAGAGCTCATTTAACAAACGCTGCGATGCCTGCGTTTCGCCAGTCAATACAGAGTTATTAGAACACAGCAATGAGGGGCATAACTTGTTGTCGAGAGAGCAACATTCAATATATTATGGATGACACAGGCTATAGACAATTATAAATACACTGAGGCTCACACTTTAGAGTAATCAGAATAAATTAGAAGATGAAATGCCTCCTATACCCATCTAATCAGCAGCATCCAGAATATGTTTGTGCATGATGCATCTTTCCTCAAAGTATGGCAGAGTCTGTTTATTGGCATCCAAACTGTTGATGCCAGTGCATGATAGACCAGTGCGCAGTCCCAGCCCAATTTCATTGTACGGTAGAGTGATGGGAATCCAGAATTCAAACACCCTGTCTTTAGCATGCAGACTCTGCACACTGAATACCGGAGCCTCTTGATGTACCCTGCTATATAGAATTAGGCTTGAATTATTTTTTTTACAACACTGGATCCTGACAGCCTCCAAAATCACAGAGCCAACATCAAACAAGCTGTGCACAACGTTGTCTTCCACAGAGAGCAAGCCAAAACTACACGTTTGACCCAGTTTTCTTTCACTCGTCAGGACGCGCTTTTCCAAAGCTTCTTTTCAAAGGAGCATCACAGCAAAGTGGGCTGATAACTGCAGTGCCTTTAAAAGACACATACTGAATTGATAAATGCAAAATAGGCCACATCAAGTCCTTTGATTTGGGATTGACCATCCCTTTTAAATAGATTAGATTCAGAGTTTTGTCATTATCCCACAAATTTTTCCACCTTACCCTCCATTTCATTTGATCTCCTCTCATCTATCTAAGCGCTAGTTCAGAGCCCAAACCAATGCCTCTCTCCTACTCCTATACCCATATAATTATATTATCTCTCCCTTTCACGGATTCTCCACCAGTTTCCTCTGTGTTGCCTTTATATGCGAGAAAGCCTTCACTACTGTTGAGGCGAACAAGAACAAGAAGCTGATTTCAATGGGGGAAGTGCTGACTTGTGTTTTTGAAAAACATAATTATTCAGGGATGGCTTTATTCTTCTCACTTCCTGATCTAATTAATAGTGTGAGACTTGTTTTTGCAGTAATAAGCACATATGCAGAACATGAGATTACACATTCTACTCCCTTAGTTATCACCTTTGTTGATAAATTAGGAATTTGCAATCACCGGCTGATATAATATAGAGCATCAATATTTCATGTGCAAGCTGTGGCACATGAAATATGTGGCATGATATTGTACATGCTGCAATCAAAGTGCTTCCAATTAGTGTGCAGCATTAATAGGAGCACATGTTGGATAAAGACATTGAATATTCCCTCTCATTATCCAGAGGCCTTTTGATATGTGTGCAACCATGAGGAGAAATTGAGAATCTTTTCTACATTGTTAGCATCGGCTACTGGGCTCATGGGGGCCATTTTAAATGATGTCATAGCACTGAGAAGCACAACACAAGGTAAAGTCAACTCACCCACTGAAAACAAGATGTGGGTTACTCACTTCCATTCACACATTTCCCTACAAATAGCTCTGTATTTAATTCTATGATTGGTGAGTAGGCTGCTGAAGAGCTTTTAACTGTGTGCAGACTGAATATTAAAAATGTCAACATGCAACGTGAATTATATATTTAACCTTGATATTTTGTGAGAGGCAGAGAGTGGCACGCGCTGCTGTCTGTTTTTCCGTGTGTAGATGGATGGAGTGAAGAGCTATGGGAGATGCAGAGGCTCAGTATTTCCACCACAGTAATCGTGTTTGGGGCTGGTGTTGGATGACATGGAGGTGCTTTCCCCACAGAGCTTTAGAGACCGTGGGGTTGGGTTTATTTATTCTGTTGGAGTGGTCCTCCTCTTAAAGTTTAAGCACACATACAAACACACACTCGTACACATGAAAAGTCAAAAACACACCTGGGAATCCCCTGTTATGCTCCCAACTTTCTCCACCGAAAGGATACTTAGGCCGTTTACACACCTGTAGTTTGTTTGCTTTGGTCCGAATCAGCTGGTGAGTTAGTAAACTTGGAGCGATTTGCCCTCGGTCGGTTTGGTTTGGTTTGGTTTCACACCTGGAAAAATCCAAGCGTACCAAAATACGTCATTACAAATCATGCAAGAACGTCCAGCCCTCTTATTGGTCGGATATGTCTGGGGGCGGGAGCAAGAAAGTAAATACAGGAAGAAGGTCCTGTGTTTTCGTCTAGTGGGCAAACCAGCTCATTTCATTAAAATGATCAGACATTGTTTCGCAAGAGACGTTACTACATCTGCTCTGGTCACCGAGACTTCGCTCTGCTGGCGTCTGTCTCCAATTTTAGCAGCAGCTGGTTTGACCACGGAGATACGAGTGACGGATGGCAAGCTTGACTGCAGTTTATTTCTGTGATAGAAACACTGCAAGCTGCTACAGTTTTCTGCTCTGCTGCATCGCAGATTGCTAAACACACCTGACTACAGGAGACATTAGCTCAGACTTACGGAGTACATATAGTTGGTGCGGTTCGAGTACGGAATCACGTTCTCACCACAAACAAACCGCTCCAGAGTTCGATTGAAAGCATACCGAGACCACCTCTTCAAGCAGGTCTCGGTACGCTTGTTTGGTCCGCTTTTAGTGCGCACCAGAGTTTGATTGCCGTGTTCTCACCTGCCCAAACGAACTGCACCAGCGGGGCAAACAAACTCTAGTTCGATTCAACCGAACTAAAGTCTGTCGGTGTGAAAACGCCCTTACTTACATTTCCATACAGATATCTAAGGAGGGATATATTGTTAAAGGTCCTATGACATGCTGCTTTTTAGATGCTCTTATATAGGCCTTAGTGATCCCCTAATACTGTATCTGAAGTCTATTTCCCAAAATTCAGCCTACTAGAGCCAGTCCCACAATGAGCTTTACTTAGCATGTGCCATTTCTGTGTCTGTAACTTTAAATGCTATTGAGGAGGAGAGAGGAGGGGCAAGGTGGAGGGTGGGGGTGTGGCCTTGACCAACTGCCACTTTGCTCGTTTGAAAGCCATGATGTCTCTCTCTTTCTCATGGGCGGGCCAAATTCTCTGGGCGGGCAAAGCAGAGAAAGGGGAGGTAATCTTCCTCCTTATGACCTCATAAGGAGGACATTCCAGATCGGCCCATCTGAGCTTTCATTTTCTCAAAGGTAGAGCAGGATACCCAGGGCTCGGTTTACATCTATCGCCATTTCTAGCCACTGGGGGACCATAGGCAGGCTAGGGGAACTCACATTAATGTTTAAAAAACTCATAAAGTGACATTTTCATGCCATGGGACCTTTTAAAGGAATATGTTTGAGGAAATATGCTTATTTGTATTTTTTGCAGAGTGTTAGATGAGAAGATCGAAACCACTCCTATGTTTGTACGATAAATAGAAGCTACAGCCAGTGACTCATAAGCTTAGCTTAGCATGAAGAACGGAAACGGGGAAAAGCTAGCCCAGGTCTGTCCAAAGGTAACTAAATCTGCCAACCAGCACTTCTACTTCTTCTTAATTTTATAATTCCTTGTTAGTTTCTGAGGATTTACTGTAGGGGGTTTAACGATCTGAGGTGAACTTTACAGCTGCCCACAATATCCAAAAATTCTTTCACAGCTTATTGGTATTTAAAAAATAAAAATAAAGCTACATTTAAATAAAATAAAGAGAATTAGTATTTTTTCACCAGAATTTCTATTTCCTGGCAGGTTGAAGAAGGCTTTGAAACAGCATTTAGACCATCATGTAGGGAGATAACATTTGCAAAAAGCATAATTGAATGATTTAATAAATTTGAAATAATTTTGAAACAATCATGTCTTTGTATTTGATGCACAGATGGGCAGTCCAAACTTTGTTCTAAAATCCTGGCTCCTCCGACCCTGCTAGTAAAATATAGTATTTGACAAAACCTCATCAGCAGGCCAAACTAACGGACTCACGCATCAAAATATCCCAGTTTTGATCAAGGAGGGCTTTTTGTATGATACCAGACAGCGAGCTGCCGGACTAGCTGTTGACATTTTTCATTTTCACCCTGTTGGCTCAAGCTTCAAGTGTGTGTGGTCGTTAATTTCACGGGCACGCAGTGAGTGACGACGAGCAGGCGAAATGATGTGGGTCAGCCAGCTGGCAGCCCTGAGAGGAGCTCTTAGCTGTGTTTTTATTATGGAAGAAAATCCAAGTATACCAAAGTTTTTCATGTACAGTATATGATTATGTCCTCCAGATGAGACTCAATGGTTAGGACTCCAACTAGCTTAACTGTGTTTTTGAAATGCAACCCAAAATCTGGGTAACATGCATAATGCAAAATGTAATGACAAATGCTTTTGTCCTGCAAATGTGCAGTTATATTTCTATCCATAAAGTCACCTGTTTAATGTGATGAAATCTATTTTTCCTGAGGCAATACATTATGCCTTGTGTAGATGTCCTCACTCTCTGTTGTTCACAGCTGTTTACCTCATCAACAACAACAACATCAACTTTAATTTTATGATATTTATATTAATTGTGTAGAGGAAACAAGCTGAGTTAATTGCTGTGTTAACAAATAGCTTTCATGGAAAATCTTAGTACGTACCTCTTAGTATCTGTTTTTTTTCCCTCTGTGATGCACCACTTTCTACAGAATTTACATGTAAATTACACAGGGCCACATCCATTCCCAGCAGCTATACTTTAGAGGCTGTTTGTGTTCTTGTTGTTGTCCAGGGGATACATGATAGTGCTGATGTGTTCTCAAATTGCTTCCTATCTGATATTTTCATTGAAGATCTTCTGAACGACAGAGCCAAGGCTATCCATCTTGTATTGTTTTTCCTGGAGTGTCCCTTGTAATAACACTGCAGTTGTATTGCTCGATGGCCCCAGTCTTGTTTGCAATGACTAAACTGTTTTCCTGGAAAGAGTCCTGGCTAAAAAGACCGAGGTCCCAAGTCTTTTTGTCAGTTTTAATAATGTTGCTGTCCGCTGAGAATACCACTGCAGATCATCGCCGGGCCTTTTTGTTAATGACTGAGCAATATTGTTTTTGAACCCAATTCAGCAGAAAAGACACTGGGGAAGAAGATGCTAGGTTATCTTTTCTCATTTGAATATGGACATGGCTCAGTGCTTGGTTCTTCCTCCAGGCAGTTCAAGCCTTCACATAAATTATGCTCAGAACAAAAAGGTTGATGTGTGCTTTACAGGAGTTTGCGAGGGCGTTGCACTGTGACTGTGCCCATTAGTGGGTCTGTCTGTCATCTATCAGAATGATCCACGTTTAATGAAGAGGTTTTTGTTAAAAGCAGTCGACTCACAACTGAGCAGCTTTCTTTTCACCAATCAAAAACCTCTGAGCTGGGTGAAGGCCAAGTAGAACTGTAGACATTTGTAACTGCTGATATATCTTTGATTCTGGACAGGAAAAGAGCACCAAGCTGTAGAATCTCATAAAACTGAAGCACTTCACTGGTCACACATCCCCAAATGGCAAAATCTGACAATAGTTTATTGAAGCATTTCCTCAATCTGTGGATACAGCAGAACAGTTTGTCATAGAAGCACTTCAGGTTTGTTCATTCAAATTCATCCCGAAAGACCTTGATAGTAAGAAAATTCAAGATATTTTAGGAAGTCTTTAGGAGATAAAGGGAAGGTTTATACTTCACACATCATCAGGTTGCAGTAATGTCCTGAATGAAAACACTGACTGTGAACAAGCACAAACAAGATTATGAGGTCTGTGTTGGCGATGTTGAGCATGACTGTGTTCCCTGCTCTGGGTCTCTAAAACGATAAACACATAAGAAAACAGCCGAAAATTATGTATGCCAGATCCCTTTGCTACTCTCAACCAAGGTTTGACATACTATAACAGTGGGATTTGTATACTGATTGACACCGGATTGTAAAAGTGGAAGGAAATGCAATCTGGACGATGAGGCTTATTTTAAAACAATCTGTCAAATTTGTCAGCCATATCGGCCTAAGTGTGTTAGCTCACACCATTTGCTCTATAAAGACTGACTTCTCATGCATTTCCACCATGCTTATGCTCATTAAAATGTCACCACTGTGTCTGATGCCAATCACCACAAGCGGCCCATATGGTTGCTTCCTTCCTCGGTGTATGCTGGCTGACCTCTATGCCCCACGCTGATGTCTCTGGCTAATACACTGGTCACAGATGGAAACTGTCTTCAGCAGAGCTCTTGCTGACTGTTGGCCATCCTGCCATCACACACAGTCTCCGTGTTATGTTCCGGGAAGTTGAGGACCCAAAGGCAGAGAGCAGGCAGGCAGGAGAAAGTTGAAGACGAGGATTTATTGATAAAACACAAAAATAAACCAAGGAAGTCCTGAGCGCAGCAGCAGGCAAAAACCAATACCAAAAATGAAGACAAAGAGAATCCAAAAAACCAAGGGAGTACAAAAAACTGGAAACACAAAGCACAGAAACTGATGGAGCTGACACTGGGGGAACGAGCAAACACAAAAACGCACAATGATCTGACACAGGACAAGGGGAACACAAAGACTAAATACAGAGGTAACAAGAGGCAGGTGACACAAGGGCTGGGAAAACCCAAGACATGAAGTAAAACCAGACAAGACAAGACAGAAAACCAGACTATCAAAAAATAAACAGGAAACAGAACATAAAACAAGACCAAAAATCACACAATCACAAGGAGACATGACAGAAAACAGGCTACCAAAATATGACAGGACAAAACACCAAAACCATAACACTCCGGGTGTGAACGTTGAACAGTATTACCTTTTTGTTTTTGTTCTACCCTGAATTACAGCTGAAATCCAGGACTTCCACCTGCCTTCTTCCATATTACATAAGTTACAGTGAGTGAGCGCAGTAACTTGCGGGATTTGCATTGTGCACTTCCATAATTGTGCCACTGTTTTCCTAGTCCCATATCACTAGGGATTGCCATTTCCATAGCTTTATCTGTGTTATTTGTCAGCTGTGGCAGTACACTGCCTCACCTCTTATCAGAACAATAGGCAACCGAGCAAGGTCCATTAGCATTTGTAAGGGCGTGGGAGATCATAAGATAGAAAATGAGAGTGAGTTCAAATCACCTCTGCACCTGCCTTCCTTGGGACGGTCCGTGAAAGGCTACAGCGGCATTTAATAATTTCTGCATTGAAAATAAAGCAGTCGCACCCATAGGAAATAGATGGACTCCGAGTGAAACCAAGATTATATATTTTACCGAAACAAAGACAACGCATCTGAATGGAACAAAAGAAAGGCGAAAATCACACAGCTATTCGTCAACAGCATTATTGCTCTTACTGGAAGCACAGTGAGGGGGAAAGAAAGAGGGAGCAGCCGCCTGCGCAGGAGCTGCAACTGCGCGCGTTCATCCAAAAGATAGCTTTAAACCCGCTTTGTTAAATGAAAACGTAGACTGATGAAGATGAAGCGCCCGCTTGGATAAATAGGAGCGCGTGGGAAGGATGCGTCTCTCCTTAGGAGCAGGTGTATTCAGCCAAGTGGAGGCGCAGGGCACAAAGCAGGAGCAATGCACAACAGCCACCGGACCACAACACCTGCTCCAAAGGAAAACCCCTCGTGCTTAGATAGCCTACGCTACTGTTTAACGTGCTTCTTCCCCTCAAAATAACTCGATTTTTTTCTTGCAATTTATCTGGTACCAGGAGAATGTGGGCACCGTGAAACTGATGGACGCACATCTCATTTGGAAAATACTGTAGTGAGAAAACAAATAATAATCAAGGACTGTTCTGTTGGCTTCTCTTACGGCTGCTTCACTGAAATCCTGTTCTTATCAATGACAGAATCATCTGCAAGGATGCCCGTAACACTTTTATCAGCGGAGTCGCTCTACATAGGAATGGAGGTGCTGATTGCAGTCGCGTCTGTAATCGGTAACGTGATGGTGGTTTGGGCGGTGAAAATTAATAATTCGTTGCGAGATAACACGTTTTGTTTCATCGTCTCCCTGGCTCTGGCGGATATTGCAGTGGGAGCCCTCGTCATCCCTTTGGCCATTACTATCAGCATCGGACTCCAAACTCACTTTTACAGCTGCCTGCTCGTAGCTTGCACGGTGCTGGTGCTGACGCAAAGTTCAATCCTGGCCCTACTGGCTATTGCAATTGATCGCTATCTCAGGGTCAAGATCCCGACCAGGTAATGAGGTTTTTCGCAACATGAAAATGAAGAGAGGCCACATGGAAACGTGACAGTGAGGTTGATAAGAATGGTGCTGATGATGACAGTGTTTTAGCAGAAGTCACTACAGCTCCAGTGCTCTGCTCATGGGCATAGATTTCCTCATGGGTCTTGTTTCACTTCACATGATGCCTCCATACTGCCATTCCCTTTTGTATGCATATAGCAGATCTGACTCACCAGTACTGACATGACAGCTAACCAGGTCACAGCTGATCAACCAACAGCTTTTTATTAGTCTCTCTGTCCTGAGAGATGCTAATATGTGTGGAAGAGTAGCACAGGGACAGAATTAGTATGATGGCTGTAGGAAAAATGTGTTTTCTGTGTTCCTCTATGGCACAACAAAGGTCAGGTTTGCTGTCAATGATTCCATATCTCTCTTTTATTTGATGCCACCAGTGGTTTATGAGTCCGGGCTGAAACAAAAGACTAAGCAGCGGTGCTATAAAGGCTGAAAAGATAGGCTTAGTAGAAGAGGGGAATTTATATTGTCTGATAGCCTTGAACTGTAATCTCCTGTCTAAGACTCAACTATATCTTACTTCCTAAGCTTTTTATTACTTATAAAACCACCCAAGCTTAATGGTGTTTGCTACAACAACTTTTACGGTGAGTCCTTGTGTTATTTAAATCAGAAATTCTCTCACTAAGCAGTTGCTACTGCCACTCCTTTCCCACAAGAGGGAGGATTTTCTCCCTCCTCCCACACTCCATGCTGTTAGATTATTATCTGATCTCTTCTAAGCAGACCAGTTTCCAGGCTCAGTGTGTGAATAATGATCTGCTTGCCATGCTTCAGACACAGACCTAACTTATGCATACATCCCTGATTGATACCAATCCAAGACAAGGCACCGGGCTAAATTGCAGGGTTGTGTTTTGCTTCAGACTCCACTACACCAAAGGTCATGTTATTGTAATGCTAATACAATTACTACAACATACATTGTCACTATCAATTATTAGTTATCTGAAAGGGAGCAACATGAGCTGGATTATGTAGCTGTTTCCCTGCCTCAGGCTGAGTCTCTCTGTACATTTATTGGTGATATGGAAAGAAGCGATACAATTTTACGGCCTCTGCACCTTTTACCTTCTTCTATCTCCTTCTTCTTATCCATAAGACACTATAAACAATGAAAAAGCCAAACCTGTAAAGCCTGTTGTAGCGTGCCAAGTCCTGCAACTTGTGTCCACTGTACTGCTGTAATAAATTAGTAGATAATATTGAGCCAATTGTAAAAACTATATTTCAGTTTTCCTTGAACAAAAGAAGCATCAAAAGCAGCAGTGCTGCAAAGGGCAAGGTTAACTGATAAGGGTTTGCAGACACTGTGTTGTTTGAGTGGAAATATGTGCTGCAAGGAAATGTGTGTAACATGTCCAGGGGATTTTGGTTTGAATGGTAACTCTTTTTTCTGAATCACACCTTTTGTCAGCCCAAGGACACTGACAAAATGAAAAATAAAGTAAATAAAGCCTGCATGTCCTGACAGCGCTGTGAGAGAAAGTGCTGACATTATACTGTGTTGTCTGCAGGTACAAGCAAGTGGTGACCCCTCGGCGAGCGGGGCTGGCAGTGGTGATATGCTGGACGGTGGCCTTCATCGTGGGGCTCACCCCCATGTTAGGCTGGAACAACCTGAAGCGCCTCCAGCAGAACGGCTCCATCAGCTCTGATCTCATTATCACTTGCCAGTTCGAGAACGTCATCAGCATGGACTACATGGTCTATTTCAACTTTTTCGGCTGGGTGCTGCCACCGCTGCTGTTCATGCTGGTCATCTACGCAGAGATCTTCTACGTGATCCACAAGCAGCTTAACAATAAGAAGTTCACCACCAGTCACACAGACCCCAACAAGTACTATGACAAGGAGCTGAATCTGGCTAAATCTCTGGCTCTGGTTCTTTTTCTCTTTGCCATCAGCTGGCTCCCCCTCCACATCATCAACTGCATCACACTTTTCTGCCCTGAGTGTGAGAAACCCATAGTCCTCCTCTACATCGCCATCCTGCTCACCCATGGCAACTCTGCTGTCAACCCAATTATCTACGCTTTCCGTATTAAAAAGTTCCGCACGGCCTTCAGGAAAATCTGGCAGCAATACTTCTGCTGCAAGGACACACCAGCTCTGGAGATTCAGCCCAGCGACAGGAAAGAGATGCCCAATCCAGAGCCACAGCAGGCTACACCACCACAGTCCCCTCAGAAGGAAATCCAAAAATCTAATCCACAACAGCCAACACCACCTGAGCAGCAGCAGCAGGACCATAGGACCGAACCACCCCAACAATCTAAAGAACATCCACCCTTACTGGAGCACAATGCAGTCTAAGCCAAGGAACAGAGCTGATCGCTGGCTGGGAAAGTGATGAACAGTGCACAAGCATTGGTTCTCTCCTCATTTGAATGTGGTCTAATGAGGAGCATCATGTCCTACGATGCTCTAGTGACTGAGGCGATCATTTATTCAAATACTGGAAGATCATTTATCTTTACTCAGCAGGAGTGGATTTAGTGAGCAAAAAATGTTATCTGAACAAAAGGTTATCTATTAACTTGCAATAATGGAAGTCTTTTTGAAAGTGACTGTCTAAGTAACAGACTGAAGACAAGCTTTTAACTGTTCGCTATGATCGAACAGTTGGTGTGAACGTCACAAAATGTGCAATATAAGTTATTGTGGTTGGTCAGTATCAGATTATCAAATGTTATAACTTGCTAAAGAATGAAAGTTTATACGTTCAAAAGAGCAGGTTCATCTTACTACTGTAATACTGTGTGTATGTTTATACTGACAGTGGTTGAAGAATATGAATGTAATGGTAATGTAAATAAGAGACTACAGCAGCACAGCTTTGAACGCTGAGCTCTTCTTCAGGGTCTTAATCGCACAACAGTGGTAGCACAAGCAGAACTATGGTAGAGATTTTTGCAGCAACGCTGTGTGTGTGTGTGTGTGTGTGTGTGTGTGTGTGTGTGTGTGTGTGTGCTAATAGAAGGGTTTCGTAATCTCTTAACTCTTCTCCACTAGAGCCGAGTCCCTCAGTGGACCCAGCAGCACTGGTCCATTACTGAGGAGATGGACAGGGATAAGAAGCAAGCGGCTGGAGGGAATGGGAGGTTTTAACCTTTTAGAAGCTGCGTGCAGGAGACTCGCGTCTGCAGGACCACAGCTACTCATGTGGAAGAAAGACAAGATGCACTTAAAGCTCATGTTTATCCAGCCTCCATGCCAGCTGATGCTGGGAGCTGGGTTTTCCTTCTTCTTTTTTCGCTAAATGGACATATGATAACCATAACATAATTTACCACAAGGAACAGTGGCTTTCATGGCATTACTCAGTATTTTTCATTAGAGATGTTCCGATACCGATACCAGTATCGCTATTGGCTCCGATACTGCCTAAAACACTGGTATCGGTATCGGGAAGTACTGGAGTTTATGCACCGATCCGATACCACGTAATAAAGCCCTAACGAAAAAATACGTTAAAGTAGTTTATTTATGTTCTTTTTCCGTTCTAACTGACTGTCAAACTGCATAATAAAAGAAAGTTCTGTGGCATTCAAAGTTAGAAATAATATCACATCCATACAGGTATAGTAGTATTCTTAAAACATAATAAAATATATGACACACTGGTATCGGATCAGTACTCGGTATCGGCCGATACGCAAGTTCAGGTATCGGAATCGGTATCGGGAAGCAAAAAATGGTATCGGACCATCTCTAATTTTAATTAGTTTGTAGTATGGACTAGACTGGAAAAGACAACCAAAAGATTGTGAGTATCTTAATTACACTGTAAGCTCAACATTTTGCATAATGCCAAACTGTCGTAATTAAACAATGTTCAATGCCACTGACATAAAAACACTGTTTGAGAATGTAAAGTAATTCTGTTTTGTCTCTTGTAAAGACTCAGAGCTCTGGCCAAGTTAGTTCACTGGTGTTCTCTTAAGTGGGTGACAATCTCTTATGTAAGATTACGACATTTTCCATTGCAGTCTTGACGAGCATCTCTCGGAAACGAACATTTGGCAGTGACCATTTTGATGATCACATTGCCGCCGAGAAGGCAGAATCCTTAATGCAATCTGCAGTAGCAATACCTTGATTTGTCTCATACATAACATATACTTAAGGATAAAGAGGATAAATAAATGTATAACATAATGTTCCTTTAGGTAATGATATTTAAAACATATGTTTACAGTTTTTATTCTAATAGAATAGAGAATTATAAATATTTGTGATATTATTATATTATTTCATAGTTAGAATGACTTCTGGTGCAAATGTGACTACTGCACATACTGTCCAACCCTGTCTCCAAGAGATTACGTTTATATACTACTAATTTGCAACATTAACAGCAACCATAATGGCACCCGGATTATGTTTTCTATTAACATTAATGTGGAAATGTCAAGTCACAGAAATGTTGATACTAAACGTATAAGAAAATGTTCACTGACAATGTATTTAATTTGTTTTCCACCAAAATATCCAATACGGCAATATAATATCTGCCAAAACCACGATCTTCTCTGAACCTAACCACAGACAGGGAGTCTGGATGCAAAGCGCAGATGTTGGTGTCAAAATCCTGACCTTTGTATCCTCCTTAATCTACAGGTCCCCTTAGCTCTATAAAGGTTTATAGCGTCTTTCAGCTCATTGTTTTGGTTTTGGCTAGCAAACTGATTTGGTTTAGTCTCACCGCTCTCATCTCATCTTTCCAGCTGAAGCAGGCTGCTATTTCAGACAACCTCAGCACCTAGCTGGTGATATTCAGAAGCATTGGTTATGAAGCATTCATAACCTGGCCATAAACATGACTCCAAATGAATGCTTTATTTTGCTCTGTATCTGCTGGTTGTAATAAACAGCTGTTTGCTAACAATTTTCAATACAGTCAATTTACAATTGACTTAAAAGGTGACAATATGTTAATGTTCCCTGTTCCTGCTTCCCCTAAGTGGACAAAAAAACAGATATTGCAGGTTCACAGGTAGGCGCTAACAGCCGTTATCAATCCGTACTTTCCTCACGTGGTCAGCACTTCCTGTATGTTAACTGAGGATACACTCAAGTGTACCTATTCAGTTATTTTCTATCTATAAAGTCCTCTTGACAAGTCAACTTGCTCAGCTGTAATTATTCCACAGCAAGCCCCGGATATCTCAACTTTCTATTGGTACCTTGCTACAGCTTGGCAGCGCTGACAAAATTCTCATTACCCCTGCAATAATGCAGCGAGTGGCTCTTAGATAACATTTGAGAGTTGTCGTAGCTCTGACAACCCATTTCTTCTCTCAGTGTATAAGTTCCTTTGATATTTGGCGATGTATAAAGTTCCTGGAATGACCATGTTATTCTAGTGAGTACTGCTGCTCACTCTCGCTGTGTGAGGTCTCCATCTCTCAAGTTGCCAACAGATTCACTTCAGTCTCCTCTTTCAGATACAACTTGCAGCAGAAAATACATTATATGTGCACGTTCATATGATATAGCGCTGAGCAGAAAGCTTTTATAAATCAACAGTCTGGTTCGATATTAGGAATGTTTTACATACACTTTAACACTTATTCAGTCTTGGAGGCTATTTTTATCATGTTGGCTTGGTTTCCTGGGCAAAGATGCTGAGTTTCAAGGAAGTATTGAATATCAAGTCGAAAGAGGCTTCAGCTTTGTATTTCCAACAGAACAGCAGAGGTGACCTTTCCCTGCAGCTACCTACTGTCCTTGGGGCTAATGTGGGTGCTAACCGCATATCCCGAGGGAAGGAGAGGGGCCTCTCTTTCTACCGCTTCATATTCCCGTTCTGCAGTGTAACCAGGTTCAGGGTGGAGCAACTTTGTGTTTTATGTTGTGACACATGTTGTGTGTCTATATCTATTACATTTGCATTAGATGAGGTACATGGCTTGGTAAACATTTGCGAAGGAAATTCTCTGGAAGATGTGAATGTTGTAGTGATGTGTTTGGGAATAAATGCAAATTAATATCAAAATATTGTAATAACAAGAGAGTCAGTGTCCTCCACTGTACCTGCCATGATCCCTTCTGGTGAAGTGCACCTATTTGGATAATAATATTAATAATATTTCTTCAGAATGGTTTGTTTCAACCATGTTTCAGGTCAATATTTAGTTCTGTACATTAGCTGAAGATCTAACTGACAACAACCTTCCAATCTGCCAAAGACTCCCTGTACTTCCACTATAGGGCAGGCTGATGGGGAAATGCATTGCATGATATTTATGTCCCAGTAAAGGGCTTTTTTCATTAAAAATGGAGGAGCAGTTTGATCTACCTGGGCTCTGATCTGGCCTCATGAATAAGCAAGGGTGTTGTGCCCCTGGTGCTGCTGCACAACAGGATAAACAAGCCTCCTTGTCAGAACACTTTATATACCACAACATCTGTCTTAGGGAACAGCTGTAACACAGCTCCAATGCAGAGCTTTAAGGGATAAAGGAAAGATAACACACACGTAAAAGAAGCACTACAGTATGATGGTGTTATATAGTAAAGCACAGAACAATATCCACCATCACATCACATACGGCTGATTGTAGGTATTCTTCTGCATATGTGATTTTACAGGAAAGCAATCAGTCATAAAACAAGGCCACCAATTCTGCCTTTGCTGAAAGAGCATCTGTGTCATACCAATCTGTGTTATGATACAGCAATGTGGGAACATCAATTCCTAGTTGGCATAGCAGCTAATGAAAGGCTGCATTCAAACTGCATAAAAATGCGAAGATGCACACAAAAAAAGAGTGGGTGCAAATTTGCAGCACATGGAAAATTTGCATGCAGTAACAACTGAACACGGCCTATTAAGAAATAATGATATGGAACAGATTTTAGATCAACAGTTACAATATAGCAAAGCAATTACACAGAGCAGATGAACTGCCATCTTCTTCAGCTGTGAATTTAACCTAAAGGTGCTACAATCAATAATCTTTTACAATGCTTCAGAAACAGTTTCCTCCCACTCACTGAAAACAGCAATAAGGGCTCACAGCATGTGTGACAACCCTTCAATAAAACAGCAATAGGTTTCTACAAATAACACTCATTTTCTCCAACAATCGATTATTCAGGCTTATTAGAACAACATAAATATTTTAGCTAATTTTTTATCAAATCTCTGCCTCAGGAGGTATTTTGAAAAAAACAGCCTTGAAGCTAAGGGTGTAAAACGTAGGGGGAGATTGGCTCCTGTGTGAACCCAGACTTTAGAGAAGATGCAAATAATGGTGCCAGGATTTCATTTAAAAAATAAGTTTTATGGAGCAGATCGAGCAGAGTTATGTTATGCTTTGTTAAGTAGCATAATCAACTTCCCTTGTAAAACAGAGATTTTCCTTATACTGGCTGTTAAAGATTGATGCTGCATTTCCCCCCACCAGAACGTTTTTCCTACCCCTCTTTTGGCGTCATTGACAGTTCTTATGACAGACTGCCACCTGCTGGTAAAGAATATTTTGGTATGTTTGATTAAAAGTGTGCAGGAGGAGTACTCACTTTGGTGGCAGTCTGTGGTGGAGGGTACTAAGGTCACATCTGGTTCCTTCATTAAGCTTCTCCCCCAGGTCCTGATGGGCCTTTCAGCGCCCATAGACTTGTATTTAAAATCTTCTGATGGCAGCTCCAAATTACACTAGAACTAGCTCATGGAGCAGGGATGAAAGAGCCAAAACAAAAACTCCACTGCATGCATTTGCACATTAGATTCAATACATAATTCAGCCACATGTTGCTCAGAAACAACATGAATCCACAAGATTATACATTTCAATAATTTTCCTCAATAATAGATACTAATAATAATAGTACATAATTAAGTGCACCCCATTATAATCATCTGTTTTATACAATTATGTATAGTAAAAACTTGCAGTTTAAAGAATGCACAGTAGAATTGGCAAGATAATTTATCAACTATTTAAGCAACATTTTCCACACCACACCAAAGGCATGTGTCATATCCACTGCGCCATCACCACCCCTCACACACAAGCTGCCATTGTGCCAAAATAATGTTTCTCTTATGAACTTCAATATAATGTACCTGCGGAAGAAGTATTCCGATATGGTACTGAAGTAAAAGTAATACTACAGTGTAAAAAGAATGCAAAAGTAAAAGTCATGCATTCAAAAGCTTAAGTAAATAAAAGAATTAACATCAAAATATACAACTTATAATATATAAGTACCAAACTCAAAGTACTCATTTTGCAGAATGGTCCATTTTAGAATAATGCATATAATATTACTGGATAATAATTATTGATGCATTAATGTGTTCATTACCCGGAGCTCATTTTAATTAGCCTACTTTATATAATATACTACTTTATATAAACATACTGTGAAATCAGTTTTTAGTTTTTTACTGTGTTCCTCAGGCATTTTAAAGAGGTTACTTATGGTTAAAATGCTATGCTTGAGATAATGTAATGCTAGATATATTGCTGTCCACTTTAGTGACACAGGCAGTCATCAGCAAATGTATAACCACTAACAGTAATGTCAGGGTTAAAGTTGTTTTGCTGCATTACGGGAAAATGACACAGTGTGTGCGCAATGATCTGGGTTTTTGTCCTAGAGGGAAATGTTGCATTTATCTTAGGCCATGCGAGTTCAAACTCCGGCAACCCTGCACGGTAACAGAGAGCTCAAACCCCAGCAAACACACATCAAAAGGAGGGATAATTGCCTGCCTCAACAAGTCTGAACCAAAGTGTGCAGAGGCAGCTGAAGTGCAGAGCCTGACTCACTTCCCGCCTGCTATCAGCTGCTTGTCCTTTATCAAGAAGGGGAAATTCCCATCCCTTTTTACCGTTTTCTGAGCTGGTGGTTTTAAAACCCTGTTGAATGGACTTCAACATACATGACTCTTTACTATAACACAAAATGCCTATCTGTAACAAAGCACTTTTTTGGTTTGGTTTACAGGCAATCTGTCGGTCCTGGCAGATTTTGAAAACAACTCTTTAAAACATTGTGGAGGCGTTGCTCCATATGCAGTTAAACAAGCCATAATAATATTTGGTGCAATCAGAGCTCCCATCGTGGCCCATGCTGTCACTCCCTGTGGCTGTGCTTTGGATGGCAGAGGATGGAACGCCTATAAAGGCCACTGCTTATGACTGGCAGTAATTAGCTTTTAACGGTGGTGGTGAAAGATGGCTGTCCATAATTTCAACACAACTCCGCCTGCCTGGACTTGCTCTGCAGTGGCAGCCCACGCCTCAGCAGACGCAGTCTACCCTCATGCATGGCTCTCGGCCAAACCCGCCTGCTGTTTTTTTAGTGACATTATATAATTACAAATTGTCTACAGTATCACTTTAACTTATACCTCCCTGGGGTGGCCTAAAAGGGGTTAAGGCGCCAAACATGAACCACAACGTCCACAGATCTTTGTTGCATGTCATTCCCCATCTCAAACTCTTCTTATTTCCTGTCATCTATCTACTGTCGCTATCCCATAGAGGCAGAGAATGCCAAATATATGTGTGTGTATATATATCCCTTAATAACTTCTGTCATGGTAGAATTTCTCACACAGGTGAACCATGTGTACACAACCAAGAAGATATGTTTGGTTCTCTTAAAGCCACAAGTTACTCAACAAAGCAGCAAGAATGTGACAATCATGTATGTATCCATACAAAGTCATTGCAAAACATCAGTACAAATGCTTCCAGGACTTTCTGCCATATCCTGTTTCACTCATCAGTACCAAAGTGTCCCAATCCTGTAGAGTACCTGAGTGGATACAGAGGGAATTTTTGGTCTGAGGTTGCCACCAATGGCTTGGTGCCAGAGCAATGGGAAAGAAAACAGTGATAAGCAGTAATTGTTTATATGACATGCATTTTTACTAGCTTTGATCAACTTGACATGGCACTTTGCCTTGATCCCTGGCAGCGAGGTGGAACTTCATTTCCTCACATTAAGATTAAGAAAAGTTGTTGTCTGCTAATGTAAGCCAGATGACGTTTTAAGACTGATACAAGGTGTCAAGAGAATACACAACACAACCATTATTTACATTTAGTTTTGTATCAGTATCTTCAAGTAATCTTTGGCTGACCTACTTTAACCTAGCCTAAAGTATTATATTATATAGTAAATAGTTTATCCTGGGCTGGATGTGACAAGGATGACATATCACTTTGAGGATCATTATTATCAGCATCTGAAAGTACTATAATACATCTAAACATCTTGTAAATATGTATGTATGTATGTATGTAATATTTGTATGACTCTGAATACGAATCCATCGTTTCTATCTCTTAATCTTTACAGAAGATTATTAGATTGTTACACTAAAATATTGTATGAACAAGTGTTGGCACAGTAAGCAAGAAATATTCCCAAAGGTGACTAATACTCTAGATGTTGGAGAAGCAGAAGTAACCCTCCAGAGAGACATGAGTCAAAGCTGTGGCCTCTTGTACGTCTACATTTATATGGCTGCACACAACTTTATGGCAACTGTTTAAAGTTTGTATATGCAATTATTTCTGTCTATATTATCATGCTGACTTATAATGACTCATTACAGACAAGCTATTTTATGAGTGATACTTGAGGGCTTGGAGGGCACAACATGGTTTCCGCCCTGGCGATTGCTTGTTTTGATCAGTTTTGGCTGGGTCATAACTTCAGTTTGCTGCGCTCCGAGGATCTTTGTGTGCCAATTTCACCCACAAGCATGCATAGTATCTTGGCAAATTAAAAAGGGTTGCAAATATTCTGAGGTAATACATTAGACATGCTGTTCATTACTGTTTTAGTTCATTGTTATTGTAATAATGAAGTGAACATAGAATGACCGAAAATAAAACAAAGGAAACACAGAGATAAACTTCTTGGAAAGCCAAAATAAACTGTTGTAGGAGTTTAGTGGGGTATAAAAACAAAACTATTCCCAGAATAACTGCAAGGCACAGCAGACTCCGCAGGGCTGGGTAAAGTACCTGGACGTGGTGAAGGGGTAACGATCCCTCCACATCAAAACCTCCGTGTGTTGCACAGTCTCTGTGTCCCACCGCAAAGTCAACACACCAGTCGTCATAAAACACAACACAGCTGAACGAGGAAGCTGGCCAAGAAACCACATCAACTGTGGCAGACAGGAAGTGAATTTTGCATTTATAACTGCCTGCTAAAAACATACCATAAGACATAAACAGTTTGCTTTAACGAGGCAGGGTAGACGCTAAACAGGGCACAATTAAGGACAAAGTTGCAAAACTTGCTGTACAACACTGAAACCCTTAAGAATCTAGCCCAGCTGAAGAATCAGGGCATAAAGAGGCTGAGCTTTCAGAGTTTTCACCCTGAGCTATTACTGACCTTAAAGAGAAAGTTCACTCCAAAATCCAAAACACATATTTTTCCTCTTACCTGTAGTGCAATTTATCAATCTAGATTGTTTTGGTGTGAGTTGCCCAGTGTTAGAGCCATCAGCCATAGAGATGTCTGCCTTCTCTCAAAGATAATGGAACAAGACTTGGCTTGTGGTGCTCAAAGTGCCAAAAAAATATAAATATAAATGTAAATATATAATAAAACAGCAAGGTCTCTATCCAAAATCATGACTTGGTTAATAAGATAATCCACAGGTTGTAAGCAGTTTCTGCACAGTGATATGTGATGTGTAATTTGGTATAAAGAAAGTAGTTCCTACATGAAACTGCTCACAACCTGTGGATTATCTTGAGTAACCAGTTCATGATTTCTGGATAGAGACATTGTTGAAGAAGGCAGACATCTCTATGGCCGATATCGCCAACACTGGGGAACTCACACCACAACAATCTAGATTGATAAATATGTCGAGGTGAACTGTCCCTTTAAAATGCCTTTAAAATGTTTTGTTCTGCCTCACTGTGTTTCAGCAGCTCCAGAAAAAAAGATAGAGAAGTCACAAATTATGACTTTTTGATAGTACATGGCTCTGTTATTGTATGGTTAACCTAATCATAAAGCTCCTGCCCATGTGAGCTGTGAGGGTCTTGCTGCTCTACTATGATATTATCCAGCTCTCTGATGACGCAGGACACCTCGTACGGTTGTGGTGGTGTGTGCCAACAGGATGTGCTGTGATTGAGGGCAATTTTGGGAAGTATGTCACACAGTTTTGTTTTTTTTTTCTGTCGTAAGTCTGTGCCAGACGTCTTTTTGGAAGCAAAGTGCCAAATCAAATTAAATGTGGCATTTGTTAAAAAGCACGGAGCCGTTTTCATTAAGCCTTTGACGCCACGTAAAATCAGTGGCAGATGTTTTCAAAGGAGGCCTGGGGATCAACTGAGGAGCCACATATAAACAGAAATAACCTTATGATTGTGTCTGAATGACCATAAAAACTGCATCAAATGAAAGAGGACTTCTGCATTTGAAGCTGGATAGAAAATATATAGATAGAAATATAATCCATGTGGTCAAAAATATATGTAGCTAGCCTACAATATGAATGTGTGTAATGTAATTACACTGTAGCTGGTATTCTGCATTTTGTGTGTTAACCAAATGTCTGTTATAAATGTCTGTATCGGAAAACAAAGGACGTTCAAGTGGAATCACTGTTTTCCAGGAACAATGTGTTGGGTTTGTGAATAATGTGCAAATTAAGTGAGAGTCAGCAAACGGGTAACAAGCATAATAAAATAAAGGAAATTACAAATGTTGAATCCCCCTTACAAACAAATGTGTTTTGACCCGCCAGTATCATTTTAAAAATCTGGAGAGGAATGTGTGTTATCAAGACTGGTAGCATACACGACAGAGTTCAACTTTATAGCACCCGTGTAGACATACTGATCTAACTATAAAAAGTATTATCATGGCTGCTGCTTTCTGTGGGGAAATCACAACAAACAACAGAAATAACAGTTGGAACAAAGAGGAAGTACTTAATGAAGTTTTTTAAAATTTTTTAGACATGTCAAAACTTTGTTAGAAATTGTGGGATGAATAATGCATGTGTCAAAATGTATGAAGCAACAACCTCATCAGGAAACCATAGTTCAAATATGAGGAAAGACACCTGCTTCATCAAACCGCAGGTCCAAAAACCTCCTCTTCATTAGGACATTGATAGGTACATCATTTTCTGACCATAAAAGGCAAGTCATTAGAGAATCTGTGAGGATTTCAACTCTCCAAATAAATAGTCTCAATTGCAGCTACTTTTTTTTGTAGCCACATACAGTATAACTAATATTCAACATGGGCTTTTACAGGTACTTCCCTCTCTATTTTAAATGGAGTATTTTGACTTGACTTGAAAAGAGTTGTTTATTTTTCTGCATCTGAAAACTCAGCGGAGCAACTGAGTAAACATGATTGCACAGGTAGAAAGGATGTCAGCAGTGTGCTCACTAAAAAAAAGACCCTCATCTGCAGTTTTGGCCATTCATGTGGGATTGCAAGTGAGTCACGATATGCTGGCTGAGACACATCCTTGCCCACGACACCTTGATACTCACACACCTCAACATATACCCAGCATACACACACTACTGCACATAGTAGGTACTCTCAAGATTACAGATTAGCCAAAGCAAAAGTTGTACTTTAGAATAAAAAGTTGTTTCTGTGTTGTTGTTTTGGACGCATGGCTCAAACTGTTATGTAATAGAGATGTGCATGAGAAATAGAGAAGTAAGATCCGCTTTGTCGGGAAAATACATAAACATTAGGTCCAACTACTCATTGCCAAATGAGACCTATAAGTCATTGCTAATGAATTGAGTCATCTTGGGCATGAAGCCACTGAAGATGTTGCATCAGCAACAGTGTGCACTGATGATGAAGCAGGTAGTTCCCCAAACTCTGGCCAACAACAATACTGTAATACTGCAAAGTATTATTTAACAACACAGGGATTTCTTAATCACCTTAATAATTTGTCATAGTGCAGACAACTAAAACATTTAATTAAAAGTTTGCCATCTTAGAAAATCAAACAACAGACAATTTTTCTGTAAGAATCTAATTTTGGCCTGACCTAGATTGACATTTTATTCAGTATCCAGCTATAGATAAAGAGGAAACAAATGTCTATTTATGTACAAAGGTGGAACAAACTCTTTTTTATATCATTACTTTGAGCATCTAAATAACAGAAGTGTCTGGCTAGGTCCCATGATGAGTGTGTTGTACTCAGGTAAAAATACTTCAACATGTCCAGAAATTTTGCATGAATGAAAAGGATGACAACGACAATGTATACTGAGCATCTAAACATTGTCTTTATGCTCTCTTTAGGTTATTTCCTGAAGGTTTTTGATGATATAAATGCGTAAACATGTTGTCCTCGGGTCAAATTTGACCCATTTTCAAAAAGTTTCTATATCAGAAATTTGAGTTTCTTTCAATCAAATTGTCAAAAAAAAAATAACGTGGATGGTTCCAAACAACGCTCTTCATAAGTAAAAAGATCAGTTCACTACTTTCATTTGGCTTTATTTTATAGCATTTGAAAAACAATTATGAAAGAACACTGAAAAAACTGGAAAAAGCTTCAAAAACATCGGACAATGTGACAAAAAACTTGGAAAAAAGTGATAAAGACGTCGGGAAAAACTTCATAAACGTCGGAAAAAACAACAAAAACGTTAAAGAAAAAGTGCAGAACTAACGAGACAAAAACATTGGGAAAAGTGACAAAAACGTCGAAAAAAAACGACAATAACATGGGAAAAAGTGACTAAAACAAAAAAGACGACCAAAACGTTAAAAAAAAGTTTGAATTTTAAATTTGGACCCAGAAAAACTAAAAGTTGCGTGGTCGACAGGAAAACAACACAAGGGTTAAGATAACAGCAACTTTAAGAGCTTTCAAAGTAATTTGTTATTTGGTTGATAATTTGTGTGTTTTCAGGCAGCATGTTTTGCTGCACAATAATTTGCCATAATTGGTCTTATCCACCACTGCTTTTGCTCACCCCCTCCAGCTTGAAATATAAAAAAAAAAACAAAAAAAAACAATTAGCTAACTACTCACTAGCTGTTAGGTAAAGCTAAATATGGATATTTTGGAAATTCCCCATGTCCATTCAACATGCTGTCTGTCAAGATGTAAGTGGGAGGGTTGAGGTTAGTAGTAGGCGGGGGTGAGGTGAAGTGACTAAGACTTTACATGGCATAAAAACAAGGTCCACAACCAAGGGCACAAAGCAGAGACAAGCAGAGCCACCAGCCAAAAAAAAGAGGAAAGCCAACACTGAAGGAGAAACACTGCTGATCGTCAGCGGAGAAGCTTTTTAATCCTTTTTGTCTAACGGAGCACTTGTTCACTGCAAGGCTCTTAGTGTATATTTTTTTTGTTACATTTTAAAGCAACCTACAGCATATCTCATCATGAGGTGCTGTGCTTTAGCTGTGTGTTTATTTCTGAGTGTAAGCATACAGGATGGATGGAGCCTTCCCCTCAAGTCTGTCTTTGTCACCTTCCCAGGAGACATCATCAAAAACATGACTGATATGGAGCTGGCAGAAGTAAGTAGCAGATGGTTCATTTCGTCTTTAATGGATTGAAATTCCCAAAACAGTGTGCAATCAAGCTGTGCGGGGAAGTAATTATCTGAACACAGATCTCTATCATAATGTTAATGAAAAAAATGTAAGTTACACGAGTAGCAGTGTAACATTGAGAACAGGTGTCACAAAAACACTAGAATAGAATTTAATTTGTTTTCCAAACTAAAATTTACTTCATAAGGTATAATATGATATAATCATCCATCTGGACTCATTAGATCATGTGATTTCTCATGTTCTCCTGTCAGGGTTATCTGAAGAAGTTTGGCTACATTGACACGCTGCACCGCAGTGGCTTCCAGTCTATAGTGTCAACCTCCAAGGCTTTGAAGAGGATGCAGAGGCAGATGGGGCTGGAGGAGACTGGAGAGCTGGATAAGTCCACCCTGGATGCCATGAAGCAGCCTCGCTGCGGGGTTCCTGATGTGGCCAACTACAAAACATTTGACGGAGACCTCAAATGGGACCATCGAGATGTTACTTACAGGTAAGTGGAGAGAATAAATGTATTCATAGACTTGAAGACATTATAATGATTGTGCTTTGTAATGCAAGGCACCACATAGAAGAATATCTCTGATGGAGGTACATCACCAAGTATCTTCACTGATATTGTCAATTATAAGTCTGAAACCAGAGTTTCATTCTGCTTTCCTCCACAGGATCCTTAGCTATACTCCAGATATGGAGATCTCTCTGATTGATGACGCCTTTGCCAGAGCCTTCAAGGTGTGGAGTGATGTGGCCCCTCTGACTTTTACCCGCCTCTTTGATGGGACGGCTGACATCATGATTTCATTTGGAAGAGCCAGTATGTGCGGTGGTCATTTCATCTTGATGTCACATAGTTGTATTATAATTTTGTACTAAACACAAGTCTAAAATCAAAGATTAACGTGCTATTCTTTTATTCAGATCACGGAGACCCATACCCATTTGATGGTAAGGATGGTCTTCTGGCCCATGCTTATCCCCCTGGTGAGGGTGTGCAAGGTGACGCACACTTCGACGAGGATGAGTACTGGACCCTGGGAACAGGACCAGGTAATCAGACATACCAAAAGATATTACTCCACCACCAACAATTTTATGAGATTGTCTCCCCCCGGTGTTCACTTTATACATTGCATTAAATGTATGATTTGTTTCTGTCACCTAAGCTGTGAAGACTCGCTATGGGAATGGTGATGGTGCCATGTGCCACTTCCCCTTCACTTTCGAGGGCAAATCCTACAGCAGCTGTACCACTGAGGGGCGTTCGGACAACCTGCCATGGTGTGCCACCACAGCTGACTACAGCAGAGACAAGAAATTTGGCTTTTGCCCAAGCGAACGTAAGATTGACAATTTATTCTGCAAGGGAAATATTAGGTCAGAGGTCAGCCACATGAGGGCAATTGCTTTAAGGCATGCTGACTCGCTTCACCCGCTCATCGTTCCCCCTATTTTTTATCCTGACAGTTCTGTACACATTTGGAGGAAACGCAGACGGAGCGGAGTGTGTCTTCCCCTTCGTCTTTCTGGGGGAGGAATATGACAGCTGTACCACAGAGGGTCGCAGTGACGGCTACCGCTGGTGTGCCACCACAAGCAACTTTGATACTGACAAGAAATATGGATTCTGTCCCAGTCGTGGTGAGTGACAGGAACCGCAGTGCATAAGGGCTGTGAAGTACTGCCACAATGGATTGTTTTCTTACTGTTGTTGATATGTCTATCTTTGGCCAGACACCGCTGTAATTGGTGGAAATTCTGAGGGAGAGCCATGCCACTTCCCCTTTGTGTTCCTGGGTAAAGAGTATGACTCCTGCACAAGTGAGGGACGAGGAGATGGCAAGTTGTGGTGCAGTACCACTGACAGCTATGATGACGACAAGAAATGGGGCTTTTGTCCTGACCAGGGTGAGTTACATGAATATAAGAAAGAGAAAGTAGAGTAGATAAAATGCTATATGTATTTGCCTGTGCCATTCATTAATATTCTTTACTGTATGTGCTCCAGGTTACAGTCTCTTCCTGGTGGCAGCCCATGAGTTTGGACATGCCCTTGGCCTGGATCACTCCAACATAAGAGACGCTCTCATGTACCCCATGTACAGCTATGTGAAAGACTTCTCCCTGCATGAAGACGACATTAAAGGCATTCAATATCTCTATGGTAAGGTCATGACAAACTGTGTTATCATGCAAAATCACATCAAAATGTTACAATTTCCAACTCCTCAACACTTTCTCTCAACCACCACAATTTTCTTTTTTTAGGACGCAAAACAGGCCCTGATCCCACCCCTCCTCAGCCCTACACCCCAACCACTACCCCTTATCCAGACCCTGATGAGAGTGACGCTACAGAACCCACCACCACTACCACCACACGACCTGTGGATCCGACCAAAGATGCCTGCAAGTTGACCAAATTCGACACCATCACTGTGATTGAGGGAGAACTACATTTCTTCAAGGATGGGTAAGCCAATCAGTCTCTTCTTCTTTGCATACACCGCTCCATAAGTAAAAACAGCAACATGAACAGAAAACGGCAGTAGTGATGTGCTAATTGCATGTGTTGATCGACAGACATTTCTGGAAGCTGTCCAGTGGAAGCGATGAACAGGTCAAGGGACCGTTTTCTGTTTCTGAGAGGTGGCCCGCTCTCCCAGCAGTCATTGACTCTGCATTCGAGAACATTCTGAACAAGAAATTGTACTTCTTCTCAGGTAATAAAACTTTATACTGTGTATAAGGGACCTCTAACACTTAACCCTTGTGTTGACTTTGGGTCACATTGACCCGTTTTAAATTTTTGTTTTATATCAGAAAATATGGGACGTAGAAATAAGCGCTGAAAATGTGTAGAAGAAAAATGTAACAATTTAAAATGTTGGAAAAAGCAAAAACAAACTGTCGAAAAACCTGTTTTTTTCAAGGTTGACGGGAAGACAACACAAAAGTGCAAAAACATTTTTTTCTAATGATCATTTTCTTTCTATAGGGACCCGATTCTGGGTGTACACAGGGCAGAGTGTTCTGGGACCCCGAAGCATTGAGAAGCTCGGTCTCCCCGACAGCATTCAGAAAGTGGAGGGAGCACTGCAGAGGGGGAATGACAAAGTGCTGCTCTTCAGTGGGGAGAACTACTGGAGGTCAGTTAAAATTGGATTGAAAATTGGGAAGCATGTTTGTCACTGGAAGATTTTGAGCTCAAATTCAACCCCATCTGCTCTTCTTTGAGCATTATTAGTTTTGACCAAGCCAGTTAAACCCCACCTCCCCTTTGCTTTTCCAGTCAACTGTTGAAATAAGTTTATTATTATTTTTATTTTTTACAACATAACCAAAGTTTGTGATTTAAGACAACAGATTGTTTTTGCCATTTTAATGACATTCTCTGCTATGATCAACACAGGCTTGATGTGAAGGCCCAGAAAATCGACCAAGGGTACCCCAGATACACAGATGTGGTCTTTGGTGGTGTCCCCAGTGATGCTCATGATGTGTTCCAGTACAAAGGTAATTTCAAATATGTATCTACTGAGCTCAATAAACAAAATTAGCATGTTACAGTAGATTGTGGCATATAAGAATCCTCATTTTGCATTCTAGTGATTCAAATTGAAATATTTCTGCTTTAGGTCACTTCTACTTCTGCCGGGACAGCTTCTACTGGCGTATGAACTCCCGCAGGCAGGTGGATCGTGTTGGCTATGTGAAATATGACCTCCTCAAGTGCACAGATGCTACAGGCCCTAACTACTACTGAGGAGATGAACAAACTGGGATGAGCTGGGAAATTGTCTTTAATGTGGTAGAACCTACTTCTCACTCCTGTGCAGGTGTCAGGGAGAATGTGAAGCAGTATTTATGTATAGTGTCTGTTGTATGATGTGTGTGCTTTCTGGGATGTGAATAATTCGCCATCATTGACCTTGGCTAATTCTATAACATACAACATTGGCCTAAAAATAACTCAAAGGCACAAAGGAAAGCAAACCAAGTTGTGATCTTAGGCACTTCCTTGCCCTCAGTCTGTGAACTGCTTGGTTATGGTCTAACATTTGAGACCCATAACCATGACTAAAATATTATCAAAAGCTATCTGGATTTCAGATTTGCTACATAACTTCTTAAGGTCTGACAGGTTCAGACACTTTACAGTATTAGATTATTTTGGTATTTATAGCAATATCTAATATTATTTTTGCATCCTTAAGCTTTTTTGTTTTGTATAATTATATGTGTGTATTTCTGAAAATGGCTTCAAAGCCAGTTACTTGCACTGGAAGACTGATATGTTTTGTATTAAAGTTTGTACTTTTAACGTTAATGCAATAAACATTCTGTGAGAACTACATCCCACTGTCAGCTGTCTCAATCGTTCACCAAAACACTTTATTAACTGACTACCTGAGTTAATAAAGTAACCGGCTACATATGGATTATCTGACAACACTATGCTCACACGCTATATTATTCGACATTTGAATCCACGTTCCCACAACAGCAAAAACATGTATAAACCACAACTATAGAAATGTAATTGTATTACTTTCTTCTGTCTCCTGAAACAACGGCCCTATGTGAATGAATATTACTCCGCATCCGTAATATGCCTTCCTCTAAAAACACTAGTCCACCAAGCGATTATAAACATCACATTTACCAAATATCGTAAACATATAACGACTAATCTATCAGTAAACACAAATTGGTATAATTGGTAAATATGTCAATGTTTGCTTAAACAACAAGATAGTTTTCAACAAAAATAATAAATAAGATCCGGTTGCACGGACAGGAAGCAAGGAGAGTCTCATGGCGCCCGACTAGAATGAAGCAACAATTATCGGTTACTAATCTCTGTTCTATTTAGCGCATCTACACTAGAGGACACCTTTCTACTCGAAAATACACGGTAAGAAAAAAGCGTGGAGATTCTAGTGCCGGAGAAGGAAAATATTTTAATTTCCTTCAGGGAGAGCATTTGGACGGTCTGCCGCAGCTGAGGCCCTCGAGGTCCCCAGTAGAGCGCTCAGAATGCCTGAGTGTAAAACGGGGTTGTCTGGTGTGAAATGGCGACGCGGAGCAGGCAGGACGAAGGGCAGCTGGGCCCGTTTAAAATAGCTAACACTCTGTGTTGAACGTTGTTTCACCCGATATGACGACTTAGTTAGATCAGTGACATGTTCATTAAATAGCGTTACCTTATTCAACCACTCAAACTATAATTGGGAAACGGTTATATCTGTTTTGCAGATCCATCGAACAAGATACGAAACTGACAACAATGCTTGTTAGCCAGCTAAAAGCTAGCGCTAGCTGTTCTGGTTCGTCGTTAGCTAACGTTGGCTCCCGTTGACATCAAGTTTCAGCTTTACTGCTGTTCAGGGCTGATGACATTTTACAAGTATAGTCACACTCGACCAGTCAAATTGTGAACTGTTCACCCCCAGAATAGACCTTTATTTCACACCAACCTTGACGTCCTTAAGTGAAAACAAACTCTTCACATAGCTAGTAGCTAACTAATGCAGACAGACATGTCATTAAAGGCATGAACGTTAGCTTAGGTAAATGCTACTGTTACTGCTGGAGGAGTCGGTCCTTAGTTTTCCGAAAAATAAACACTGTTCGGTAACGTTACACTTATCACAAAGTGATGAATAACGAACTTAATATCCTTTATTGAAATGAATGTAGGAAATGGCCATTTAAAAAATATTCAGGGGCAAAACACATGCATTAAGTCCAGAAATACTGTACATAATAGTATCACAAAATAACCATGTGGTGGAGTTCAAGTATAAAGTTTCAGAAAAGGAGAAGTGTTAGTAACCTCTAAACTTTGTTCAAGTGTATCTGTGTTATGCACTTTCGTTATTTTCCACCCTTGGGTAGAAATATTGCTCAACTATTTTAACTTTGTTTCCATGTGCACTGTATTTGGTATCAATGCATTTACATTCCTACAAATACATCATTGGTATCAAAATCCATTCATAAGGACACGCTACGTGTAAACTATACAAAATACAAAGTGAAAAAAAACCACCACAAAAAACTGCAGTTCATTTCCAGTTGGTTGCCCATCTAAGGGTTAATGACAGCTAGGCAACATACAATAACTTAAGAAAGAGAATATTATTTTTGATTAAAAATTGATTACTTGAGTTGCCTTTTCCAACATTATACATCCTTAGTTCCTCACAGTTTAAAAAGATGACAAAGTACAGTCATTCTGTCCAGGATGTCTGCGGGTCTCAAAGCTCTGAGTATTTTTTTTAAAAGTAATTTCCTACTTTAATTATTTCAATTTTATTTATAGTATCAAATCATAACATATAAGATAATCATATACGAGTTATATCAAGACACTTTACAGATAGAGTAGGTCTAGACCACACTCTATAATTTACGAAGACCCAACAATTCCAATAATTCCCCCAAGAGCATGCATTTAGTGCAGCAGTAGCGAGGAAAAACTTCCTTTTAGGGAGAAACCTCGGACAGACCCAGGCTCTTGGTGGGCGGATGTCTGACGGTGCCGGTGTACGATGAACAGTTGCAATTATAGTAACAATAAAGATAATAATAATTACTGTTTATCTAGTGACAAAGTAGCTGGGAGTATAAAATATCTTAAGTTGTGCAAACACTTAAACTAATGACAAACAGAGCTTTTCTATGTCAAGGAACCAATAACTATATATTGAGCTTGTTTATTTCTTGTGGATAGTCATGGATTCGGAGGAAAATGAGGTGGAAAGCAGCAGTGATGCAGGTCCCTCAGGGATGGAGGAACCATCTGAAAGCGGCATGGGTATGGAGTCATCAGAGGCCATGTCTGCAGACAGCACTGATACTGCTGCCTCTCATGCACAGGCCCCAGAGTCTGACTGCCATGTGGGACAGAGCTCAGAGGGACTTGTGGTAAGCTTTTTGATAATATTTTTATTTTTTATTTTGTGTGGTAGAAAACAGCCATATACTAAATGCAACAAAACCAGATATAGTAATTAGGCTTGTGTCATAAACGTTTATAGATATCGCAATCATGTTTTTTGCCCCTCCCTGCCAAGGTGTTCATCCCAGAAACTAGCTCCAGTACAGACGTCAGAGTTTCATCAGTCCACCTCCCAGACTCCTCCTCAGTGGCCCAGTCCACCAGTGTGTCCAGCGTCTCCACAGTGACTCAGTCAGTGCTGGTCTCTGAGTCAGCCCAAGTGCGGGTCCATTCCAGCGCAGCATCTGAAGGAGCCATGATGGTTTCTGACTCAACTGCTTCTACCTCGTCAGACCTCGGGTCTGCCATTGACAAGATCATAGAGTCCACCATCGGCCCTGACATTATGAATGGTATTTTAACTGACACTCCACTTTCCGTTATATCATAGGCTGAGCAGCTTTAAGGTGACAGTTGGATTAGTTTACCATAAAGTAGCAGATATCTGAATCTGTCTACTGTTCTTCTGTTAGGTTGCATAGCTGTGACCAGTGCAGAAGATGGAGGTGCAGAAACAACCCAGTATCTTATATTACAAGGACCAGATGACGGTAAGTGTGCTATTGTTACTGTTAACTCATTAATTATCAGCTCATTTCAAAACCTTTTTAAAGTTTATGAGAAAATGATCACCATGTTTACATAAGAAAACAATTTACTGAATACTCTGGTGGGATGTTACTCAGACAGCATTTATTTATAGAGCAGTTACATGATTTAGCCTTTCCATGTCAACGTGTAATGAACCAAGTTTATTCTAGTTCTCTTACTAGTTTTTATTTAAGTAATTTAAATCCACTTTAGTTGATAACACACATTATGGGAATCCTTTTGTATGCTATAGGAGCTCCTATGGTAGCCCAAATGTCATCTTCGGCCCTCTCTGATCGTATAGCCATAGAAGCTCTTGCAGAAGGCCCCACGTCCACCTGTCTGGACCAGGGAGACCTGCAGGGCAACCTTGATCCTGACCAGCCCGACGATCGGCCTGGTCACTCAGGTTACCCAGAGGACAGCAGCAGTCAGCCTGACCAGCCCCAGCACTCCCACCCCTCCCAGTATATGGACTGCAGTGCAGATGGTCCAGACCAGACAGGGGAATCTTCATCTTCCTATGTGGAATGTTCAGGCGAGGAACCTGATCAGACACGCTCCCAGTCAGGTTTTCCTGACTACAGCGGGCATAATAGTGACCAGGACCTGCCTGGATATGTGGAATGCAGTGGGGCTGATTCAAACCCTCGCAGCCGAAGTCACTATGTGGTGGAGTGCAGTGCTGGGTATCTGGAGTGTGCGGTTGACGATGAAGAGCAACCGCATCATTCCCGCAGTTACATTGACAGTAGTGCAGACCACCGGACCCAGTCAAGTCGGCAGTATGGGGCCGAGTATGGGGGGCAGTGTGTTGCAGCTGCAGACTCTGAGCAACCAGGTTGTTCTCAGTATCAAGCGAGGGACAATGATGAAGATGACGAGCGGAACCAGGATCCAGACCAACCGCAGCACTCCCAACAGCAGCCCCAGCACTCCTGTTACATGGAAAGCAGCAATGGCCCTGAGGCCTCTCTCTATGCCGATGACAGCTCCTCATCAGACCACCCTCTGGCAGACACGGCGGGTTTAGATGGGCTTCCTGAGGCATTGGAGTGCAGCGAGAGCCAGTCTGGGCCCTACATCAGCAGCAGTGGGACATACACCTCCAATCCAGAGCCTGAGCTGGCCCAACAGTGCTCACCCAGCCAGGAGGAGCCCCAGGGCTCCCAGGGGCCTCAGGGTGAAGCTGGGCTGGTCAGGGAGATTGAGACATCAACAGTGGCAGAAGGCTCCGGACACAGACCACCAAACCTGGCGGAGTTGGAGGAGATGATGGAAGTAGTGATTGTACAGCAGTTCAAGTGTAAGATGTGTCCATACAAGAGTGCCTCCAAAGACACACTCATTAACCACATGAGAGACAAACACTTCAAATCTGCAGGTAAGGTTGTATGGTTGATTATGTATCACAAAGACATATCAATTTCACTGTAAGTTTAGATATTTTTTTTCTCAGATTGTTTGTTTAAATTTGAATACCATTTTTTGTGGTATAATGTCTGGTTTACAGGGGACATGTCAAAGAAGCGTAAACGTGGACGGCCTCCTAAAAGTGAGACGTTTGCCCGTCGTCAGGCAGAGAGGGAGAAAGCAAAGGCGAAGGCTGCTCAGCCCCAACAAGCAGAAGAAGAGGAGGATGATATTGTTGATGCTGGTGCTATTGATGATGCTGAAGGTCAGTGAGGACGATTTTCATTAAACCCCCAAGCAACCAAACATTCAGGTTTTGTGTATTTGTCAAAGAGATAAGAATAATTTATTCCTCTCCCTGCTCCTGTGTTTATTCCTAGAGGATAGTGACTACAACCCTGCAGATGAGGACCTCAAAGGAAGACCACCTGCCATTATGAAGAAGCGCACTCCTCCTATCTCTTCCTCCTCTCAAGGGCGTCCTCGACGTAAGGTTGGTCGTCCGAGAAAGTACAGCCTTTTAGAAGAAGGCTACAACAGCAAAGGTTGGTTTTCAGTTTTGACAGAGTAAAGCTAAAACCGCCTATTGCTGCAAATAGGAGCCTACACATTCTTCTATTGCACTGGTTTGTTACAGAAGCAGAGAGTAGTGCTAAGAAGCCCAGAGTTAGTGCAGATGCTAGTGCACCTGAAGAGGCCAGCTCTTCTGGGCTAAACAATGGTCCTGCTATGGTGACCGATGGAGACACAGCTGAGGCATCAATAAGCCAATCAGACTCTGAGAACAAAGACCCTTCATCCAACACGCAGCCAGAGGAGTTCTTCCAGAGGAAACGCGGCCGACCCTCCAAGCGTTTTCTTCGGAAGAAGTATAGGAAGTATATAAATCGAAAGTAAGTATCGCATTCTGAAATAAAGTTGTGTTACACATAGTATTTCATAATATTACAGCAAGCTAATTGCATCTTTCTCTTCATTGTCTTCCAGTCGGTACTATAAATCCCTCAAACCGCTCCTGAGACCTCACAACTGCTGGATCTGTGGCTCACGCTTTCTCACTCAAGAAGATTTGCGCTTCCACGTGGACTCTCATGAAGGCAATGACCCAGAGCTCTTCAAGTGCCTCCAGTGCAACTACCGCTGTAAGCGCTGGTCTTCACTTAAGGTCAGATAAAACACAGGTCAAAACATCCATGTTAACCTCTGTTTACGTGCATGTTTGCATGGTGTCCTGAAGGTCTTGTGGGCTGTTTTGCAGGAACACATGTTCAATCATGAGGGCACCAAGCCGTTCAAGTGTGAGAAGTGTGATTACACAAGTGTCTACAAGAAAGATGTCATTCGCCACTCAGCAGTCCACAACAAAGAGAAGTAAGTAACTCAGACAACATGCAGCACATACACAATCAATTATTCCTATTACAGAACGTTTTGCAGGTTTTTAAATATTGTTACTATTTTTTCCCCACCCTACAGGAGAAGAAAAACAGAGTTGGTAAGACATTTCAAGTCTCCCATATTTGAATGATTGTTAAATGCTAATTAGCATGCTCATGCTATAATATTAATAATATGCAGTCTTAATGTTGTAGCAGATTACCTTCTGTTTTGGCTGGTTAATGCTTTCTTTTGTGCCACTTATGTCAATTTTGTGGCTTGCAGGTACCAAAGGTGTCAGAGTTCCTCTGCCCTGTGTGCCACAGGGTTTACCCCATGCAAAAGAGACTGACCCAGCACATGAAGACCCACAGCTCAGAGAAGCCACACATGTGTGATAAGGTCAGATAATAAATATTTTACCATTTATAGAACAATAATATATTATTTGGTTACCAACAATTAAAAGAGACATTTCACTGCAACTACAGGGGAGATGTTTTCACCATACATTCTCTGTTAAGCTTACAGTATATTGTAGATTTTTACAATTAACTCTAGTGTACAGAGTGCTTGGACACCAGTAACCAATTCAGGATTTCCTATCAAAGATATTCTTGAAAAGGTCAATAGTTATAATGATTTTGGGGCATCTTACTCCCGTAAGATGTTTGTTTTATCTCCCTTCCTTCTTTGAATGCATGATTTACCTTTTTGTTGTGCAACAATGTTGTACCTAGCTGTGACAATCCTTACAGGAAAGTGAGTGCACTCATAATTCTATGGACCTTTTTTTTTTTATCTACTCCAAAGTTCTCCAAAACTCTCGTTGAAGATGCCTTTCTGTCTTTGCAGTGTGGAAAATCCTTCAAGAAACGGTACACATTCAAAATGCACCTACTGACCCACATCCAGAGTCTTGGAGACAGCAAGTCAGTAGTGGCAACTTTCATTCCATCTCTTTTATTTCATGTATCAGTCTGTATTTCAAAAACATGGATGAAACGGAATTGTGTGATCAGCAATGTGGGCTAGAATATGCCTTAATGAATCAATATCTGTTATTTGTTGTCTGATGTTGGTAATGATGATATCATCACAATGAATAACTCGTGGATATGCATGTGCCAGGTTCAAGTGTGAATTTTGCGATTACACTTGTGACAACAAGAAGCTGCTGCTCAACCATCAGCTGTCCCACACCAACGATCGGCCCTTCAAGTGTGACTACTGTAAATACTCTACTTCTAAAGAGGAGTTTCTGGTCTCCCATCTGGCCATCAAACACACAGGTTAGTGTGGCAGAAAGATATTTATCATTTATTTTAAACTAAAGCATGTCTCATGTATGTAATACTGTACAACACCTCTACAGGGGAGAAACCTTTCTCCTGTGAAATGTGTCATTTCACGACCAAGCACAGGAAGAACTTGCGCCTACATGTGCAGTGTCGCCACCCTGAAACGTTTGACGAGTGGTCTGTGGCTCACCCTGAGGAGCCTGTCAGGAAGCGACGCAGACCCTTCTTCACCCTGCAGCAGATAGAGGAGCTCAAACAACAACAACATGACGACACACAGGATTTGCAGAACACTGTTGTAAGTCTGTTTGAGGTTTTCTGTTATTTATTTCAGGCCCAATTTGGATTAAATTTTAGTATGTGTTACATTTTGTTGTATTGGGAGATAATACCTTTATTAAAATTGGGATAATTGGGAGATAATAACTTTATTTTATCCCCCTTCATTAGGTTGCAGTGGATTCTGCAACACTACAAGCCATGCAGAGAATGGAAAATGCCTCTGTGTCCCAGGATGCATTGGGAAACACCACCATCATCTATGAACAAGGTCAGTCCTTTTATCTTTCAGGAGACATTTATAGTATTTCTGGTGATGTGTGTCACCCTAAGGACAAATGCTGACTTTTTCACTATGCGCTCCTCAGCTGAATCCAGTGATCAATCCGCCCAGAATGCCCTTGACCTGCTGCTGAACATGAGCAATGCCCGGGAATTGGTTGGAAACGCCTTACAGGTTGGTGCAACGGCTCATCAAAAAACGCCACTTTACATTAGTGGGCGGTATGTGGAATGCTTGCATTTTGAAAATGGTGTAAAAATGGACTGATTGTGCTCCTCAGGTGGCGGTGCTGTCAGAAGGCAAAGCTTTGGAAAAGGGCACGTGGAGTACGGTGACCACAGCACCGGGCCAGGCACAAAAGGTTGTGACCTTCCACGTTTCTGAGAACGGTGAGACGGTGCTACAAGAGGCCTTCGAGGCAGCCACTTCTGAAACGGGAGAGCTCACCCAGATCGCCATCGAAGCCTACGAGGGCGGGGGGGACTTCAGTGTGGTCGAACAGGCGGCTGAAGAGATCCACAGCTCTGGATACAGGTAACATAACACACAGTTTGATTTTCTCTGATTAAGTGGAACAGATCTTGTTAGACTGGAAAACACAGTGACATGACAAGTTATTATTATTATTATTATGAGATTGAATGTAGGACTTATTGATCACCTTTATGATCTCTCAACAATCCATAATGTGGTCTTTGCAGTAACGATGAGAGCAGTCCTTCTCAGGCTGTAGAAGTCTCCGGGTCAGAGAGCCTGAAAAGTGACAAGTACTACCTTACTTCAGCACTGGCTGATGGTGTTCTGCAACAGGTGGAGGTAACTGCAAGAAATCGGTTGTTTTGGCATGTAAAGACCTGTCTACACTGCGTATCCCTCCTCTCTGACTGTGTGGTTTGTTTCCTGTCAGCTGAGCAGCGAAGCTCCAGCCTCTCCCTCTGCTGCGAGCTCTCCCGGTGGTCTGAGCACCAAGAGGTTTTCCTGCCGAATATGCATGGAGTCTTTTCACGGACGCTCTGACATGGAGAACCACAAGAGGGCGCACCTGGACCCCAACACCTTTAAGTGTCCTGATTGTGATTTCACATCCACCTCCTGGCTCGAGGTCAAGGTGAGTCGCTCTAAATTGTGCAACTTTTTTTTATATACCTTATCAAAACACATTTGTTTTCATTGAAAAGGCACCGACAGTAATTACCATCTAAAGTCATGGGCTTCCATAAATTGAGCCTTCCATTGAGATTTCCACAGTGGTCAGTAATGATACTCGTGAATATTCAACAGCTCATCCAATAAAGTGTTAACAGTATGAAAGACAGCACAGCAGCATTCCACCCTTATATATAATGTGTTAAAAAACATGTTTATGTATCTTAAGGCATTTCTGTCATTTTAAAAGCATTTATGTCTTGAACACCTCTTCTGACCTCTTTCTGAATGTTATTGATCTCCTATTTATTTTAGACTCACATGGAGCAGCATTCCTACCTACGCCCTCACAAGTGTCCAAACTGTAGCTTTGCCTCCAAGAACAAAAAAGACCTGCGCCGACACATGATGACACACACCAATGAGAAACCGTTCTCTTGCAAACTTTGTGGACAAAGGTGGGAGCGGAACTAACTTAAATTGTCACAAAAGTTGTATTTGTATTCTAATATTAGAAACTTGTATGCAACATATCTGTATGCATTTGACCAGCTACCAATGTTGATGTGTTTTTGCCCAATATCTCAGGTTTAACCGTAATGGCCATCTGAAGTTTCATATGGAGCGGCTCCACAATCAGGATCATTCCGCTCGCAAGAGCCGTACCGCCACATCTCAGCAAACCATCATAGTGAACAGTGATGAGGAGGCCCTGGCCACACTACAGTGTAAGAAACAGAAACAAATGAAAATGAATATATTATACCAGGTATTAGGGTTCAAACTGGTTTATAGGTTATAAACAGATGCAAAACAAAATCACAAAAATCAATCAAACTTTGTGTGTGTCTGTCTCTGTGTGTCTGTGTCTCTAACAGCGCTGCAGGCACATCAGACAGTGATTACTCCAGAGCGGTTGCAGGCCCTGGGACAGGAGCACATCATTGTAGCTCAAGAACAGGCTCTATCAGACCAGGTACCAGCGTTCTCACTATACTGGACATACTTGTAACTTAACCTAATTTTCTTAAATAAATTATTTTTTGTATAGCCACTCTGTGTTTTATAACCAAGTGCATTAACGTGTACATCAGGAGGAGGGCACATACATCCAGCAGATAACCACCATAGATGGACAGACGGTTCAGCACCTGATGACAGGAGAGAACCAGGTGACTGAGGTAAGGGCCAGAATCTACCATGACCATAATGGAATATCTGAAATAAATATATATAGATAGATAGATAGATAGATAGATAGATTAATAACACAGCCCTTATGATATTCTATAGCTTTCATCTCAACTCATTTGTCCTATTTCAGGTTCAGTATATCATCTCGCAGGATGGCGTGCAGCACTTGATCCCTCAGGAGTATGTAGTAGTAGCTGATGGCAACCACATACAGGTCATTGTATACCCTCATAAGAAGTCACCATAACTGATGGATTCATGCAGTGTTTTAAGGTGATAATGTCTGGTTCTAACTGCTCTTCTGTTCCTCAGATGTCAGATGGACAGATCATTCAGTATGAGCATGACGGGACCTTTCTGCAGGAGCAACAGGTGAGGCACATGTTGATCACTCTATAGATTGAGCTTGACAAAGCGAGGTAGATAACCTTTAATGCTCTGCAGTGAGAGGTTTTTGTTTTGACACAAGCTCATTGCTCCATGTTGTTTACGTGTTCAGATTGCTGTAGGTCATGACGGTCAGATTCAGTATCTACCCGTGAGCTCAGAGCAGCAGATGGTGAATCCTGAAGATCTGGAGGCCGCTGCCCACTCTGCTGTCACAGGTTGGTTCTCTTAGGGAACACATTGCACTTTAATTGTTTTATATTCAGTCCTCCACTACACTGTTAGATTGTTTATATTTATGAAATCCATTAAAGAATGACCTTACATGACCTTTCAGTTGTTTACTTCCTCTCACTTTAATATTAAAATGTATCAGATAAAAATAAGCTTGTGGAGATTTTATTCTTCATTTCAACTAAACTGATAATTTAGTTTTTTGTCAAGCGTCATTATAGCATTCTAATGTAGTTGGAAGCAGGGACCATTTTGAAAATACTCATGGTCTTTGATGCACATTTGAGTCAGATGCCAAATCGCATTTCATTCATTTGCTATTTTAATGTGATTTATTATTATTATTTTTTTTTAAAAACCCTGTTGCCCGTGCTCTCTTGAACACACCATCAAGGAGGCAACAACGACTAAGGTCTAGATGCTTAAAAAATGGTGAACATGCATTATCTATAGATAACGTACTAAAACGTACCAAACCACCTGTGTGGTTGACTAGTTTATAATCGTATCCATTATGAATAATTTGAGCTTGATAATAACTATTATGATGAACGAACTACAGCACCCTGAAAACAAATCAAACTAAGCGGACAATCTTTGTTCTTGTAGCTGTAGCTGACGCAGCCATGGCGCAGACCCAGACAGTCTACACTGAAGCTACACCTGAACAGCTGGAGCAGCTGCAGCAGCAAGGCATCCACTACGATGTCATTACTTTCACAGACGAATAGACAGCTAAACCGGATACAACCCACCACAAACCACTATGAGCTGACAAGTACAGTGACCTCAACTTATTTATGCATTCAGCTGGCTGTGAACTAAAATATTATCTCCTCCACGCTATCATCTACTCGGGGGCAGTTGCACTGTTTACTAGGATTAACAACTCTTTGTAAATTGAAATTATTGCACCCACTGCTTCTAACTTAATCATAGGGGCTGTGCATTTAAGAGTTAGTTTAGCAAGGTTGGTCTGTTCTGTAATTGTAAAAATTGATTTGTGTTTACATGCCTCAACTTCTTCCAATTTGCAAGGTATCAAAGACAAGTAAATGGCTTATATCATGTTTTAGAAAATATATCCAAATGAACATTTTAGTTTTTGAATGGAGTGAAATGAAAAGGGAGTGTTTCTTTTTCATCTGTAATAATAATGTTGATTGTTAGAATGCCACAGCATTGTGTTTACTTAATATTAATATGTACATACCTTTTTGCATTTGTCTTCTGTTCCCTGATGGAGGATACATCTTGATTTGGTGAATATGAAGTGTTTAATAAGCTGAAAGCTGACACCAAATAAATCACTTTGTGTATACTCTGTAATGTGTCCATAAATGTCCAGATTTTGTCTCTGATGGATTTTGTTCTTAAAGTTACCTATATTTTACTTGGCACAGCAGCTTCATTCTTGTGATATCACAAGATCCCACGAGAATTGCAGGGTCACATATCACACGAAAATCCAAATTGTCAGGCTTTAAGTTATGTGTTTGCGTCTGAACTACCAGCTAACCAATCAGTGTCCGTTGAGGAGTTACTGGCAGAAATGAGTTGATGCAACTCTATAGGCTGTAATTTGTGGTTTTATATTGCATTATAATGTGCTAATGGAAATTCCAACGTGTCAATATTTCTGCAATAAAAAAGAAGGATGCAACAACAGGAACATGAGCAATGTAATGCAATCCAATACAAGCACACTACAAGCTACTCCCTCAAAAATGAGCATTGTTTAGTCAACATCCTCTATGTGAACATAATTAGATTCAGCAGGGTTATTGTATTAGGTTGCGTCATACTATACTATCATGTTCCTGTTTCCACCCTCTGCATATCTTCATTATAAACAGTTAACTTTTGATTTGATTTCACTTCAAAATATTCATATTTTCCGTTTTGTTTTACATAAATACAGATATACAAACCGCCCTTCTAATGAAGTTGGGACGTTGTGTAAAACGTAAAGAACAGAATACAATGATTTGCAAATCATTTTCAACCTATATTCAATTGAATACACTACAAAGACAAGATATTTAATGTTCACACTGATAAACTTTATTGTTTTTTTGAAAATATTCACTCAACACAATCCAAAAAAGCTGATGTTGCAAAAAGACAATGCAAAGGATGCAGTGCAATCAATTTAATGGCACCGTTTTACATTTAGTGTTTGACCCAGGTACACTGAGGCCTACTAAGAACCCAAACTCTGATTTAGTAGTTTGACCATATGAGTTTGACAGACTGAGGAACAAAAGAATTCCGTGTGACTCTAAATCTGTGTGATGGAAAAAGCTGATATTCTTCAAATAAAATGTGAGAGAGGTATGATACAGCCAGAGACAACATTCTATTAGTATATGCAGTTTGTAGACTTGACTCAAGCTTTTCACCCACAATCATCCATCGCAGTCTAGCCAGTCTAGCTTTAAGCTGAACAGAGAGACAACCGTACCATGCACTGATTCCATACAGCATAACACTTTGTATTATAGATTGGGAAAAGAATAATAGGATCTGTTTGTTTGCTCCAAAGGACCTCAGTCTCTTAAGAAAAGGAATGTCTTGTTGTACCTTGCTGCAGATATAATCTATACCTGTAATTCTCAACTTTTGGGTTGCGACCCAAAAGTTTGTCGCGGACCCGTTCTGGGTGGGTCACGGACAGCTGGTCATGGGCAATTTAATACGCATCTGACGCATCAGAGCCTGTCTGACATCTGACTGCCATGCAGCAGTCTACCACCGTAGCCATGGTAACCATCATTTGATTAACGTTCACTTTAGTTTTTGTTGATTTTCGGAAGCAAGTTGGTGATGGTTGGGTGTCTATCTCTCGCCACTCTTGCAGTCAAAACGATCCTACCATTCAGCATGATCTATCTGTGTGAAAGTGGCTTCTCTACTTTGGTCCAGCTCAAGTCAAAGCAGACAAACAAGCAAGAGTTGAACACTGAGCATGAACTGAGAGTAACTTTGTCTACTGTCACCCCAGACTTTGAAACTGATCAAGAGTAAAGCACATGCCCAACTGTCTCATTGGCTTCCACAAATGACAGGTTAGATGAAAACATCTGGTTTTGTATGCCTTTCTTTTTTTTTTTTGTGCAGTTTCCATATTTATTTTATTCACCTATACATGCATTTGTCATGGGCTTCAGTTTCTTACTAATATGCTCTGAATGCAGAGATATGCATATAAGTTAAATATCTAATTTGTGGCCGTGTTTTGAAGTTTTGATATTTAATTTATTTTAATCACTTTTGTCCATGCAGTTGTTATGGTCCTCAGTTTGTTATTAATGTGCTCTGAAATGCACGTTGCACATGTAAATATGTGTATTTATGTTTAAAAAAAAAAAGATGACGTACGTGTAAGGCTATTTTTGAAAAATAAATTTGCTTGGTTTGAATTCTACAAATGTGGGTCGCGACTTAATGACCATGTGAAAATGTAGGTCACAGGGTTAGACTAATTGAGAACCCCTGATCTACAGTATATGTGCACTCCAGGATCTAGCACGTCCATGTAGGATGTGTGTTACAGGCAGTAACAGGTGGAGGATACAGGTGGATGATTCACTGGAAGACCACACATTTATTGTGTCTTCTTTGGATTAATAATAAATGAATTCCTTTCACACCACTCCACTAGCAGTGTAGTATCATCTGTAAACTTCAAAATAAATGTATTTGGAATATCAGTTTTACAATTGTCTATATAAAGTGTGAAGAGTAGGGGGGAGCTCACTTAACTTTGGGGTGAAGTAGAATATGTCTGATTAACTTTATCATGTATTTAAAAAAAATAGAAAGTTAGAAATGAAACATATCAAGTGTGCCACATCAATCCTCAAAGAGTCAGCACAGACAGGGAGACATCTCTGGCTGTGACCTCCAGCTGATGAGCTGACAACTTCCTCCTTTCTTCAGCAAGGCGGGGCCTCAAATCCTATAATAGAGTCGAAAAGTGTGGGAAAAAAGTGCTGAGCCTCAGTGAGCATTACAATGAAGATTAAGTTTTCCTTTGTCTTGTTTCTTTTATTAGGTATGGTGGGAAAACAATAAGCCAAATTTGACAGTTTTCTGTTCTCCAGTGCCTGTAATAACATATTAATAAGAAATGTTTGTTTTGCAGATATTCCTCATCTAAAAGGGCAGCAGAGGATCGAGGAGTTTGAACACGTCCTGCTGAGACTCGCTTTCCCTTCAGTTTACAATAGTTACAACAAGTCTTGCTGTAAACTCTATCCAGGAGGATGCTACAAGCTGCTGGACAGTGCAGGATTTACCTGCGATTTACTGAAAGGAAGAGTGACGAAAACTGAGAGAGACGGCTGGATAGAATTTAAAATATCAAATGTGCGGTTTGTGGATGGTGGCTATTACAGATGTATTGTGCTAGGAACTCAAAACCTCATCTACAGTGATTACTATGTTGAGGTGTCTGGTAAGCAGTCTTATAATCTTCAATAATGTGATGTTATAAATGTGAGTTATGCAATAGCCTCTAGTGTGTACAATAACTATTGGGCCAAAACAGCATTATTACAGCTTCATAAGATAAATGTTTACTTGCAAAATAATATTTAGTGTAGTTTTCCCCTGGTAAAGTAGGGAAACAATTGCAAAGGTTAATTCTTGCAATAAACGCTGGAAGCTTATTTGATATTCTTGCATTGTGCAGAGGTTTCAGGTCACCACAGCCAGTCTCAGCCTTCACTGACAACAACCATCAAAGCCCCCAACCACTCCACAATACTCCCAGAATCCACTGGGCCTGCTCTGGCAGAGGACCACAGTGACAGTCCCAGGTATTCACTCTGCAGATTACTCATTTTCTGTTTCTCACCGGCCAAACAGTGCTGTCTGAGGATAAGATATGTATTTTTTTTCCTCTCCAGAGTTCCCTGGAGTTTTGGCCTGCCACTAGCTGTCATTGTGTCAATTACGGTGATGATTTTGATCACTTCAGTCATTGGTGTTGTTTGCTGCAGAGTCCAGACAAAACGTAAACTGCCAGGTAAGCAGTTTTCTTAAATTGATGATCACAAGGAATCTGAAAGGAGTCTGAAAATAGGAATATTGTGCATTTTGTGTGGAACGGGTAAATAGAACCAATGTGATTTTCTTTTTCTTTTTAGACAAATATGGAGAAACTCTGTGTGAGTCACTGAAACAAGACGCCCCGGTAAGTACTAAACAAGGAACATGTAACAACTGTGATTCATCGTCACTTGTTTTTTAAGAGCAGATTGCACATTTATGCTTCAACATACTTCCTCCAGACCACTGTCTCTTGACATAGTGAGTCTCCCGCAGGAAATGAGTGCCATAGTCTACACAACGGTGGACTTCAGAGCTCACCAGAAACCGACAGAGGTGTACGCAAACCTGAGGATGCAGAAAACACAAGCGGGAGCCCCTGACTCGACCTGGAGCGCAGAACATGATGGGATGGTGGAGTACTCCACATTGGCCATCCACCAGTGAATACCAGTGAAAGTTTAGTTAGTTTTTGATTTTAATGGGACTGAATATATTTGTTCCACCACTGTGTTTCTAAAGTGAACTTTGAGTATTTTACACATAAATGTCAGTTCATGCAGTCAGGTGAGTTATGCTTAGTGCCACTCAGCCTGCGTAGAGTTTGAAAGACATTCACCAGGCAGGGATGATCTAACAAAAACATCCATTTGGTTGCATTATGGGAAATGTAGGATACAGCATTTTGGAGCTTGACTAAAAATCATCATCATCTGCCGATTTGGTTTGAACTAATCTTTTGTCCATTGGGAGTCCCCCAACTTTATGGAAATGCAATATGAAATACTGAATTACCGCTTTAAGTGTATATAGCATGTGTTGTTTGTGAAAATGGTAAATGACATACAAAATAAATGATAATGCATTAAAGAAATGATCATAGCTGGTAAAATTAAGACTTGTGTTTACTTCCATGTGTTTTTTTTTTCTGTGTCCTTTCAACACTGTTCACAGGTTGAAACAGCAACAGAGTTGTCAGATTATGTCATCAGGTTATCCTTTGTTAAATCAACGTTTGTCCTTATCAGTTTCTTCTCGATGACAACCTGGCCCTCTGGCTATTCTTAGAGCCACTCGATATTCTATTCTTTGCCTCTTCTTCCTTTACACTGAAAGCTGGTGGTAATCCTTTTTGTATCCTCTATAAAAGGTCAAGTTTCTCTTAAGAGCAAATGAATGAACAGACTGAACAAATTCTTATTCTTGTGACATTTCAGTGCAGCTCTGTAACACTAAACCAAGGCGACTAAGGATGTTTTTTGCTGCACTGATGTGTGATCTTTGTTGTAGTAACCACAGTCAGACTGACACAAACACAACCATTACAAAATGCTTTTAGTTGCTATAATGTATTTAATGCAAAGGCAGATACAAAATGTTCCCATGTATTTCCACAATCTCCATTTGCACCCTTTTTTGCTTTAAATCAAACAAGCCCCTGCAGTGAAAACATTTATAGATTATACACCGGGTGTCTCATTTGACTACACAGACGTGGCCAGACCAATTTGCTGATTCTGGGAATCAAAGATGGCATAGTACTCCCTGATGAAGACATCTCCCAGGATCCAGAGCTGGTCAGAGCCACCCTGGCCAAAGCCAGTGTTGCAACCGTAGGAGGTCTATGGAGAGACAACAGAAAATACATTTACTTCCCCAAATCTTCATTATAGTGTTGAAAACCTTCTGTTGCAATGGGTGGCAGGGGTTCTGACTGACCTGAGAGACGTAGGCAGATGCAGGGATGGTGAAGGCGTTTCCGTTGAGCGTGAAGGTGACTTCAGGCATGCTCCCGATGTTCTGGCAGTTCACTGTAGCCTGTGAGAAGAACATCACACATAAAGCTGAATACCGTGTGGCAGCAGAAGTTGTATTTATTGGTATATTACATGTTTCCAGCTAAAGCAAGTAACCAAGTCCTACTTAATTATTTTTATTTGAGAGTTTTGACGTCAGTCAGTCATTGTTTGTTTACTCTGGGTTCAGAAAATGGGGAAAATTTCCTTCAATTGGTACGGTATGATGGTATGACTCACATCTCCGTACTGGTCGGTTGAGGCTCCAACCCAGGAATTCATGTTGTTGATGTCACTGGTTGGGCCAACGATCAGGGAGGTACCAGTGTCAATGATGGCCTGGCAGCCACCAGAGCAGGCCACAGTCTGTCCATTGATGGTAACGCTGTGAGGAGAAGGAGCAAAAATTGGATTAGAGTCAAGCTAGGAAGCTTTGTGCAACTTATGTTTGTGGTTAGTATTTTAATTTGTTTATTATTTGTACCTGTCCATTGCGATCTGCCAGTAGGTGGCAGAGGACAGAGGGATCCAGCTGATTTGTCCAGTGTAGTGGCTGCTGTCAACACCACCGAAGACCACCTCACTGCCCTGTTCACCCTGGCTAAATGAGAAAAAAAGAAACAAATGTCATACTTAAATTAAATGTCTAGGGAAATGACGGACTCACAACGAACAGATTTCCATCCTGTTTCAGTACCTGCTCAGGTAGACGGAGAACATGGGCTGAGACACCAGTCCTTCGCTGACCATGTTGTCGAAGACAGGCACGACATTGTCAGAGGCAATGGACTGGAAGGCCAATCCCAGGATGCCATCAGCCGCCATGCTAGCCATGAAGGGAGCCTCTGTTTGGCTAATTCCAAACACCTGGTTGGCCACGGAGATGCCGCCCACCTGGACACACAAGACAGCTGTCAGTCACAGTTCAACAGACCACAGAGACATGCCTGTTTGAAGTCTAAATAGACTATGCATTTTGTTCCAGGGGCTTTGGTTACCTCAACAGTGTCAATGGCCAGACGTCCAGTCATGCTGCCGGTGCCGTACTGGATGGACAGAGACTCGCTGCCCCATTTGAAGGTGCTGGACTGCGTCGGGTTGAATTTATTGTGGTTCTCTGCAGAGGATTGGGATTTTTTTGCCAAGTGTTAGTTGTTAAACAAGTAATTGAACTAGTAAAATACAACAAACAAAAAATACTGCATTACAAGTTATATTCCTGACGTTTTACCTAAGTAGAAGCACATACATATTAGAAGCAAAATGTACTTTAGTGTCAAAGACAGAATTACTAATGTTGCAGAATTCCTGTCATTGTAATCAAAGTATACAACTGATGCATTGCTATGTATGTTGCAGCTGGTGAAACTGGAGCTACTGTACTACTACTTTAGTTTACATTACATTTAGCTAAAGCTTTTATCCAAAGCGACTTACGATTTCTATATATGTCAGAGGTCGCATGCCTCTGGAGCAATTAGGGGTTAAGTGTCTTGCTCAGGGACGATGTATCACAGTGTGAATCAAACCCGGTCTCCCACACCAAAGGCATGTGTCATATCCACATCACCACACCCAGTTTATACACGGTTAGGTAATTTAATCTATAACAATCTATGCATTGTAGTTCATAGAATAATTGCATGTTTTGCATACTTGCTTTGTATGTAAAATATTATTCTGCAAAATAACAAGTAACAATAGTTGTCTGTCAGACAAATTTAGTGGAGTTAAAAGCAGAACAAAGTAGCACAGAATAAAAATACTCAATTAAAGTATTAAGCGATTAAAACACCTCAACATTGTACTCATATACAGTACTTGTGTAAATACAGTTAGTTACTTTCTACCCCTGTGTTTGAAGCACATCAGCCGACTTCTAACAGCTTGGTAGTCTCAGTAACACTTACGGCAGGCCTGGCTGGAGCAGTAGACTGAAGGGACCCACAGGTTGGAAGAGCCGGTGTCAAAGATGACGCTGAAGGACTGAGGAGGGGTGCCGATGGAGATCACACCATAGTAGGACAACTAGGGGGATACAAGAGGACAAATTAACAGATGCAGACATGAACTTGAATCAAATGTAAAATATGTTTTGGTTTTTAAGTGTTGCAGCAACAGTAATGGATATAAATTTTCTTTAGGAAAACTATTCTATAAATGTCGTCTCTGGTCTGGACTTACGTCAGCATCGTTGGTCATGGACTCAGTACCGCTCTGGTCGAACTTGACCATGGGGTTGTATGGATACTGCTTCCTGTACTCCTCCCATAGTCCTTTCTCCTGCAGATCTTGCCTGGCAGTCTTTCCCTTAATCAGGGGAATCCTAAACACAGAAACATGAATAAAGAATCAGAATAAAACACACAGATGTCCAGCATTTTATAGCTGGAGAAATAAGAAAGTAGGCGTTACTTTGAGCTTTGTGCAAGTTTGAAAAGTACGATAGCTCAAAGCATGGCAATGGCCTTTAGACTTTCCTTCAGGAATACTAGATGGAGAGATTGCCTTTCAGCCAATTCTGGTTTAAAATGTCAAAGAAATGAAGGAACGGATTGCTTTTCAACCAGCCAGGTCAGACTTACCTGTGGATGCATTCGGAGAAAGCCACGAGGGCTGACAGGACCACGAGCAACTTCATTGTGTCACTTTACTGATGGACTAAGAGAAGTGAAGTTCCATTTGCAGAGACCAGCCCTTAAATACAATAAATCAAGGTTGTATCTCGAAAATGCCCTTACACATAACTTGATATCATGTATCAGCTGGAGATAAGAGATATGCGATATGATGCCTCTTATCTTGGAGCAAATATCCCATTAAACATATGAACAATAAAAACCTTTTACATTATATTGTAAACATATTTTGTACAACAATTAACAATTAAGAGAAACTATGCTTAATGTGCAACAGCCACTCATTGAAATATTTGTGTTTTAATGTTTCTACTATTGTACTGAAAAGAAATCAGTCATGCAAAAGCAATGGAATAGTGCTGTTTATCGCATCAGTGTTGATTTATTTCCATTTACTCAAGAAGTCGTAGAAAACAGCAAAAGTAGTTATTTAAAGGAAACGTGTCAGAGGATTGACTTTTATTATCTAACAGATCATTTGAATATATTAGGTGCAAGTTAAGTTTTTAACAGATGTTAATGTGTTGACATGTAGATCAGGAGATTTTATGTCCAGAGCTACTGTTTAATATTGATGCGGAAACTTTCCACAGGTTTCCAAAGGTGTGAGCTGAGGTTACTTGGGCAGGGTTATCTGATAACAGTGATACGCAAAACAAAGACAGTGTAATGGCGTGATGTATGAACAAAGGATAACAAAAAGCAGCTAACCAAGTACACATAGCCTACTGTAGTTTGACTTTGATTGGAAAGTGAATTATAGCATATTTACATTGTTGATAACATAAAAAAAAAATTAATTAGAAATTCATCATTCATAAGTGTTTCCATAACCTTGGGTTGAATCTGGTTTCACAAAATATGTTTTTGCAGTGAATTTATAAAATACCCCAAAGTAACCTTTAAGCACAGTGGTGGAGAAATTATTAAGATTCTTATACTGTAAGTAAAAGTAGTAATATCACAATATAGAAATACTCTATTACAAGTAAAACTCCTGCATTCAAAATGTGACTTAATTGACTAGGTAAGTATCAGCAGTAAAATGTAAAAGTACTCCTTGTGCAGAAATTTGGCTTTGTATATTATATAATAACTTGATCTGCAAAGTAACTATAGCTGTTAATGTATAGAAGTAAAAAGTCCAGTATGATAACCCCAAAATTGTACTTAAAGTAAATCAGTTACATTCCACCACAGCTCATAATATCTCTGGTGATTTATTGTTGTGTATTTAAATCCATTAAATTAATTTTTTTATTTGTTTTATAAAACACTTTAGTAATAATAATACTTCTACTATCAATACAAATACAAATGCTTCTATTACTACTACTATTAATAATAATATGTTATTCATATACCCTTATTATGTGCTTCTATAAAACAGAGGACGAAGAATTCAATGTCTTACACAAAGATGCTGTAAGCAGGACAAAAGGCAGTCTGTTTCTCATGACAGCTGCTTTGTTTTCACTTAATATAAAAAAAGACATCCATACATTAGAAAATTGCATCATCTGAGATGGCAGAACATTATTTTTTAGAGTTTGTAAAGCTCCTAATGTAATTGAAAAACGTGTGGAAAAAAACCCAAGCTAAATCTTTTTTGAAAATGTCCTGGTGGAATTTCTCTTTGTCAGTTAATTAGGTAATCAGTTAGTTACATATCAGAGTCATGAGTTTGCTCATGGAAGTAAAGGGTATTATGCACATGACCTTCATCATAATCAGACCGTGATTAAAACCACGTGACATCAACACACATTATGTTTAATCAAGTAACATAAACTGAACATGAAAAAGGTCCACAGAGCAAGTGTCCAACAACAACGTTGTTATTATAGGCTACTTTCATCGACAATAATATTTATACATTTCTCTTGATAAATTACCATAAAGTGAGCATGAAAACAAAACAGCAAATGTTTCAATTGTTCACAAATACCTTCTTTGTTTTTTTAAGTAAAAAGTGTCAGATGTCTGCTGTGGCTCTTGTTAATACACAGACAAAGAATACAGCCAGTGAAGTTTAAATATGCATTTCTGATCCACAGCCTGTTCACATCTTCACTCAGGATGCTGTTTCTGCTCTGTTCTTTTTCATCTGAATGTTGGGCATCTGTTAAAAGTCCAGGTTTTTGAAGTCGTCAGTACATCTATACTTGCTTTCACCGTAACTGGTGCACACCAAGTGGGGGAGACAGGGGCAGGTGTGGTGCTGTCTTTTCCCTGGATAGGGCACCTGCAAGTGAGGAAAGGAGGGGGAGGGATAATCTGACAGTTTAAATCCTTCATCAGCTGACAAGTGGAGCTGCAGAGCTTTAAAAATCTGAATTCAGAGATGGATGTGGTCTTAGCAGAACTAATTGTTGCCATCTCCAGATCAAAGTGATGTATGGCTCTGATTGGTCAGTTCACTTTGGAGAAGATCAATAGTCTCTGCAGTTATCAGCAGTTTTTCTAAAGCTTCAGCCAACCTGACAGCAGCTTGATATAATCTGAATTTCCACTAATGCAGAAAACACATATGACTGTGTGTGTGTGTGTGTGTGTGTGTGTGTGTGTGTGTGTGTGTGTGTGTGTGTGTGTGTGTGTGTGTGTGTGTGTATGTGTGTGTGTGTGCATTATGCCGAAAGATTAGTGACATCACATTTCTCCCCACCTTGTGGCTAAACGGGTGGCATTCGTCCCCTTCAACACCTCTTGGGACGCACATCCTGAGGCCCCTCAGCCAAAGACTGACGGCACAGCATAAACCAAAACCACACTGCATGTCTTTCTCACAGGCCTGCAGGACAGAGAGACAGAGACGAGGGAGGAAAAGGACAGATGGAAGATAATAAAGGTAACAGACGAGAAGAGTTCTTCTTGTTACCAGTGACTCAGTTGTATTTATGCTACTAGAGATTCCCTTTTATATTTGAATCTATTTCATTTTTACTTATCGTAACAGAGATGCCCTCTCATGTTCGAACAGTGAAAGCCACTTTATCCATTGCCTGTCATCTCCCTAATCCATTTACAAATGAATAGCAATGAGAGGACTGAGATAATTTCCTCTCATTTTTCCATTGGCCTTGAAGCGGAGGAGGATGTGGTCTCCTGTCAGTCATGTGTAATCAATTTTTTTTTAAATTATCCAGAAAAGTGAACTGTATTGTTTGTATAATAGGTGTTTTGCATATAGTTTGAATATGAGAAAAGCACACCAAAAATCAAAAGGCAAGGAATAGTATTAAAAACATACTACATTCCTATTTACAATATTTACCTATTATAGGTTTGACTGCACATACAGCACACTTCCCAATGCATAGACAGATTTAGTGCTGAAACAGATTGATTTGTCGATTAATCCATCAAAAGAAAATAATTTGCCAATTGTAATAATAACTTAATTTAATTCATTTATCAAGAAAGAAATGCCAAACATTTGCTGGCTCTTGCTTCTCAAATGTTAGAATTTGCTGCTATTCTTTGTTTTATATACAGTAGTTGTAAATTCAATATTTTTGATCAGACAAAAACAAGCAACTTGAAGACATCACCTTAGGCTTAGGAAACTTGTGATGGGCATCTGTCATTATTCTACATGTTACGGACTAAACGATTAATTGACTAATCAAAAGAAATAACAAGATTAAGCAATAATAAAAAATAATTGTAAGTTGCAGCCTGAGTAAGTAAGTCATTTGTGAAATCACATATTTTCATTTTCAAAAGGAAATAAGACAATCACAGAAAGAGAAGATAATAGCAATGTAATGTTTACTTTAATCTCAAAAGAGTAAATGGAGTGATTAGTCATTTATTAAAAACAAAAACAGATTAAACATGAATGTAATAAACTGATATAATACCAGAATAAAAATGACTCAACAGTGTGCAGCAGAGCCAGAAGCCTCTCACTCACCCCTGTGATGATGGCTCCTCTGGAGCAGCTGAGAGACACCAGGAGGAAGGACAGCAGCATCGCCCTGAAGCCCATGTCAGCAACAGGAGAACTGGACTCTATCAACACCCACAACACTGGACAACAGCTGTTAACGGTCTGTCCGGCACCTCACACTGGATCCTCGGCTTTCCAGTCAGTGGAGATTCCCAGAACTCCTCAGGGGGGCGGGGGGGCACACTCTCTCCCTCTCTTTATCCACCTCCGACCCTCACCCAACCCTCCCTCCCTCGCCATTTCTGAGATCTCCCCACGCCCTCTCTCTGCCTGTCTCCTCAATAGCTTCGTCATCTTACTCATCTGAATGACGGATGATGGAGGCTCCCAGTAGTCCCCTCTACTTGTACACTTACATATAGTGTCTGGCCATACAGCTGCTTGACAGAGTTTCCATGACTCAGTGGTTTTGTGGCCAACACAAAAAATATGCAAAACTACTCAACAAGTGATGACATTCATATGAACTAAAATGAATCTGACATCTCTTTGTGAGAAAAAGGGCACAGGTGCCATGCAATCTAGAGATATTTATCAGTGTGAAGACAAATCAACATCAAAGCCATTTAACGAGTTTACTGAAATTACCACAGGCTGACTCATGAACTGGTCTTCATGTAAGGAGAGAAAGTGATATTCCTTATTTTATTATGGGATATGTGTGCCAGGATGCCATGTATTGTGATAGCTGCTATCAACTTTAGCTGCAGTTCATTCACAATGAGAAAATAAGGCCTATAAGGTTAATAACATATCTGCTTTATCACACAAGCTACTCTGCAATCGGTGTGATACATATGATCTTACTGTTATAACAGTATTTGTTAAATTTTGACACTAACGTGATATTTCTGATCAGATTTGGTCTTTTTTTGAGAGAAAGAATAACATGGTTCAGACTCCTTACTAAACCCTCTCTCTCGCTCTCTCTCCCTCCCTCGCTCTCTCCTCTCACTTTCTATGTATCATTTTGGCATATGGATTGTTTATACTATCATTTCATTATGCTGGTCTTTACACGCAATTCTTTTGCACGTCTGTCCGTCCTGGGAGAGGGATCCCTCCTCAGTTCTTCTTCCTGTGGTTACCATTTTCCCCTGTTAGGGTTTTTTGGGGGGAGATTTTCTTATTTGATGCTAGGGTCAAAGGACATAGGGTGTCTTAAGATGTACATATTGTGATTTGTGAAATTGGGCTACAATAAAATTTATTTTAATTATACCTCATTGCCATTGCTTATTGTCGAAAGTGTCACTTGATGGATAACAGAATATGATAAATGATTCTTATTGTGTGCTAAAATACATAAATAATAGTGACATCCCTGAATATTATACATACAGGCATATGTACAGTGGCCCTGAAGTGCAAATCACAACAGCAAATCATAAAACGCAACGGCAAATAGGAAAACACGACAGCAAATAGGAAAACACGACAGCAAATAGGAAAACACGATAGCAAATAGGAAAACAAAACGGCAAATAGGAAAACACGACAGCAAATATTAAAACACAACAGCAAATAAGAAAACACGACAGCAAATAGGAAAACACAACGGCAAATAGGAAAACACAACGGCAAATAGGAAAACACGACAGCAAATAGGAAAACACTTCAACAAATTTTAAAACACAATGGCATTAACTTCTACCAGAAAAGCTAGGGCCTATCTAGTAGAGGATGGACTCTCCTGATTGGACAGACGGACTGTCTGTCTTTTACAGTTTTTTGCAATTGTAAAAAACACAATTTTGCAAACCAGTGTGGTTTTATCAAAATGCTCAACACAATTCACAAAGCCACACACCCAAACTGCAAAATATCTCATATATCCTGCAAAATGAAGCACTGCAACCAAAACTACATATACCTTATCATGATCATTGCATTTCATTGCGTGATTTTTGTTTTTATTTTTATTCTTATGTATGTGTGATTCTTATGTATGTGTGATCTATCTATCTATCTATCTATCTATCTATCTATCTATCTATCTATCTATCTATCTATCTATCTATCTATCTTTCTATCTATCTATCTATCTATCTATCTATCTTTCTATCTATCAATCTATCTATCTATCTATCTATCTATCTAAATATTTGCAGATACACACATGCTGTTGAGACATTTATGTTTTTATTTTTCACCAAGCAAGTCAGTGCAACATATGCACAGCAGATATATTTACATAGGACTGAACAGAAATATGCTCACAACAAACAGTAAACTGAAAAAGAAAATTGCAGAAAAAATATATAGAAAAAAAAGAGGTGCTCACATGTAGTCTTTTTATAGTGCTTACTTCCTGATTGAAGTGGTAACAATTAAGCATTGAGGTGTTTGGCCAGGTGGCACATATGTTGGCCAATTAGCTCATGTAGTGTCATTTTGAATGGCAGTGTTTTGAAATGGCAAACATGTGACTTTATGTCAGATTGTTGTGTCTTATGCAGAGAACTGTGTTCATTGCATTTAAAAAGTGCCATTTTGAATTGCAAAATGTGTGTAAAGCAGAAAATGTGTTTAGACTTTTGGAGACTTGAGAAGTAAAGGTTTTGCTAGGTTTTGCTCTCTGTGTGTCAGTTTAAATAATTGTGCTATGCATGTCATTTTAGTGTGTTAGCAATTGGAAAAAACTGTAACAGGAAGGAGAGGTGAAAAACACGGAAAAGCGCCTACTTTTAACAGACAGACAGTCCGTCTGTCCAATCAGGAGGGTCTGTCCTCTACTAGATAGGCCCTACCTTTTCTGGTAGAAGTTATTGCTGTTGTGTTTTAAAAATTGTTGAAGTGTTTTCATATTTGCTGTTGTGTTTTCCTATTTGCTGTCGTGTTTTCATATTTGCTGTCGTGTTTTCCTATTTGCCATTGTGTTTTATGATTTCCTGTTGCATTTTTCTATTTGCCATTGTGTTTTATGATTTGTTGAAGTGTTTTCATATTTGCTGTTGTGTTTTCCTATTTGCCGTTGTGTTTTATGATTTGCTGTCGTGTTTTCCTATTTGCCGTTGTGATTTGCACTTCAGGGCCACCGTACATATGACAGGGTGTTGATACACTGACTCTGAGTCAGATCTCTATTCTGGTTTCATTTGGAGATTTACTGTAGTTGTAAAGTGGCCATATGTAGCAAATAATGGGATCTAGTGTTGACGCCAAACTCCTTTCGTACAAATTTAATATTACTTGCATGAGTGTGTGTGTGTGTGTGTGTGTGTGTGTGTGTGTGTGTGTGTGTGTGTGTGTGTGTGTGTGTGTGAAGCACAAGCATGCATGTGTATGTGTGTGTGTGTGTGTGTGTGTGTGTAACCTTGTACGTATTTGCCTACATGCATGCTTGGACAGTGATGAGCAGCAGGTTGTCAGTGGAAGCGCCCTGGCTCTGATTTAAGCTGTGAGGAGAGAAATATGAGAGAGCGCAGAGGAGAGGGAGAGGAGAGGATGAGAGTGTACCCCATGGGTTAGTCAGCAGCACATTACCCTGCTGCTGTGCAGGTGATGGATTCCTCCAATGCAGCGGCCAAATAATTACATTCACCCATTTCTGCTCTGTCAGCAGGAGCACTGATGCCTCACCGTCTTGGGACAGGCAGCAGAAATCATGGAGGAAGGTAAGCCCAGGCAGTGGCCTCCAGCTAACTTTAGAAGAACATACAAAATCCATCAACAAAAGGCTGTGAGAAACAAGGTACCTGCTTTAGACTCATAATATTAATACTATATTTTATGTTCAATAAAGTACAAGCATTGGTAAAGTTCACATCGTGTTGCTCAAGTGTTTACCATGCTGAATGATGTTTGCACCAGCCTGTTATGATGAATCTGATGTTAATGTTGCTGAAGATGATTTTAATTCTCAGTGATGAAATCTGAGTGTCGAACAAGGACTTATTGTTTCTCCAAATAACTTTTTTCATGTCTAAGCAACATGTGACACTGGAGCTGTTTTGGGCAACCTCAGCTTATTTTGAGAGTCATCTGATTGTGACTGCCTGTGAAATGCTTGAGAACAAAGTGGGAAGTAGATCATCAGTAAAGATTAGTATATAATCAGGAGGAAATAAATAACTCAAGTAGCCTAATCTAATTTTATATTTATGCAACTCTGAATATCCAAATCCTTTTCTCACTGGGGCTGGGAGGAAGAGAGTGACATGAGGAAATTTAGAGAGGCAGGGTTTCATTTTATAACTAATCCAGTTTAGAAAATGATTTTAGGGAATGAGGACATAGCCACATAGAAGAAGCCAGGAATGATATTCAACAGCCTATGTTAAGCTTATATATCAAATGCTGATAGTAGAATATGAAATCTCCAGAGGCCATATAAACAATACCCAGTTGGTTATTATAGCTTTAAAAAAGAACACCACCTAAATTAAGAATACCAATATGTTATTGTAATTGCCTAGGAAAAGTTCAATCAAATGCTTCCCAGAACCCTAAGAATTAAGTCTTAAACTTGTGATGTCATCAAGTTTAAAGTCTGGAGCTACTCCACAGACAATTAATGGGAGACTTTGTTGATTTTCTTTTTCTTCTTTATATCCGAATGAGCTTTTTTCTATTGTAGTGTTCTCACTTCTGAACCAGAAAATGTACCCATATACTCAAAACCTTCCCGTGGCTGCTCTCGGTGTCATAATATCATAACATCTTTCCCAATTTGTTGCTTATGGAGGCTGGAGCAGATCCAGACTGTGATGACATCACAAATTTGAGTTTTAGCACTCTTGGTTTTAGATTTGGGAGAGAGTTGTTCATGTTCACTAATATTTTTGGTCTGTCTTAGACCATACACTAACTTGCAAAACAATACATATATATATATATATATATATATATATATATATATATATATATATATATATATATATATATATATATATATATATATATATATGTGTGTGTGTGTGTGTGTGTGTGTGTGTGTGTGTGTGTGTGTGTGTATATTGCATGCATATAACTACACATCGTACACATAATAATGATACACTATATGTGCTTGCCTACAACGCAGTCCCTTTTCTTGTTTTGATCATCATTATACGCGCTTCGTGTAGTCCTCGCAGGGACCCTTAGTGCACGTGACGATCAGCTGACTTTAACCGGAAACGGAGGAAGCAGACAATCAAAACAAGTAATCTTCATACACAGAATTTTACTTTTGCAGTTATTTACGGTTGTTAATAATGGAGTCAACCCTCGAACAGCATCTCGATGATACGTAAGTTAATACCAGACTCTGTTTGAGTTCGTATTTTGACTGTTGGGACGTTAAAGACGACTGAAGGCTCTTTGTTTGTCTCTGTTGTTGGCAGCATGAAAAATCCAGCAGTTGTCGGTGTGCTTTGCACGGATCAACAAGGACACAACCTGGGCTGTAAGAAAACACTTAGTTACTTTCTCTATCTGAGATGTATAGGGACATGTTGTTTAAATGTATTCACACCAACCAAACTGGCCTTTTATCGAGGGCAGAGTAAAGACAGTCAGTAAATTACTCAAGCCGACCATCAGGTAAACTGTTGTTAGCTCCCATAAAATCATCCCCAACCTATACAACCGACTGATGTTATTGGTGTTTTTAACAACTAGGAGTCATCATTAGTCCAATATTTAATAACTTAGTGTTACTTGTTTTCTTAATTGCTTAATCTCAGTTTCTGAAACATTGTTATAATTCTCAAAACATTACATGAATACTTCACCCCCCCCAAATTATAATTTGTATTTCAATTACTCACCCCGTGTTACTTTGAATTCCTGAAGAAAACTTTGTTTTTGTTATATGCCTCGATGGTGAACGCAGTAGTTTTGATGCATTGGAGTAATAGGGGGTTATCAAGATATTTTTTTTGGATTCTTCTTTCACCATGGAGGAATGGGTCAAAAACAAAGTTTTCTTAAAGAATTCAAGGTAACACGTGGAACGTAATATAGAAATTAACAATTTGGGGTGAAGTATTCCTTTACATTCAATCACCACATTATTTTCTCTTGGGCAGCACAACACTTTATCTTCTATCATTGCGTAAGCCAAGACAGCAAAGGCTTAAATAAGTCAATATAACAGAAGACACCAAACTCATCTGACAATGAGCCCTAACCCAGTAATAAAGTCAAATATTCTCTACAGCCAACTAAATTAACTCGTGTCATAGAAACACCAGTGTCAACAGTCTATTTACTGGTTTCTTATTGTCAATGTTCAACTTTCTGGTATGTCCCCTATTCACACTAAGCGCCTTATGTAACAGTAATGTCAAACAGAAGATAGAAAAATAAAGGGAGCGCTTATGAAAAACAAAATGTAAATCCCCTCCAACACCTCATTAAAGATCATTAAAATCACCATAGGTACAATTGCAAAATGCACATTTCTAAATGTCTACACAAAAAACTTGCTGCCGTTCTTTTTGTGCCAACCTAATTAGTCCAAGGCCAATCCTTTTCACAAAGTTGATAATTGCTTGTTACTAGGAATTATACGTGGAGAAATCCACACTAAATAACATGGTCGAGCAATATGCTCAGTAATGTCGCTGCTAAAAAAATAACAAAGTGAGGTTATTTGTGAGCATATGACACGCTCACTGACAACTGTAATGTGGATACTCAGCTTTTCTGTGCAGTACTGAATATCACCAAATTAATTGACTTGACTAACACTGTATCATTTTAGGACTTTTTCCATTTGTGATTTTCTCATCTGACTAATGAAACACATTTAAGATGAGAAAAACACACAAGATATAATAAAACCAAAACTACCTCTTGTTGTCAGAGATGCATTTGGTCACATAAACCACAAAGTTTATTTGCAGACCATATCCAGTCCAACCACAGCAGCTACATACATGGAAATACAACTTTGAACATTTCACATGTCACACATCCAAAACATTAGCAGGCATGCTCTTCAAGGAATATGAAGCTACAGCAGCTGGTTTAGCTTAGTTTAGCTCAAAGAGAGAATTAGACAGATCGGCTCTGTCCAAAGATAACAAGAAGCCTCTAAAAACTCACTGATTAACACTTTATATATTGTTTGTTTAATCCTTACAAAAAAACAAACGTGAAAACAACAAATTGTGGTTTTTACGAGGATTTACGATGGACTGTGGCCGGGTGCGGTGACTTCCTAGAGTCTTGTATTGACTGTGAGGTTGCCAGGCAACCAGCAGAGTCTCTAGAAAACTATTCCTTCAAGGGGCTGTTAGGCGGACAGTAGTGAAAAAGCAATCTAATTGTCTCCTTGATCAAAAAGAAGTAATCATTCAACGTGTTGATTTCTCTTTCTTCCGTTGCCTCAGGAGAAAGTTAACATTTTGCACATCCCTCAACAATTTTGCATATCCTGCACTAATCCATACAGCCTCTTTTTTTCTTAATATTAAACAGTTACATTGTACATATTTGTTTCTGTTTCTGTATTTATTGTTTATTTCATAGTAATGTTTAATATGTTTATGTATGCAACAACAACCAAGGCAAAATACTTAGTGTTACTTACTAGGCAATAAATCCTTTTCTTATTCTGATTCTGTGCAGTAACACTGTTTTGTATCTCACAACCACCAGGCCGCGGCTCCCTGTCTGATGAACATGGCGGTGTTGTGTCAGTTTTGGCCAAACAAGCTGGCGCTCTTACTAAAGACCCAACGGACAGTCCGACTGTGTGTCTAGAGTCTGAGTCAGGGTGAGCGCTGACACAACCTTTTGTCTTTTTTGCTTGACTGACTTGGATCTCCTCCTTTTTCTCAGTGAATTTAAGGAGTATGTCTGTAGTGGTCTTGATGAACATCTGGGGAGATCAGTAAATCTAGGAGAAATTGTTAAAAGAGATTCAAAAATCAGAGATTGATGGTCTATTATTTGTACCTCAGGCTGCGCTCCAAGTCTTGGCAAAGGAGTTTATTTTCATTTGCATGACTATGCTGCCACCTTCTGGACATTACAAAACCTCTTCCAGTTCATGGGCATCACTGACTAACACCAATACTTATTGGATTATTATTAGTAAGAAGCCATTTTAAACATTAGACGTTATAGTAACTGTAGATGAGCCCACTGCTTTGTTGTGACTTGTAGGTTGCTCTCTAAGTATGGTAAGATTACACTATTTGTCAACAAGGTGTAAATCAATGACGATGTCTGGGACAGATATCAAATGTCAAAACAAAATATGACAGGCCGTTAATCCTTATGTTATTGGGGGTTTAAAGTATAGTTTACATTGTAGGTATTTATTATTTTTAAATAGTACATTTATACGAAAAAAAAACCTATTAATGGCAAGTTGGGACTATTGATTCCCATGTGATGGTACTGAATATAATTGTAGTATATAGTCATAACATCAGTGTAGTATTGATCAGTCATACAATAACTAGGTAAACTGCATCATAAACATAATATTAGAGGTGAATGACAGACAGGTTGATTTGATTTATTAGTCAAAGGTCATTACTAAACAATTATGATTGTTCATCAGGCGAATGTTTGTCTCAGTAAATTGTTTTTCTCTGTTTGTTTGTTTGTTTTGTAGAAACATTCTGGTGAGGAGTCATGGCACCATCACAGTAGCAGTTCACAAGATAGCATCTTGAAGACAACACGACTCACTGAGGAATTTTTATTGTAAAGAAATGTACATGTCAACAGGAACATTAGTATAATCACACAATCTGAATTAACTTTGAGAAAGATCTGGACTTGTCTGTTGTCCTTTCTATATTATCCCATAATTAAACATACATGGTCCTTTTCTAATACATGAAGTGAGATTCCTTTCTTTTATTTATTTATATATATATACATACACCAATATATATATATATATATATATATATATATATATATATATATATATATATATACACACAGTAATGTGAAAAAATTAGGACACCCGTGCTAAAGTTGAATAAAAAAATCATCTCTTGGAAATTGATCTTAATGCCTTAATTAAAGAAATTAGGAAAAATCCAATCGTTAAGGACACCAATTTTCTTTGTGAATGAATAATGTATCGTAAATAAATAAATGTTCTTCCTTAAAATACAGGGGGCATAAGTAAGTACACCCCTATGTTAAATTCCCAAAGGCCAAGGGAACTTTATCAGGATCATAGTATCCTGGATCCATGAAATAACTGGCCTTTAAAAATAAAAATCTACCTGCCTCTATGGGGATTTAATCAATTTCCTAAAGATGATTTTTTTATTCCTCTTTTTAGTCAACTTTAGCATGGGTGTCCTAATTTGTTCACATGACTGATGATATGATATAATGATGATTATATATATATATATATATATATATATATATATATATATATATATATATATATACACACCAATCTGTCAGATAATGGTTTTTATTGATGTCCTGTACAAATTAGGCTCTGTATCATGTTATTTCTAGCCAAGGTAATGCTTTGTGTGTGTCTTTTTGTCAACACTCATATCCTTCAGTTCAAGGCAGTCATGCACAGAAAAACAACCCTCAATAAACATTAACTTGACTTTGTGTTCACCTTTTCTGTGTTAAGCTAGTCATTATTTTCTCCTTTTCTCTGTGTTTTGTGGTTTTGTCTTTAGCAGCTGCATGACATTTATCCCAGAAATGAACAAAAGGTTAAAAGTTTGCAATCATTAATTAAAACAGCTGTGCAGCCACTGAAGTCATATTTGGCTGAACAATATATTGATTTTAGGGAAGGGTCACCTACATGTTAATTTGTGAGTTGAATTGCTTAATGTACCATAAACATATCTGATCTTATATGAGTCTGTAATCCGATTCCTGGAAGAAAATGGGTGCAAGCATCATACCTGGGTCGACAGAGCTTTCACCATTGCAGCCCCCTCCCTCTGGAACTCCCTATCCATATACATACGTGACTGTACTGACCTGGACACATTCAAAACACTAATCAAAACACACCTCTTCAGATTAGCTTTCCACATACAATAGTCTTACATTTCTCACCTGATAGTTACTGGTTTTATTGTTTTTAATTGCTTTTAATATGCTTGTGTTATGTGCTGGTTTTACTGTAAAGTGTCTTTGAGTACCATGTAAAGCGCTATATAAATAAAATGTATTATTATTATTCAGAGAGAGAGCTAACCAATCAATTCCCCCCAAAAAAAACAAAAAACAAAACAAAACAAAACAAACAAACATGGGGCTAGCTAACATCTGGATGTGGAGACCATCATCACTGGCCAAAGACAGAAGGAAATTAAGGGACGTTGTTGCTTCCCTGGAATGGGGATGAGTGAGTGGGACCAGGTAGGCTAACCGTGGAGTGCCAGGTGTATGCTGGTTTTTATGCACCGGGGAGATTTCACTCCGGGTAAAGGTATGCCAATCGGAGAAATTCCTTGCAGGACTGTTTGGTCCAAAAAACTGCTGTCGTGCGCACATGGTTGCCTATCTGCGGGGTATAGTGCAGTGCGTCTCCTTTGACCAGGACCTGAGTAAAGTCTGCGGTGCGGTGGCTCTGATGTTTTGACCGCAATGCTTTTCTCATACGAGGTTCAATGCTACGTCTGCGTCACGTGGCTCTCCTCAGTGAAGGCTTTGCTTTCTGCGGCTCCTCAGCAGAGCAGCGATGTCGAGGCTGAGATGCGAGATGCAACTCAGAGGGACTGGCTCATAGAGGCAAAGTTATGGCACGGTCATCCCCGGAGAACAAGGTCCCGCAGCAATTTCTCTCTGCCAAAAAGTCCTTCGCCGGTAACACGCACGTCTTCCTGCGACGCCGGAGCGAGAAAATCCCAAATTACGCGTCCAAATAAACTAATTGAAAATTGGGGCTTAAGCGCGTCAAGGAGTGAATGACATTTCAGGTATGGACTTCTTTGCTATTTAAGTCAACATATAAATCGTTTTAAATATAAGTTGACCGAGCAAATTCATTACAATTCAAATTAAATTGTAATTAGTTTCTTTTTAATTGGGGAAATATTTTTATTACATCAAACTTTTCCGAAGTTACCCTCCAAACTGTTACTCTAAAGTTATTTTTCTTTTTAAAGCTTTTGATCCACATTACGTCAGTGCAGGTTTGTGCCTCCCTTTATCAGATGACAGAGGGCACAGATGACGTCTTCTTGACATTCACTAAAGTGTCAGTGTGCCTGAATTTCTACATCTGCTTGAACGATCCTTTTTGCCTCCCCAGCAGTGTGGAGTTGAGTGACGGCCACAATGCAACAGGCCTGTGAAGTGAAGATAACGACTAGCTCACAGCTACACACGGTAAGACCACACTGTTTCTCCCCACAATAATACGGTTTTGTGTATGCCTCCGTGGACTATAAAACAAAAGCTTTCAGCTAAACACTCTGCTGCATTTACTACATAATCTCACAATTCCTCAGGACTGAAGCGAGGCTGTGGTTATAGTTTGAGGCTCCAGGTTGTGAATTTGGGTTTACCTTGATGGATGAAATAGTCAACCAAACACAAAATAAATAAATGAAATAACATAAAAGAGAAAGTTATGAGGCAATAACATAAAAGAGAAAGTTATGAGGCAATAATGTTTCACTAACTGAAGTTACTAAATTTATTTAATGTAACAGTTCACTTTATCTGTATTGTAGAGCCATGAAGTAATGCAAATTATTTGCATTACTTCATGGCTCTACAATTTGGAACAGGGTTAGCAGGGTTGGAACATGCACCAAATCCTTATAGTTGTCCTGTCCTGTTAGGATTAAAAAATATACACTTGTACACCTCTGCTGAGAGTCTGAACAGGACCTTTCATATCCTGTCACCACTGACAAACGTTTACTTTCTGCAAACACGTTTTTTTTTTTTAAAACACGGCATTTAAAAAACTTTCAAAAGCATGAGGACAGTAATGCTGCAGAGGTATCATTTTACCAAGTATTGCTCTGCGATCTTGGTGTGCACTGTATATTGAAATGGATCTGTTACAGTACGTCAGCAGGTGTGTTGTATTCTCAAACTACACCTTTTTTTCACTTTTACACAATGTTTCTTTGCAGTGTTGGAGGATCTTTGTTTGACCCACTTTTTGTACAATGTGCCTGCGCTACTATATATCTCATTTTCTTGTTTGACCTCTAACCCCCCATGAACGTCCCATTTGAAACTGTGTCAACTATAGAATTATCTGCTGTGAGACTTGTAAGTGTAGATATTTAAAGTATCAGCTCTTTTCTTAAAACTGATGAAAAGATTGTTAACCGTAAAAAAGGACGATTTATTGAGCTGTCCTTCAGGGTCTGTTCTCGTACAGTGATAACATGTCTGTTTGCAAAACAATTCTGTTAATAGATTAAAACTATGTGCCCTAACAGGACAATGCTGTTGGCCCTCTAAACCTGTAAAAGCAGTTGGGAAGGATTCTTAAAGCACAGCTGTGGAAAAAGTGGGTTTCCTCCTAATTTTTGCAGGAGTGGTCGCTTGCCTCTTCAGCGAGGGTTTGGCGAGAGCTCAGAGGTCAGCAACAGAGGGACACCTTTGTCTTCAGGGTAAACTTTTGCATGGTCCATTTTGCCAAACAATAATAAAGTTGGAGATCCTTTTTTATTAAATTTTTGGGCATGTCTGTGTGTGAAAGAGACACCTATTACTGGAGTAGCTATTACAATTTGGATCCACTTATTTGTGTATAAACCTTGTTTCCTGCAATGATCCAGATTAAAACAAAGCACAGAGGCAAAAGAGCCTGATTACTGTGATAGCTAATCTTTCCCCCACAAAAAGTACTTTTACCACCTTTTGTGATGATATAATGCACACTATATTTATTTTCTTTATTACCATACATCTTGATAGCAATTAACATCTGTTAACTCAGACTACCGACCGAAGCACTATTTTGTTGCATCCCAGTTCATGGGCTGCATTCTGCAATTCTTGACCAAATATGTTAACAGCTTGTTCAATCAGTCACTTGTAAATATGTCTCATAATAGGAAAAAAGCATTGGGAAAAAATGGAAGTTACATAAAATTCTTGTTGATAATTACACATGTTAAGCACCATTTTGGTGATTTGTGGTTAATTTCCTGTGACAAACTTGGATACGTTTTTAGACAAGCTAGCGGCATGGCTCTAGGAATGGCTGTATTGCTGTGCCAGTTGGTTGGTCCACCATTTTGGTCTAAAATATATCAACAACGGCTCGATTGATTGCCATTCAATTTTGTACAGAAATTTGTGGTGAGTTTTGAGTAATCCGATTAAATAGTTCAACATCTACAAGATGGCTTGTCACCCAGTTATAGCCACATTGTTGTTTAGATAGGGCTAGTTATGTCTCTGCTTTGAGGTTGTAGAGATGGGAGCGTGCACCTGCATCAAATTTCATCTTTTTTTCTCATGTTCTTGGGTCATTTCACTTCACTTATCATTGTCCACTTCTTGTTGCAGGCGTAAAGCTAATCTGGATGCAGCCATAGTTACAAGTGCCCTTCGACCACCTGAGAATGACACTCGGACAATAGGAATCCTGAGTTTATTCTTCACCTCCAGAGACATCAGGCATTCTACCAAATCAGCATAAACAGGTAACTCAACACACACAGAAAAGCTTTTATCGTATGCTGCTGAGGCTGTTGCTGCTCGGGTTAACAACTAACCATAGGAACTGAACTATGCTGCATAAATTGTTACAAGAGGTTTTTAATTAATGTTGTGTTATGGTTTTTCTGTTGACATGCATGTCTTCTCCTACAGGTGTGTCCTTAAAACCAAAGCACAGTTGACCCTCTGGCATGTTCACAACTCCATTAGCTATAGTTAAAAAAGGAGAAGACAGATCAAACATTTTGTTACTAAGTTGGCCTATTACTTTTGTTATCACACTAACTAATTACATTACATTTGTGATCTGGCAAACAACCAACACACTGTGGCCAGGACTTGCACCTGGAATCTTCCACCCAATGGATGGCTGTGTTACTATTACACCAAAAGAGTCGGTTTTTTTAGCTTTTTTTTTAAGAACACAAATACAGTAATAATAATAGCTATATAAAAGCCTAACTACACACATAACTATTTACACATGATGTTAAACGGCTCCATGGATCAGGGTGTCTACAGGTAGTAAGTTAAATTTAACAATATTTGACAACTTTCCAATATAAAATAAAATATAATAAAATAAGCTCCAAATGTGAAAATATAGGCATATTACAACTTCAGGAGGATCAGGACGTTTCTTTGGTCAATGTTTAAGTTCTGTTTATGCGGACTGTAAATCATAACCAGCAGCAAGAGATCTGTTGTGTCCAGGTTTCTCCTGTTAATGATTTTCTGAGATGATTTTTGTGAGATAATTATGGTCCACAAAACTATTGATTTGGTGTGCAGGGCCAAAACACTCCCCCAGCTGCAGTTTCAAACAGTGACCGTGCGTTCCATCAAACATAACTGGCAGTTTTTGCAGGTAAGAAGCCTGTGAAGGATCATGTCCTTGTCTTTGCACTGGTAACTCCTGCTGGAGGTCGAGGCAGGGAGGGGGTAGGATCATCCAGTTCTCCCGATATAACAGCCAGTGGTTTTCTCTATAGTGAGCAGTAAATTGAGATTTCAGATAGTTATGAATGATCATTATTTTGCATCATGACTGACAAGTTTGGGGTCACACAACTGTAACTTTTGCATCTATGTATAAAATGCAACACATTGTATTGTGGGATTATTAGCAGAAAGGTTTGTACATTTTTGCCCAACATCTTGCGAGGTGAAAAATAATTTGTGTATCTGCCACGTGATTCAGATCTGCTCCAAAACGTAATGGGTTCTCCTTCACCTATGCTACACCCTTCCACCAAGTTTAGGAGGCCAAATCTCTTTTACAGGTGAGCTAAAATTCCAGCTTCCTGGATAAGCAACCTGTCCAAAACCAAAGTGTCTGCCTTATTAAAGCATTGCCTGGACATGCTTTCACAGTGGTCGGGATGGAAAAAAAGGGTGCAGGGTTGGTCAAAGGAGGTTCAATTACAGTGGAGAAACAATGATAAAAATGTAACTATTTGAATTACTATGCAAATATGAATGTAATTAAACTACCAGTAGTAAAACTACTAGTTTGATAACATGTAGTTCACTACTCCCCAACACTGCCAATATAGAAGTAGAATTGTTTTGTGTTAGACTGGGACAAACCTTCTAGCCCTGATTTGTTCAAATCAATCAAAATCACCACAGCAACCATATCTGTCTAAACTTAACCTGCACATACCCCCCGTAAGAAATTGTGGGTTTTTTTAAAACTTTTTTTTTTTTTTTTTAGCATTTTCACCTTTATTTAATTTATTTATTTAATCTAGATTGATTAATTTATTCGGTCTAGAGGCAGACAGGAAAGAAGGGGAGAGAGAGATTGTATAACATGCAACACGGGTCCCCGGATAGAATCAAGGCGAGGACATCGCATCCATCAGGATACCCCATAAATTGTTTTTATTCTTCAGTACAGACAGAAATAAGATTGGTCTTCTCATTTAACTCGCTACAAGAAAGTGAATAAAGCGTATTTCCCAAAAACAATTCTTAAGGCTCCCGTTCAAGGCTTTTTTTTGTTAAAGTCTCCCTGTGGAGTTTTTGACTTCTAGTAGAGAGCTGTTAAGCTGCATGACGCACATGCACGCAGGTGATGTGATGCATACTGCCAATTCTTTTACACTATTCCACTAATCAACAGTTGGCAGTAACATGCCAAGATATGCAGCAATGCGCCAGCAAGCTAGTAAACATAGATGTAAACAATGCAGTATTTAAAAAATAAAATAAAAATTGCAAAAGTTTTACGAGGAAGGAAACACCTAGAGCTCAAGGATATGTTTTGGTAATTAACACTTAATGTAAACATTACTCTTGTTTAAAAGAAACTCCACAGGGCCACTTTAAGACTTCTGTTTTCAGTTTGCTCAGTCCAGCCTTTATGCACATACTGGGACTCGTAAATGAGGCTTCAGAAGGTAGAATTGAAAAGATCTGTTATTGTCTCATTGGTTGTTCCCTCAGGAAATACTATTCAGATTTATAGCTCTATAAATGGTGTTTAGGTCACACGGGGACAGATTTTGGAGAACACTATTCACCAAGTAATCCTGCTAAAATCTAATATTAGACTAAAAGCTCAATGTGAAAGTTGGAGAGAGAATCTCGTGGTGGAAGTGTGCAGTAACAAACTCTACACTCCATTACAAAGCTCTGGTCTCCAATCCCCCATCGCTCAAACCCTCAGACCCCCGGCACATTCACAAACATGCTCTCAAGCACACTCTGAGGACTACTGTGTACAGATATGGGGTGGGGGGAATACTTTCCTCGCAGTACACTGGCCCAATTCATTCTTCTTTTAATCCGCTCTGTGCTCTCTGCCTAATGTGGTCTCTGCTTCTTATACATGTCTTAGTCAGACTGAGTTAGTGATGCAGGCTTCAAAAGACTGGTGATAAACACAGGTTTACTACGCCCTATCCTTTCACTTTGTTCAAGGTCTCTTTGCTTTCCAGCATCTAAGGCGGCAAGAAATGTCCCACCTTGTGTGTTTATACAGTATATAGCTGAGTTTGCTTATTACCCCAACATCGCTCTTGCATCCAGCTGTGTTCCACGTAGAGAAATTATTCTTAAGAATTTGTTCTGTTTGTCCATGTTTGCAGCAGGGGTTGGAGCCGATTCCATGGTCTGTCCCGGGACCATGGTCTCTGGCAGGGACCAGTGGTTACTGCCACTAGGGGTGCTAGAGACAGTGGTCGCGACCAGTTGCTCTGTGGCACGGACTAGTGGTGACAACCACTAGGGGCGCTAAAGACACTGGTCGCGACCAGCTCCTCAGTGGTCTGCCCTGTGGTCCCTGTGGTCTGTGAAGCGGCTTTAGTATTTTCTCCCCTTTCCTGTCGTTTTGGCAGCACTGTTAGCTGGATAAATGTCAGAGATCATAATCTTTTGTCTATAAAATACACTATATCAGATATATTATGATTATTATTGATTAGGAAGATCCGTGTGGTCAGGACCAGCAAGTCTCTGGCACAGACCAGTGGTCACAACCACTAGGGGCGCTAAAGACACTGGTCGCGACCAGTGGCACAGCGATCATGACCAGCTTCTTACTGGCACAAATAGTCCAGGCAAAGTAGCGTTTTACGACAGACTAATTGTAAAAGTTTTTTTTGCAGCTTAGATCATTTCTATGAGGTGTCCAGAACAACATACTAAAACTCCTAAAAAATCCTAGTTGAGGAAATATGTTAAAATCTAATCAAGCCGAGATGTGTGCATAATGCCAGGCAACAATACACCCCAATGGGGGCTATTTTTTTTTTTCCTTTACTCCTATCAAAATGAAACTTTACACAATGAAAGTACCCATGAAAAAATAAAAATGTTTGTATTACAAGTTTCTTTGAAAATTAATTGTAATATGCAAATGAGCTATACACTAATCGAATATGCCCAAAATACACCCAAATAGGCTTATTTTTTTCCTTTACTCCTACCACAATAATACTTTACATAGTAAAAGTATACATGAAAAGTAACTTTTTTTGTATTACAAATTTCTTTTGAAATGAATTTGAATATGCACATATAACCCCCGCCGGTATAGTCTTCAGGGTCACAGAGGCACACAAGCCTCCCCACCACGACAAGGTAGTAAAATGTAATCTCACCACATTACTAATGACTAAGATGGCTATTCTGACTTTCTTCTTATGTTATCTGTGGGGGAATGTCATTAGGTAAGGGTTGTTCGCCAATAAAAAAAAGAATTTAGAAAGCAACTGGAGGCAAGATTGTGCAATCAATTCTTAAGGTCAATATAAAGATTTTTCCAAGAAACTTGTAAAACAAAAATGTTAGTTTTCATGGCTACTTTGTATGAAGTGTTATTTTGATAGGAGTAAAGGAAAAAAATAGCCCCATTGGGGTGTATTGTTGTCTGGCCTTACTGGCACACATCTTTGACAACATTGATGAAAATTAAACATATTTCCTCAACTAGGATTTCTTAGGACTTTTAGTATGTTGTTCTGGACAAAAAATTATTTTACAATTAGTTCTATTTTTGACTCCAAAATTAGTTACTTTGCCTGGACTAAAAGGGCACTAACATTACTGGTCCTGACCACCTCATCTGTGATCTGTTCTGTTGTTTGGACCAGTTAAGTGATCTGTGGTGTGTTTGTTTTGTGTATTTATTTTTATTACTTTAAAACACACTTTAAAATGCAACACAACCAATGTGTTGCATTTCAAAATAACGATCATCAAGTGATCAGGTACTGGATCAATCAAGATGATTCGACTGTTACTTTTGTACGGTAGGCTACTTAAGTTGAATTTTTAATTAAACTTTTACATTTTTGTATTTCATTTGATTGGTTGCTTTGTCACTCAAATCTACATTTTTTCCTCCACTACATTTATTTGACATTAGTTTCTAGATCAAGATTTGATACAAAGGGTAATGTGACAAGCTTTTAAAATGCAACACATTGGTAAAGTTTAAACCAGTCAGGAAGACGCGGCGCTGCATAGTCGATAGTACTACTCATACAACTACGACTAATAATAATAATTTAATCATTGTTATTATGATTTCTATTAATAGTAATGATCAATAATATTTGACAGACAAAAGATAATGATTTTTATTTATTAATTTTTACATTTATTCAGCACAGTGTTGCCAACACAATGAGAAAGGGGAGAAGGTGTATTAAATGTACAATAACTACTCCAAAGACCACTCAGTAACTGTTCAAGAAAACAGGCAGATGACAAGGACCACAAGACAGACCAGTGTCTTTAGCGCCCCTAGTGGTAGTGACCACTGGTCAATGCCAGGTAGGAGCTGGTCGCGAGGAGCTGGTCAGGACAGTGCGGCAGGTCACAAATACACTGACCTGCATAATCGATAGTACTACTCATACAACTACGACTAATAATAATAATAATGTAATCATTGTTATTATGATTTCTATTAATAATAGTGATAAATAACATTGGAAAGACAAACGATTATGGCTTCTCACATTAGGCGATTCTGCTAACACAGTGAGAAACGTGAAAAGTTGTATTAAAAATAAATACAAACAAACACACCACAGTTCACTCAACTGGTCCAAACAACAGAACAGATCACCGAGGAGGTGGTCAGGACCAGTAATTTTAGTGCCCTTTGTGCCAGTAAGAAGCTGGTCATGACCGCTGTGCCACTGGTTGTGACCAGTGTCTTTAGCGCCCCTAGTGGTTGTGACCACTGGTCCGTGCCAGAGACCAGCTGGTCCTGACCACACGGATCTTCCTAATCAATAATAATAACAATAATAATCATAATATATCTGATATAGTGTATTTTATAGACAAAAGATTATGATCTCTGACATTTATCCAGCTAACAGTGCTACCAAAACGACAGGAAAGGGGAGAAAATACTAAAGTCGCTTCACAGACCACAGGGACCACAGGGCAGACCACTGAGGAGCTGGTCGCGACCAGTGTCTTTAGTGCCCCTAGTGGTTGTGACCACTGGTCCGAGACCATGGTCCCGGGACAGACCACAAAATCGGCTACAACCCCCTCTCCATGTTTGACGCCATTATAGCTCATGCGTTAACAAGGCTCATTCAAAATATGCAGGTATGGGTCAAAGTCTTGGGAGGAGGATCCTTTGTAAACATGTTCCAAGAAAGGCTCAAAGTAATGCAAGGTGACACGTTGCCAAGTCAAACTGCAGTACAGCTGGCTCTCAACACAGGCATGGTCACTCCTCAATCACTTCACAACAGCATGGTTTATTTCACAAAGCTGCTGTCTTACAGCTTAAATCTTAACTCCATAAGTTACTCATACAGAGACATTTTGTTAAAGAAACATTTAATTATCATTTCACTCAGTAATCCAGTATCACTCTGTCATACCCCAAAACTGCCATGAGCCAGTTTTGACCACCCCGCTTGTGTCTGCTCTGCTTGGCCTGCTTGTGTGTTCTCCTCCCCTTGCAGGTAGTGGTCTGAGCGCAAGTTGTTAACGAGATGGCTCACCTGGGCTGATGAGCTTGCAAGCCTACAGAGCTGGCCAGTTCAGCCTGCCTCACTCTCTTGCAGCCCTCTCAGCTCCCACATGGTCTCCTTTGGTTGCTTTGTGTTCTTTTTTCATTTTAGTATGCATTTACTGTTGTCCACTCACCCTGGCACTCACATACAGTACTGATATTACTGATTGTTCACATCTCATTCATAGTTTTTGTAAATAAAATTATTAAATAAACTTAAAAATATTTTTTTTTACCTCCACCCTTTTGTGTATTCTCACTCTTTTTTTTCTGAACCGTGAGCCAGTTCATGACAAAATGAGGGCTTGTCCATTGATGTAATAAAAGGAATAATATTTGTGTAAACCTGTTCTAATTTGGCAATTTGATTGACCTTTTCATTCTGGTAAACTGAATTTGGGTGCCAAATTTAGTAGGTTTTTGTGATCATTGCTTTGGAAGAATTATACATTGGTTGGTTGTGTCAGTATTTGTTAATTAATTTGGGGGTTGAGAGAGCTTTTGTCAGGTTTGTTCTCAGTGGCAGTCCAATTTGGTGGGTTCAAAATAACTTGACCTAGTTTAGCCTTGTTTGGAGTCTCCCTGGTAGGTTTACCCAGAGGTTCTATTTGGGGACTCTGTGGTGTCAACTTTGGCTTTGAAAGTGGCTAAAGCTATATGCTCAGGTTCATGCCTATGGGATTTGGGAGTGGCTGCATACCAGGTGCTTTCAAGTTTCACTGTTTTTAGATTAAATACCTCTAACTGGTATCTACTGAACCAGTTTAGATGGGTAGCTTTAGTGCTTGTGTCCTGATTTTGGTGGCTAGTAACCCTTGGTGCTTTTGGGGAGAGGAACTGTGTTTTGCTACTTTGGTAAAGTATCTTCAATTTCAGTTTTGTTAGACTTTTGATAGCTGTAATTTTGTAAAGGCAAGGTATTTTGAATGGATGTTTTGTCTAGCTGCAGTCCACTTAGTTGGGACAGTTGAACACAGGTACTAATTGTCTAACATTTAAAGTGTGTTCGGGGTCACAGGAGTGAGCGGTTAGGGTGCATGCTTACCAAAACATCTCACTGTTCCCAGGTTACCTGCAGATGTAAGATGTGTGTTTTTCACCTTACTGAATAGACCTCAGACTTTAAAGTACTTGCTGATGCTCTTACATGCCTTTTTGTTTGTTTTTGCTTCTTCTTCAGTTACATATGCTTTTCCTGTTTCAAGCTCCCTCTTAATTTGCTCTTAATGTACTGAGGTTGCTGAGGTAAGACCATATACAGTCTATAGGTGGGACTGGGTGACAGGTTGGAGTGTGGAGGATGCCGAAGTACAGGGCAAAAGTAGTCAATGCTAACAATTTGTGTTGGATGCAGGGGGCTTAGCTCTGTAAATGTAAGTCTAGAAAATAGAAAAAAGATGGTGCACCAAAAAGTCAATCAAATCATTTTAAACCATTCAAAAAGATAAGTGATGTTTGACAATAATTTGTTATCATCATTTCATGGTACAGAATGATCCTGTAAGGGTAACGGACAGTAGACAGTAATGATGTATAAACGTGTTAAGTCAGTACAGCTAAACATGGTTACTTTTTCCACCTCTTTTGCTCTTATTATCTGAGCAGTAAATATACAATCATGTGTATATTGAAGATTCCTGTCAGCACGTATAGCAGCATGTCCTCGGCATGATGGGCTAAAGTTTGCTTCAATGGTATTGATGTTTTCAACTTTGTAATATTTTGTGAACCAAAAAAAACATGAAGCCTGTTCCTGGAGCAGTTATACCAAGTTATCTGGATAACTTTGCAGAGTAAAACCTAGAAACCCTTTCACCTGCTTCTAGGAACTGACTTTGAAACAACTTGAAACCACACAGTTGCTATTTTATTCAGATTCAGGATTTAATTATTTGGATACAATGACTTCCTTTCATCCCATGCTGTCACAGCAGCACTTTCCCTGTCTTTTATAAAGTCAGGTTATAGTAGAGAATAACCAGGTTATATAAGAGCAAGTAAACACACTGATGATACAGATAATGCAGTTTGATGTTTGGACTGTGTCATGAACTGGCTCACAATTCCGACAAAAAGAGGGAGAACACACAAAAGACTGGAGGTCAAAACTATTTATTAAATGTTGTTTGCAAACCAAATTAATGTGATGTGAACAATTGGTAAAATCTGTGGTTCATGCGAGTGCCATGGTAAGTTGAAAACAGTGTATGCTAAAAGAGAAGATAACACAAAGAAACCAAACCAGGAGACCATGTGGGAGCTGAGAGGGCTGCGAGAGAGTGAGGCAGGCTGAACTGGCCAGCTTTGTAGGCTTGCGAGCTCATCAGCCCAGGTGAGCCAGCTCACTAACAACCTGCACTCAGACCACTTGTACTCTGTAAATGGAATAACAAAAAACAAAGATGACCCATAAACAAATTACCTCTGAGCCAAGTACAATAAATACACTGAATACATTTAACCCTTTCATGCATGAATCGATAAATCACAAAGTAAAATGTTTTAAGTTTGTTTTTACTATTAAACAAGTGAAAAATCATGCTAATAAAAAAACATTTATTTTTACAACATTTCCTAAGAGCAAATGGTATGAATACACATAGGAACATTAAATAACAGCAAATCACCCTTTTATACCATTGAAGCATGGTGTCTGATACGACCTAGGGTTTTATATAGAAAATAATCAAGCTTTTCTTTTTTTGAGAAAGACCCTGCTTGATATGCTACATACTGTTATGCTAGAATATAGCCTGTGATGTGTTGAATGCTTCTGATTAGGCAGCCTATGATATATTGTAGTTATTGATGCTTTTTTTTCTTCTCCTAGTGAAACCAAGTCCGCCATGAATCTGTTCAGGAAGGATGCCATGACCACTAAGAAGGAGAAGGAAAAAGAGATCCAGTATGAGGACCCTCCAGATGGAGGTTGGGGCTGGATGGTGGTGCTGCATTGCTTTCTGGTATGTCCACCTCAGTTGTTTATGATCCCTCGTCTCTCAAACATGGAAATATTTATCCCAGCACAATGGTTCTTCAACTACTAGTTTTCCTAAACTGTGATCAATTCCAGGTGTAATGTGTGGCAATGATGTAGTTTTCTGGTGCTTTTTAACAAGTTCCAATAGGATGGTGGCAGCGAAAAGACTACATTTTAACCAGCTATTTAAAAATACTTCTCACTGCATAATTGTTTTCTTTTTCTAAGTGTCCATATGTGTGTTTCACAGAGCACAGCCTGTAAGAAGTGCTTAACACGTATTAAGCATAAAATAAATAACATTTGTGTGTGTGTGCGTGCTCGCAGGTAAACGTCCTAGTGATGGGAACACTGAAGAGTTTTGGGATCTTCTTTGTGGCATTCCAAGATGAGTTTGGAGGCTCGTCAGAGAGCATCAGCTGGATCGGTTCCATCATGTCGAGTCTGCGTCTGTCTGGAGGTTAGCATCAGAAAAAAGCCAACTCTTTATGCATACCCTTACACACTCAACAACTTGCCATTGAGATAAAGATAATGATATCTCTGAGTTGTTTTATACAATTGTGTCCTCTCTCTCTCCATGTCACCAATTAATTTAAAAGAAGAGTGCAAAGCTTTTACCATTTGAAGCCACTTTTCCACTTCATGTTCACACTTAGATCTTGAACAGCTGAAAATGAAAAAAAGATTAAATGTATTTGCGCTTCCCATACTGTATCCTCTGTAGCGCCCCTTGCCTCTGTGGCCTGTGCCAAGCTTGGAACCAGAGTGACCTCCATCGCCGGGGCAGTGCTGGTTAGTGGAGGATTCCTCATTAGTATTTTTGCCAACAGCGTGGTGTTCCTCTACATCAGCATGGGAGTGATAGTTGGTGAGTAGAATTTCGTGGTGCGCCAAAATGCCTCAATGAGATCAAAACCTGCTGTTTCCCTAATGACTATGAAACCGCAAGCTAGACCAAGGTCATCCTCTGCATGACAACAGCTCTTCCTATCTATCTATCTATCTACATACATTTTTTCACGTCTGCCCACATTTCTGTGAAAGACACTGTGTCTGATATTGATAACATCTTTACTCCTTTTAGGAATTGGTTTTGCACTACTTTACCAAGCCTTCTCAGTGGTCACAGCGCTGTACTTCCGAAGGAGGTTAGCGACAGCGTATGCAATTGGGCGTTCTGGCATGGGTTTGACCTTTGCCCTTGCTCCGTTTACTCAGCTGCTCCTGGACAAGTATGCTTGGCAAGGTATGCAGCACAAATTTGTTAATAATTGGTGCACACTCTATAATATTTGTAAGTATGTTTTCAGGTGTATTTCCTTTTTTGGGTAAGAAAATATACAGCACATACAATGTGACATTTTGGATCCTGAGCTGTCTTTGTCCCCCACAGGAGCAATGTTAATTCTTGGCGGTCTAATGCTGAATCTGGTGGCCACTGGGATGCTTCTGCGACCCATCAACGTGAAGCCTCCCATGTCAAACCCTACCTCTCCTCCCATTCAAAAGAGCCCTGCTGTTTCCCTCAAGAGCTCCTCAGAGAAGGAATTCACTAAGAGCTGCTTGAATGGCTCCTCTCACTTATCCAATGGCATCTCCAAAGCAGACTCATTTCCATCCCCTCCTCCTGCCCCTCACGGGGATACTGAGAACATGGGGCACCAATGTACTCAGGGACTCCAGGACCAGTCAGTGAACCCTGAATTGACCAGGCTGGTCCTTAATGGTGTGAATGGCCATGAGCCCCACCATGACTTGGGTCAGTGTAAACCCACAACTCCAGATAGCTCAGCGGAGCTCAATGGCAGCATGAATGGGTCCACCATTGTTGGATTTCCATCACATGCCAGCACGCCGAGTGAGGTGACCGTCATAAAAACCAAAGTACTGGATTTCTCTCTGCTAAAGGACCCATTCTTTTGTATCTATACTTGGTCCTTAGTCTTCAGCCAGTTGGCCTACTTCATCCCCTATTTCCATCTGTCTGCCCGAGCCAGAACCCTGGGCATCAATGCCATGGATGCTTCCTTCATCATCTCTGTGGCAGGTGAGGCACACATTGGTCAACATTTTGTCCTATGTTTTTGTGATTGACCATTAAGGAATAGTTTGACATTTTTGGAAATACAGTTTCAGCTTGTGGAAACGTTTCCCAAAATGTGTAGGTATATAGCAGGAATTACAAGGTATACTGTAATTCATACATATACATTTTGGAAAAAACACTTCTCTCTTAAGTGTCTCTTGAGAATGAGACCCTGTGTCTCAATGAGATTACCTGTATAAATAAAGGTTAACAAAAAAATTGCTTGTAAGTAGAAACTGGTGGATTTAATCAGTGAAACTGTTCTCATTACAAAAGTTGTCGCACAAATTTCCATCTTCTAGATTAGACACCAGTCTACATTTGACTGTCTGAAATGTGGATGAAGCATAACATCATTTTTTTAACTAAATCTGACAGACGCCTGATTGAATAGACAGTGGATTGCTGCTTTGTCTTTGACAGGGATTTCACAGTGACTGTAGAGAGGGAGGTCCAGGTTTCTTTAAGAATGGGTTTAAGAAGCAATGCAAAAAAAAGTCCTCAGTCAACTTCTAGGCATTAATTATTTGTGAGCTGCTCAGACTCTGCAGTCTTATGTAATGAATGTGCTTACATAAAAGCTGAACTTTGGCCCACTGGCAAGGGTGGGTGGGTTCAGCAGAAAACCCACCCACCCACTCCTCTCAAATGGAGGCCACTCTATATGAACAGAAAACAGCATTAACATTTTGGCCAATGACCACATGTGCATGTAATTCTATAAGAGTGCTTGGTCAGGCTTTGTGAATAATTGAAATGCACCAGATGGGGTGGTGCATTTATGAATCACATGCTTCTGTTTTGTAATCTATCCCTTTGTAAAATCAGTAGACAGAGATAATATTACCTTTGATGAAATGTGTATTTTAGATAAGAAAAAAACAGTTATCACTTATTTTAGGATGTGATCATGGGAGTGACATTTTTATCACATTTCTTCAGTGTGAAATGAAATCTTAAATTATGCATCAATGCTTTGGCTTTTGAGGGAATGCTTCTCGGTTGCCTAAAGGACTGTTTCAGTGTCCTGGAAGAAAAAAATTATAATTTGAATGTACGGTAAGTAGACGGCCTGTTAATATATAGTCTTTCCTTTGTCAGCATTGGTGTGCAACAGCAGCTGGATACCACCACTGCTGAAGAAAATGGGAAAAAAATGAAATAAACAGGTCTCAAGAAAACACTATGGCCTGCACAAGAAACACATCTGGGACGAAAAAACATTTATGGATTGAGCCCAAACTAAGATTGAGGTTAAATAACAGCAATATGAAATTACATAGGATACATAGGACGGCTATTCTTTTTTGGCTCTTTAACCAAATCTCTACATTGTTTCTATGGAGGTGTAACAAAAGTCAAGGAGATAGATGTCTGAATTTTCTCTGTATGTCTGTAGGGTTACTTTTAAGCTTCACGCCAGTGATCAGTGCCAGGGAGCAGCAAGACTGACAGATTGTTTTGACTCGAACACGTTTGTCCTGTCACATTCTCTGGTCATGTGCACTGTGCACCCACACCACAAAGCCACTATCCCAGTGTCCCGCTGTCCCGCTTTCCCCGACCCAGCGCTTGTCATAGAGGCCTATTGACTTGGCTGAGGGAGGGAGGCCACTATCGTCCGGTTCAGTCTGTTCGGCAACCCTCAGCCACCAACACTGGAGCTAACTGGAGTCGCTAAGCAACAGCTAACTGAGTAAAGTTGTTGGCGGGGTGACAAGAGGGGCTCCAAATTTTGTTCAAGTCCAGTTCTAAAGTGGCTGATACTTTGCAGAGTTGCACTGAGGCAGCAATACATACAAAGGAGTAGGCAAGACAAGCCAACTGCCACGTCAGAGAAGCTGGGAAAACCAACATGCTTTTTATAAACCTTTGCTTTAATCTAGTGACAAAATGTCCTTCTTTGAAGCAGAGTGAATGGCACCTCTCCATGCCTTGCAACCCCCCAATGGTCTGTTAATGCCCAAAGGCATGCACATACTGTACACCTTCTATACCAGTCAGCACTACGGATAGAACTAATAATGTCCCAATGTTGGCTTAAGGTGCTACTTGGAGAGGCCAAATTTAAACTGCAGTGTACTGAGTTTGAACAGGAACAGCTGCAGGCCTGAACCAACCTGCTGAGGCTAAAACACACAAACAAACTCACAACTCATCTGCATTCAAGCAGGCGACACCCCAGGACACTGTCTTGGGTCGCTAGAGGAGGACACATAAACACAGCACAGCTGCCCCATGTCATCTTTCTAACCTTGCAGGACAGAAACACTCTAGTCTGGTTATGTAAGGAAAGCAGAGGTCTTCACTGATGAGGCATTTCATTGTTTATTCATGTGAAATTCATTAAAAACCTTAAAGTAAAGATGTAGATGATCACCCTTAATTATCCACATGTTGATTTGTGTAGATGAATGTAACCGTGTTCACAATAATGATAAATCTGCATACTGTGCTTGGTAATACAAACTGTATGCAATCTCGTCCATATTAAGCAGAACTTTCATCTGTTTTGAGTTCAAACTGAGTTGAACTCAGTGGTTGTAGCCTGTGCAGTTGTGGTGCAGAGGCTGAGCAAAGGATGGGTAACTCTGATCTGCATAGAACCAGTTTGTTTCATTGATCAATGGCTCAGCTCTACCTGCTTGTAGCTATTTCTGCAGCGGTCAATACACCACTGCAGTTTCTGCACCGCCTATCACATTCCAGTTGACCTCAGCAGAGAACAGCACATATCTGCCCAGTCATCATATCCAACTGGAGCAAACAATCAATCACATGGGATGGAGTGCAAAATGAGTAGTTTGCCTGGGTGTTGTCAGTGTAATACAGATGTTAACAGATAGGATATGTTGCCACCCACTGTTTGTGGAAATATTCACGAGGACAGGAACAAATAGGACATAAAATAGACTTGTCTAGACATGACGCTTGTTATTAATGCAGACCTGTATAGTTTTGCTGCAGAGCAGCATTTTCCCCTCACATTCTGTATTTGCCTCACACACGCATTCATGCACGCACCCATGCACGCACGCACGTATAGATGCACACTTGCTCCCCTGCCACGCTTTGTTTTCATTAAGCATATAATTACTACATACGTTTTAGGTAACACTCACAAGTCCCTGCATGTAACTGGGAGGATGCCTTCATAGTTTACTATAGCTGCCCTAAAACTACAATTTGCCATGGTGTGGCTGACTTTGACATTTAACTCTTTCTGCATAAGCATCAGTTCAAAATACTGTCAGCCTCTGACCACTGTGGTCTGCTGTGGCAGCGTTTGTACTAAAGTCCCACCATGATTATCTCAACACCAAAAGACAAATGTATTTACTGTTTTATGACATCAAGACTCAGGGTCTATAGCCACAGTAGTGGCTCTGTGAGGCTGTTCTTAGGCACAAAGGTGCTTTGAGCTAAATGCTAACATACCCAAAATGACAATGTTATAATTCATCCTGAGGGAGACATGAATGTGTGTACCAGATATCATGGTAGTCCATTCAATAGCTGTCAAGATATTTCACTAAAAAACAGACCTCATGGTGGTCCGAGAGGAAAAGCTAGGGTGTCACCAAAGTTATTAGGACATCTGTGGCTGGGCTGGATCTGTTTTCTAAATGTTAAATGTGAAGCTTCTTGATTATTGAAGACATTTTTATCTGAAGGTGAAGACAGCAGCGATGCTCATGTTTTTTGGATTCCATCAAAAACTCCTTCCTTAAAGAAAAAGTAAGGAACATCTTACTTTATTTTATTTAAGGAGTTCTGGGTACATGCATTTTAAAATAAAGACAATTAAAGCCTTAGAAAAAAACTGAAAGTTTTTTTTAATGAAATCTCCTTTTCACACCTTATTTTTCACCCTTTGATCTCACCTTCAAGACTCTCCTTCATCCTACAGTTTTACTTTACATTCATAAGCCTCGCCTATTCTTCTCCGTTGCAGGTATCACAGAGACCATTGCCCAGCTGGCCTCGGGCTGGGTGACAGACAGGAACCTGTTCCATAAATACCACTACCACAAGGCCTACCTGATACTCTGTGGCCTGGTCAACCTGCTCTCCCCGATGGCAACCTCCTACATCCTGCTGATGGTTTACGCTGTCTTCTTTGCCATCTTCTGTGGTGGATACATGGCTCTGCTGCTGCCCGTTCTAGTAAGAAGACCAGCCTATCTGAACATATGCATAAGAACATATTACTATTACTAAGCAATGTAATATGTTACCATGTTCAACATCTTAGTTTAGCATGTTAGCATGATAACATTTGCGGTTTAGCATTAAACACAAAGTATAGTTGAGGCTGATGGGAATAGTTTTGGAGGTATTTGGTCATAAACCAAAGTAATTGGATGAATGGAAATGTGTATCTACCAAGTGGTTGTTGAGATATTTTATTGAATAAGTAGTCTTGTATTGTCAGACCTATCTCCACAACGCTGTGGAGTAAGGTCTGGCTCCTCCGCACATACATTCGAGGTTAGGGAAAAAAAATGCTCAGGGTTGTTTGCATTTCTTTAAACCATTCACAATTGTCTTGGGCAGCGCTAAGCTCTGGTCGCAGAGACAGTGTCTCTGCAAAATGTTCTCAGGAAGGAACATGTTTCGGTGGAACATTTGCAGCGGCAAGAGAAAACGCCACATTAGGTTAACTGTTCACACAATACAGCAGGGACTTCACTAGGATTGAAGGACAGGGGGGGGCTTAGCCCCCAGGGTATTTGTAACTTGCATTTGCAAAATGACAGACATATCCTCTTCTTCCATTTCTAATCTGTTCCTTCTGTCTTATCCTTTAAGATAAAACAAAACCCTGATGCTAATTTCATGACTTCAAAATGCAAATTAGTCACATTAAACAACATCCAAAATGTCCATAAACAGACAAACAGAGGCCAGACAGCTAATAAGTTTGTAAGTTAAACAAATATGATAAATAGCAGTACAAGAAAAAGAAGAAAATAGGCATCACTGCATACTTTATCATGTAAGATATTAATAGGGATCCTATTAAAAGTGGCTGCTGTCTAAATACAATAACCTGATGGCGGAAGGAATAAAAGATTTGGAGTAATGATTACTGTATATACTGTATGTAGGATTGCTTTCATTTTATTTTCACATATCTGTGGGCATGTGCTCATCTTTAGCCTAGTCTACATCTCATCTTCATCTAGAATCCTCCAGTTACTAGCAACGCCCCGAAAGCTGCCAGTTCACACCAATGCAACAAGACGGTGCAGTGCATCATTTTGATAGCACAACGACTCTTTGTACTTCTGTCTAACTTCCGACTTTTCGGCTATTTTTTTGTAGCTATATATACATATATCATTTGTTGCGTATAAATATGAATGAGGATAAATCAAATTGTTATTGTTGTTCTTATTATTATTTAGGGGGGCTTAGGAACTATTTTGGGGTAGCTTCAGCCCCCTTAAAATAGGCCTAATGACGTCCCTGCAATACAGTAACGTGAGTGTAAGAGCCATATTTTATTGTTTATAGTTTTTGGTATTTTATTTTCATTGCAATAGTAAATCGTTTTATGACATTTAAAATATGTAGTCCAATATACATTAGAATCCAGATAATTTTATAGAATGTGCTTTGATGTGTGTTTTGCCCTATTAAAACTCATGCTCCACTAGTCTGTCCTGCTATTGGACAGTTTTGAGTTGGTTTTTCTAAGTGAAGTTAGTGTAGTTTAGGCTTCAATAGAGCAGGATGTGGAGCAACAATTTTTCTGACCGCTGATTGTAGATTGCGGATTTCAGCACAAAGACCGTTTTTGGATATTCCAGCACTGTATATCGATACCCTTTTTGTTTATCTTCTTTTTTTTATCACATCCGTGGAATAAACCATTTTTTACTTTCTACGAGCCTGGTTCTTTGGATAGCCTTGCATGTTGAAGTTGGACATGATGATCTACATGAGTTAGAACCCTTTACATCCTGCAATCAGTGGCAAGGAAGGTTTTTAACAAGTTGCCACTACGGTGAGCTATATAAATTAGCTGGATACATGGTTAAACGTAATTTGCTCTTACCAGCGTATCGCCCTGTGTGTACTTTGTCCACAGCAAATTCCTGGCAATCGGTCCCACAACGTCTCAGTTAGATAGTAAATCCAATAAACATATTCTTTGTACATTAAATCTTAAATCCACAATCATTCTTTGAAAGAACCAAGCAGGCCTGCCTTGTTGCACGATCCACATTTTATTAAAAACTTCTTATTTTCAACCTGTAGCTTGCTAGCTCAAAGTTTGTTGTTGTTTTCCGAAGAGAACGGAGTTAGACAACGGCAACACACGTGTTCTGGCGATTATCCTGCAAATAAAAAATATATAAATAAAATAAAATAAATAAAAGACTATTGAATAAGTGAAAACTTTAACCTGCTGTTGGCACTAGAGAAAATGTCAGGGGATCGCCAAAATCAGTGCAATTCATCCTTTTGGGACCATATACTGTACAGTAGTTTGGACACTGCATATGGTCCCAAGAGGATGAATTGCACAGTATGTACAAAATTACATTACATTACATAATAATATTTGTTTGAGATATTTGAGTGTGGACCAAAAGGGTCGACAGACACAACACCTTATATATATATATATATATATATATATATATATATATATATATATATATATATACCTTATAGCATAAATGATAAATGGAGCAGTTATTTAAAGGAAACCCCACTAACAATCAACCACAGCTTATAAACTCAACACAACTAAACTCAAATAGCTCAGAACTATCTATTTTCCCTAGAATTAGTACCGTAGTACAGTACAGTAATTATTAGGAAATTTCAGACACATAAAATAACTAACCTAACTTTCATTCAAATTCAAAGGTCTAAGAAATGTTTCAAATAGGCACTTGGTATAAAATTGTTTTCCAGAAAGAAATACAATCATGGCATCTTTATCATATTACTGGGCATTGCAGGTCAGAGAGTAAAATTCATTCTGAACAAATTTCAATTATGATTAGTGAAGGCAGATAAATGTAGCAGAATCCGGGGTACCTGTATAGTAGAGTGCCAAGGTGTGCTCCCAATATCATTCGACTTTTTTACACCAGTGTAGGACTATATTGTCAGTGTCACTATACTATCAGTTTGTAGTCCATTTACCAAGCAAGACCCCTCCAGTAATCAGACTCTCCAATCTGTTGAGTTCACAATAAGTGTATTTGTGTGCGGTGACCTTTGTACCATGAGAACGTGGCTTCATTACATCATTGTGTCACGCACTGAAAGGGGAAAAGTATCCTTTTAGCAGACCGTTGGAATTGTTTCGTAACTGCCTTTATGGGTGGAACAACATATTAAAGCACCCATATTATGCTCATTTTCAGGTTCATAATTGTATTTTAAGGTTGTACCAGAATAGGGTTACATGGTTTAATTTTCAAAAAACACCATATTTTTGTTGTACTGCACAGCTCTCTCTCACTGCTGCAGATCCTCTTTTCACCTGGTCTCTGTTTTAGCTACAGAGTGAGACCTCTTTGCTTCTTCTTCTTCTGTACTATCTTTGATTGCACTCACACATGTGCAGTAGCTCAGATGTAGATCATGTCAGCTAGCTAGCTCCATAGACAGTAAAAGAAAGGCTGTTTCTCCACCTTCAGTCAGTTACAAGGCAGGATTAGCTGGAAGACTTCTAAATGAGGGCGCACATGTAAGTAGTTCTTTTGTAGATTATGGTGAACTTGTGTGTGTTGTAGCAGTGCTTTGCTATTGAGAACGAGGTAGCATGCTAGCGTTAGCATTAGTGTTAGCATGCTAACGCTAACGCTACGAGCTAACGGTTGCAGTTAGCCAGCTCGTTTCGGCTTGTGACGTCACAAGCCGTGCCGATTTTGAACAGCTCACCCAGAGACTGAAGGCAGGACACATTCAGAAACCGTATCTCACTCAAAACAGCATGGATGAATTTTTTTCAAAGTTTGTATGCATGTGGAAGCACCAGAGACACAAAAGAACACCCCAAATCCCAGAAAAGGTGTTTTTTTCATAATATGGGCACTTTAAGTATCCAGTATCGTCATGTCATGCCACACCTGAGAACAAATGCGTGGACGAATGTGGTGTGATTTATTTAATTGGTCTAAAAGGGCAAGACATGCTTAGCTTGTCTCTGCTTGCTGAATTTCCTCAAAAGGTTTTGAAAAGTAGGTCAAGTGTTTACATCTCCTTAAACATGCTGGTAACTCACCTAGTTTGACTTAAGGGTGTTTGTGATGACAGGCATGTCCATTAAAAGTACAATCTGTAATTCAAATGTAAACAAAAGTAACACCCCACCTCCAACATTCAAAACACAGGCCTGGAACCTGCTGCCACTCCTAAACTGATTGAAGGGTCTTTAAGCACTGGGGCTAGCGGTAGACAACAACTAAATCTGAGCAGCAAAAGGTTTCTGACATCAGTAATGTTTGAAAAGCAATTAACCTATAGTTGCAGTTAATTGATTGATTTTATTTGACCACTTAATATAAAAATATGAAACAGTATATGTGTCATACATTAAAAATACATAAATAGTCAGGGATGACACAATAAAGCCCAAAGACTTATTTCCATTGTGATCCCTATAAGGGCAGGGGGAGGGGACAAGTGGTAGCAAATCACACATCAGTCATTCATCATACATTAAACAAATTCATCCACATTATACAGAAAAATTAACAATAAAAATAGATTATGATAATGACTATGATTGGCACCTAAGCCATACTTTCAACCTCTGTTTAAAACTGCCTATGCTTCTAACTGTCTTGAGTGTACCAGGTAACCGGTTCCAAAGGGTAGTTCCAGCATAAAGAAAAGACTGTTTGCCCAGATTAGTGTTAAATCTGGGGGGTACAAAATCTGTTGGGCTACCTCTAGTAGAGTACCTGTGAACTTTGTTTACTCTATTAAAATAATTTCTAAAATATTTGGGAACATCTCCATTAACAATTTTATGTACCATACCCAGTTGCATCTGAGACACTCGATCCTCCACTTTCAACCATCCCACCCTTTTAAAGTGGGAAGATTCCAGATGAGTTATTATGGGAAGGTCTAAAATAAGCCTTATTAATTTATTTTGAGATGTCTGAAGCCTATGTTTCAGGTTCCCTGTGACACCATTGTACCATGAGCCACACGCATAATCAAAATAAGGCTGAATTAAAGCTCTTGCCAGAATTAGCTTTGTTTTTTCATCCAAAAACTTTGATATTCTGGCCAAAAAGCGGACTCTCTGATTTACTTTGGTGATTACCTTTTGGGCCTGACCTACTCCAGATAAGTTGCAATCTAACATACATCCAAGGGAATTGATTGATTCCTTGGCAGTAATTACAATATCTCCAGCTAGGACCTTAAAACCGGAGGCTTTCTTTAAGTTTATCTTTGTTCCAAACAATATAGATTCAGTTTTCCCTAAATTAAGTGATAATCTGTTATCAGACATCCACATGCTCACATTTAGAAGTTCTGCGCTAAGTGTGCTTTCAATCATATTTTTATCCTTGTGAGAAACAACCAGCGCAGAATCATCTGCATATAAAAAAGACTGCATGAACAAGCAGACTTTAAGTCATTTATATATAGCTTGAGGTACCCCACAGTCCATGCCTTTTGGTTGAGACATTTTCCCCCCAATGTCCACTACTTGCCTTCTATTCTCCAGATAGGAGGTCACTCATTTCTGTGCTAATTCACTAAAACCCATGGCTTTCAATTTATACATTAAAACACAATGGTCGACTGTATCAAAGGGTTTTTGTAAGTCTAACATGACCATGCCACAGAAGTTTCCATTATCCACCTCCTTTTTTATATAGTCAGTTAGAAACAGTAAACAGGAATCCATAGAGTGTGATTTACGAAAGCCAGACTGGAACTCATAAAGTAGGTTTTGTGATTTTAAGTAATTATCAATCTGTTCAAAAACTATCCTTTCAATTATCTTTGACAGACAACCAAGAATTGAGACAGGTCTGTAATTACCAGGGTCTCGTTTACTCCCTTTCTTATATAATGGAATCACTCTGGCAATCTTGAGGTCATTGGGAAAGTATCCTTGTTCTATCGACCTGTTTATAATATGAGTAATACTCGGAGTA